>NC_046320.1:56818449-57450667 GCF_009819535.1 Lacerta agilis
TCAGTTCACCATCATGAAATAGTTACTGTGTTTTATATGAATCAGAATTTAGAGTATTAAAATAGATGCACATACAGGTCCTTAAAAGGTAAAGGTAAAGGACCCCTGACAGTTAGTTCAGTCGCAGACGACTCTGGGGTTGAAGCACTCATCTTGCTTTACAGGCCGAGGGAGCCGGCATTTGTCTGCAGAGTTTTTGCGGGTCATGTGGCCAGCATGGCTAAGCAGCTTCTGGTGCAACAGAACACTGAAACAAGAGCAGCGCACGGAAACGCTGTTTATCTTCCCACCGGAGTGGTACCTTAGTTATCTACTTGCACTTTTTGCCGTGTTTTCGAACTGCTAGGTTGGCAGTGAGCTGGGATCCGAGCAATGGGAGCTCACCCTGTGGCAGGGATTCGAACCACTGACCTTCTAATTGGCGAGCCCAAGAGGTTCAGTGGTTTAGACCATAGTGCCACCCATGTCCCAACAGGTCCTTATACATATGTAACGTTTCAGTTTCCCAGATCCACTTCCAATTTTCTACAGCTGTTGCCTGCGGTATTATAAAAATGTAGTGCTTTCACTACAAAACAATCAGTTTTTAAAAAGTTGTTTACATGGGGCTTGGTTTTCATAATACACGGGTCTCTGTAAGCTGACATAAAAACATTAGCACACTACAACCATAGTGTCTGAAGGCAAGGGAGAAAGTAGCACTAAATCTTGAGTCACCAATGTGGCAGCTGGGGGAGGCGGGTCCCATTACTCTCCCAGACAGTCTCCTTGTTACCCACAAAGACCTGCTGCCCTTTCTAATTTTATTAATACTTTTTTAAAAAATAAGGTATTTGGGGCTTTTATGTTATTTGGGTGGCTTGCCTTTTTGTGTCTGTCTTTCATTTGGGATGTGAATGTGTGTTCTGCCCGTTAGGGATGGGGTTCTAAGCATCGCTAGTTTTCTTCCTCTGTGAAATAGCTATTTTGTGGTGCTCATGACAGTTTTGATTGCCAAAAGGCTGGGGACCTCTGGACTAGCTATTCCAAACATGCAATTTTCGCAAGGAGAGAGAATGAGAGTAGTGGTTTTGCTTCATATGGATAGGGCACCATGGATGCTGGCAATTTTTCAAAACCAGTCTCCTCATCTAGACTTCGAGGATTTGGAACCCAAGCTTCTAGCAACTATTACATATACCTTTCTTTTATGGTACTTATGTAACATTCACTAAAGAGCAATCCTACCAACCTTGGATTCAGAATGGAAGGTTGATCGATGTTCCATCCGCTTCCACTATCTCCAGTGATCCTTGTCACTTGTTTGGTCAGTTTATTTGAGATCTCTTCACATTTGTTCATTAGCTGTAACACGACAGCTCTCTCTCTTAGTAATATTTTGCAGTTCCATATAATATCTTCTGACAACCCATTGGTCTTGCACATTTTTGTGAACTATGAGAGATCATTGGGGGGGGGAAGTGTGTGGAAAGGCATTACTTCAACATAAAGACAGCAAAATCAATCTGAGCCTGAAAAAACCCAAATGTTATTTGGTGCCCCAGATTACTCAATTATTCATCCAAAATACCATGATATTCATTAATTAAAATTGCAATGGTAGGCATACATCTAAAAGCTTCTGAAGATTTACTTATGGGTAAACACATTTTTATTACTTTGATATTTTCCCCCCAGCAACCCTCCCTACATAGAAAGAGTTCCTTCTGAGTAGGCAAAGGCAATGTGAAGATGGAAAACTCAGCTGCCAGCTTAAAAATGCTTGAGATTGAGACAAAGGAAAAACAGGTAACGTTGAGGTCAGAAGGGTGGTGGTTGGGTGATTGTCAGATCGCCTTTGCCTTCATAAAAAACCCCAAACTGGAATAGCACGTTATCTCCATTTTCTTGCCCACACAAAATATGAATACTCAGAGTAGAACCACTTAAATTAGGGGACCTCGTAACTTAATTTCAATGGGTATACTCCAAGTAAAACTTAGTTGTACACCGCTCATTGTGTATACAATCAGAAATTTGTTTATGCATTTTAGGGTGAACTATCTCACATCAAGAAGCACAAAAATATGGGGTTGCATTGATCCAGGCTTTCCATATCAGAGTTCCACTCACAGGCCACTTCTGTCAGAGGAAGGACTAGGAGTCCTTCTCTTTCTCTATTTCTGCAGCTCATTAAAAAGCTGTTCCAAGGACAGTGTAGCTGTTGGGGGGCTGCAAGAGAAAAAGTTGCCTCCTCCCCCTCTTTCTCTTGCAGGTGCATCCATTGTTTCGGAGTTATCTTCTGTTCATGGAATGCCATACAGTGGTACTTCGGGTTAAGAACTTAATTCGTTCTGGAGGTCTGTCCTTAACCTGAAACTGTTCTTAACCTGAGGTACCACTTTAGCTAATGGGGCCTCCTGCTGCTACCGCTGTACGAATTCTGTTCTCATCCTGAAGTAAAGTTCTTCACCTGACGTACTATTTCTGGGTTAGCGGAGTCTGTAACCTGAAGCGTCTGTAACCTGAAGCATCTATAACCCGAGGTACCACTGTATCTGACTCCAACCCATTCAATTTTTCAACAGCAATATAATTTTAGTGATCACATTTAGAACATTGTAAGAAAACTGAAAATCCATGTTTCAACAGCAGAGGGCAACACAGAGCTAAAGATAAGCTGGACTACATTGAAATTGCTGTACTATGCTTTTTTTTTAAAAAAAAAGTGTGTATGCTTTTATTTATTGTGCCTGGCTGAACTCCAAATGAGAGATGAAGGTTCTTTATCCACAAAAAACCTTTCAAAACAATCTCTCAATTACAAGAAACAGAATTAATGTGCTACTGAAAGTATAACGGGTTATGATTTTTGCACCTACTCATATATTTTGAAATATAGCATTAGATACTTTAAACAAATCAGCTTCTGTTCTTTCTAGCGTATCTTGATTTCAGTGAGGCTTTTGACAAAATCCCTCTTTTGTGGAGAAGCTGGTAAAATGTGGGCTGGGTGAGGTAACTGTTAGGTGGATTTGTAGCTGGTTGACTGACTGAACCCAGAGTTCACTTATGGTTCCTCATGATTCTGGAAAAAAGTGACAAGTGGGGTACTGCAGGGTTCTGTTCTTCTTCAACGTCTATATAAATGATTTGGCTGAAGGAACTGAGGGGATGCTCATTTAATTTGCAGCCGATACCAAACTGGGAAGGGTAGCTAATGCAACAGAAGACAGAATAAGGATTCAAGATTACTTTAACAGATTGGAGGACTGGGCCCAAACTATCAGAATGAATTTCAATAGGGAAAATGAATGGTTCTACACTTAGGCAGGAAGAACCAGCTGCACAAATATAATATGGGGAACTGGGTTTGCCAGTAGTGCATGTGAAAATGATCTAAGGGTCTTAGTAGACCACAAACTTGATACGAGTCAACAGTATGATGCAGAAGCAACACAAAGTTAACGCAAAGTTAACTATTCTAGGCTGCATCTAAGAAGTCTAGTCTTTGAATCAAGCCTTCCAAGTATTTGTAGATGGCCTCTACTGATCAGCTGAAGGCTGTGCCACCAGTTTGCAATGTGGGTTGTTGCGGCATAAGACAGACATGAGTAGTTATGGCCTTCATGTTCCTGCATCTCCCTTGCATGAGGGAGGCCCTTTCAGTGTCAAGATAATCAACATGGACAATACTTGTCACAGATCTGGCTACAGTTCTAAGACTGCCTCTAGCAGCAGAGAACCACCTTCCATACTTGTTTAAACAGGGAAGTGATTTAACTTCCCTGTTAAATGAATGAAAAACAAGCTAATATTTTCCTAATCCCAAAGCTATAATAGCCTTTTGTCGGGCTCACTATTGCAAACGAGTACAATACAGCATCTTAATCTCATGCATAATGTGTAAAATGAAAAGGTATTTTTGTTTTATTTTGCTTTGCTAGGATTGCTTCACAACCATGGCTTGCTTATAAAGCCCATTCAAAGCATTCTGAAAAACCACCATGAGCTAAAAAGGAACTCCTCTAATGTTTCCTTTGTACTAAAAAAGCATGACATAGTCTACACTTGTGGCAGAATGAGGTGGTAGAACACCCAAATCCTTGAATGACCAACTCTCTCTGCATTAGCCTACAGCAGGCTGCCTCAAACTCGGCCCTCCAGATGTTTTTGGCCTACAACTGCCATGATCCCTAGCTAGAAGGACCAGTCGGAATTGTAGTCTCAAAACATCTGGAGGGCTGAGTTTGAGGAAGCCTGCCTACAGGTACTCTTCATGGGGGGCCCTTCTCATTGCTCCACCATTAGGACAAATACATTTTCTATGTTGGCACCCTGACAGTGGAATATCCTCCTGCAGATGCATAATGGCACTGACATTTCTGTTCTTTTGGCACATTGGTTTGCCCAGGCGCTTTTTTTGGGGGGGGGGAGGTTGCGTCCAAAGAAGTTGCTTCATTTGTACTTCTTCTCTCTCCCTCACTTCCCCTCACATTTGTTGTGTTGTTTTCTTCAACCACCACAAGCAGATTTGCAAGGGAAGGTATGGGGACATGTGGGGGAAAACCCCTGTACTAGGAGAATGGCTTTGTTATATAAACCCCATTATTTTGGTGTTTTTGGAAGCTGTGTTGAATTTGCTTTACTTGTACAGTTGTTTTACTGTACAGTGGTACCTCGGGTTAAGAAATTAATTCATTCTGGAGGTCCATTCTTAACCTGAAACTGTTCTTAACCTGAAGCACCACTTTAGCTAATGGGGCCTCCCGCTGCCGCCTGATTTCTGTTCTCATCCTGAAGCAAAGTTCTTAACCTGAGGTACTATTTCTGGGTTAGCGGAGTCTGTAACCTGAAGCATCTGTAACCTGATGTACCACTATACTGTAACCAACCCCAGCATGCATGATGAAGGGTGGCTAAAAGTTTTCTTATAAAAATAAATGAGATAGATTGAGCCAGATGGGAGAAGAATATTAAAGAGTGATACATATCAAGAACTCCAAGCAAGCAAGCAAGCAAGCATACAGTACAGCAGTCTTAAATTTCTGACTAATCTATTTGCCACTAATTTCCATTAGAAAGGAACACCTCGTTTGAAAAGTGCATTTCTGTACATTTAGGGTAGCTTGATTTGGCTGTTGTGGTGAAGTCTTTTTGAAAGTAAGTTTAAACATCAACAGAATACTTTGGAATTTAAACAACACTGAACTACCAGGAGTAGAAAAGTGTGTTTGTTAGTTCGTTTGTTTGTTTAAAAAACCCCACAAAGTTATTTTAAACAGGAGATTAAAAATTCTATTAATTATTCTAAATGCCTAAAGCTCAGGTTGGCATAAAGATAAAACTTATAATCTTTAAATAATGCACCTCAAGTGAAACCATCTGCTATAAAAACCACCCATTTTGTTTCATGTCAGATTGTTAACATCTGTTTCCAAGTTACAACAAGAAGAACCTTCAGCTGTTTTCCAACTTGAGCCTCATGAACAATATGATCAGCAGTTTATGCAAAAGCTGCTCAAGTTTGTCCATTTGATAAGTACAACTGCAATCTGGATACCGTTCAGCATTTTAAAGTCCCACTACCAAAGGACCAAGAAAACCTCTGCAGGGACCTATGGGGCAGTACTGGACAAGATGATCCAACTTGGTTTAGGTCTGTTTCATATGTCTATAGTTAAGTGCAGAGGTTGTCTGCAGCAGTCTTATTAGAGTAATGTTATAAACAAAAACAAAAAAAGGCAGCTGGTCCCTGGCGGGTCCCCCTGCCAGCTTAGCCTTCTGAGGTCTGGGGCAAATGTACCTGGCTGCCTCCACCCACCCACCCCCTGCACAGATCTGTTGCCCTGTCTGAATGCCACTGGTTCTTCCAAGGTTTCTCTCTTATTATTATTCAACTGAAGATGTAAGATAATTCAGCTTGGGGACCTTCTGCATGCAATGCATCTACTGCCAAGCTGCAGCGCCGCACCCCCCAACCTATAGCTAGCTTGAGCTCAGTACTTCCCAAAGCTTGTGTATGTCTCTGAAGTCTTTGAATCAAGCCCTCAATTTATCCAAGTTCTATTCTTTCCAATGAGATCTGCAAAACTAAGGTCTCTGTATACACATTTCATTTTAACCTGTGATTGCCGGATTGTTACGGAGAACTGGCTCTTGCATGAATATTGTCTAACAGAAAAGGTTTCACATTTACCATCAGGTGTTGGGGGGGGGAGTTACAATATAGACACTAGTTTCACAGACTTCATGCTTTCTCCCCCCCCCCCCGAAGAGTAAAATAAGCTACACATAATTATAAATAGTTCAGATGAGGTCCCCACTACTCTGTAATAAGCACTAATACCCTTTCACAAATTTTAGACACGTCTTCCTTATACAAGAGTATAAGCAGGCAAAATGACCTGCACACAAAGGTGTTCTTCCTCAGGAGAGAACCCCTTCTGTTGGAGGAAAAAATTTGGATACAACCCAACATATTTACCGTATTTTTTCGTGTATAAGACACCCTCATGTATAAGACACTCCCTATTTTTGGGGACTCCAAATTCAGAAAACACCCCCTCAGTACTACCCGTGTATAAGACGAGCCCCAATTTGATTTTACACACAGATTAAAGAAGCCTCATCTAAATTTATAGTTTCTACAAATTAAGGTATTTCAAACTATAAAGGAAGCATGCAAAATTTAAAAACATGGACTTAAAATGGAAACTCTAAAATAAAATTAAAGACTTCTAACATGTGCCTTTTGGATGCAGACTAAAACTGTTTGAACAAAAAAAAATATTCCCAGTAGCACCTTAGAGACCAACTAAGTTTGTTCTTGGTATGAGTTTTCGTGTGCATGCACACTTCTTCAGATACACTGAGACAGAAGTCACCAAACCCTGTTTGGTTACCTTCAGCAAAATAAAGCTAGAATTAAACATGTTTCAAGACAGCATTACTACTTAGTAGCAAAAACATTTGGCCTGCTGCACAGTCGGCCTTAAGCACATTTAAAAATCTACTCCTTCAAACTTTCAAGATCTCCAATTTGCTGCATTTTATTAAACCTGTGGGCATGTAG
This sequence comes from Lacerta agilis, assembly GCF_009819535.1. NCBI lineage: Eukaryota > Metazoa > Chordata > Lepidosauria > Squamata > Lacertidae > Lacerta > Lacerta agilis. The sequence continues at coordinate 56,825,504 of NC_046320.1, forward strand.
TAACAGCAACTATGCAGCTCTCCGGGTGCTGACAAAGAGCTCTTATGAAAGGGATTGTTTAATACAAACAGGCCCACACAGCTTAATTGTATGGAACTATTTCAGAGGATGGCAGCCCTTTAGCAATTACTTTTGCAAAGAATCTGTCTCGGCGAAGCTCGACATGTTTCAGAACAGACAGATGTTCTGTTCAAAGTCAAAGGCTTCAGGCAAAACGGTCTCCAAAGCAGCATTTCAGTAAAGCTGCACTTCTGTGAATTTGCGTACACTCTTTAAAATATAAAAGTTTGAAAACTTGACCAAGTCATCTTAGGAACTAATGATGAAATGCACCATTATTTTAAAAGACCACTATTATATATGCTGCGCGCAGCATATATAATAGTGGTCTTTTAAAATAAAAACAAAACAAAACTGAACATATACATAAAAATGCAATTCCCATTAACTCCCCCTCACCTGAGAATACTACTTTAAAAAATACAGTCGGTACAACACCTAACTGTCAAAAGGGCCCATTTATTACTATTTCTCTAAAACCACATCAAACAGAAATCACAAAGTTAAAAATACTGTAATTCCACAACTTTTCTTCTGAATTATTAGCATTTTCAAACACAAAATCAGACTGCTCTGGCTAGAGGCTATTCACTTTCCTGGAACATACATAGCTCGAAGCACACAATTACAGAAAACATTTGAAAAATAAATAGTCCAATGACTGGGACACCGTACCAAGTACTCACCATTAGCTAGGTTTTATTCTTTCCATTCCTATGTTAAGGTTTTCTGACATTGCTTTTGAAAACTGTAAGCTATAGCACTCCATAAAATGGCCACATTGCTCAGCTAATAAAACCAGTGTTAAAAAGACAGAGCATAAAGATTTAAAAGATCCAGAAAAATCATCAAAGGAACCGTTTTTTCAGTGAAGCTTAAAATATCCATCCTGGCATCTTCAATCATGGAGCAACCCTGGAAGTTGGCTGCTGATTCTCTGAAGTAGTTGCAGCAAAAATTCTGCCACATTCTTGCCTTCTGCATGGTTTCTCGGCTGCAGCAGATCAGAACAGGCTAGCAAACAACAGCTTCCCAAATGAAAGCTCTAAATTCTTCTTCTACAGTGAAATGAACCAAGTTTCGGTGCTCAAGAGTGAGTGACAGTGTTGCCAGCCAATCAGCTTGGGTTTTTCAGGAAAATCACCCCTTAATTCATTCAAAATTAGGTCATCTGACACTATTTGAAATGCTATTGGCTTAGAATGAGCATAGTGTTTTAGCCTAATCAGGAAAAGGCCACCCATCTATGTCTTTTTGGATTTAAGGCATCCTTGACTATATTACCTGCTGTATATATATTTTTTAAAAGAATGAATGCAGACTTACCAGAGCTTCCCAACTATTAAAGGGACGGAGCTCTATTATCTTCTGAGCCTTTTTCTGAGAGCACTGGGGGATCAAAGTGAGTTCACCCAGGGAAGCATCTTGCAGGAAACTAAGAATTTTAGCTTTGTAACCATCCTCCATCACATCATCACTACCGCCGTAGTCCTCATCAAGGGAGCTGCCAGCTTCCGAAGCAGACTCGTAATCCAAATCTTGAACGTCCCTTTTAGTACTCCAGATTTTTTTCTTTTTATCTTTCTTTCTGAAGCCGTTTTCAGTTTGTGTGGAGGATTTCTCTTTGAGCTTCACATTAGTGTCATTCTGGCGATAATGGCTGTTATTAACGGAGACCCCCTTTCCATTTGAAACTTCACTTTTGGAGGGGTATTGGGTATCTGTATATGCATTAAAAAACAACAACACAGAGAACTTACAAGTAGACAGTAATGATTGGGGGAGGGGGAGCTGCACAGAACCAGTGCCTACTTTATGGAATAAGCTTCCATTTCCTTACTCAAAAACATTTTATCCAATATTTGGCACTATTCCCATGACTGCATTGTGCCGCTCTGATATCTGACAATCATAACAGAACATTGCACAATTCTATTTAAAAGCTTAAATATTATTGTTAGTATCACATACAGGTGGAGTAACAGACATTTTCTTCTCAAGCTCTAAATAAATATTAACTGGTTAAATCAGGACATTAAACAGCCATTGCTTTTCACTAATGTCTTGCAGAAAAGGACATCTGTTGACAGTTTTAAGCGTGAAGTGTTATTTTGTACCCAAATCTGTTTGTAATGTAATGACAACACATTCAGCAACAGTAAAACATGCCTGTGTTGCTTATTTAAAACACCTTTTGCAATGCTGTACTTTTAAAGACATCTTAGTCATGAAACATTTTCAGTATGTCAAATTCAGTTCTTTTGGAAATAAGGTAACTTAGGCTGAAATCCTAGCCCCACTGAATTAAATAGGACTTACTTCTGAGCAGGCATGGCTTGACCTGTCATGTAACTAAATATCTTGCTACTTTCTAATATTTCATAGTTGTAAGAAATATTGTTTAAAGGAGTTTAATAATTCAATTATATTAGAAGAATTCACTGTAAAACAGTAAATAGTTCCATAATAAAAGGGATTTGTATTTTAGCCTTGTTAGGGAAGTTAGTTTAGTTATTTCATCTATTATTACAGTATGAGTGTACATTAAAGACTTTTAATAGAAGTAAATGGAATGCAAGTAGCAGTACATTGTTATATTTAACAACAACAGAAGTTGAAAAGGGTATTTTTCAGACAGCTTACCACCTCTTACGCTATCCCTAGAGAGGCTTATCTTTTCGTTCTTCTAGACTTTTTAATTACAAAGGCTACATTTATCTGGTTCTTTTAGACTCTTGAACCAAATTATCTTTTTGACAGTTTTAAATAGTTTTAGCTGCTATGTCTAAGCTGGTTCTCTAGGTTTCCCCCCTTTAATTTGTATAAATTATAATTGTTTTTACTGTTTAAACTGTGGGCTGCTTTTTTATTTCTAATAGGTCTATAAACCACCCTAGGAAAATGTTATATGGATGGCTTACAAATATAACGAGCACATACATTCCTAAATAAAAGTTGGTAATGTGTATTTGTGGAACACCCACCATGGAGTCACAGCAATTAATTCAGTTCACACAAAACTTAAAATAAAAGTTAAAGGAGTCTGTTTGCAGATGCAATAATAGGTAATGTAGTGTGTTCTAATGTAGCAAGGTCAGGATCCCAAAAATGATGAGCTATAGGAAGCTTTTCGACTTGTACTTCTCAAAGAGCTTTTAAAAATGACAGGACTTTGTGTCATTGTGTGTTTGTGGGGATGACGGAAAGTAAGGTGTGTAAGTATGCTGCTCAAGTGAAAAAATCTACTAGGCTGCTACAAGTTCCTGTGTTCACACAAGCAAGTATTTGGATCCTGGCCTCAGCTTTTAAATGTGCTCATCATTTTATGAGGTACCTTAAATATTATGCCTCTATTTAATGAAGTGTTAGTAATGCAATTTTTTAAAAGAGAAGCAAGCAGAGCACCAGCAGTAACATGTGAGAACTTGAGGGGGCATTGTACATCACTGTTCATCACAGGACCTTCCTAAGTCACCTGCTCCTGGGATAAGCCAGCAGTTTCAAATTGTTCAAGTGCTTAGGAGGAGGGACGCCCCATGCCCACAAAAAATATCTGGTACTACCCATTTCTGTTTGTTATATAGCACACTTCCCATGGCTACTGCAGAAATGCAGCAGCTGAAGCAGCCACAGCAGCTGCGGTAACAATTAGGGTCCAGGATACTGGGATTTTACATAGTTTAACCAGCCAGTGACAAGCAGAAAGGCAGGAAATATTTTAAAATAAATGAATTTTTTCCAGTATTTCTCTTGTTATTTGCAATTATCTTCCAGACACCTATAATCAAGATGCTCAAGCCTAGTCTCTTTCCCAAACACTTTCTCAGTTGGTACATAAATTTACTATTTTAAGCGCATTACTATAAACCAAAATCATACACTTTACTTATATAAAACGTGATCCGATTTACAACAGTGCTGAGCCATGAGAAAATCACTGTGGTTCCCAAAACCGTCCTAGGGGAACTTTGGGAACTACCTCTAACACAGGGCAGGGAGGAGAGACATGCATGAAAGCACTTGCACATGTATATAAGGTCTCGGCCTAGGCTTGGAATGCAAACACATTAAATTTGGAAGCATCACTTGGGCTTGGATCCCAAGGTCCTCTAGCTCAAGCAGAAGGTACCCTTGCCCACACAAGCCTTCCTGCACAGCTTCCCATGCCTAAAACATATAACACCGGTCCTGAAAGACCTACATTGGCTCCCAGTACGTTTCTGAGCACAATTCAAAGTGTTGGTACTTAACCTTTAATGCCCTAAATGGCCTCAGCCCAATATACCTGAAGGAGTGTCTCCACCCCCATCATTCAGCCCGGACACTGAGGTCCAGCTCCAAGAGCCTTCTGGCGGTTCCCTCACTGCGAGAAATGAGGTTACAGGGAACCAGGCAAAGGGCCTTCTCAGTAGTGGCACCCGCCCTGTGGAATGCCCTCCCATCAGATGTTAAGGAAATAAACAACTATCCAACTTGAAGACACCTGAAGGCAGCCCTGTTTAGGGAAGTTTTTAATGTTTGATGTTTTATTGTATTTTAAATATTTTGTTGTAAGCCGCCAAGAGTGGCTGAGGAAACCCAGCCAGATGGGCAGGGTATAAATACATTATTATTATTATTAGTAGTAGTAGTAGTAGTAGTAGTACTGGAGTCTGAAGGGGAGGGAAGGAAAACCCCATTGTGTAAATGGAGCAGAAGTCAATAAGCAGAGGTCATTATGAAATCACTGTACTATTTTTGAAGATGCCCCCAAAACTAAAATAATCAACTTTGAACACAAAATCAGACCCAAAAAAACCTCTTTCAACTGGTAACAGCAAAGCATATTCTAGAACAAACAACAAATTGCAGTTATTTTTATTGTTGCTGCTTTTCTAGCAATTTGATCTGCTGATGGTGTTGTTTTATTTTAAAAAGTCAAGCAGAGAATATGTTGGTAGAACCAAAAGGCTGGGAAGAAGCTGGTGGCAGCAGCAGCAGTATAAGCCAGCTCTCTAGCAGGGATATGAAAGTCTACTTAAATGGCATCAGCGATCACCAACAAGACTGACTTGAAAGTTCAGGAAACAGTACATCTGAATGTCAGAAGTAGTGCTTAGTAACAATCAAGCAAGGGAGGATGTGAAAAATGTTGCATCCTTCTTGGCAGTGCAGTATGGCAGTCTCTATTAAGTATTCTCCAAAGAATTAGACAGGTTCCTTCCATCAGTTTACAATCTAAAATATTTTAATTGTAATAGCAGCAGTACATTGACATTAATGCAGGATGAAGGTGGCTAGCTGAAATATGCAGAATGCTTACACTGCAGCTCCACTCTTAGGGACAAAGGCTGCTGCCTGATAGTAAGTCAGACCACTGGTCTATCTAGCTCAGTACAGTCTACACTGGCTGGCAGCAGCCCTCCAGAGTTTTAGACAGGAATCTTTTCTATTCCCTACCTGAAGATGCCAGGAATTGAACCTGGGACCTTCTATATGAAAAGCATGTATGCTGCCATTGAGCTGTGACCCTTCCCAATCTTAGATCCCTAGTTGGGGAGGAAAACATGAAGAAAAGGAAAGAAACAGAAAGAATGGCAGGGACAGAGAGCAATGCTGCTAAGTTGCTTCTGCTCATATCATTTTGGGCTCTTCGTTGCATAGCAGAACCTCCGTCACTAAAGCCTCCCCTGAAGTCATTTGTGCGAAGTCAGAGAACATTTCAGAGTGTTGTTTGACATGAGTGAGAGACCGCAAGCAGGAACAGCAATTTCTGGTCTGTCTAGGACAGGCACCCCCAAACTCAGCCCTCCAGGTGTTTTTGAGACTACAACTCCCATCATCCCTAGCTAACAGGACCAGTGGTCAGGGATGATGGGAATTGTAGTCCCAAAAGATCTGGAGGGCTGAGTGTGGGGGTGCCTGGTCTAGGAAGACCTTAGGCGTGCAACCACAAGGCTCTCACCAAATGGTAAGAGATGGCAGGATTGAAAATACATTGCAATAGTTCTGCCCACAATGGCTCCACAGTTGTCACTCAAGCCTTACATTGCTTAGAGTTCCTCAACTTTTACTCCATCACAGAATCATTGATAGTAAAAGCTATATTCTTAAATCAGCATCTGACATGGTCAGTTTTTACAATTAAAAATATTTCACATATTACTTACAACAGGACATGTAACTCTTGGGATGGATAAACCCTATATGGGTGTGTTTATATATATATATCTATAAAAACGGAAATACTCTTTACCCCTCATGATCTTCCATGAATACTTTTAAAGATTCAAAGCTTCCTGAAATATCCAGTGTGTTCCCGAAGTACATCTCTCAGCTCCTATTTAAGAAAAAGTCAGCAGAAATCCTATGTAGTCACAGAATTAACAGCCTATGAATATCAATGTATCATCACATCTAGACAAACAGCTATGCAGATTAAAACAAGAAGGCCACCAAGGAACCTTCTCATTACAGCAACTATGAGAACATACAATATACATTGCAGCTACTACTGCCCAGTACAAAATTGCTCCTTACCATTACCTTTTATCCAATAATTAAAGCTGAAAGTACTCCAGATAAAAAATTAGCAAAAGTACACTAGCTCCAATTCAAGAATGCCTCTCGTTATTTCTTTACAACACTATCTTCTACTGTAATATAACTGCCTATTCTAGTTCATAATGTGGACTGACTGCTGAATCTATTCCTAGATTGCTCAATTATTACACATACTATTATATATACTACAATAAAGCCATTCTCCAAGTGTCTATCCTTATGTAGCCAATATGGACACCATTCATGTAGAAGACGGTTTCAGCAGGCTTGGGGTAATCCCAATGTTGGCAGAGGTACGAAAGACTTTAGAAAAGCTTAAAGCAGTGATAGCCAACTTGGCCCTCCAGCTGTTTTGGGACTACAGCTCCCATCATCCCTAGCTAACAGGGACCAGTGGTCAGGGATGATGGGGGTTGTAGTCCCAAAACAGCTGGAGGGCCAAGTTCGGCCATCACTGGCTTAAAGGGAGGGTTGATGAGCACTGAGTATCTGAAGGGAGGGAGGATAGTTGAAAACTAGGATGGGGAGAATGGAACAGAGTATCCTAAAAAAAAGTACATGGCTGGCTGACTGGCAGGCACTTTGATGTGATCAAGTCACTTAATCTCTTTTACCACCAATTCCAAATTCCTATGCAAAGGAAGAGAGCTAATAACAGTAACTAGAACATGGACTAATTTTTGTATGAGGGTTATATACAACACATTTTTGGCTGAATGTAACATACCTCTTTATCCAAGCTGGGAAATTCTTTGTGCAGTTTGCTTACTAGTTTTTTCTCGCTTATTCCCACTGAGTCTCAGGACTCTGCAACTACAGTTCAGAAAAGATTCATTTATTTTAGACTTATCCTACGCCACTAACTAGACAACACACTTGGCCCACTGAATGAAAAGGTAACTTGAAGGAACCACAATTGTGTGGTCGATGGGTGAGGAACCTGAGGCCTGGGGGCCCAATGCAGCCCCCTGCAAGCCTTCCTATCTGTCCTTCACAACTCTGCCCCAACCTCACCCCTAGGCCACACGCCTGACTACTCCTGCTTCACACCCTCCTTCAAGTGTTTGCGTGGTTGGAAATGTCCTTCAAATCTGATAATGCCTTTTACTTGCCTGGGTAGAGAATAGAGAAAAGTGTGTGAGTGTTTGTAGGACATTGCCTACTGTACAAATGTTAAAAATTCACACTTGTTGCACTACTCACTTTTCCTCAATTACCTGGATGTGCCCCTGGCAGGCTGCCCATAAGTAACATGGTCTTCAGACTGAAAAAAGGTTCCCTATCCCTGGTGTAGCAGATACAGCCAAACCTCCAGATTCATCAGCTGCACTTATTGCAGCCAGATATAGATTAATGTCTTCACCAAGATTTTTTTCAGCACACTTAAGGTTTGAAAACTTCATCGTGTATTTAGAAAGAAAGCGGTCAGGGGCCAAACAAAATGTCTTAGAGGGTTGGAGCTGCCCAAACGTCTGTGATTTCCCGCGTGAACTAACTCGGACATATGGCTACCAGTCATGCATTAAATACAGACAATTCAGTGTATGAAGAGATATGATTAGGAGAATGTTTAATTTCCAATGCTCTAGCACTCATCTCACAAATAATTAGCTCAGGAACTGAGCACTCATGGAAATCTTGACAAGGTGTTTACTCAATGAGTGCTAATTTGGGGTCTTTTATGTAAAGGAAGATACAACCAGCTACTTACAGGATCAAGCCTTTTCTTTTTTGTATTTTGGTCATCTTCATCTTCAGTACCATCGTTGGCACTTTCCTTAAGTTTCCTTTTGCGAGAGCTGCCTTTTGAAATTAAAAAAAGGATTTTTTAAAAATCAGCAACTTCTGCAGTCCATTATCAAAGCCCTTGTGTTGCTTAGCAATTAATCTAAATGCCCTTTAATCAAAAGCTAACCTGCTTTTCACTTCAAATTAACCAAACAGTAAAAAAAAAAAAAACAGTAGAAATTTATTGTATACTGCCATTTTTGTTATGAGTTGGTGGTTCATAAGAAATAAATAATAAACACACACACACACACACAAACCAATTGAGAGAAAAAATATTAGCAGATGTTCAGAAATTCCTCCTCTTTTAAAACTGCTCAGAATCAAAGGAACCATGCCCTTATGTTCAGGCATGTTTCTTCATGTCTATTATTTTATATACAGGATGACTAGCCGAAATGTTTTTCACAAAAGTTTGCTGTTAAAAGAGATATACATTTGAGAGGCTATAAAAGATGTAAAATTTCAGTTTTCTAAAAAAATTAAAATTGGATGGAAGGGGAAGCCAAGGGGCAAAAAGAAAAAGAAAGAAGGAAGGAAGGAAGGAAGGAAAGAAATGTCATTTTGGGACATGCAAGAGATGTACAGTTGAAATAACTTGTACCCAAAATCCAAGACCATACTATGTAGTTAATTCTTACTTCTGAGTTAATATGTGCAAGAGTGTGTTGCAAGTCCCCTTAACTTCAGTAGAACTGACTTCCACAGACGATACCAACTTATCTATATGCTGTCACAAATGAGATCACCACTGCTTTGCCAATACCTAGCATTCAAACTGATCCTGATAATTGAAGCAAATGGGAGTACACAAAATGGAACTCAACCAATATTCATGTGAACATATGCAAAATTAGGCATAGAAATGCTTTGTAGATGGAATTATATCTGAATTTAGGAATCAGCAATGAAGGGATGTAGACAGGTCCCGAAAGATCCATATGGGCACCAGTGCTTTGCAACTTGATTATAAATAATCTAGGGTTAAGGGTAACCAGTTGGGCATCCATATTTGCAGATGATATCAAATTATTTACAGAGTTTAAAACAAAAAGGAATTGCATAGCATTTTCTGTGCCAGCCAATGCTAAAGCGCTAGGTTAAAATTGCTTGGAAACTATTAACAGAAAGTACTTCTTACCTTCCTCATTCAACTTCAAGCCAGCAGCTATAGCTTCATCCATTGTAGCAGTTGATGCTATCAGCTAGAGAGAGGGGACAACAAAGTCAACAAACAAAATTAGAGGAATTTCAATTATATTCTGAAGAATTTACAGTGAATTCCTATGCATGGTTTTTTAAAGTTCTTCTGTATTCAAATTCTCCTCCCTCCAAAAAAAAAAAAAAATGAATTCTGCAATCCATACAATTTATGCAAATTGGGAAAACTTGCTACTGATAAAGGGAGAGGAGTTATGCAATACACTGCAGTCCACTGGAAATCTTAATTCATCTGCCTTCTGAGCTGTTAGGAGACATTGCCCACATTATTTCAACTGTATCCTCACTGTCACAGTGGCACAAAAACTTGTTTAAGAGGGAAAGCAGAGATTCTCAGGAAGCTGCTACAGTCTGCGTGCCCACCCTACAATTCTTTCACTGCCACTATTTAGTGATATATGCTGCTATGAATTTCAAAGAGCTTTCCATGGATCACCTCAGCAAGCCTTTAAGATTCTACTTAAATAACATTTACTTAAGCTATTCTTTTATGGATTACATTTCTAATCATTTCATGTGCTATGGGGGGCATCACACTTTATAGGACAAAATGGCAAGAGTATACATATTAAAATGAATGAACTCATGAAAGGTAGATAGTATAAGAGACTAAGTTCTCAGGCTACTATATATAGAACAGCTGCCTATCCAAGATCACCTACTCTGTTCATGGCAAATGCAAGATTTGAAAACGGAACTCCCTGAGTCAGTGTGTGAGAGAATGAGTAAGAAGGTGAGAGTGAGTAGCTTACTTCCAAGTGTACACTAACACTGCTTTAAGACTAAATATTGTAATTCATTTTCACAATATTTTATGACTGGTGCTCCTTTTCAAATTAGCTAACAATTCAAAAGTATATACTGTACTTGTAATAACTGTTGGTCACTTTTTTGTGGAAAGAGTTCCTTTAGTGTTTGGAGTTTGCAATAGTTCAGATCCTCCTCCTCTTCCTCATCTTCTTCATCTTCCTTAAACAGATTTTGATGGCTTGCCTCATCCTCTTCACTATCTGAAGGCTCTGAGCTGTCGTGTATGGTAAAATATTTACACCATTTTAGTCAAGCACCATAGTATTGCATTTTCTATAAATATATAAACTGGAGTAGCACTTGTAGGAATAACAGCAATTTATTATGTCATAGGATTTCATGGACACATCTGATTAAGTGAACTGTAATCTCTGAATGGTTATACCATCTTAAAACTGATCTTTAATGTGCACAACACTCTTCATTGTTTTTTTACTGCAAAAAGACTGACAGGGCTACTCCTTTGGAATGTAACTTTTTAAACCAACAGCCCTGTCAAGAAACTTGGGAAAGCAAGCAATTAGCTCTAGCCTTATCATAAAATCTTACCCAACATAGGAGCTGTTTATAGGCTAAGTTTCTGTCTAGGGAATTTATCTGCATTCCTCTCTGGAGTATTTTGCTGCAGCAAATGCAACATTTTCTGTGTAAGAAGGCGAAACCTTATTTTCTAAGATTATGCCCTTCTGGTGTCAAAGTAGCTTTCAAGAAAATTGTCAGAGTTACCCCATGCAACATTATCCATCCCTAAACATTCTGAGTTGCATCTAAGAAATCTCAAAAATATTGTCAAAACTAATTTACCTATATTCTACATTGGTCTGTGCCAATGTTTCTGTATTTCAACCCTACTGGATTTTAAGGTTACATCTATTCAAGAGAGTGTGTGGATAGCTTATAAGATTTCAGAGGTACACAGCGAAGCTCTTAAAAATCACATAAGTTGTACAGCACAGTTGCTACAAGAATTCCTAGACAATATGTATATGCATATGTCACACACACACAAGTGGTTGTGGAGGAATATCCAATGTGGTATGCGGGGGTTCTTTGCTGGAGCCTCCCGTGTGCAGGACGAGGTCAACTGCACACGGGATACCAGTTGCTGGGGATCTGTGGCCAGCGTCTCACGTGCGTCCTTGCACGGGCGCCGGCCAAGCCTGTGAACGGAACGGCCAGTAATTCCGGAGCTTAACTCACACCGCGCCGTTGTCCGCCAGGCTGAATCTGAAGGGTGCGTGAGTAGTTCGGATAAAAAGGTGCCTCGTAGATGTACCTGCAAGTACTTGCGACCTCCTAAGTTGTTCCCTTAAGTAACGTACCTAAACAAAAGGTGGCCAAGACTACGGCCAAGCAAGAGCACTAATAAACTACAAAAAATTAAATTAAGACGAAATAAAGACAGACAACCATTGTTTCTTTTGATGGCTTTGGCTGACCCGCATGGGCTATTGCTTCTCTCTATGCCTCGACTATTCTTAAGACTATCTAAGCTACCGGTATCTAGTCCTGTACCGCCAATTCTTCCGCAATCTATAAGCTAACTAAACCTTTACCGCCAATTCTTCCGCAAGCTAACCTCTCTACCTCCTGCACGTGCTTCCAACCCAACCAACCCGTTCCCAAAACCCAGCTACCTGAACGACTGATTAATCCTGACTATCCGCCCAAAACAGGGAGCCGCAGCCTTTTATTGACAACGGACAAGCAACGTCATGATCAATACTTTTACCAATCAGAACACTGTTGCTGCCCTTGAAAAGCGTGGGAAGCAGATTAACTGACCATTAACAAGTTTAAACCTTTGGAGCCAAAAAGTCTAAGCGGAGGGATCTCAGTGGCAAGACGCCTACTGAGTCCTGCTTTCACTTTCGTTTTTACTCGGATGTATACGTTAAATAGTGCACATAATTGACATTACATAAACATAAACGATCGTGGGTGCAAGGACACCCACGGAGTGTATTCCCACAGTGGTATAGACCAGATGTTGTTATAGACTATAATTCCCATCATCCCTGACCAAGTTTGGCCAGGGCTAATGGAAACTGGGGGATCAACAGCATCACAATGGCTACCCTGCATAGACTGAAAAGACTCTGATCAACAAAAGAGATAATTATGTGGGCTGGAAGCACCTAGTGCTTCCATAAGTGGCTTCCACTTAATGGCCATAAGTGACTGGCTATTTATAAAGATTAGGTTAGTTCCTTTGTTCTGAACAAGCTAGGAAGGCTTAGGTATTGACTCAGAAGTTCATTTTCTCTATCTCATGAGCACAGCAAATACTTTACAGCAGTCACTCAAATACACTTGAGCAGTAACAGAATTATTAACACAGAGAAATAAGGCCTTATCGAATACCATCTAGTTTACACACTCAGCTAGGAAGTTGATTTTGAACCGCAACACCTGACCACAGGGGAATGAAGCAGCCCTTTTCAAGAGGTGTTAAATACTTGTTAATTTGCCTTAGAGTTGCCTTGGGGAAAGGAATTAAATGCATTAATTACAAGAGATAAAAAGTAGTTTCAAAACTCCATTCATTTATTTGAAAACTTAACTCATAATACATTATCTTCCAAATCTTTTTATAAAACTGAATACCTGAGGGCATGTTAAAATGCTCATCTAATTATCAAGTTGTTGTCATTTATAATATATTTTTCCTGAAGATGTTGTGTAATTAAAGATCATAAAAAATAATTAAACAAAGCTCTATGGAAACAATAAAAATGCTCCATGTATCATATAAAAAGTATTTTTTGAGAATTTATTTAATGATACTAAGAATTATTTTTCATAGTTAAAAACAATAGATGCATTTAAAATTCAGATTGTATATTTTGTTGCTTCTTTGGCTTGTAAACTGCCTTGTGTATAGCAATATAGAAAGGCCGTATACAAATTAAACATGTGATGAAATGAAACCTATTCAGGAGCTCTCATGGAGTTAATGATAACAAGCTTTATTGTTTTTTATAACCCCCCCCCAAATATTTGCTTGTAAGAAAGTAGTAATCAGAAATATAGTCTTAATATCAATTTATGAGTATCAATAAGGGAATGTATATGTATAAATAAGCAGGCATTACTAAGACTTACATAATAATCACATCCTTCCTGGGAGCAGCAAATTGCTTTATACGGGAGTATTTTGGTGCCACTTCCTCTTCTTCACTTTCTGATGACAATTCAATAACATCTTTCTGAGACTTAAAAAAAGATGATTGTGTTGTCCTTTTTGCTTCAGGGGTTTCTGGAACACTGGAATCATCTGTCAAAGCATTTTAAAGGATAAAAAAGACACATGTTACAGAAAAAACAAGAGTACAAGTCTTACTATGACTGAGGTTTCATCAGAAGTGGCCACATTGATTACACCAAATTACTGTAATTAGAAATGTGCTGGGGGGGGGGGTAGTCTAAACATTATGTAACTTAAGGTAATGAGTTTTTAAATTACTCTACTGCCTTGAAAACCTGTGTGTTAAAGGTGGTATAGTTGGGTGGTTAATTGAAGATCTGTTTCAAGTTGTGGCATCCTTAAAACTCAGCTTACTTTCTAACACGCCTCCAAACTCAATGGCTGCTGAGAAAAGTGTGAACACACATGGGCTAAAATCACAGCCTTATGTAGGCTCAGAACTACAGTGTGGCCTGTGCAGGTCTTCTGGCATCAAATGGAAAGAAGGGGCTTCTGTGTTCTGCTACACTCTTGCTTGAAACAGCTGACAGCCCTAAAAGCAGGTAGGGGCAAAAGTGAAAAGATTATGGTTCCATCCATGGTTCCCTTTCAGGGCTGAAGCATTCTGACCCTGGAGGCATGAAGGCAAAATGAGAAAGACAGCAGCGTACACAGGAGAACAGCAGCTGCAAAATGGGATTGCTGTCTGACAGAAGTTTACGGGAAATAAATTTAAAATAATCTGAAAGTGCTTGAGAGGTGTTTGATGGAAACTTCAATAAATCTTGAGCTTTTATAACCCCGAGCAAGTGACTGACACTGGAAACTACTGCACACAATAAACTTTGAAAGTGGGTGCTGTGGCATGCCCCCCACCGCCGTAGTAAAACTGTACTGCCATATGGTAACAGGATCTTAGAACTAGATATATTTATTGGATTAGGGGGGTGACACCCCCTCCCCGAAAAAATATCAAGAAATAACTTGCAACTTAGCAGCAGATTTTGAATTAGAAAAATGCAGCTTACACACCTGCTCTGTTTAAAAGTAAAACCAGGATACCACAGTAATCAAACCACACCACCACATGCTCCCCCACACCAATATTTAATGTTTCATATGACCATCACCAAGCCTAATTAGAGACATATTAAACTCATCAGGGTCAAGTAACAGTCAGCTATTGTACTGATTCAGGATAGAGAATAGGGAATAGAGCTGCACAAGACAGCACAAGGGGTGAAGCAAACATTCTAGCACCTTGCTCTTAATCCCAAAGCCATAGCTATCTTTGCATGTCCATATATTGTTATTGGCTTCATCTGCCCACAGTACAGAGACAAACTTTCCATTGCTCTTATCACAACTGACATTCTGATTTCTACTTAGCTTGTTTGCTTTAAATTCAGGGATATTATGGCACTTAGACTATAAATGAAATGCCATGGAAGTATTGGTCCATCTAGCCTAGAATAATTGGTTGAGAGTATTGCGCCCTCTGTCTGGCAGCAGCTTTCCAAGGACCGAGACAGAAGTATTTCCAGCCCCAAGACCCGAAATCTGAGGTGAAGATGTGGCAACTGGAGCTCAAGACCTTCTACATTCATAAGAGTTTGCTTTATCACTGAGCTATACTGCTTTATCACTGAGACACAGAGTCCACAGACTAAATTTAGTGTGAACATTCCAAATTAAGCGGCCCTGTTAATTACAGTCAAGGATCATTTCAGACTGAGGTTCCATTTCCAGCCCTCATGCCTGTCAGCAGAGCACGCATAAGAACGCCCTGCCTCGTTATGCCATGCCACACCCTTTTAGCGATGTGTTTAGTGACATTTTTGGGTCACTTCCAGGTTTGGTTGCATGTTATTCCGACACACATGAATCGGTTGTTACCTGTAGTGTCCCTAACAAATTATTTTTAAGAAGTGGGATATGAATGTCTGAATAAAAATTAAAATCTTCAAGTTAGTTTAAGTTTCTGGCTTTTTTCCTGAAGTTAGCTATAAGGTCTGTGGGGTGGTTCCTCGTGAGTAACCAGGCAAGACTCCAAACCGTCTTTTAACAGGTTTATTGTGCATGCTATTTACAGTGCAGAGCTACAAGTTCACGTCTGTATCAGTCACTCACAGAATCCGGGAGTGGCCCCTTCCGGTTGCGACCCCAACATAAGAGTTTCGGTATCCCAAATCTCCGCCTCCCCTCCTTGCGTTTCACTCCTCTGCACACTTGGGGCGCCAGAAATGGCGTGTCTCCCTCCTCGCCCACTGAGGGTAGTGCAGGGTCTCTCCAACATCCCCAGAGCCTCTGCTCTCAAGACCCGAAGCTGCCTGCCCCTCCCCACTGGAGACATCGCTGCTTCCTCTGCTGGAAGAGGAGGTGCTGCTGGTCAGGTGGGGCTGGGGCTCTCTGTAGCATCCCAAGAGCCCTTCCACCACCCTGCGCTGAGCCGGGGACAGTTCCCTAACATTAGCAACCATAATTTCCTGGTTCAAACAAAACCAATAAATTATAGTTAGATGCAAGATTCCACATTTCATTAATGAATGCCATGAGAGAAGGGGATGTGTTCATGGGCAAAACGCTTGTTGGCTATTAAGCAGAGACAGAATCACCCACACAAAGTCACTGGAAAACTTTGGTTTGTCACTGCATAATGTGTGTCATAGCTCTCAGCCTTATTACTACAACAGCTCATTCCAAGGAATAAGCTGGATGATGCCTCACTAAAAAATGAGGAGTAGACACAGTTGTTTCCATTGAACAACAACAACAAAAAACCGACTCAGCATAAGCAATGAAATGTACATGACTATACAATTATTACCTATGGACACTTGAAGTAATTCCCATAACAAACTCATTCTACATTTAGTGGGGAAATGTTCCCACTCATCTATAAAAAATAATCATTTTATTTTTTTACAAATAAAGCACCTCCTCCCCAAAAGAGTTTACAATCTAGATTTTTGCAATGGGGGGGGGGGAGATAATAGCTAAGGGTTACAAGGTGAACTAATTCAGTTAATAAAACCATTTATTATATTGCTCCTCATTGGATATTACAGTGGTGCCTCGCAAGACGAAATTAATTCGTTCTGTGAGCGCTGTCGTATAGCGAAAATTTCATCTTGCGAAGCACCAACGGGGGAAGAGCAGTTTGACAAAAAAAACGGATTTTTTTTTCATCTTGCGAGGCAAGCCCATTGAAAAATTCGTCTTGCGAGACAGCCTTCCGCTAGCGAATGCCTTTCATCTAGCGAGTTTTTCGTCAAGCGATGCATTCGTCTAGTGGGGTACCACTGTATTCTCTTCCCCCAATGTATTTGTTGCTCCCCTCATACTTTTTACCGTATAATAGCAGACCAATTTCTGCTAAGAGAGATTAGGTACTGGTCCACACCATCCCTATTTGTGCAGTTTCTATGGAGACAGATTTAAATCTATTTCTAAGTTTCCTTTTTCAAAAAGATCTACTGCATTAAAAAAGCACCTTAAGTGCATACTTTACCGATAAACGTGAAAATTGTCCGTTATATGCAACAGCTTATTATCCCATGTTAATATTAACCTCTAGCTAAAGTTTTCTTTCATATTTTGGGGAGGCGTAGAAAAGCTTTTCATCTTGATTAGATTTCTTTCCTTAGCACAGGACTAAGCAAGTATCTATACAACCATACATTGCTCTTAATGTGGTACTCTCTGCTCAGGGAATGGGGAGTACCATTCCCTGAGCAGTACCATTGTACAGTAGTAATAGCGACAATGAATGCTTATGTTCGCATGTAGAAAATATCAAATGATTGTCTGCTTTGTTTTCCTACCAAAACAACTTCAATGGATCAGGATGTTGGCACAGCAGTTTAAATGTTAAGTTATGAGGGTCAAGCCCTATGGGATTTTATTGGAAGTTCTTAATTAACCCAGATTTCCTAAATGCTTTTGAGAACATGATATTTGATACCAGAGAAAATGAATGTCTAGTCAACCCATAAGAATACTCTGCACATAACCAGAGGAATTCAAAGAATGCTCTAGAAATTAGAGCTGTAAAACATACAAGAAGATACAGCCGCCACACTGCTATCAAAACTTCATTCAGTTGTATGAGTTAAGACCAAACAATAGGCTATCAGCACGAGTACTGCAGACTAAATCAAAGCTGGTTGTATATAGACTTTCCCTTCATTTATAAATCACATATATGAGAACTCACCAGTTTTCTCAGACACATCAGATGCTGGGGTGGCTGGCTTACTAATGTTATCAGGAACATTGTCATTTTCTTCACCAACAGATGCAGCACCATCTTTTGAAGGAGAACTTGTGGTATTCTTATCTACTGCATCCAAAGAAGCAGAAGAAGCCTCCTCCTGATCTGCAGAAAGGCCAGGGGAAGGGGCACTCTCTTCCTCCACACATGTCTTCCTTCCAAAGCGAAAGCGGTCCAGGTTAAGCAGACTCATGATTGGCCTTCCACTTCTGTCAGATTATGGAGTTCAATTTAAAATCCCTCAGGATTACGATAGCACCATATAAATGAAGAGTAGCTAGAGATTGAAAAACAAAACAAAACCCAAAGGGTGAGGTGGAAGATACATGATAGAGTTGGGCAGGGAGGCATTTCTTCTCCCGCACCATCAGCACCTGAAGTTTTAACCTTGAATCTCAGTCGCATACATGGCCACAAGACTTCTCAAATTGCTCACAGACAATTCCCGGTCACAAAACACACCTGGTACATGGTTAATTTTGAACACTATCTCCAGTACCTTGCCCATGATCTCTCATGCACCTTGGTGGATCTCTCACACACCTTCAGAAGGGAAGATTTAACATCTTCTTGGACATCCCCCACCCCACCCCCAAGTCAATCTCTCCATTTAGCTTTCATAAGTCATAATGTGGAAGGATCAAGAGCACATAAAGCTGG
This sequence comes from Lacerta agilis, assembly GCF_009819535.1. Taxonomy (NCBI): domain Eukaryota; kingdom Metazoa; phylum Chordata; class Lepidosauria; order Squamata; family Lacertidae; genus Lacerta; species Lacerta agilis. The sequence continues at coordinate 56,844,046 of NC_046320.1, forward strand.
CCAAACATCTTCAAGTGCCTTGTCCACAAGAACTTGAAAGGATCCCATACAACTTGATAAGCTGGCAATCTGGAACCTCCCCCAGAGTTATATTAATTGGCAATGTTTCCCTTAAAGTGCATTTCAAATTTATCACAACAAGCCTCTGAGGGTTTTTGATATTTTCACCCTGGAAAAGCTCTGCAGGATGATGCAATGGAAGCGGGCATTTATATTTTATTCGTCACAATTGCTGCCATATGGCAGCCATGATTATGTGCTCTCACCTGTGCCTTTTTACTATACAATGTGTGCCACATTTGCTTCAGTCACCACCCTGGTCAGCTGTGACCAAGGTATGTGAGTGGGTTGGCAGAGAATGGATGGATTTCGCTTTCTCCACCAGCCTGTTTGGCAGAAGGCAATCCACACCTGTTAAGCAACTAATACTCTGCGCTTCCATGCAGGCTGCAGAAGACGATTTCCCTCTTCTATGACAAGCATGGAAACACAGGATACTATGATTACTTACCTTTCTAAAATATTTGTAGGCTACCTTTTAAGGTCAACCCCCCTCAAGACTATTTCCAACATGTAGATTCACAATATATAATCAGTAGTAACTTTAAAACCATAAAACACCTGCTGTATACAGCAGATTTTAAAGGTTAATATTCAATTGAAGCCATAAGTTTTTCTTTTAGGGTTAATTAATAGGATGCACAACTGAAAAAGGACTATGGAAAATTATTCCAATATATGATTACAGAAGTAAGATTGTTATATGCACAAAGACGGAAATATACAGCCCTACCTACTATAGAGGAATGGTTGGCTAAAATTATTGGACATAGCTGAGATAGCAAAGTTAATGAGTTTAATTTGAGAAAAATCATTATTGACATTTATTAAGGATTGGAAATTTCTTATGGACATTTTGCATGAATGAGGAAATGAACTTGTAATATCGTAAAGTCCCTTTCCCTTGTGCCCACCTGCTTATTTGCTTTCACAAATGGGTGCACAAGTAGAGACCCTGATACAAGCACCCCAATACTGAAGATTATTTTGGGTAACCTGACCACAAACCATTTAAGGTCTTAAGAGAGCCAGGGTGGTGTGCAGTGCTTCGAGTTGGATTAGGACCCAGGAGACTACAGTTCAGATCCCCACTTGGGCAGAAGTTCACTGGGTGATCTTGGGCCAGACACTGACCTCACAGGGTTGTTATGGGGATTAAGTGAGGAGGGAGGGAACCATGCACACCACCTGGAGCTCATTGGAGAAATAGATGGGACATAAATGCATAAATTAAATACCAGCACTTTGAACTGGATCATAGGTCTACCACATTCTGACCAACCAGCCCTCACCAATACCCAGTATGTTGCATTTTGTGCCAAGTGATGTTTCTGAACCATCTTTAAAGGCAGGCCCACATAGAATGCTTTGCAGTAGTCCAGCTTGGTTATCACTTGTGAATGGTTAACTAAGACAAGGTCTCTCCTCTCTAAATAGGGTCGAAGTTGGCACACCAGCCTAAATTGGTAAAAAGCAGTTGGCCACTCCTGCCACCTGAACTTCCCCATTTAGTGCCGAGTCCAAAACTCCCCAACTCCATACTTCGTCATTCAGGGCAGTGCAAGCCTATCTAACAACTGCAAACTTCCATCCAGAGTACTCTGTTTACCACCCCACAGTATTTCCTTGCCTGCATTAAGCCCCAGCCTGTTCACTCTTATCCAGCTCTAAACCACTTCCAGACACCGAGGCAAGAGTTCCATAATCTCCATGGAATGAATAGATGGAAATGATATGGAGGTAGAGTGTCAACTGCATAGTGATGACACTTTAGCCCAAACCTCCAGGAAACTTCCCCAAGTGGTTTCATGCAGATGTTAAATGTGTGGGAGTCAAGATGCTCCACTAGACATATTCATTATAAGGCGGCACATAAGTTAACAGATACAGTGGTACCTTGGTTTATAAATTTAATCTGTTCCGGAAGTCCGTTCTTAAACCAAAGCGTGCTTTCCCATAGCAGCAGGGGACTCAATTTACAAATGGAACATACTCAACAGAAGTGAATCATGTTCTTATTCCAAGGCTAAGTCCACAAAACAAAACACCTACTTTCGGGTTTGTAGCATTCTTAATCCAAGTTGTTCATAAACTAAGCTGTTCTTAAACCAAGGTACCACTGTATAAAGCAGAGTGGAAGCTCACCAGCATCAGTTTCCGAGACTTATTCTCCAAAAAGGACTGAAGCCACAGTAACACTGTGCCTCCTCAGCCCAACCCATAGTGACAGTTCAGAAAATACCAAGGACAACAGCACTGAAAGCCACTGAGAGGTCAATAACTCATAGGACTGGACTCTCCACCCCCTCAATCTATTCTCCAATGCAAGGAATCCACCAGGGCAATCAAGGCTGTTTCTAAATCAGCCTCAAACAGATCATCAGCATCATCTAATATTACCTGGAGTTGAAAAACCACCACACACTCCAGCATCTTGTTCATGAATGGCAGGCTAGAAACTGGGCAGTAACTATCCCACATTTAGGTCTAAATTTGGTTTCTAAAGGTGACCATATCTGAGATCCATAGTTCCAGCCCAGCCCAGACAAATTTTAGTAACTAGGAAGGGCAATGATCACTAGAACATGTGGTAGGCCTCAATCCTGCAAAGAGTGGTACTGTCTTCAAGTTGTTCTAGTACCATCTATTTCAAACTACGCGAGCAACTTTATAACTGAAATATGCAAGCAAACTGATCCCAGTGGGCCTTCAAGGGTTCTAGTTTTTGCAACCCAGTGTCTACACCCCCCAAAAAAAAATCACTACTAGATGACATTGAAAAAACACAATGGTGATGGAAAAGTCAGTATTTTTCACTTTCATCACCACAATGAAGAATGACTGAAGATGAACTCTTATTTGTGTTCAGTCATATTATTTACGAATCTTCCACCATTCATTCTAATCAGCCCTGCTGTCTCATCATCCTCAGCTTCTTGGAATACCAATAAACTGGCTTTACTCTACAACTGGATTGAGTCAATAGCTTGTTATCCACTCATTCCAAACAGAGACCAAAGTATTGCGTGGTATCACAGAATTAGCATAAAGTTATTTTTTTGTGAAAGCACCACAGCTATAGGACACAGCTAGGGGTGCCTACTGAAAGGAGTTACCAGGGTCCTAAACCAATATTAAACTGCTTCTGAACAGCTAGATGGGCAGCACATAGAGCATTCAAACAAAACAAATGGAGAACGTCCTAGTCTGTACTGACTTTTAAATGCTGGATTCCAGCTGTGAGGCACTTTTAAGGCATTTGTGTTTTTATAAAATTATTATTTATTAAATGTATTATATTTGTATACCGCCCTACACCCATAGATCTCAGGGCACCTTTAAATTGCGATTTCCTCATGTTTTATCAGGCTGAGGTTTCAATCTGCCTGAAAGGGACCCACAAGGGTCCAACCCCCTGGGTTTGCAATGCAGGAATCTCAACCAAAGCATCAATGTTTGAGAGCTGCTCGCTAGTGATAGAAGCAAATGCAAAGCCAGGCAAGATCTCTTCAAGCTGCCACACACCTTGACATTTATTTTAGCAACCTGCTCACACAGCAACATCAGAGCGACAGAAAGTGTGAGTGCAGGGAGGGGTGGGGGGAACAGGGAATATTTTATATAATAATAATAATAATAATAATAATAATAATTTATTATTTATACCCCGCCCATCTGGCTGGGTTTCCCTAGGCACTCTGGGTGGCTTCCAGCAGAATATTAAAATACAATGATTCATCAAATATTAAAAATTTCCCTAAATAGGGCTGCCTTCAGATGCCTTCTAAAAGTATGATAGTTGTTTATTTCTTTGACATCAGATGGGAGGGCATTCCACAGGGCGGGTGCCACTACCAAGAAGGCCCTCTGCCTGGTTCCCTGTAACTTTGCTTCTCACAGTGAAGGAACTGCCAGAAGGCCCTCGGAGCTGCAACACAGTGTTCAGGCTGAACAATGGGGGTGGAGACGCTCCTTCAGGTATACTGGACAGAGGCCATTTAGGGCATTAAAGGTCAGCACCAACACTGAATTATGCCCGGAAATGTACTGGGAGCCAATGTAGGTCTTTCAGGAGCGGTGTTATGTGGTCTCGGCGGCTGCTCCCAGTCACCAGTCTAGCTGCCGCATTCTGGATTAGTTGCAGTTTCTGGATCACCTTCAAAGGTAGCCCCATGTAGAGCGCATTGCAGTAATCCAAGCGGGAGATGCGCCACTCTGGTGAGACAGTCCACGGGCAGGTAGAGTCTCAGCCTGTGCACCAGATGGAGCTGGTAAACAGCTGCCCTGGACACAGAATTGACCTGCGCCTCCACAGACAGCTATGACTCCCAGGCTGAGCACCTGGTCCTTCAGGGGCACAGTTACCCCATTCAGGACCAGGGAGTCCTCCACATCAGCCTGCCCCCTGTCCCACAAGAACCGTACTTCTGTCTTGTCAGGATTCAACCTCAATCTGTTAGCCACCATCCATCCTCCAACCGCTCCCACAAGACCTTCATAGCCTTCACTGGTTCTGACTTAAAAGAGAGGTAGAGCTTTTAAAAGAGAGGTACAGTACAGCCTCCATTCTAAGTAAACACTCGTTGGTCAGAGCTTCCTTCTGCCTCCATAATCCGGCCTGCCTTAAACCCTTCCCCCCCCCCGGCCCCCAATGCCTCGGGGGTTTAGGCTCCAAGAGTCGGCAGACGCACACATCCCAACGCCCCCACCCTATCGTTCCGCCCTCCAAATCCCGGCCTCTCCTTCTCCCCCCCGCCCTCCTCCCCACACAATAGTCGTCCTGCTGCCTCCACCATCTTCCCTCGCGAGAAGAAGAAGAAAAAAAACGCCACTTTTGTCGCCTGGGAAGGAAGGATGAGGAAGACATTCTGCCCCCAAATTAACGCACAGTTCCCCACAAACCACAGCGCTATCTCCGTTCTCCCCCACCTCCCGTGCAGCAAATAGTCTGAGAGGCAAACAAAAGATGGGAAAGGGGAGAGGGGGGGAGGAAAAGGGGGCCGGCGCCAACCCCCCACCCCCACCCTCTTTCTCTCTCTCTCCCTCCCTCCCTTCCCTCCTCTCCCCCCTCACAACAACACCGGGTGTTTCTTCCTTACCCCGCCCCCGCTCCGAGGAGGCGCGCGAGCCTTTCCAGAGCGCCGACACCGGCCAGCGGCGACGGCAGAAAGGAAAGGGGGGGGGGAAGCGGGCTGTGCCGAAGGGATGACGGCGGCGGCGGCGGCGGCGACAATGACGGCGAAGGCCGAACTCAGCCAGCGAGCTCGGCAAGGCGAACGATAGAGACGGAGGGGAGAGAGAGGCGAGCGGGGGGGGGGAGGGGTCGTTGAGAAAAGAGAAAGAAAGGGAGGATTGTACCCCAAAGCGGCGCCTAGTGATGACCTCACTGAGTTCCCTTCGTTTTTCCCAGCATTCCTCTCTGTCTCTCTATATCTGTCTCTCTCTCTGGCTTTTTGTTGTTTGTTTATTTATTTAGATATTTATCCACCATGCCTCTTCGTGCCCTACGTGTGATGGGATATATACATATACAGAGAGAGAAACAAATACACACACACACACAAACAATACATACACGCATATATATGCGCACTCAGACGCGCGTGCACATATATGTACCCGCGTGCCCGCGCGCACATGTTTGCCCCAAGAGCACGCAATAAATTCAGCTGGCGAATTCCGCCCGCTCAGAGGCATCCGCAGCCCCTCACGGTGCACCCGCGTGACGGCAGTTGGCTGCCCGAGATCCTCGACTTGAAGGTTTTTTTTCTGGGTTGCCAGTCCTAGGCAAGAGTTTAAAGGAGCCCTTAAATCCACATAAATCTGCCTTTAAATCTTCAAGATGGAGACTGCAGAAATGAAGGGAAATTGAGCTTGATTATTTATAGATATATAGATGTGATGGCATGGAGATGTGAGATTGTGGGTGCTTTCTTGAGAGAGAAGATCATGTATGTAATATGACGTGGGTGGTGCTGTCCACAGAGCCTAGGGCAGGGGTCCCCAAGCTAAGGCCCGGGGGCCGGATGCAGCCCAATTGCCTTCTAAATCTGGCCCGCGGACGGTCCGGGAATCAAAATGTTTTTGAATGAGTAGAATGTGTGCTTTTATTTAAAATGCATCTCTTGGCTATTTGTGGGGCCTGCCTGGTGTTTTTACATGTGTAGAATGTGTGCTTTTATTTAAAATGCATCTCTGGGTTATTTGTGGGGCATAGGAATTGGTTCATATTTTTTTTCAAAATATAGTCCGGCCCCCCACAAGGTCTGAGAGACAGCGGACCGTCCCCCTGCTGAAAAAGTTTGCTGACCCCTGGCCTAGGGCTTGCCGATCAGAAGGTTGGCAGTTTGAATTCCCACGAAAGGGTGAGCTTCTGTTGCTTGGTCCCTGATCCTGCCCACCTAGCAGTTCGAAAGCATGTCAAAGTGCAAGTAGATAAATAGGTACTGCTCCAGCGGGAAGGTAAATGGCGTTTCTGTGCGCTGCTCTGGTTTGCCAGAAGCGACTTAGTCATGCTGGCCACATGACCCAGAAGCTGTACGCCGGCTCTCTTGGCCAATAAAGCGAGACGAGCGCCGCAGCCCCAGAGTCATCCACAACTGGACCTAATGGTCAGGGGTCCCTTTACCTTTACCTACCGTAATATGTATATAGTGTTGATATGTGTGTGTGTAATTATTTAACAAAAATGAATTGATTATTAAAAAAAAGCAGTTTGCAATATAAAACAAAAGATTAAAATTCTTGATAAAAACAGTTTAAAGCAAGTATTAAAAACATCAAAAGGATTATCAAAATCAACACTAGCTAAAAAAAGAAATAAAACACCTTCAACTTCTACATGTCTGGGTAGGCTTGCCTAAAAAATGTTTTACGCAGGTGCTGAAAACAAGAGCTAGTGTGGCTTAGTGGTTAGTGCTGGACTAGGACGTGGGAGACCAGGTTCAAATCTCCACTCTGCCCTTTTGGGGGGTTCAGGTAAAAGTTGTTGAGCTTTAGGAAGGAAAGTCCTGTTTTGGAGGGGTTCAGGTCAAAGTTGTTGAGCTTTTTATAGGGGAACAAAAGTTGTTGAGGGGAGCCAGTGATCTACCACAGATGTCCAGTGATCTACCGGTTGCATGTGCCTGCTTTAAACTCCTTGGAGAAAAAGGCAGTATTCATGCAATGAATAAATATAGTGAAGGTGCTTGCCTGATGCTTATAGGCAGGGAGTTCAAAAGTGTAGGTGCTGCCATGCTAAAATGCATTTGCAGATTGAGTATTATATGGCAGCTGTAACACAGCCAGTTTCTTAGGTAGAAGTGGGCATAGGCCATCCCGCAAGTAAACTGACCCCAGCTGTTAAGAGTTTAATGTACTAATTGTGACACATTAAACATTGCCTGGTAGCAAATAGACAACCAGTGCAGATCTGTGAGCAGAGGTATTATATGCTGACTGGGTTTTACTCCTGTCAACAACTGTGCGACAGCAATCTGCATTAATTGCAGCTTCCAAATGAGGTGCAAGGGAGGTTCCACCTAGAGTGCACTGCTGTAATCCAACCTTGAAGTCATTAGTGACTGAATTACTGTGGTCAAGCTCTCCAGCTGTAGTTGGTTGCACCAGCTGCAGCAGGTAAAAGGCATTTCTAACCCCTGAGGCTACTTGGGCCTTCAGCAGCAGAGCAGGATCCATAAGCATCTTCAAAACTGTGTACCTGACCCTTAAGCAGGAGTACAACCCCACCCAGGGCAATAAACTGGCCAATTTATCAGACACTGGAACAACTAAACCACAGTATCTCTGTCTTGCCAGGATCCAAGATCAACTTACCGGTATTTTCCCTCATCCATCCTACCACCTCATCCAGGCACCTGTCAAAGGCCTGCATGGCCTTTCCAGAGTCAGATGTTATGGAGAAACAGAATCAAGTGTCATTAGCATAGTGTTATAAGAAAAAAACTGCTCCTTTATCCTTTATCCAAGAGCCCGTATAGAGTCCTTATGTAGGTTTTCTATCAGTAGGAGAAAATAACAGAGGCCAAACAGATAATATTGAGAAGCAAAGCAGCTAGTAAGCATTATCTTTATTAAACTGTTGCAACAGGGTCCCCCGCTCACCCCACGCAGGGAGGGAAGAGAGGAACTCAGAACAATGGTGTACAAGCTCTTATATAGACATTTGAAATTGCCTCCCCTGTAGCTCAAGACCACCCCTCAAAACATCATACATACATCACAGAAAGAGGTGGTCCCCAGCAGAAATTTGAGTGTGTTGCTTCTCTCCTGTCTGCCTTATCCATTGCCTTTTCTGGGTAGCCTGCCCATTCCTTAGAGATGGTAAATACTTAGTTCCTGAATCTCTTACGCATATTGATAGTATGCTCAGCTTAACAGATACTTGCCACACTGTATTTACAGGGAGGTGTAAGCCCCTACAGTCCAAAGACAATTAGAAAGCTTTTCCCATTTCCTTCCTCCTTGCAGAGAAATATTTGAGGTCAATTTGGGAGAGTCAAAATGGCTTCAGGATTGTTCTGTACTATTTCAGACACGTGGTTTATATACTTATGTATGTGCATTGTACATTAATGAACATTTATTATATATATATATATATATATATATATATATATATATATATATATATGACCTTAGAATTCCTATAAAAATAGTAATCACACCCAACTTCCAACAGCAGGACCAGCCCACCCATGAGGCAAGGAGAGTCAACTGCCTCAGGTGGCAGGATCCATAGATCTGGCCTCCAAGGAATGTATTGCCTGCTGTAGATATTTATTCCCCACTCATTCCCGATGTAAATCCTTATTCCCCACTTGTTCCTGGTGTAGATCTTCACTCACCTCCTTTTCCCTGGTGGGGGGGGGGGATGCCATATTGTTGCTGAAATGTATTAGGCCTAGCAGCTTCATGTAGATACCTTTTGCTTGCCCACTATAGCAGGAAACTCTGAAGTGTGACCATAGAGTAATAGAATCTTAGAGTTGGAAGGCATCCCAGGGTCATCTAGTCCAACTCCCTGCAATGCAGGAATCTCAACTAAAACATCCATGATAGATGGCCATCCAACCTCTGCTTAAAAACCTCCAAGGAAGGATGGCAGGATGCTGGGAAGAACATTGGTGTGGAGAAGGGTAAAGGCACAATGAATGTGAAGATTAAATATTAAGAAAACACATAAATAGAATGTGAACAAGGCAAAGCATGTTAGATAATAAAGCAACACTTAGTGGAAGTTTGAAAAACCCAGTGGTAGAGAGATTAATTCTTTTATACTGTTGTAATTGCTCACTGTTATTATGATTATAAATATTACTATCCGAGATGACTTCCTGGCAAAGAAAGTGAACAGAGTACCAATTGAAGGATCAGGTGCACCAGTCAAAGGTTTGTATTGTGGGAAACCAATAATTTCTGGATTTTTGTTGGTGGTGGTGCTAGTGTAAAATTGAAATACAACAGGTTAGAACTTGTCTTTTGGAGAAGATGTCCTAAAAATATAAAGAAGGAACATTTTAACAAACTGAGGAGAAAATGCATGGAGATCAGCAGAACTATTTGGAAATATTATCTTGGAAATATATTTTTCAGTCCCATTAACAAATCACCCAAACCAGTGAAGTAACTTACTTTTCACTTCTTTAGGGTGCAAATGAACTCATCCTATATAAAATGAGCATTGTTGAAATTAACAGGAGCATAGCTGTCAACTTTTCCCTTTTTTAAGGGAAATTCCCTTATTCCGATTAGGATTCCTCGCAAGAAAAGGGAAAAGTTGACAGCTATGAACAGGAGTTAAATGCTGAATTGTGCACAACTGCAGCAGTGGTGTTTTTAATATGTAGATCTTTATCAGATGCTCCCTAACAACAGCAGCTCACCATTACTCCTGTTTTTCATACAAGGGTCTTAGGTCAAGTAGTAGCAACTATCCAGATAAGTCTGTGGCAGGGGTAGGAAGTGTATCCACCTGTTCCAGATTCAAGTGCTGATCTTAGTTTCTGGTTAATGATTGCAATGGCCAATAACTTTCTGCTTTAAAAAGCTCTCAGGGTGGCTTACAGTTTACAGACTCATGCAAACAACTTCAGTTAAGAATAATATAATAAATATTTAAAATAAAATAAAAACATTTACAGCAGAAATTTTAAATACTATTGTAAATCCAAGCCGGGTGGACTTGGTCTGGCATCAAAAATCTAGTAATGATAGTGCCAGCCACCACAGAAAAGTAATCAAGGTGAGCCATCAGGACATAACAGTGCCAGACAGCAAGTGGGGTGGAGCCTCTCTTCCAACTGTGTGTTACTGGGCAGAGACAAAAAGGATTTAGGATTTTAGGTTTTTGGGGTGATGTAGGCTGGGGAGAAATACTATTTTCAGTCGGTTAGTGGTGACAAGGAAGAAAGAGCACCATGTGGACTAGCTGTGACAGGCTGTAACAAAGAGACAGAATGGCTGATTTCTCTGTCCCATGATCCAAATCTACTGCCACTATGGGAGAAGCAAGAAACCTTCTTGGAATGTGAATGCTCTAAACTCTCCACCTCGACTCAGGTTGAATATGTGTGTAAATAAATCATATACCATAAAGACACCACAGTCTCTGCTGTGCCTCATTGTCCAAAGGGAAACATAGACCCTGGGCAAGTGCCCGGGCCCTTGGAATCTTGCACCACTCAAAGATTAGGATAGTGTGCAACAATATGTAGCACAATTTGGTGTGACAGTGCTCCTCATGTAAGCACATACACATTTTTTGGTTGTTGCATACAATTTTATTGAGCTGGAAAAAATATTTTCTTTTTTGTTCCATGTTCACAAAGCCCCTGAAGCCCACCCATGGAGCTCCTAGAGGTCCATGGACCACAGATTAGGAATCTCTGATATAGAGGGGAAATGATCTCGGGTGATGGCAGCGATTATACTCTTTCAATTATGGTTTAGTAACCAGTTTTCCTCTCTGCAAATATCCAGTTGGCACTGTAAAAAAGTAACTTCTTTGCTTGAATTTTAAAAAATTGCTCTGAATCCAGTTATTGCAGGAGACTGAACAGCAACACAGGGTCTTCTGTGGAATCTGAAAGGTACGTGTCAGGGCCTGCTTCCAAATCTTGTATAGAATTGGTGGGAGGTACATCTAGTGTTATAAATTGTGAGCAACAAGACAGGCTGTCAACGGCAGATGGGCTTGTACTTGATTGCCAATTAAAACACACACAAAGATGTTTAAACTAGCTCACACATCTGTAGTTGGCAAAGTGGTGAGCAACTCCATGTGTCGTACATGAGGTTGCTATGGCAACCACACCATACCTTAATCATAAGTGTTTTGAAGTGAGCGATTGGTGAGTACAGACAGAAGAGGGCCTCAGGTTGAAAGTCCCAAACTGTCTCTTCTCTTTTGTTTCAAGAGTGCTCTTTTTACTCCTCTTGAACATTTCCAAGCTGACAACTAACTCTCTTCATGCTTCTAGGATTAAAATAAGCAGGCAGGCCATACAAATGATAACTGGGCCTTTCCTGCAGTCTTCTGTGGGGTGATGGTAATCCATTTACAGTGGTACCTTGGTTTACGAACTTAATCCGTTTCAGAAGTCCGCAGGGGCGTACCCAGGATCAAAACTGGGGGGGGGGGGGCAAGCCATGGCCGTTCAGGTTCAAAAACAAAAACAGCTTCAAAAAACAAAAACAACTTCAAAAAACAGAAAAAGTTCCCCCGCCCCAAACAGAAAGCCCCAAATGGCTGAAAAACTCAGTTTCCCAGGATCTTCAGTCCTCACAAAGGAACTACTCACCATGCAAGGGAACTCGGTTTCCCAAGCTCCCTTGCAACAATGAATCCCGGCAAATTCAGAAACTTCCTCTCTTGCCAGCATGATGTAGCATGGATACAAAAAGCAGGCAGACGAGGAAGGATGAGAACCCAGGCTAAGACCATCGTCAGCCCTCGGATTCGCCCCCTGACACTGCCCAAGTCTCAGCCTGTATCCCCATTTGACCAAGCAGGGTGCAGGCTAGGATCCGGTCTCTGATAGGCACGCCAGCTCTTTGTCGGCATGAGGGAGAGGGAAACAGCCGGCGCAACACACACACACACACACAGTGGCCAACTGCCTTGGTAAGAGGGCAAGAGCTCAATTGTTACTGAGATTTTGGGAGGGAGAGAAAGACCAGCCGTTGAGCTTTTTTCAGGAGAGCTTTTTTTTCCTTTTAGGCTGCCAATAACCATTTAAAAAAAATTTTGTTTCTAGGGGGGGCAACTGCTCCCCTGCCCCCCCCTGGGTACACCCATGGAAGTCCGTTCTTAAACCAAGCAGCGGGGGACTCAATTTACAAATGGAACACACTCCACAGGAAGCGGAACTTGTTCGCTTCCAAGGCAAACTTCACAAACCAAAACACCTACTTCCGGGTTTGCAAAGTGTTCTTAATCCAAATTGTTCATAAACTAAGCTGTTCTTAAACCAAGGTACCACTGCAATTCCACCACCAGCCTTTCCCAACAAATGGCAGTATAGCTTGCTGATAAACCATTTTTGTAAAGCACTCTTTGGAAACCCCTCCCCCCCCAACGCTCTGTGTGTGAGAGACACTGTGGTCACTTCCAGATTACCTGCTTATTGAGCATTCATCCTGGTTTTCTTTGCAGGGATGTTATGCAGCAATGCATCAAATATGCCACACTTCCCAGTGCTCATAAGGAGAGCCTGCTGAATCAGGCCAGTGGCCTATGTCAGGGTGATCCAACATGTGGCCCAAGGACTGCATGTGGCCCTGGAGGCCTTTGTTGGTGCCCTTTGGCGAAATATGATTCTCTCCCCCCCCCCCATTCAGCTGTCATGCTGCCCTCCCAAAATCAGGTAAGCGAGGTGCTGGGCCTTGGAAAAGAGGTGTGAGAGCTCTGCCAGGGTCCTTGAGCCCTCCTTCTGCCTTTCCAAAAACCTAGTTGGCACTCCTTCTGCCCAGTGCCTCACTTAGCCAGTTTTTGCTGGAGAGGTGTCAAATTTTGGACTTGTGCCCCGCCGCAGCCACGACAAGGCAGTATGCGGCCTATGAGTTCTGTCTCAAAGTACTCTTGTGGCCTACTTGGTATGAAAAGTTGGACTGCCGTGCCAGTGCCCTGGTCTATATAGTCCAGCATCCTGTTCTCAAAGTGGCCAACCAGAAGAAGCCTGTGGGAATCCTGCAAACAGGACATGAGCACAACAGCACTCTGCCCACCTGTGATTCCCAACAACTGGTATTCAGACGCATACCATCACTGACAGTGGAGGTAGAACATAGCTACTGAATTGCCTGATCTTTTAAAGCCATCCAAGTCGGTGGCCGTCACTATTTCTCGGGAGAGCAAATTCCATAGTTTTACTATGCACTGCATGAAGAAGTACTTTTATCCGTCCTGAAGGATCCAACATTCTGCTTCATTGATGTCCACAAGTTTTAGTGTTATCAGAGAGGGAGAAAAAATATTCATCTATTTGCTCCATGCCAAGTATAATTTTATAAACCTCTATCATTTCACCTCTTACCTTTTCTCTAAACTAAAAAAAAGCCCCAAATTTTGTAACCTTCCCTCATAGGGGAGTTGAGATGACGCAACTGGAGAAATGTACACAGTACTCCAAATGCAGCCGCACCATAGATTTGTATAATGGCAGTTTTATTATCAATTCCTTGCCTAATGATGCCTAGCATAGCATTTGCCTTTTCCACAGCTGGACTAGGCAGACCTTTGGTCTAAGCCAGTAGGGCTCCCTTTATGTTTTTATCCTCTCAAAATTGCTGGAAACATCAGCCAACATATTTCACTTCCTTTCATAACTGCAAAAACTTTTCGTTGATATTTTTTTTTACCAACTTGGTGTCCTGCATGATGGCTGGAGCTGATAGGAGTTGTAGCCCAAAACATCTGGAGAGCACCAGGTTGGCAAAGGCCAACCTTTGATCTCTGCAGGGTGCTTCTGAGAGAGTTGAAATCTGTGGGTTTCAAATGGCCATGTGAAGATCCAAACCAACTGTGCAGTCCTTTATAGTCTCCCAGGGATGCTGCGTGGACAGAAATGTACCGGCCCTTGCCAGGACCAGTTCTCTGATACAAGTTTAGGCATTATCATGCTCAGCCTTCCAAGAACAGGAAATTGACATAAGGAAACGGCATTAAACTGATTTCTAGCAAAAATAATAAATATTTAAATACTGGAATCAGTCCAGTAAAATTAGTAAGAGTTTGCTGTTTCCCATAATGTCAGAGTAGTTGCATTCATGGTTTGCATTACCAACAAAGATCAGTGCCACACTCTTTTCTTCCACCCGGAGAACCACACCTAGTGGTAATAACATCCCTTTTATTTCTTAATCTTCTATTAAGTGAATGTTTACTAGCCCGAACTAGTCCAAAGTGATTGATGAAATGCTTATCTTCTTATAATGCACCTTAAGTCAGGGAGGTAAGTGCCAGAGGACTTACAATAATATCTCCAGGTCTCTTCCTCAACAGCAAACTTTTAGTAGGCAAAACATCTGCTGGAGTTTCGACTAATCAGCTAATTATACTGAGAAGCACGGGCCACGAGAGTTAAACAAATTCATGCAGCAGAAGGTTATCAATGGCTACTAGACATGATGACTATGCTCTGCCTTTACAGTTGGAGCAAGTCAGGTAATGTATCTGAACACCAGTTGCTGAAAACTATAGGAGCAGAGAGTGCTTTTGTGCTCAAAACCTGCTTGTGGGTGTCCCATCGGCAGGGTGTCCCATCGGCTACCAAGGAGTGTGGTGGAGTCTCCTTTGGAGGTCTTTAAGCAGAGGCTTGACAGCCATCTGTCAGGAATGCTTTGATGGTGTTTCCTGCTTGGCAGGGGGTTGGACTGGATGGCACTTGTGGTCTCTTCAAACTCTATGATTCTATGATCTGGTTGGCTACTGTGAGAACAGGATGCTAGATGGGCCATTGGCCTGATCCAGCAGGCTCTTATATTCATGATCCACTAGGATCTTCTTCTGCTTAAGGTTCTAAAAAGCAACTTTGCAAAGATACTCAGGTAGGTACATGGTGCAACATGCTTGCTGCAGTCGAGCAAATCCTGATCTGGCTAGTGTCTAGACTCTAGAGGGAAGACTACCTCGGAGCTCTATGCATGTTTTCTTGAGTTCTGTGACGTTAGAAAGGTGGGATATAAATACAATAAATGCTGTGATCTACAATTCACAGCAGTCGGAGTGTGCATGATATTATCACTAGTATTGCTAAATAGGTGCACTTCTGTCACTATTTCCAGGTGGGGATTCAATCACACACTTGCAAATCAAGGTTCTACAGTTATAATTGGGAGGTCTTAGGAACAAATTCACTTTCCCACAAATATTGGATTTTGGGAGGGGAGGGAATAAAGAATGTGGCAGGGAAATGCACTGGAAAGTGTTGGTAACAGTTGCTCTGATGCAACGTCATCTATCCGCCCCACAAACAAATCAGAATAAGCTGTACCCAACATTAGTCACACCTGGAGCAAACCCATTGGCATTAATAAGTCACAACTAACAGGTCCATTCATTTCAATGGGCTTGCTCTGACTAAGGCACCATTATTAGGAGCCAACATTGTCTAGTATCCCTGCAAAAATCTAGATGAATGCTTATGTGGGGATAGCCAGTAGATGGGACGACCAGTAATTCTGGAGTTCCTGCTCCCACTGCGCCGTGAAAAGTTCCGCTAGCTATGATCTGAAGGTTTCTGTTGTGAGTTCTGAAGGTTGCTGGAGTTTCTGAAGGTTTTCTGCAGGTGCTGGAAGTTCCGAAGATTCCGGAGGTCTCCGGAGAAGAAGATAGACTAAACTAGGTAGCGGCCAAAACTTAGGAGGCCAAATAAAAGCTTTTTAAATAAAATGAAATAAATACTAAGAGACTGCAGTCAATGGTGAAGAAGCTCTCAACTGCTCTGTGTGGCTGGTTTTGGTTTTGGTTTCTCTCTGGCTTGTCACGCACCGATGTTCTCTCTGGCTTGTCTCGCACGTTCTCCACACACGCTACAGAGAGCGGAGGCTATTTATTGAAGACTCAAACATTGTCATAACAGTTACATTAACCAATCACAACCTTGTTTCTATGCTAGCTTTTGGGCAGGAAACTAACTACTGACCGTTATATTGGCCAAATTGGCGCGCTTCGCCCAAACGCGGAGGGATCCATGCAGCAAAACTCCCTGCTGGATCCTTTGTCCTTCCTTCCTAATGCGGAAGGACACCTAAAGTAAATCCAAACAAACAGGTGCAGTAGCACCTTTAAAAACATATTCCCACATGCTTAGTCAACAGGTGGTATGGAAAGTGCCCATCAATATGTGTATTGATTGAAGACTTTTTTATCGCAGGGATTTTCTGGAATATCGTGCCTTTCTTCTGTCCCCATGCTTTGCATCACTGTAACAGGATCCCCGAGTACAACTGTTTACTTCCCTCGCTTAGAGTAGCTGACAGCTGTTCACTTCTATTGCAGGAATGGTGGTGGGAGAGAGTGGTGCAGTTAAAACTGTCGAGGAGAGATTATTAACTTCATTGACTTCATTCATTGAGACTAAAGCCTGCCCCTTATTTGCATAGCCCTTCTTTTTAATCTGTATCACCTCAACTTGGATTTTGAAAACAAGGGATGGGGAACCTTCTGCAGCCAGGGCCAGCCCTACCATGAGGTAATATGAGGCAACTGCCTAAGGCAGCAGATTTCTTTTGGTGGGAGGGGAGGTAGCAGCAGCACCTTGGATGTTCCTCCTAAACCCCCTTACCATCCCATCTGTTGGAGAACAAAACTGTGCATGCTCCATTACATGTTCTGCCCACTCTAAATTAGCCTGCTGGTTTGGGTGCAGTGGAGGAGACCATCATTTTATTGGTGTTGTAAGTTTTAGTTTTCAGTCCAGTCAGTTTCTGTATGTGGAATGTGGGGAGGGAAACATCTTGTCCTTTGCTCCAGGCAGCAAATTTCTGGGCATGCCCTGGCTACAGTTCCCATCATCCCCAACCATTGGCAATGCTGGTTTAGCCAGTTAGAAGTTGGGGACCAACAACATCTGGAGGGCTATAGGTTCCCCACCATTGCTATACAGGGTCGGCATGTATGTGTGTGTTTAGTTACAAAATGCACATCTGTAGAGTGTATGTTTAGGAAAAGCCACATTTTTTAAATGTACTCTTTAATGTCCACTAGGGGGAGAAAAGTTTGTGATTCAAATTCGTATCCTAGAATCATACATTGTGATTCCCATTTAGCAATGTCACCTTTTAATTTGCAGGAAAAAAACCTCTCTCTTATGTGTGTCTGTGTATACACACAAAGCAGTCTAGTTGTTCAGATGCAAACTTAAGACTTTTTAAAAAAATACCCAACCCTTTTCTAAATGAAATATTTAAATTTTCTCCTTTGATCAGCATCTCCTGGTGTTATACTGTTATTTTAACTAATTTCTGGAGTGCATTTTATACTTATTTTTTGGTTTTCTGTACCCCACTGGTATTTTATGTGACTGCTTTATAAAATATTTCAAAATGGCAGACTTCACATTTTAGCTTTGCATTTGCAGGAAAGTCTCCCCACCTACCCATGTGCCAGGGTAAAGGGGGGATGTTTTCAAATTCATCCTGAAGGTTAATAATACTGCAACAGCAGCCTTCACACCTGCACTTTGAAGTGGTATCCATTAGGAGCAGGTGCATCATGTGACCATGCCGATCATGTATCTTAATTCTTAGAGTGCACATATATGACCACAACAGAAAAATCTTATTCCGTGTGTGGTCTTGCATTCACTTGGATAAGTGCAGAACGTTTGGTTGGACACATATTAGCGATAGGTTAAAAAAGAAAGAGTTAGTGAGAGGTGTGCAATCCTGTAACACCTGTTGTTTGGTCATGCCGGTGGATGTGATGTGCTGGAAATGAAACGTATGAAGAAATGAACAGGAGGATAACTGGAAGAAAAGTCTCGCCCGTGGCCCCATCATATGTATCACTGAGGTGAAGCACTTTAAACCACAAGCATAAAAATGGACCGCTGAGCATTTTCTGTTGAACCTTGACTACTAAATCAGCCTTAATGCAGGTTTTTGGAACAAGCTTATTAACCGTGTTGTGTTTTTGCCTTGTTTGTTGAATTTACATCCTGCTCTTCATCTGAAGGAGCCCAGGATGGCAAATAAATAGGCAATTTAAAAGCAAAGCAATTTTTCCCCCCAAAACAGTTAAAACACCCTAAAAACAATTACAATTAAAAACATTCAAAAAGTGGTTACAGTTACAAACTTCCATCCAATGAGCTTGGGGTTGCTAGGAAGAGTATTTTTCAGCCAACAAATGCCAGAGTAAAGCGGGATGTTTTCAAATTCATCCTGAAGGTTAATAATACTGCAACAGGGTTCATTTCAAGCCAGGAACTTGTGGCCTTCCCAATGTTTTTGGACTACAACTCCCACATCATTGGTCATGCTGCTGGGAGCTGGAGATAGACGAAATCTGAAAGGCAGCCAACTCCACTTCCCTGTACTAGAACCTCTCCTTTAATTTTCAGCTTTGGTTTTTTTTTAAAAAAAAGTATTTTAAGTCTTGCAAAGCTTATCCACACTACTTCTTCTCCCGCTGATTTTCTCCAAGGGGAAATTGCTCTGTAGCGCTCAATCAGAGCAAACGGCAATTCGGGTTTTCTGCAGATTGCTGTTTTAGAGCAGGTTTTTCCTGGGAAAGGAGCGGGGCAAAAGGAAAACCACTCATACCCATGCTTTCTGGGCATGTGGAAGTGTGAGCGAGCTCTAACAGCACAATCCTATACATGCCCAGACAGGAATGAGTCCCACTGAGTATCAGTGGGACTTTATTCCTGGAAAGTGTTTATGGAAATGCAGCTTAAACCTTTTACTTGTGGCTATACCCTGTGTGGAATGTTGATGTGTGTTTTAGTGTGGTTTTGGTTTATCGCTAAAATCAATTGAGCGTGTTTTAAATAGTTGTTTTTAACTGTTTACTGATAATTTTATTATACTCTTTTTGTAAACCACTTTGAGTTTTTGGGGGTATTTTTTACAGTCAAGCTGTATATAAATTTTATGAATGAAAGAAAGAAAGAAAGAAAGAAAGAAAGAAAGAGAATTTTTTTTAAAGTGCATACGGCTCTCTAGGAAGAAATACAGTTAAATCAAATAGGCTATTAGTCCTTATGTCGAGGCTCTTCTACAGTGATTCCCCCCCCCCCAAAAAAAAAACACCAGCCTGGCCACAGGTCTCCTTTTGTTCCAGGCAACTTTCTAAGTATCTTGTTCAAGTGTGCTGGGTTTGTGACACAGCAGCTAAATGTCCACTAGATGCCAGGCTTCCTTTGCACAGAACTGCAGTGCTATGGGCTTCAGGGAACATCACACAGCTATTTGGCAGAAAGAAACCAAACCTTTTCCACTGAGGTTACTAGGGTTTTGGAGCTGGCCTTTGTAGACAGGGCTGTGTCCATACTCCATGCTTTCTTTCATTTCTTTTAACCTGGTAGAATTCTACACCTGGGAAATGAAGCGCTAATAAATATCATAAACTTTTGATTTTTATTCAAAACAAAAACAAAAACAAAACAGAATATGTATTGCAGTTAAAATATACCTTCGACTATATTAGATTCTTAATTTATGGATTCATACTCAGGGTTGTTTTTTTTTTAAGCACAGGGATTTTAGGACTTAATTTGGATGTTTCGCATATTTATTGGATGGTTGATTGAGTAGATGGCTTGATCATTGGTTGCAAGATACACTGCTTCTGCCACATGTAAGTCAAACCAATCAGTTTCTCTTACACTGTTTCAAGTTTTGCAGAGACTAAAGCAAATGAAGTTCTTATGTTTTCCTTCTGTTGAGCGTCTCAGATGTAATACTTGCATGCATCCCCCCCCCATTTTTAAAAATATTCTGCTCCCAAGAATCCTGTTTCTGTGCAACTGGATAA
This sequence comes from Lacerta agilis, assembly GCF_009819535.1. Taxonomy (NCBI): domain Eukaryota; kingdom Metazoa; phylum Chordata; class Lepidosauria; order Squamata; family Lacertidae; genus Lacerta; species Lacerta agilis. The sequence continues at coordinate 56,864,087 of NC_046320.1, forward strand.
TTCCTAAGTTATGCAAATTGAGAATATGTGTAAAAATATTTAGCATTTTGAAATTGCTAAGACACAGGAGCAGCAAGGACTCCGAAGCCCTGTCCACAACCACTGAAAGAATTACTCAGTAGCATCCATGCTGACTGCTAGTATTTTAGTGGCATTGTTCACACTTTCAGGCATCATTCCCTCCAGTGGTGAATTCAGGTCATGAGTGCCAAAGTCACCCTCCAACAAGTCCATTAAACCCAGAAGCAAATATTCTTAACTGGATTGCTGGTGATGGAAAAGCAATGCCTTAGCAGTGGTCAACATGTGGACGATACTTTGTGTTCTACTCACAGCTGGTTTTAATAAAACAGCTTGATACTAGAGGATGAATATTCTGTGTTAGGATAGATAAATAAGGGATGTGATAGGGAAGCAGCAAGGGAGATTCAGGTGATAAGACTATAGCTCAGTGTCAGGGCTGTAGATTATCCCAGGTTCCATCTCTGGAATGTCCCGGGTCTGAATCCCTGCCTGTCAGTGTGGACAAGCCCAGCTAAGTGGACCAATGACTTGACTTTGTACAAGGCAGTTTTCCATGTTCCTGTGGTAGTAGAGGGATGGGTAAAGTGAGGTGCTGCATGCTGAAAAGAAGGTGCAGAGGCAGGAGTGGGAGAAGGAAATTCAGGAAAGTAACTATAGATGAGCTTGTGCGGAATGGAGTGAGCGAGAAGGATGTAAGCTGAGACAAGCGAAGAGATACAGGCTACAATCCTATACCCCCTTACCCAAGAGTAAGCACCATCCACCTCTATGGGACTGACTTCTGAGTAGATATGTATAGGATTGCACTGATGGACAGGGGCAGAGAGAGGGAGAATTTAAAGGGGTGGGTAATCAGCTTAATGGGGTATTTGAATACCTAGTAGACTCAAAAGTGCCCATTTAAGAGAAGCAGAGGAATTCACAGGTTTAGTCATTGAAGGTTTTGTTTGGATTGCACATTTACTTTACTGTCAGACTGTTTTGTTTAGAATTAGGTCATTTTGGTTTTTAAACTGTTGTGTGCCACTTTCGGTATTGGTAATAAAGGAAATACAATTTATAAGATTAAAAACAATAAAAATGCTGTTTAAAGGGGGCTATGCTGTAGCCACCAGCTTTCCAACTGTTCTTTCCTCCTTGCCTTCTGTTGTGTGTGTCTGCAGGGTAGGAGTCACTGATCCCTATGAGCCAGAACTATTGTGAGCAGCACGAAATACCTGTTTCACAGGAGAAAAACTGGCAACGCTCAGAACCCACCCCCCCTCCTCCAGCAACACCTAGAAAATACCTACAACCCCGCCGCCCAAATAAAACCATGGATAGAAAGCAGGCTACTCCTCCCCTCCCCGAAAAGGAACCCAACAAAATCCTTGGGGTTTTTTTTTATATAAAAAGAAAATAAATAGGAGGGTCACATGGCCTTGGCTGGTAACAAGGGTGCCATATTGATCACAAATGCCAGATTAGGAACCCCATAAAGACATAAGAAGAGCCTTCTGAATCAGGACAATAGCCCATCTCGTCCAGGGGCCAACTAGAGGCCTGTGGGAAATCCACAAGCAGGACCTGAGCACAAGAGCAATTTCCCCCTGTGGTTTCCAACTTACTGCCTCTGGCCATGTGCATAGCCTCCCCCATGTGCAGGACCCTATATTTACCTCAGGCAGTATCTATGCACATAGATTTACCTGAAATTAAATCCTCATTAAACACAGACTGGCTGACTTCTGGCTGATCTTGGGAGGTTGCTAGTGTCCCCGGTGTCCTCAAAGGGACAAAGCTAGCCTTGTGCATTCCCACAAGACCCTGCCACAGGTCTGCCAGTGAATGCCAGAAGAGAGCTATAGTCCTGTCCTTCCTAAAGCTTGCTTTGAGCCAGGACTTACAACCTAGGATTCAAGCGGAAGGTTTTTATGTCAGTAGATTTGGCTTCTAGGCAAGTATAAGCCCTGGCACATCTCTCTCTCTCTCTCTCTCTCTCTCTCTCTCTCTCTCTCTCTCTCTCTCTCTCTCTCTGCTTAACACCTGTTCCATCATCTTTTGGTTTGGCATGATTTGTTCTTGAAAAAGCCCATGCTGGGTGCTTCTTAACCCCTTCCTTGAAACGCTTGCCAACTCACTGTTCAAAGATCTCCCTGGGCATGGCAGCCTCTGATTATAGAGTGCCACCACACTCATCAAGTGGGAATGAGGTTGGCAGCAGCATTGGCAACAAATGTTCTCTCTTTTTTTTAGCCTAATAGAATGTATTCATTTACAGCTTAATATATAAAAAGAAACCCCTAAGTGGCATAATCACAGGGCAGAGGTTAGAAATCAGTGTCAATTCATATGGAGAATACAACAATGAAATTCAAATAAGATCTTCTACAGTAAGTGCTAGGCGAAAAACAAACAACTAAGAGGGTGCATAGCTTTTATGCGTACTCCATATAATTAGGGAAATTTTGTTTGTTTGTTTATCTATTACCTACCCTTCAACCTCAGGTGATTTGGGAGATGAGCTCACTTTCCTGAGTCAGATAGCACCATTAACAAGGCATCTCAAAGTGGGGGCAGGGATGGCTTTATTCTCTCCCAGCCCCCTTTTTATTTTCTGAGAAGTGAAAGCATGCTGAGTTGGGAAACTCTGACCTTGAGAGGGAGAGGGAGGGGGATCTTTCCTTTGGACAGACAGGCCTAGCTTTTAATTATTTTCTGAGTCCACTCCAATCATGGTGTGGTGATCACACAGGCCCCCCCCCCCCAGTCGTTTCACGGACTATTGATCCCTGTGCCACCACTATACCGCTGCCACCAACCAGGTCCTCCCTGGTAAACACTGAGTCTCAGTCAGGATTTAAAGTTGAACAAATAATATCAAGTTTATTCTCACTCAGCAACAAGCTTTTGATATTATATACACTGTTACACTTTATGTTCTCATTCTCATTCCTGTCTATGTTGTTGTTCAGTTGTTCAGTCGTGTCCGACTCTTCGTGACCCCATGGACTAGAGCACGCCAGGCACCCCTATCCTCCACTGACTCCCGCAGTTTGGCCAAACTCATGCCATTCGCTTCGAGAATTCCTATCTATAACTCACTCTAACTCCACTATCTCCCCACCACAAAGTTCCACACACCACCCTCACAACCACCAACCACCAACTGAATTCTCTCTAACTCCAACCGAACAACTGACTGAACTAACTGCCAAAACCTCTGTGCTGAGTCACAGCTAGATTCCACCCCTGGGTTTTTATTGGTCTGACTATTAACTCTCTCACTATCTCCCCAATAAGACATCATCATACTGAGTGTGCAAACGCCACACATGGTAATTTGGAGCGAGGGGGATTTTGAATTAAATAAACAGAGCTGTTCTTTATGCAGGTCATTAGTCTCCATGTCTTGGCTGTGAAAGCAAGGTTTAAGAGGGCGGAGTTAGACTACAGTGGTACCTCAAGTTACAAACGCCTCAGGTTACAAATGCTTCAAGTTACAAACTCCGCTAACCTGGAAGAGTTACCTCAAGTTGAGAACTTTGCCCCAGGATGAGAACAGAAATTGTGTGTCGGCGACGCAGTGGCAGCAAGAGGCCCCATTAGGGAAAGCACGCCTCTAGTTAAGAACAGTTTTCGTTTAAGAACAGACCTCCAGAACAAATTAAATTTGTAACTAGAGGTACCACTGTATTAGGGTGGCCTGCTCCATTTCCAATTGTTATTTTGTCTAACAACCAATAAAAGCCCCCTCTCTCTTTTCTTCATGGGGGGTATTGCCAGGAAGGAAGGCTGGTGGGAGAGAGGAAAAACTTTGACTTCTCCAGGTGTTTTTTTTATAGCAAAGATAAAATTACCTAGCATGATAGTCCCTGAGCATGTTTTTCTGAGGTTTGGTAGATTTCTTACCCAGGGACTCCTCCCTCATGTTCCCAGTTTTCAAACTGTTGTCCATAGCAAGTAAGGGAAAGGAATGTTACCCAAAATAGTAAAGTCTTGCCTAGAAGGGGGATTGATTGTTATACCAATCTTGGAATTGGACCTCTCTGGAGTTGGCATTGTTGAGGAACTATACAATCATACCTTGGTTGTCGAACTTAATCTGTTCCAGGAGTCCGTTTGACTCCCGGAACCGTTCTAAAAGCAATACGCAGCTTCCGATTGGCTGCACGAGCTTCCTGCACTCAATCGGAAGCCACGGAAGCTGTGTTGGATGTTCAGCTTCCAAAGAATGTTGGAAAACCAGAATACTTCTGGGTTTTCAGCATTTGGGAGCCAAAATACACACATACCAAGGTGTTCAAGAACCAAGGTACAACTGTAATTGGCTGCATGTCCTTGAAACTTGTCCACTCCATGTTTGCAAACACAGAGTCTCTCTTTTGATTGTAAGGGGTTTTCTTGGGGAAATGTAATGGGTGACAACATGAGGAGTGTTCACACATTACATTCAACAAGTGTACAATCTGTGTCCCTGTGTATGCAAACAGTTGAGCTGTTCACTCATATAGTTATTCACATGTATCATTTGATGAGTGTACAGTTTGTGTGCATAATAGCTGAGCTGTACAAATCAACACCCTGTACACTCTTTCACACAAACACTTGTACATATGTAGAGATTCCCTGTACTTCTGTATGTGTGGACAAACCTAGAGCTGCTGCAATGGAATTTACCTACCATGGAAAATGTGAGTCAAAATTAAACGTTACCCATCGTAGCTATTGGAGACAAAAGCAAAGATGTTTTATTCTCAACCCGGTTATTTGTTTTCTTTTTTACAGTGGTGCCATCTTCGGAAGATAGAGACATTTCTTTATTCATGCATCTCAGTGAGTGGTAAATGAGGCATGCTTGCTCAACTTGTTTCGGATGGAAATTAGTCTAATTAATCCATCCAGCTATCGTTGTTCTATTCCAGTACAGAGCAAGTCTGCTGTAGCTGATATTTTATGGCCATTGTTGTGTAGTTCGTAGGACCAGGATATCCCTCTGTTCTGTAGCAAATTTTCATGGAGTAAAGCAACTTGTCAACAATATATCTTGTTTGTAAGATTTCTAATATGTGAAATTGAATTCCTTTTGTAGCTGTTTCCTTGCCAAGCAATGCTTTAGAATGGGCATTTGCTTTTCTGTTTAGGATAGGCTTATGTACATTTTCATGTACTGGAGGAATGGAGAAGTTATTTACTGCTCCATATTTGGTGTGTAGTTTCCTCCTATTTTGTTTTAGTTTGATATTTTATAAGTTGTTTTAGAGTTGTATTTTATTTTATATTATTTTATTGTGTTTTGCGTTGCTTCACAGTAGGCAGGGCTAACAGCCAAAATAAGAGCAAACTTCACTTGAGGTGGTTGTGTTGAAGTGCATGACTTGAAGGTTTTATTATCATTTCTAATTACACAGAACAACTTGGACATTTTGCAAAAGGCACTTCCAATGAGCTGCTCTGCTAAAGAAAACAAATTGCTTTCCTGGTTTAAGCACAGTGATTTCTGCACGCACACACATGCACACCCAAAATAAACATATATCAGATACTGACAAATCCTTTTAATTGATAAGAATCACATCCCATAATGAATTTACATTCTTTGACTGAACAATTCGGCCCTTGACGCCAACCTCTGAGGGAGAATATTGTGGTCATGGTGTCTGAACAGTTTGGTAGCTATGGCTACGTATATAATTCTTAGCAATGGAAAAAAAGTGACAATGACATTAAATTTAATCAGGTTCCCCTTTTCGGTAGTTCCCACTGGGATGAGCCACTAGTGTCCTGCCTTAAATATTCAGAGCTTTCAAAGTTTGCTTGCGTTTTTATGCTAGGACAATATCCTGCTAATAGGGAACAATGGAACTGTCATGTATATCTGCCCTGAGTAGCCGTAAGTCTGGATTTCACTAGTATAGGGATATTATGATTGCTTCTTTAGCAATTGTCCTTATGTTAGCCTTCACATAGGAAGAAGAAGAAGAAAGAAGGGCCGTGATGAAATGTAGGGACTAAAATATAATGCGCCTGTCTATTTTCCTTTTGGAATATAGATCAGAGACGACTGTCCTTTTTTTTAAAAAAAAAAAAAAAGAAGAAGACAGAGCTTTATTTCCAGTCACACTTCATCTGATATAAATGAACCAGCACTGAAGATCACATGGCTGAATGCATTTGGAAACACAACCCAACATACATTAAGGAAAAGGAGACTGGAAAGACTGACTCTACAAATGAAAAGCATCTCGTCCTTCAAATCTGCCACAAGATTTGTGAAGTGGAACTACCAAGAAGATGTTTAAAGAGTTGTTTGTAGTATTATTTTTAACTTCATGAGTTCTCAAGCTGAATCCACCTCACGATTAAACACAAAGAGTGTGTGTTTACTAGTAACACTATGCATTTTGAGCTACTTAGTTTTATGAGAATGTGGTGTGACATTTATTACTCTAGTAAAGAGAAGCTGTGGTAATCATAAAGGTACAAGGAAATTAGCCTCCTAAGTCTAGAATTCCTAATTAAGGCTGAAATCCTAAGCATAGTTTTCCTGGAAGTAAGCCCCCTTAAACACAGTGATTACGTCTGTGCAAATAGGTGTGTGGTTGCACCTTAAGAGTTTATATGGAGTAAAATGCAGAATGAGTTCAAAGACGCTGTTGTGAAAGCATTGTAAGATCGGTTTGGATCATTTTTCAGACAGGGTTAGGAGTTCTGGTTGACTAATCAGACAGAATAATCAATTAAAAGTATTTTGATGAACTTTTTGGATCTAATTTATAAGTACATTAAAAACCCCCACTTATGACTAAAAATCCATGGGTTTTTAGTTAAGCTTTACTCAGAGTTTGTTGTTGTTGTTGGCATCAGTCTGTCTTGAGAGACAATGAAGTGCACCTCCAGGGTGAAGCCAAACTGCTGTGTTAGCATCCCTGAAGTGACCTCCCTGGTGCACAAGCCTGGGCTGTGTGTACGGATGTCCTGGGCAGAAATTAATGGACTTAACTTTATTATTATTATTATTTGGGTCATCTTCATACACTGCAGTGGGTCTACTCTGAGTAAAGCTGTGTGGACCACTTTACACTTACACTGAAATACATTTTCCATATTATGGCCAATTCACCCAAGTTTCTCAGTGCAAAATTTTGAACTAGATCTTTTTTAATTTGCAATGCATTGCAGGAGAGAGGGAGAGGAGTAGTTTTGCCCATGGGGGGGGGTGAATAGTCCCCCTGCATTCCAAAGAGTAGCTTCACCACATTCCTCTTCTGAACATGTGGCTGGCCTCCAAGTGAAATACATGGGAAAGCACAGCTGTGCTTGCTGACAACAGCCAATCCTGTGTCTCTTATCTCCGTGGCTGAAGGCTTGTGATACAATGCTGATTGCAAGCACTGCGGAGTCTATTAGTTTTCCCCTCCACCTGATCACTTATCACATCAAGCGTTAGATTAGGCAGTAGAGAAGGGCCACAACTGAGTGATAGAGCACCTATGCTGCAGACACAAAGTCAACTATATTTCAAGGTAGGGTCAGGAAAGCCGGTTTTCTTATGTCTTGGAGAAAGAGGGGATTAACCATTGGGGTTCCTGATCATTTCCATGGGTGGGATTGTTGTAGTAACTGCCTCTCAGCAGCGAAACCTGGGCTGCTTACTGGGAGTGGGAGAGATTGAGCTTTTGCAGACACCCTGGCAGAGCCAATCCAGAGCTCCCATGAATGCACCTGCACAGCCCCACCCACCCTGCGACCTTGTCCCTTCCCCTCCTGGTAAGTGACATAGACTTTGCTGCTGGGATGCTATTGCTAATGACCCTGCCACCCCTGGTGACCTGCTCCTGGTCTGGAAAACTGCTGTCAATCAAGCACAGAGATAGATGGACCAATCGCCTGGCCTGGTGGTATAAGGCAGCTTTATGTGTCCCATAGCCATGTAATTTTATTTAGGAGACTTCACTCGGTTGGTGCATTTGTTTGTTTGTTTTACTATGTTTTCTAACAGCCCGAAATGCCTTGTTACCTTGAGGGCTAATTCAGAATTGATTTTTCCTTACTTCCATCATGAAAACATGTGAGACAGAAGTAGGAGAGAGGGAAATGGCTGAAGCTACAAACGAGCAAGCAGTCCTGTTCTTTAGGCCAGTATCTTTATTTAATTCTACAAACCAGACAAAAACTCATTTTGTTTTATTGCTGCTGCTGTGAAAGGCCGCTTGAATGACTTGTCGCCATGTAGGCGGTACTTTCTGCATTTCATTACCACTTGACCCCACTGCCTACAAGCTTGTCTCTCTACACCCACTTGCTTTAGCTGCCAACTGAAGATAACACTTCAGGCATCTGCCATAATAAAGTCTTTAAGGTGCCACAATATTCTTTGCTGTTCTTTTTATTAGTCACCAAGGGCTGAGTCCAAATGCCCCCAGGGTTTGCTCTGTTCTGTTTGTTTTACTTGAGCGTAGGATTTCCTAGCTGGCTGCAGGAAGAATCATGTGATTTCAGCCCACAGCACAGCCCTTGCAGAATGTTAGCAGAGTGAAACGTGAACTGCGAAACACTGTCCTAGGCATTCATGCCTTTGTTTTAATCAGAAATAAGCAGAAAACGAGAGGGCTGGGCGGGGTGGTGGTCAGAATAGAACAAGCAGAGAGGAGGGGAAAGGAGCACCTTTAAGATCTGGGGCACAAAACACCTTCATCCTGGACCTCAGACAGCGTATTGGACGCGGCAGCCACCCACCTGTTCTTGATGCGATTAGATTATACGTGCTTAGATGCATGTTTCAAATTGATCTCTGGGGAAATGGAGGCATTTGCGCTTGCAGCTTAAGTGACAACAGCCGCATTCACAGTTGTGCTAGAGATGCCTCTACCCCACAAGGGAAACAGCAAGGCAGCTCAAAGGGGTCGGAGCCAGACTTGGTCCTGCTTTGAATGGAGCCACTGAAATGAATGAGACATGTGTTACTCATAGGGGTGGGTGAATCTGTCAATTTCAGTTTCTCTCTTGCTTCTCATTTTTCCATTCTTCTCCACATTTCCTCATCAGTTTTGTGACTTTTTTAAAAGTCATCTTGAGAATTTGTCCGCATTTCAATATGAATTTCTCTTTTGATACTTTGTTGGGGGTACTTTTGCCCAATACATTTTTTGCAAAGCAATTTCACCTGATATAATGCATTTTTTTCTTTGTTAGTTCCACTAAAACGCGCATATGCATGCACACTTTACCCTGTTCTGTGCATTTTTGTACACCTCGCTTGGCTGGAGAACTCCGCAAATTTCGGAGAAGGAAAAAATTGAAAGGATGCCTGCATTTCAGGCTGAATATTGTTCTGGAAAGTGTGACTTAAGAAGGTTTGCCTTTAAATGTGAACTGAATCAAATATCTTCCCTGTCCCTGTTTCAGTGGGTCTACTCTAAGAATGACTAAGTCTCAATCCAGTTGTTGGGCATTGCAGCTGGGCAGAGTGCTACTGTGTTCATGCCCAGTTTGCAGGCTCCTCACAGGCATCTGGTTGGCCACTGTGAGAACAGGTTGCTGGACTAGATGGGCTGTTGGCCTAATCCAGCACGCTCATTTTACATTCTTAGGTTTTTAGCTCCATTTTACTCCTAAATAAAGTTTTCTTTAAAAATACAGGCAACAGAAAAGAATCCCCACATAACAATACAGCAAGGTCATTAAATATATAGAGTTATGGATTGCAATCCTTAAGCCAAGCATAGGATTTGAGGTGGGGTGAGGGACCAAGTTGAGATTCTCTAACATCAAGGCTACAGTCATAATGCCCACACCTACTGATAGGGTGGCTGGGTGAAAGAGAGGGCAGGACTTCTGCACCATTAATAGGAGAAGGACTTTCAGCAGGTATAGCTTGCCTTCCTTTGCAAAGACCTCGGCAGGTGCATGTGTGCCTCTGGGTGCCACATTGTGACTGTTGACTTTGTGATTTAGTGTGTGATCTGGGGGATCTTACTTTAACCACAAACTAACCAGACACCCTAAGGGCAGGGATGGGGAAGCTTTGACCATCAAAGAGGTTGCTCCAGCACAACTCCCATCAGACCCAGCTGGAACAGGCAATGGGATTCTGGGAGGTGAAGTCCAGCAACATCTGGAGGGCCACAGCTTCTTCATCCCTGGCCTAGGGCCAACCTAACATTCTTTCATCCCCAAACCACTTCTGAAATATAATGGCTTATTTTTTACACTGGCCCACCTTAAAACACTTGTGTAAGGTTTACTGAGTTCAAATGCAATGATGCACACTGAACAACTGAAATGAGCCACGTAAGGGAGTTTTCCCTGCCACTTCAGTGAGAGACCTACAGTGTTTTGCAGATCCACATCAGAACTCTTGGTTGTACATGGAAGCTGATGGACCAGGGACCTGGATTTTTAAAGTTTTTTAAAGATTCAGATTAACAAGTAACATCGGCACCACCATCTTGTTGCAGGCAGGCAACCAAGAGTCTTCGTTCCTTTCTCTCATATGGAGACTTAACTCACAGGATGGTCCTTTCTGCTCACGACAATAAAAACACATTTATGGCTCTCATCTGCATTTGCATGCAGGTGTGTATCTTATTGACACAGGTGAGAAACTGCGCAATGCACACAATGTACAGATAGGTATTTCAGTGTGAAATGCAAAGAGAGAGAGAGTACGATTCATGTGTCGAACCAGATGAAAATAAATACAGCAAAGTTGTTGGTGTGAATGCAGATTATAAATGCTGATATCTAAGAAGTTCATCTAAGAAGCCTGCATTTTAAAAAGAGTTTGATGCAGGCTGCATTGTTAGACACTTACGAGGTAGCAAGTCTTGTGGAATTTAATGGGACTCACTCCATAGCATTGCACTGCTGGTTTCTATGTAATTTCCCAACTACCATCACTGCTGTGGAACAGCGAGAGGGAGAGAGGTGCATATATGTTCATAGCTAGCTTCTGGTTAGACAAGCAAGACCAAAGATAATTTTGTAAAGTGAAGTTAGAAACTGTATACTTCTTTATTGTCTCATCACAAAAATGTCCAGTCTAAATGCACCTTAGATCTCTGGGTACTTTGTCATGGTAATGGTAACCTAATGCATTTGATTTTCTTAAACCTTTTCTCCATCCCTTTCAGCAAGGTTGCACTGAAAGCACCTCCTATGCTGTGCTGATAAATGCAATCTATTCTGCTGTGTGTGTGTGTGTGTGTGTGTGTGTGTGTGTTTAACAGAGGCAGCAGATTTCTTTCTTTTGAAGACATTGGCAAGCTGCCTTTTGCAGTTCAGGGTTCAAATGTTTGGATTTTGGTTATACTTTATGAAACTGCCTCACATGTTACCTTGGGCTTGTGTTTGCTGCTCATTTGTTCATGTAAGAAATATAACATGTGATATGACCGCAATTCAAGATTCTCTGTTTTTCCACTTGCAGCTGAGGTTTGTGAATTAGGTTGCATAAGGGATGGTGAACCTGTGAGCATCCAGCCGTTGTTTGTGGTCCCACCAATAGCAGTGGCTCATGGGAAGATTACACGAGCCATATCCTTCTTGGGGGTAGCACCTCAGGATGAATTAAGTTAGGGTGTGGTGTGGTAGGGAGTTTCCTATTGGTATCTCCACTTACGTAACATTTTGTGAGTGGACTGTATTTTAACGATACTAAACACCATCCTGGGATCTCATTCATTCATTCATTTTATTTGTATGTCACTTTTCCACACACAAAAATCATACTCAAAGTGACTTACAACAAGGAAAACAAGAATACGTTTCAAACAAACACTACAAGAACAATTTAATAATAACACAGAAAAACCATATAGTGAATATAATAGCATACAAAAAAAACCACATTTCAAAACTATAAATATAACAAGATTACTTAAACAACATGCAGCATCCAATAACAAAAATAACGAGGGAGCTTCACAGTTTCACCTTAGTCCTAGAAACAACCCTCCTATGATGTTGCTCATGAATTGGAAAGGAAGCTGGTATAGAAATAATATCTATCATCGATAGATCTGTCTGTCTGTCTATCTCTCATCTATCTTGATTGACTAAAACAACAGCATTAAAAAGCATTTCAGATAAAAAGAAAAAAAATCAGTAATAGTTAAAATCACTATAAAACCAGCATCAAAACCATTTTGTTTCTTACATGCTGCATGTATTAATAGAAGTTGACAAGTGTAAATGCAGTTTACCTTCCTGCCACAGCAGTACCTATTTATCTACTTGCACTGGCATGCTTTCGAACTGCTAAATTGGCAGGAGCTGGGAAAGAGCAACAGGAGCTCACTCCATCGTGGAGATTCGAACCACCAACCATCTGAGCATATACAGTCAGCTGCAGGGGTTGGATGCTTGAGAGAGAATGTAATATCTTTCCTTATTCTGTGAGGCTGGTTTTTTGCATATTTTTAGAGGTGCTTCATGATGCCACCTGTATATCTCAGAAAGAAAGACAGCATGAAAGACTGCAGCTCAGTGGTAAAGTACATAATGCCTTGCAAGGAAAAGTCCCTTGGTTCTGTTATCAGCAGTTCCAGGTAAGATTCCTGTCTGTAAGCAGCTAGTGACTGTCCATTCTCCCGCCCAGTGTGTCCACGCAAAGGATACCAACTTTATTAATAAGAAGAGTGATGAAGGCTAGATAGGAAAGAGGAGAGAGTTATAAATCAAATAATAAAGCAGGCTTTCCACTCAAAGCTAAGGTACTTGGGCCTTTGTAGTAGGGTTTGACTAACCACAATAGCCCTCTTTGTTGTGGTCGCAGCTGAGAGAGACCTTGACTCTCACCTTTGGCTCAGGGAACATAACTCACAATACAACCAATTATCCCACAGTCAGGTTCACAATGGCAATAACTGGGTTATTGAAAGTGAAAGTACTCTTGCCACCAGAAAATTGACGATAAAAAAGAGTAGCAGCGGGAGTTCTCTTCATCTACCAGCTTAAAAACAAATATAACATAGAAGTCCATGCCTGCTTACTTGCAAACCAGGATATAGTACACACTTTCTTTGAGAAGGCTAGTGTTTGTTTGTTATAAAACTTATATATCACTTCTCACAAGAACTATCAGTCGTTCACAAAATAAAACCAAGCAATACCCCTTACAGTAAAATCCAATTAATTAATAAAATAAAATAAAAACCAGGGGGGGAAATCATAGGATCAACCCTAGAAACCAGATAAATGTTCAAGAACATGCTTGTGTAAACACATAAACACACATACACACCTGGTGGAACCCATTCAAGACTGGTGCCCATCTGACCTTCTCCAGAGCATTCCCCAGATGAAAGTACAGTGGTACCTTCGTTCTCGAACTTAATCCGTTCCAAGAGTCCGTTTGACTCCCAAAACCATTCAAAAACCAAGGCGTGGCTTCCGATTGGCTGCAGGAGCTTGCTGCACTCAAGCGGAAGCTGCACCAGACATTCAGCTTCCAAAAAAGTTCACGAACTGGAACTTTCTGGGATCAAATCAGAAGCTGGGGTGGCTTTTGTGATTCTGGGACTGACCCTGGAAAATCAGGACACTTGGAGGGTGTGCACAGGATAGGTACCCCTATTAGTTGTCCCAAACTAGTTTTTTTTCTGGAGTCAATCCTGCTACTTGGGCAAAGATCCCACTGGTGGGTTGGGGATTATGTGTGTAGGAAATGCAGTTTAGTGAACTTCTTTACCAGTGAAGCTCACCTAGTGTGGGCTTACAGCATTCAAGCACAGCAGAACTCACGTACCCTGACTTCCCACTTACACCATCTCCATAGTACAGTCTATCCAGTTTGTGAAAAATGTATATTGCACTTGTAGTGCAATAGACTGGGGCTTCAACTAATATAGCGCACGCACACACACAATCATCATCGGCAGCAGCCTAGACTTTGTGACCACGGACAAACTTAAAACTCAAGGATGCAAATCTAGCATGCAATTATGCATGGTAGACCCCAGTGAAATCCATGGACTTCCCTATGAATAACTGGGGGGGGGGGTTGTAGGCTTGCCACCTTTGTTCTGGCCAAATACAGGACAGGACAGGGTGGGGCAGTTGGGGGACGATTCCCCCCCCCCAATCTGGCACTGAAATGACTTCAAAGCAATCCATTACATCCTAACAGGATGGCTTCTCTGGAATTTGTCACACACACGGATTTGTAAATCTGTCTGTGCTTGGCTACCCAGAGCTTAAATACATGGTCTTTTACACACCAGTTCAAACACATGCATTTGGAGAGGATCCCTAATTTGGCAGAGAGAGAGAGGGAGAGAGAGAGAAGATCTGAAATACAGGACAAAATTGTATCAGTACAGGGCGTACCATTTTACATTGAACTACGGTACAATCCTGTATTATACAGGAAAGGTGGCAGCCCTAGATTGCTACCTAATATAGTGCTTTTGATTGTATCGGTTTATGTCACTGGCATCACACTGGGTCTAATTCGAAACATAAATATGTTGCTGTAGACATATTTTGCATTGCTCCACAAATAGTCGTTCTTCCTCGCATACGTTGCCCGATTCAAGCAGTTTTCCCTTTCCTTCCCTCCCTCCCCCCCTTCCTGAAGTTGAGAGAACCATTGTACCTGTGATCAGTAGCTATGGTTGCTGATACTTGATCTGTTTATTCCACCTGAAAATGTCTGACCTCTGCATTACCTGTGTAAGCAGAAGAATAGAGCAGTGGAAATACATTGACACAAGTTCTCCCTTTACTTGCAAGACAGCTATAGACATGGGGAATTAGAATCAGAATAGGCGAGTAGGCCCTTTGGGATCCAACTACAGGTCCTTTTAGTCTTCTGATTTCAAAGGCAATTGCTCTCTCTCTCTCTCCATCCCCACTCTATCTTTAGCTGCAGGAGTCACCAACTACATTAACCTGCCCGCTGACTGGCAAATCCATCGCATCTTCTCTCCTTTGAGAGAAGGGGAAAGGGGGTTTGCTTTGCTTGCTTGTTGACAATGCTCTTTGCTTAGTCTGGGGCACAGGGAGGGGGGGGGACACAGCAGGGTCTCACACTAAGCCACCTGAGTACTGTCTCCATAGGATAGTGACAAATGGTCAGCTGAAGTGCAAAGATCAAGTGCTAGGAGAGGAAGGTCACATGCTTTACACGACACCTAATGGGACTATCATTTCTCAGGCTCGTTGGCCAATGGGGAGGTGGCGACAGGACCTTCCAGTCACTAAGGTATCATGTCTGGCATCTCAATTGAGTGGGTTAAATCCAGCAGGGCCAAATGAGTTCACATCTAATTGCCATTGTCTCATTAATGCTTTTATGTTAGTGTGTGTGTGTGTGTGTGTGTGTGAGAGAGAGAGAGAGAGAGAGAGAGAGAGAGAGAGAGAGAGAGAGAGAGAGAGTCATGTTCAAACAGTAAGAATACTGTAGGGCACCAGCTAGTTGACTGCAGTGCAGTTGCTTCCCAATAGCTTCATTTGATAATGCTCCAAATTCTCATGTATTAATCAAAGGCATCAGATAGATATATCTATGAATAATGGAAGGCACAATATTCTTTTATTGGAGAATATTTGGTAGGGGTAGAATGCTAAGGCCCTGCTCTAGGGAACAGTAAGTGTATTGACTGTTTAAAAATCTGTCCTCATACATATAACTCATACAAACATTTCTTAAAGCATCTGTCAGTCACCCTGTGCCCGGCTTTGCTTAAGGAACATTTCAAGGAACATTTTAAAACTGCATGTGAGGGTACAAGTTTGCGCTTTGATCAAATTATGTTGCTGTAAAAAAAATGAAACCTTGAGGTGACTTCAGTTACAAAAAAATGGTTCTTAAACTGAGCTCCTGTTTAGAGAAGGGACATGGAGGAAAGTTTTTCTCCCTCTCTCATAGCACTAGAACAGGGGTGGCCAACTCCCAAGAGACTGCGATCTACTCACAGAGTTAAAAACTGGCAGTGATCTACCCCTTTTGGGGGGTTCAGGTCAAAGTTGTTGAGCTTATTTTAGGAAGGAGGAAGGCCCATTTTAGGGGGGTTTGGGTCAAAGTTGTTTAGTTTTTTCAGGGAGGAGGTGAAATGTTGAGCTTTTTTAAGGAGATCCAGAGTTGTTCAGCATCTTTGGGGGAGCCAATGATCTACCAGTGATCTACTGCAGACGTCCAGTGATCTACCTGTTGGACGTGCCTGCACTAGAACTCTGGGGCATTCAGTGAACCAGAATGCTGGGAGATTCAGGACAGGAAAAAGAAAGTACCTTTTCACACAGTGCATAGTTTTAAACAATGGAATTCACTCTCATAGGAGGCAGTGATGGCCATCATCTCAGATGGCTTTTTAAAGAGAATTAGTCCAATTCATGTAAGATAAGTCTATCAGTTACTACTAGCCACAATGGCTATGTTCTGCCGCCACTGACATAGGCGGTATTGCTGGGAATCACAGATGGGTAGAACGTTATTCCACTCAAGTCATGCTTTGGGGCTTCTCATGGGCATCTAGTTGAGCATTTTGAGAACAAGATGCTGGATGAGACCCTGATCAAGCAGGGCTCCTCTTACATTCTCATATATGAAATTACCAATGAACATGGGTTTATCTCCCTCTGTACGTCTGCTCCACAGACTCCTGAGACTTAAGGCCACAATCTTGTACACCCCATTGTAAATGATTTGGATAAATAAATAAGGTTCCCGTGGGACTCGGCGGGACTTTGGAGCAAACACAGCTAAGGGCACTTTAAGTTTATTCAGAAGGGTATCTGAAGAAGTGTGCATGCACACGAAAGCTCATACCAGGAACAAACTCAGTTGGTCTCTAAGGTGCTACTAGAAAGAATTTTCGATTTTGTTCAGAAGTAAAGTAAGTCCCCATTGCCATCTGTGCGAGTTGCAGAGGGATGCTATGGTGGTTTGCTCCGAAATTAGTCTCACAAAGTTCAGTGGGACTTACTTGCAGGTAATAGTTACTCCTCTTCAGTTCCCAGGGTTTATGAAGAGGAAATTACTGTAGACAGTTTTATGTCTTTGGTGTAAATCTGTATTTTGCCTGTTTTTATTCTGTTTTTATATTTATGTTTAAGTTTCATTTTGAAGTTCCAGATATATTTTTTTAACCACAGCTCTGATCAGCCCTAGCTAGCATGAGCAATTGTCAGGTACGGTGGGAGGAGCTGTAGTCCAACAACATCTGAAGGGCACCAGGTTGGGGAAGGCTGGCCTAATTAGATAAGCTCCCATTCCAAAACGCTTGCAAGATAGCAAATGCCATTGCATGCAGTAGGGACCTGTTTATAGATTTAGCTGGTGGCATCTACAGACGAACCACATGATTACTGGGTGAGGGGGTCAAAGTCTTGTAGCACTAAACTGGTCAAACTCCCAAGCATTCCGGTTTTGTACCAGTTATGTTCAAACCAATTTCCTTGTACTAAACCAGACAGTTGGAAACATGAACACATGGAGAGGTTTTATAGTCTTCCTTTGCAGGTCATTAAAAAAAAAAAAAAAACCTCACCTCTTCTCACCCTAAGGCATTCACGTGTATACGTGCAGTTTGAAGAAGTCTACTAGAAACCAGGTTGGGAGTGTTCTTCGGCTTTGTGATTGACAGCTCTAGACTTCCCTGGTGACAATGTCATCTGAGAGACCTTTCGTTCCCAACCCCAAGTCTTCTGCAGTCTGTGGTGTCGCAGAAGGACAGCCCCCTGTGGTATTGCCAAGCTCCTAGCTGTCACGGGGCTAGGACCTGGACTAATTCATTGCAGTGGAGTTTAATTAAACTGCACCAGAGTTGTTTCCCTGGTAAAATAAGTGTGGGAAGAGAATGTGTGTCAAAAGAGACATACCCCTCACTGTGTGCCGTTTATTGTTGTACCACAACTAATATATTGTGGGAATTCCCATGGAGTCCATGATAAACTGTATTATCATCTTTCCTAAAACAGGCTCTCTACCAGTGCATGTTACCACTGTAGCCCGCAATTCCATTAATCCTCCTAATTTATTGTATTACAGCTGTATGTGAGGTCTCCTAAAGTCATTGCACCCCTTTCATCTTGATAAAAATGCTTGTTTTTTCCCTTTCAGATAAAGCCAGTTATTATTTGTTGTGTCTGTCTCTTCAAAGCCACTTGCACGAAAATATAATTACTGGCTGAGAAATGTAAACTGTATTTGGCACGTTGTCTGCCATAAAACGTAACGATTTTACGAGATCTACTTACTGCAGTAGTATATGAAGACACACACAGCCTGCACAGCATTTTTATTTAGTTCTAGGTTTAAAAGTTATTTTTATAAATACTGTTAGGTTTTTTTTTTAAATGTATGGGTATGTAGCTATATCTCACTACCCGTACACAACACCCACATAAACAAATAAACTACAAACGCTGTGTTGGTAGATCGTTCTATTTTATAAGACAACCTAATAATCAGATATATTCTTATTATCATCATTATTTAATTTATATACCACCTGTTATCCAAAGATCCCAGGGCAGCGAACAACATTAAAAACATAATTTGCATAGAATAATAATACAAGACAATAAAACAATCACAGGGGGGAAAGTCATAATAGCAATGATAAAACTTAATCACTATCAAAGTCTACTAATATTTTGTCACCGGGTTTCATTGGGGTCTTCCACCTAATGTTCTGCTTTTTTTCTATGCACACTTACTACACCTCTCTTTGAACTAGGGCTTGCCAATCAGAAGGTCGGCGGTTTGAATCCCCACGACGGGGTGAGCTCCTGTTGCTTGGTCCCTGCTCCTGCCAAGCTAGCATGTCAAAATGCAAGTAGATAAATAGGTATCGCTCCAGCGGGAAGGTAAACGGCATTTCCGTGTGCTGCTCTGGTTTGCCAGAAGCAGCTTAGTCATGCAGGCCACATGACCTGGAAGTTGTACACCGGCTCCAGAGTCGTCCGCGACTGGACCTAATGGTCAGGGGTCCCTTTACCTTTATCTAATCTGTGAAAGGGGCCCAGGACTGTTCACTCCTACATATTTGTCATTTGATGACTCAGAGGTAACTTCACAAATTGTGCTTTCACAATTGGAGCAGTGCTATTCAGTGGCATATTGCCTCCTGAACCTGGAGGTTGCAACTAGCCAACATGACTAGTAGCTATCATTTTTCCTTTCTAAGCTGGTGGCCATCACATATTGTGTTGACCTATTTTAGTCATTACCAGTACCATCCAGAGCATCACCAGTTTCCCTGTCCCTAAAGGAGAAGCAGGTGGTTTAAGGTGCAGCTGAAAACAAGCAAATCTACCATCAGTTCTACACTTCCTTGGAAGCTGGTTCCAGTGCTACTGCAAACAGGCTAAAAATATAATTTCTGCACCAACCCTTTGGACTGCTGTTGGTGTGGGGGCCGTGAATGCTTAAAGCTGAAATGTGAAACTGGGCCAGGTCAGACTCCTTTTACTGAAACTACCCCCCTGTCTTGTCAAACCACTGAGGCGCATATTGTACTGCAACAGCCTATCACAAAGCCCTTTCTGTCTGGAACTTGTCCCTCCCTGAAACTTCTACTGTCCAGCAGAGCATAAACACCAAGTTGGAACTACTGTCCAAAAAACTGCATGGCACAATAGCTGCTGCTTTCACAGTAAGACAATCAAATGGATTTTCTGCTGGTGTGTTTTTCTCATCATATGCATGACAGAAAATCTAATGGGGCCTGTTAGGGTTTTTCCAGTAGCTTCTAAGATTCTCTAAAGTAGCCCCTTATCAGCCCCTGTCTATGATCTCAAAATGATTACCTGCTTATTAGAGAACATTGGTAAGGTAGTGGCTATATCTTTATTCATCCCCTCCACCCCCATCAAGGTAGCAATGAATCAACTTAGGAAGTGAACCTACTATATCAGATTTAAGCCTTTAAGAGTAATTGAGCATCTACCTTCTAATATGCAACACACAGAGTTGTATTTTACTGTGTTTGGAAAACTTCATACCTACCTTTCTAATTTGTAGCCAAGGCAGTTTACAATATGAAAACCATGAAAACAGTAAAGAAGTAAAAAAAAAAAAAAAAAACTGGTAGGCAAACAAATGCCTTTTCCTGCTTCCAAAAATAGAACAAGGATGAACATTGGTGAATCTCCCTCAGATGAAATCTGCACTGTTGGTGCCCAGAATGGGGAGGATTCTGCTGTGCTCAGGTCAAGTGCTTGTGCACTTCCTGGGGGCATCTGACTGGCCGCTTTGAGAACAGAGTTCTGGACTAGATGGTCCCTTGGCCTAATTCAGCAGGCTCTGTTTATGTTCTTAAGCAGAACGCCTTTGAATACCAGTAGCTGGGGAATGTGAGCATGCAAGGTCTATTGGACTCATGCCTTACCATTATCCATGAATTTAATCCTCTTTTAAAGCTATCCAAGTTGGTGGTCATCACTACCACTATGGTAGCATCAAGTTGGTGCCTTTGAGATTGGAGATAATAGAAAGCCATCAAGAGTAGTAGTCCTTGATTGGTAGTCAAGATTAGGACCTTTCTTTTCCAGTGGACAGGAGTTGTTTTAATTTTGATTCTATCTTATCCTCCCAGGCATTGTGTGTGTATGTGTGAAGCTGCTCTGCATGAAATGTTCAGATTTGTCACTGTTGTGTTTTTTTAATGTTGTATGTACCTGTAGGGTGTTTGGGGTGTTAGGGAAGGGGTAACCAATGGGTCTCAAAGTCTTGGTAAGCTAGGGACTTCCCTTGCATACAAAGACAGGCTCTGGCGGACTGAGCGGCAAGACCAATAGCGGGCCCAATGGTCAAGAAGGCAGTTTCTGCACGTGCTATAGAGGGACATGGGGGAGGGCAGATGGGACTTGTAAACCTGAGAAGATAGCCTGACTAGGAGAAGGAAAACTCTGATCCTAAACCTGCACTGCCTTGTGGCATATGTTTGGGAGAAGAAGAGGTTAAGGAGTTAACCTACAGAAATCCAGGGTAGTGCTCCTAAGACGGTTGGATAGCACCTTGTACACCTCCTTCCAGCAACTCTACAGCCAATCTGATGCCAAACGTCTTGCTCTGCTTTCCTTTGGATCACATCAGTGAGGCTGAGAGGGGCATCTTGCTATCTGGGCAGCCCAGAACCTCCATACACACAGCCCAGGCTTGAATCCTGATGAGGTAACTTCGGTGCTGCTAACACAGTGGTTTGTCTTCACCCCTGGAGGCACACTCCATTGTCTCTCAAGACAGACAGATGCCAACAATATATATGTGTGTCCTGGGGTAGGGAATCTGTAGTCCTCCAGATATCGCTGGACCATACCTCCCACCATCCCTGATCATTCACTGAGGCTGATTGGATTTGGAGAACCACAAGTTCCCCATTACTCTTTTCAGTGTTCTTTCCTGTCTTGTCCATCCCTTGTGAGCCTGTTGGTATGATCTTATTGTTTTGAATTCTCTGTAAGCCTTTTGGGGCATTTTATTAGAAAAGCAGGTGTATGCACATGTGTTCAGATCAAACCCCCTCCAGGGCTCGTACAGAAATGCCGTGAGGCAGAGAGAGTTCCTTAGTCTTATAACAAAATGCCATGGGGAAATAAGTGGAAAATTGAAATATATGTACCTCCCTCAATGATGCTTTCAAATACAAGCGAAAGTTTGGGATCAAATCTGGAAAAGGAGGAGGTTTCAGCTGCTGGACACTTGCACCAAAAATGTAGATATTTCCCCCAAACATTTTGTATATTTATGCTTGATCTTGAGACCCGACACGCAGGTCAGCAAATGTCAATAACATTTTAATTGCTAAAGGGTTTTGGTTTTTTTTACAAAGTCAGCTGGGAATGGGTAAAACACTATCCTGTCTATTATTCCTGGTTTCTCTTCATGAAGCCTATTCTTGGCTGTACACATGATAGTTGCTATGCATACAGATAGGGTCTTAACAATACTGATCTGACATTCAAGCATTTCACCTGCTGCGCAGGACAGCCTGTTTGTGCTTTTAAACTTACTTCTTGGGCCAAATGCAAAGGGACCACTGTACAACTCTTTGCTTATCTGCTTTATTAAGTCAGCAAAGTTAGTGCTTGGATGTGTCAGGTATCACCCAGGGATTTAAGCAAGAGCCATTTTGTAGTTAACCCAATCCCATGGCCTGCACTGCATTGCCTTTGATTTTAAGATTTTAACAAGCAAATGCAGCCTATGCCATTAATTGGCATCAAATTCACCTGAAATGTGGCTATACAATAATTCCCATTTTGCCTCATAATGGCTTAAGACATACTCTGTTATACCCTCCTACAATAATGCCAGTGAGCAGCAGGTGAAAAAAGTCTTGGATTTTTATTTTTATTTCCTTTGGGGGGGTTTTCTTCCTAAATATCATTTGCTGGACTGAGTGTTTTTATTCTATTGGCATTGCTGCAAGCATACTGTTGCATACACGTCGCAGAAATGATTTACTGAGAGCACATAGCGTTTTACCCATGTTCTGCTGCAATCCCTCCTTTGTTATGTCTGAAGCTGTGCAAGATTCCTTTGGAAATGAGGCACAGCCGAGACTGTGGTGTCTTTATGATATATGGTTATTTATGTGGAATGTAATCCATTGGAGCAGTCAAATACAACATTCTTTGTTTCCCTAGAGTGGACACAGGCAGGGGGGTGTTACTCCAGCCAGTATAACTTCCTGTTCCACTGGTCTGGAGCATCCTCCCCTTACATGTGACTAGGCAGATGGGCTCAACCCTGGCTGACTCCATAAAACAGCCGAGTCATGGAGCCATCTTGGTGCCACTTTCTTCTCTTGATGCTGTTCTCTTAATGTATTTTGCTGTCTGCTGGCTCTCAGCCAGCAACACATGGACTCAATCCCCATATGGGATGATCTCATACTTTGTTCTGTAACTACTAGCTAAAGCCTGCCTTCAGGGATCATACTGTGAACTGAATGTGAGTAAACTTATTGTTACTTTTAAGGAAAGACTTTTGTGTTTTTATTCTTTTAAGAGGGATCAAAGGGGACACCAGGAATAATCCAGTCTGGGCAAGTGTTCTCAAAGCTACCAACATGAGTCTGACCAAATAAGCCAGACTGGATTGCTTAATTAAAGAGATTCAAATGAATCTGCAAACTAGCTTCCTAGTGTATTGAAGGGAATCTGCTCTGCTACGTGACTCACTAGCATGAGTGAAGGAAGGATAATATTTAATCAATATATCCTCCCCTACTATCCTTAACATTCCCACAATTTACACATATATACAACCTGAGCCTATGATGGAGGGGCTCCCAGGATTACACTCC
Source organism: Lacerta agilis (assembly GCF_009819535.1). Classification (NCBI taxonomy): domain Eukaryota; kingdom Metazoa; phylum Chordata; class Lepidosauria; order Squamata; family Lacertidae; genus Lacerta; species Lacerta agilis. Next base: position 56,887,351 of record NC_046320.1, read on the forward strand.
AAGTGGGTCCCACTTCTTCCATGGCTGCCATGTTGGATTCAAACTGTCAGCCCACATCATGCTGTGACCCCCTGCTTTTTCCACCTTGCAAACTGTTTGCAAAACCATTTTTTCTTCAGCTTGCCTCATCAACAACTGCAATGAAACTCTGCCTTTGTCTCTGCTAACTATCTCTCAGCTCAGGGTGGGGCTCTAGCCATTTGGTGGCTGGCACAGAGAAGACTCCCTGGAAAAGACCCTGATGTTGGGAAAGATTGAGGGCACAAGGAGAAGGGGACGACAGAGGACAAGATGGTTGGACAGTGTTCTCGAAGCTACCAACATGAGTCTGACCAAACTGTGGGACGCAGTGGAAGACAGGAGTGCCTGGCGTGCTTTGGTCTATGGGGTCACGAAGAGTCGGACACGACTAAACAACTAAACAACAACAACAACAACAACAGTCTTTGCCTGATAATGTTCTGGTTTGATGGCTCACCTCCCAGGTCATTACTCTGTTCTTCTATCTCTGTTCTGCTATCACCAGGCTGGCCTGGCTTGTATTTTTAACATAAGCTGAATCCAGGGATTCAATATTCGGCACAGTTTAACTCCCCAAACCTTGATTAATTCTAACTTTTATTGAACCCAGGAATTTAGGGTGTCATGCACTCCACAAACTCATAACATTATATTACACCCATTCAAGAGCTATCCTAGAATTTCACTCCATTGGTAGTCCCCACTGAAATCAGTGGAGCTTAACAGAAATGTTTTCTAACCTGTTCCATTTTTCTCAATGTAGCCTAAATTGGACAGACTTAGTCTGGATGCAGCCCATGGAGTTCTCCTGTGTAAACCTCTGTTGCCCCCATTTATTTCAATAGGGCTGTTGGGGTATACATTAAAGCACGTTTTAAATATAACTTTTGGTGAAGTTAGTGCCACTCTGGGAAAAAGAAACCAGGAGTTGTCCCATGAGTGCTTTCTTTGGGGGAGGCTAACTCAATTGCTTTGATGTAAAGGTTCTGTCTCATTCTTTTAAATATTCCTTTGACGTTGTATTGCTCCACTTGTAATAGGCTGTTATTGCCCTAGATTGAATTTGCAGAGTGAAGGTAAATCTTTTGTGATGTGATTGTGCTGCCCTAAACTCAATATTGTTCAGGGGTCCTTTATAACTCTCTGGTTTCACTGCAGCAAACAGGACAAATTTTCATTTTTACTCTTTTATTTCTTTTTATTTTTTTCATTCCTTGTTCTGAAACTGAGACGGGGGGTGTTTACATGCACATTCCATGAGCCCAGAGCTCTTGTGGCATAGGCAGAGGCACTGGAAATCATCCTCTGAACATTGTTGGCGTTTTATAAATTAATATAGCATGAGGTTTATTACATTCCAGAAGGCACTGAACAATATTATTACTCACACTGGGCTGTGGAAAGAGAGCAAACTCATTCAGGTCAAGCACGGTTGAGCAATCATTGGGTGAAAAAAGTCATACAAGAGTTGAGTGTTAGACTTCTATGCGACAAAGCCAGGATCAAATCTCTAGAAGTATGGTCATGTGTCCTACTTTACAGTGTCCTACTTTTGAAGGAAAAGGAACTGAGCCTAGGGCATGCTGATCGGAAGGTTGGCGGTTCAAATCCCCGCGACAGGGTGAGCTCCCGTTGCTCGGTCCCAGCTCCTGCCAACCTAGCAGTTCAAAAGCACGCCCAAAAGTGCAAGTAGATAAATAGGTATCACTCCGGCGGGAAGGTGAACAGCGTTTCCGTGTGCTGCTCTGGTTTCGCCAGAAGTGGCTTACTCATGCTGGCCACATGACCCGGAAAAACTGTCTGTGGACAAACGCCGGCTCCCTCGGCCAGTAAAGCGAGACTTAACTGTCAGGGGTCCTTTACCTGTACCTTTTTCTTTTTCTTTTTCTTTTACTTTTGAAGGAGTCCTAGTTGGGTTTAAAGATCAAAGAGCCATAAGAAGGGAAAGCAGGGAAGGGCCTTAAGCTGGTCTTCCCCACTATGATGAGATGTTTTATGTTTCAATTTCAATTAAAGGAGGCATTTGTAAAATTGCATTTATACATATCATATGTTAGGGCGCCAACAAGTTGGCGTGCTGAAGTGCAGCAGTCAGTCAGATGAGCCAAGGTCAAACAGTCCAGGTCAGAAGCCAGCTGAAGTCAGGTATCAGTATGGGGGGCAGGAGAAGCCGAAGTCAGAACAGTCCAAGTCAGGAACCAGCCAAGTCAGTCAGAGAAAAGCCAGGAGCCAGGAACAAGCCGAGGGTCAGGAACAAGCCAGGAGTCAGGAACAAGCCGAGGGTCAGGAACAAGCCGAGGGTCAGGAACAAGCCAGGAATCAGGAACAGAACGAGCAAGAGCAACCATGCACTCAGCATATCAGTTGCAGGTGCTAGTGAAGGGAGCATTCAGCCTTTCTTAAGTAGCTGGCCTGCAACCACATCTCTTACGAGTTGCAGCTGCCTCTAATTGTTCCTTGCGTCTCTCAGCTCTACGCTCTACAGCTGAGAAGGGAGGAAGGGAAGGGCTGTTTCTCTCCTCACAAGGGCCTGATTCTGGCTCGACTTCCTCCTCCTCCTGTTCTGGTCTTTCCCCCTCTCCATCTGACTCTTCCTCTTCCGAGGAGTGCCGCCACCAGTCTTCTCCAGGTACGAACTCCTCCATTTCCCCAGGTTCTTCCGTGGGTGCAGCCTCACCCAGGGGGGGCTTGCCACCACTCCTCCTCATCTGGCTCAACCCTGACATCATATACCATATGCAGATTTTATGCAAATCAATGCTCTCTTTTGAGGATGGTGGTGGTGCAGTTCTTTTATAAGAAGACATTCTACCCGTCCACCCCACCCATGCTGTATGTACACAGGTGCATACACCGTAAGTGTCCCAGAAATACTGGGACATCTTGTTTCTTCTCACAAGAGAACAGAAGCCCATTTGGACACTGTGCTCTCTCACAATTTCATGCCACCTCCCCCCTCAAAAAAGTGTTTTTACAGAGTTGCAATCTCACATGGCATCCCAAGACATATGTTTCTGGGCACTATTCTCTTTATTAATTATGCACAGAAGATGTGTTAACATGGCCTGAGAAATGTTTTCAGGTTAATGCAACAAGTGGAAAGAATATACCAACTATTCTCATTATGAATTATGCACACTTAAAGACGGTTTATCAGGCCCCTAGTAATGTTTTCCGTTCAATGGAACAGGAGGAAAGCACAAAGTGCATTAATCTTGAGAATTTACAAGCTGGGGGTCTTATTTGAATTTGCTTCTTATGAATGCATACTTTATTCCAGGTTAGAATTTCAGCCAAACTGCTCAAGGAAACCAATACTAATTAGCCTGAAACACATCAGTAAACACAGGTTTTCTGGCCTAGAGTCGTGTAGTGTGAGAAGCCAATGGACTCAGAAAGTCATTGTAAAGCCAGGCTTTAGTCAAGTCCCCAGGGTCTACCTTTCAAAAGTATAAGAAGTCAGCAAGACAGAGTGGTCTTGATCAGAACTCAAAGTCGTTCCACTTCTGGATAGGATGGCTGATTTGCAAGCTTTCTGCGTACTCCTGTCCCAATTGTTCCAGGTACACTCTGCATGCTGGTGCTCTCATTCCAATTGTTCCCAGCCTGCACTCTTATTCCAAAAGGTTTGGCTCAATCTCCCCCCGCTCCCCAGGTGAGTGTGCATTTTGACTCTGTGTAAGTTAAAGGTCTTTTTGTGAGATGTAACTTTGTCTACGAGAACATGATCCCCTTTCCATCCCTTGACCTTTTTAACAAGGCACTTTGGCTAAATTCATCCTTGAACTTGGCACAATGAGTCAAAAGGAGGTGAAGGGGAGGGACATGGCTAGTGGCCAGCTTTACCTCTCTCTTACTCTGGGGCCACTTGAAACCTCAACAAAATAATAGTGGCGGCCTTGGGAACCATCCCTTTTTGTATGGATCCAATTTTATATGTCAATGCATGTGAGTCCTGTCAATTGCCAAACATCATTTTAAAAAAGAAGAAGATGAACCCTTGATAGCAAAGGTGTGAAAGAAGCAGGAAAATATCTAGAAATGGGTGAGTGTCTGCAGTGTGGATGGGGGAATATTCCAAAGCTGTCCGGGATTTTGTTGAGTCCCTCCTCCCAAATGGGGAAAAAATCCAGAAAATGTCCAGAGCCATTATGAGCAGATCAAAAAATCACCCACCTCCCCTGCCCATCTGTGCACCCTGTTGCCTTCCCCAACCATGCCTGCAAGGAGGAGAGTGATTTGGTTTGCATTTAAGGGCGAACCTAATTAAACATAGCCTTCAAAATTTGCAGTTCTCCAGGATGTCATTCTCCAGCTGAGTTAACATGTACAGAAATGCAACTGCTAGAGTAAATTTGCGTGAAGATGCATATGTTGGTGAAAATATCAGACAAAGATACATTATATTAGAGGAAACTGCTTTGTAACATTGCAAAATTCACATTAGGATGCCAATGACTTTTCATGATTGGTATTTGATTTAAAACAAACAAACAAACAAACAAACCACAAACACAAGCTGATGCAAAAACCTAGAGAATTTAACTGTGAGAAAGCAAAATTGATAGATTAGCACACCCCTACCTTTTAAGGTATGGTAGGCAAGGTAGAAGCAACATCAGCCATGAGAGTGGAAAGATGGAAGTTGTATACTTTGCCTTACCCATCTACTAGATTCCTGACACAGAGCCGTCTTAAGGGGATCTGCCGCCCTGGCGCGGCTATCCCTCCGGCGCCCCCGCCATGCCGCCTCTCCGCCGCCTCCCTCCCGCGCTTGCCGCCCCTTGGGAGGGGGGTGGGCGAGCGGGGGGATGAGGGGCGTGGTGCTGGAGCGGCGCGGCTGGGCAGCTTGTGCCTCATCGGGTGGGCGGCCGGCTGCGCGCGGAGCGCGAGCTGCCCGGCTGCGCCGCGCCACCCGGCTGCGCGCGGGAGCGCGAGCCGGCCGCCCTCGCCTCCCGTCCCGGAAGCGCTGGAAGGGCGCGCAGAGCTGTGCTCCTGTGCTCTGCTGGGCAGCCAGAGGGCGTGGCGTGGCTGGCCAGCTCCCTTGCCGGGAGTCAGAGGGCGCTGCCGGCAGGCGCTGCCAGCGGGGCTGGAGGACGGAGGCGCCCTCCAGGCCATTGCGCCCTGGCGCGCCGCGCCACCAGCCCCAATGGATGAGACGGCTCTGTCCTGACATGCTCTGCAGTGATAAGTCCCAACAGGAACAAGAGGGACAGAAAGGCTAAAAGCCCTTCTCTAGGCTGGGGACAGGAAGCCTTCAAAGCCTCTCCTTGGGAGCAACCCTTTAAGTATTCCATGCATTTGTTTCCAAGTTGGCTTCGGCTCACCTCTTTGAAAACAGTGGTGCACTTAGGTGGTTTTAGAATCTAGACTTGGTGGTCCTGCAGGTGCTTCCACTCAGTGGGGAGGAACTTCACGCCTAGTGGTCACATGTGGTTCTCCAGGCCTCTCTTTTTGGTCCTTGGGACTCTCGGGCCACTTTGCCTCACCTGCCACATCTGCCATTGACTCTACATTGCACCCTCCTTGGGTGTTTTTGCCTGAGTGGAATGTATCCTTGAACTCTGATCATGCCCCTTGTTTTTCAGGCTATTGAGGGGTGTATGAGAATGTTGTAGAAACTAGCTGGCTATACAAAGACAAGATTTACATTCCTTTCCCCAATATGTTTTTGCTTCTGGCCCTGACCACCCGCATGTGCTCCCCCCTGAAAAGTTTGCACAGAATGGAATGTGACCCTCAGGCTGAAGGTTACCCAGCACTGCTGCATTTGAGGACCTTCCTGCTCAATCTGCTAAGAGGGGCTCTGGACTTCTCCTCCAAAGTCCTGTCTGATGGCTCCATAGTTTGGAGGTGACATTTTATGAATCCTATTAGCTCATTTGCAAGCTAGGCTAAAACAGACTTCCACAACATTGCTGATTTTTGGTGTTGGGTTCAGGAACCCAGGGAAGAACAACAACATATATACCATTGTAGTTGCTCTCTCTTTCCCTTGCTTGTCTTCCTCCTTTCACCTCGCCCACATCCCTCATGTGTGGAAAACTGGAAGCCAGAAACCACACTACAATTTCCAAGGGGCAATGTACATGTGTAGAACCATCCAGTGCACGTATGCTAGATTCAACTTGCATCTGTACCCATGGAGTTTAGAAGCAGCCTGGTTTGATTTGGATTCACTCTGTGTCTATCTGATTCAATTTGTTATTCAGGTCCTAATCTAGCTGTTAAGTCTGAAGCTCTGTTTCATTCCCAGTGCATATAAAGTTTTTCTTCTTCTTTACATAAGTGGATGAAATTTGAAAGGCAAAGGAGCCCCTCTAGAGTTTATTAAGCAAAAATTTTGAAAGATTGGTGTGTCACTTCTACAAGGCCTGACTTCACCATTTTGGGGGTGGGAAAATAGAAATCATACCCCCCCACACATACTTTTTGTGGGCAATCAGTCTGAAAACTGGGAGCATGAGGCAGGTATAAGAAACTTACCAAAGTTCAGGCAAATAGGTCCAGGGGTGATTGTGCTAGGTAATTTTTGCCTTCATAATTTAAAGAAACCTGGAATAGTCCGTGATTTTCCAGGGTTTCAAATAGGACACCTTTCCCAGCCCTACCTGAAGATGCCAGGGAGTGAACCTGAAACCTTCTGCATGCAAATCAGATACTCTGCCACTGAGCTATTGGCCTTCCCCCTCCAAATTATCTGAGAAACCTTTGAAAGACCAAATTACAAATTGAGAATGGGGAGATCTCGCCCATCGCTAAAGGAGACATATGCAGCTTATGTTTAAGGTTCTTTGTCACAATTTTATCACTGCTGCATAACACACTTTCAGGCATCAACAAAAGAATAAAGATGCTCGCACAACCCAACTGATAGTGATAATGAAGCTTTGATATGCTGATCCCCCATCGGCTGCTTTCAATGGGTGAGCTCATTCAAAGAAAGCTTGAATAAAAGGCAAATAGTGGGTAGCCGTACAGAGGCAGCATCTGATTAGAAAGATCACCTAACACATTTTGCTTTCCTTTTTGTGTGTATGCTAACTGTGTCAGATGCTGCCATGTAGGTGCTGGTTTGAAAATGTTCCAACGACACCCTATTTTGCAGTATATTTTACCATTCAAAGGGGGGGGGCGGGAAGACTCTCCTTCCCCTTTTGAAGGTTTGTAAAATAAAGAACATTTTAAAAATGGTTAAGGATTTATTGCAGACCTCAAGGAGCAGTTTTCTACTCTTGTTTTCTACTCCTCATCTTTTAAGATGGATGTCTATTTACAGCACAATTTAATGTTTGGTTTTAATAGACAAAGCATTTATAGACAAAAGGCTGCATTAGTTCAACAATGGCTTTTTAAAAGAGCTTCCAAATCAAAAGAGGAACTTGGAGCTGGGATGGGAAGCCTATGACCCTCCAGAAGTTGTTGGACTACTTCTCCCATTATTCCTGACCATTGGCCATGTTAGCTGGGACAGTTGGGAGTTGGAGTCCAACCACACTTGGAGAAAACACATTCCCCATCCCTGATCTGCTTCTTGAAACTGCTCTACCTGAAATATTACCCGTCTACATGTGTCTTAATATCTTCTCCAGGGGCCCTTCTCTGAGCACCTCTCCCATTTGAGGTGAATGGCTAATATGAGAGGGAGGGAGGGCTTCTCTGTGGTGGCACCTCCACTACAAAATGCTCTCCCCAGAGAAATTTACCTGGGACCTACTTTGTTACCTTTTTGGCAGCAGGCAAATACCATTTTATTTTCCTCAAATCGTTGATGAAATTGGTTTTATGCTGCTTTCGTATGTTGTTTACCACACTGTTTATCATTGTTGTTGTTTAGTCATTTAGTCATGTCTGAGTCTTCATGACCCCATGGACCAGAGCACGCCAGGCACTCCTGTCTTCCACTGCCTCCCACAATTTGGTCAGACTCATGTAAAGAACACTGTCCAACCATCTCGTCCTCTGTCGTCCCCTTTTCCTTGTGCCCTCAATCTTTCCCAACATCAGGGTCTTTTCCAGGGAGTCTTCTCTTCTCATGAGGTGGCCAAAGTATTTTTTTAAAAAATCTTTATTGAACTTAACTTAAAAATACAAATCCATAAAACACATAAAAAATAAATAATAACATAACTTAAAAAAAAGTATTGGAGCCTCAGCTTCAGGATCTGTCCTTCCAGTGAGCACTCAGGGCTGATTTCCTTGAGGACTCTCAAGAGTCTCCTCCAGCACCATCATTCAAAAGCATCAATTCGGCAAGATGATGTCTCTGCTTTTTAAGATGCTGTCTAGGTTTGTCATTGCTTTTCTCCCAAGAAGCAAGCGTCTTTTAATTTCGTGACTGCTGTCACCATCTGCAGTGATCATGGAACCCAAGAAAGTAAAATCTTTCAAAGCCTCCATTTCTTCCCCTTCTATTTGCCAGGAGGTGATGGGACCAGTGGCCATGATCTTTGTTTTTTTGATGTTGAGCTTCAGACCATATTTTGCGCTCTCCTCTTTCACCTTCATTAAAAGGTTCTTTAATTCCTCCTCACTTTCTGCCATCAAGGTTGTGTCATCAGCATATCTGAGGTTGTTGATATTTCTTCAGATAATCTTAATTGGGCAGGGTATAAATAATAATAATAATAATAATAATATTGGGATTCATCCTGTCCAGCCTTTTGCCTGATGAATTCTGCATATAAGTTAAATAAGCAGGGAGACAATATACAGCCTTGTCGTACTCCTTTCCCAATTTTGAACCTATAAGTTATCATTGCATGCTGCTTATTAATAATTTTAATATTGTGGCATTTTATGGATTATGTTTTGCTTTTATGTGGTGTAAAAGAAACTGTCCTGGAAAAGTTTTTCTGAAGGGCATAATAGAAATTGTTTAAATATAATAAATAAGTAACCCTATGTGCAAGACTATACTCAGAGGTAAGTCCCTTTGTACGTACAATTTGAACATTGTATTTGTTTGCTTTTTATGGCTGCTATCTCCACTTTTATAATTGTTTCATGTTGCTTTTATATTGTATGTTGCGGCTGCCGGTTGAGGCTGCAATGTTATCTTGTTTTCCTATTTGCTAGTATAATTGCTAAAGAGTGACAGCAGTCGGGTGCCTAGAAAATGCAGAAAACAAATAAATTACATGGGACTGTTACTGCTAACTTTGACTTTTTCTCTGGTTTCATATTTGTGATTTGGGGATTATGAGTAAGATCTCATGGAGTCATATTCAAGTAGACCCACTGAAATCAATGAGTGTATGTTTCTTGAGTCTATTCCTTTCAGCATGTGTACCCTGGGTATGATGAACATTGGATATCACCCATATTTTGGATTGTTTTTGTTTGATTCCTTTGGATCGTTTACTTTTTAAATTCTTAATTGCTTGTTTTGCTAGACTTAACACACTACTTGGAGTGAATAATCACCACCACCCCTTGCAAATTGCCCTGTAACTGAAAAACTCCAAGGAGGTGGCCAATTTCAGCATCTCAAACTCAGCTGAAGCTTATTACCAGGGGCGTAGCTAGCCGCTGGGCTGCCGGGGGCAGCAAGCCAAGCGGCACCCCTGGGGGGCAGGGCGTCGCTCCGTGCGCATGATGTCATGACGCATGCACACGGAGTGACGCCTCCGCCCGGGCCAGTTGGCCCGCCCCTCTCCATTGTCTGCGGGCTCTGCTCAGGGAGCGCAGCGGGGGGGGGGTTGCTGCTGCACTCCCAGAGTGGAGCCGGCCCCAGGGCATGGAAAGGGGTTGGGCCAGCGAGGGGGGTGACACCCGTCCTCGCTGACCCGCCCCTCTCCATTTCCCGCCGCCTCAGCGAGTGCAGCGGTGAAAAAAGCCGCTGAAAGGGGGAAAGCCCCCTCTTTCAGCGGCTTTTTTCACCGCTGGATGGAGGCGGGGATTACGGGGGGCGGGGCCCTGCCCCGAGTGTCACCCCCCCAGGGCGCTACCCAGGGCGGCCCACCCCCCTTGCTACGCCCCTGCTTATTACGAGTTAAGAAACTGGTCAGAACTCTCTTGCTAACCCAGGTGATGTTATGTTTTATTCTCAGCTTCAACCTGTCTCCCCCAAAGGGTTAAAACTGGGTGGCACTCAGGGGGTTATAACAAAAGTAACTATTAGTGTAAAACAATCTGATACATTCAACATAGCAGGGCCCTTCTCCTTCTCTCTAATCTTTCAGCGAGGCTCGAGGGAGGCTAAAGTTTAGATCAGCCTATTCTCTCTCGAACTTTGATTCACTATTAAATTCCGTCTAATGAAGATGACTTTGCCATCTCACGTTCATCAGCAGGCTATGCATGGAACAATGGCAGGATCTGCCTTGCATAGAGGGATATTGTTCCTTTCCTTAGCTTGCCGCAGTTGAGAGGAATCACGTGAAAATTGACATGCACAGGAGACTTGTGAAACCAGTTAGTGGTAACTGTTATTCTCAAGGGTAGGTAGTACCATTGCCTCTTAGGTCATGTTTATACAATAACAATGTGAAGAGACTGATGAACGCATTGCCCCGAATTTACTGCTGGTGGTAAGACTCTCCCTACCCACCTTTAGACTTTATTTAGTTATTATTATATTAATGTATGAGGTCCCCTTTTGTCTTGTGCCCCCTCCACAGGAGGTGTGGACGGTGGTAGTTCCCCACTTGTGCAATGCTCTCCCTGAGGAGACCCAACTATCACCATCATTACAAATCTTCAGGTGCCAGGCTGAAGCCTTCTTTTTTTAGCCAAGCCTTTGGCTTTTAACTATATATGGCCTTTTTGCATGGGTGGAATGTTTTAATGTAGGTTTCCCTCCCTGGTTTTAATGTATGTATTATGTGTTCGGGGTTTTTGTTTTGTTTTGTTTTGTTTTTGCTTAAAATACTGTAAGTCACTTTGAGTTGCTGTGGTAAAAGAAGTGACTAATACATTCAATTAATTATATTTATACCCCCACCTTTCCACCAAGAAGTTCACAAGGTGGTTCTTCATTTTATCCTGTGAGGTAGGTTAGGCTGAGGGACAGTGACTGGGGGCCAGGGTCACCCAGTGAGCTTGTGGCTGAGTCGGGACTTAAACCCTGGTCTTGCACGTCCTAGTCCAGCACTCTAATTACCACACCACAATGACTCCACTTATGAGTACTATTTATTGGCAAAGATGGGGAACTTGTGATCTTCCAGATGTTGCTTCATTACAGCCCCATGACCATTGGCTGTGCTGGCTGGGGCTGATGGGAGTTGGAGTCATTGCTATAACATGGTCATATGGCTTTAATGCAGAGGACAGCCCTTCATTTGAAAGTGTCTCTTATTTGAAGGGCTGCCTAGCCCAAGTGTGGTTTTAAGACAAAGAATCCTTACAATGGAGAACAGGAAGACCCTATAAGTTGCAGAATCTGAACAGCAGATGGAAGAGGCACACAGCTCACCTGAGCGCAGTCTTTTTTGCTCCCTAGGGCGAGATGTATTTCTGTTTAAATTACAGTAATTATTTCAAAAGTTGCACCTATGCAAATAAACAAATATTTGAAAATTTGTGTCTTTATGGTTGGAGGTAGTCATGCTTCTGAATAAGGTAAAAGAAAGGAAAAGGTAAAGGACCCCAAGGTGGTTAAGTCCAGTTGAATTCGACTATGGGGTGTGACTCTCATCTCCGCTTTCAGGCCGAGGGAGCCGACGTTTGTCTGCAGACAGCTTTCCGGGTCATGTGGCTAGCATGACTGAACCGCTTCTGGCGCAACGGGACACCGTGATGGAAGCCAGAGCACACAGAAATGCTGTTTATCTTCCCACCACAGTGGTACCTATTTATCTACTCGCTCTGGTATGCTTTCAAACTGCTAGGTTGGCAGGAGCTGGGACAAAGTGGCAGGAGTTCACCCCGTTGCTCAGATTCAAACTGCTAATCTTACGATCAGCAAGCTCAAGAGGCTCAGTGGTTTAGACCACAATGCCACCCATGTCCTGCGGCCGTCCAGTTGCTGGAAGTCACAGGAGGGGAGAGTGCTCTTGTGCTTTCAGTTTTGCTTGCTGGTCTCCCACAGATATCTTGACTGGCCACTGTGAGAACACAGGATGCATTGCTGGACGAGATGAACCATTGGCCTGATCCAGCAAGCTCTTCTTGTGGTCTTATGGGTGATGCACGTCCTTTGATCTCGCAGTGCATAACTAACTAACCCACAATGTGAGCCTATTATTTCCCACTATTTAATCAAATTTTATATTTTCAGGGTCAGGGGGAGCCATTTGCAATATCTCAATGACCCATTTACAGCATAAATCCCCACAACTGGAAGCACCCCCAGTTAAAGCAGCTCCAAAACCATTCTGCCTCATGTTGCCTATTTCTGGAAACAGCCCTTTCATAAGCAGATTTCCCTCTACAGCAAGAGGAACAAAAGGTTTACAGTATCTCGATGTCCCCTTGTGTTTGTTTTTGGTGCTCTTTTTTCCATCGGTGGCCACCACTGAGGCTCATAATGCATAATCAATAAAAATTTCTTTGTTTTCATGGTTAATATACATTTAAAATACAGAAATGGCCAGTCTCTAATTTAATGCCCTCAACAAAGAGGACGGTAGAATCTGATTGTGGCAAAGAATGTCTTTGCTGATATTCGAGTGAAAGGAAACAAATTGCTCCATGCTTATCTTTGAAAGAAGATCCTATGGCAGACCAACTTGCCCCGCATGTTAATGATCAAACAAGAAACACTGAACAGAAAAGCAAGCAATGTGGCTCCCCACATCTTTTCTTTGATAGCTATGAAAAATGTAACTTCAGGGACATTGTGTGGACAGAGTGTTGAACACACCAATTTAATAGGAAGAAATTTATTTTATTTGTTAAAATAATACACACACAGGAAGATGAGAACCACTCCAGTTGAACATAGCCATTTGGGTGTAACTAGTAGGAATTGCCCAACAGACTGAAGAGAGCAGAGCAGCCTTCCCTAACATGGCGCTCTCCAGATGTCATACCCTCCAAGTGTCCCGATACTCCAGGGGACAGACCTGGAAGTACGAAAGCTCCACCCCAGCAGTGCCAAAAACACCCTTTAAAAAAAGGCACCGCCCAAAGTGTCACCCCCAGCAGGGCGCTGCCCCGGGGCGGGCCGCCCCCCAGCCCTCCTTGCTATGCCCCAGCGCTGCTGATAAGTTCAGGGAGGAGGATGAGCCAGCATGTGCTGGCCCCAAGGGTTTGTCCATGAAGCGAGGTCCAAATCCAGTCCTGGGTCTAGGGGTCCAAAGGAGGTCAATCCGGCAGGGAGCGAGGCAGGGAGCAGATCAAGGTCCAAGGCAGGTTCAGGCACAAGGTTGCAGGTTGAGCACACGCTTGCAACTAAGTTGCTCACGCAACTTGGGCTGGGTCTGGCTGGCTTTTATCTGGCCCTATGCTTAGGGCGGTCCCGATCCTCCGGAGACTCGCCTCTCCTCCGGGCCTGGAGGCGAGCACTCCTCCTGCAGACACTTAACTCCCTTCGCCTCTCTGCCCTGAGCCTCTGTAGCTCAGGAGAGGATGGTGGGTTACTGGACCCAGGGGATGCCTCAGCTTCCTCTGAAGAGGCTGGGAGTGGAGCACCTGCAGGCAATGGGTCCTCCCTCCCATCAGGAGCCAGAGCAGACTCTGCTGATGCCTGCACCTGGGGATCCAGCACAGGTGGGGATCCTTCAGGCTCAAGCCCTGGCCCCGGCTCAGCTGGTTCTGGAGGCGGGGAATCCCGTGCAGGCTGGGATCCCTCAGGTTCAGCATCAGAGTCTGACTCCCAGGCCATCACACCATCCCCCCTCCCAGGCCCCCCCCTCAACCGAGGGGCCGGACCAGGCTTGCTGGGGTAAGCTGCATGGAAATCGCGGAGGCAGGCAGGTGCGTGGACGTTTTCCGCTGGTTCCCATGAACGATCCTCAGGCCCATACCCCTTCCAGTCGATGAGGTATTGGAGCTTCCCCCTGCGGTATCGTGAGTCGAGAATGCGCTCCACCTCGTACTCAGGCTCCCCCTCAACCAAAACTGGCTGCGGTCGTGGATTGTCTGGGTGGAACTCGTCGGGCGGGGCGACTGGACTAAGTAGGGACCGGTGGAACACTGGGTGAACCTTGAGCGATGGAGGTAACTGGAGGCGAAACGCCACCGGCGACACCTGCGCAGTGATGGTGAATGGGCCGGCAAACCGTGCATCCAGCTTTCGTGAGGGCCGAGAAGGATGCAGGTGACGGGTAGAGAGCCACACCCGATCGCCAACATGGAGTTCTGGCCCCTCCTGACGATGTCGGTCAGCCTGGGCCTTGTATGCGTCCTTGGCCTGGCGCAGTTGCTCCATCAATAATTGTTGCTGGGACTGAAGCTCCTGAAGCCAGTCTGTCACTGCGGGGACCGCGGAAGCTGGCAGCACGTCCGGGAACAAACGAGGATGGTAGCCGTAGGAGGCCTGGAACGGGGTCTGCTGGGTGGAGGCGTTCACTGCATTGTTGTAGGCGAACTCTGCCAATGGCAAGTGATCGACCCAGTCATCCTGCTGGAAACTGCAGTAACACCGGAGGTACTGCTCCAGCACCGCATTTGCCCGTTCCGTCTGGCCATCGGTCTGCGGGTGGTGGGCCGAAGATAGACAGACCTCCGTCCCAAGGGTCTGGTGCAGGGCTCGCCAGAAGTGGGATGTGAACTGGACGCCGCGGTCAGAAACCACACGCTCGGGCAGGCCATGCAGGCGGAAGATGTGCTGCAAGTACAGTTGAGCCGTTTCCTTAGCTGTGGGTATGGACGGGCAGGGGGCACAGTGCACCATCTTAGTGAAATGGTCCGTGAAAACCAGGAGGCAGGTACAGTGACGAGATGGGGGCAAGTCCACCACAAAGTCCAGCGAGACCGTGTGCCAGGGACGCGGTGGGACTGGTAATGGCTGGAGCAGACCGGGGGGTCGCCCGGTAGGACCCTTGGCCCTCCGGCAGACATCGCAACCAGCAACATAGCGTGCCACATCAGCCTTCAGGCGGGGCCACCAGAACTCCCGGCTTACCAGATGGGTGGTCCGGTACCGCCCAAAGTGCCCTGCTGCTGGGGCATCGTGGGACATCTGGAGAACCTCAGCCCGCAATGGTCCTGGTGGGATGTATAGACGACCCTGGTGCAGCAGTAGGCCCTGGTGCAGGGCCAGCCCCGGATATCGAGGGCATGACCCGTCAGACAGTTCCCGGAGCCGTTCCTGTGCCCAAGCGTCGACCCGTTGCTGTTCTCGCACCCGAGCCTGCAGCGGCTTGGCCTCCTGAGTGGCCAGGAATGCGGCTGGTGGTAAGATAGTCGTCGGTACTGCCTGCTGTACAGTGTCTGCGACGTCCTCAGGTTTCCGGGACAGGGCATCCGCTTTCCGGTTTTGGGAGCTAGGGATGTAGCGGATCCGGAACTGGAACCGGGAGAAAAAACAGCGCCCACCGGATCTGCCTTTGGTTCAACTTGCGGGTGGTCTGGAGGTACTCCAGATTCCGGTGGTCCGTTCTCACTTCCACCGGGTGTCGTGCCCCCTCAAGATGATGGCGCCAGACCTCAAAGGCCACCTTGATGGCCAGTAGTTCCCGCTCCCACACGGTATAGTTACGCTCCGCCGGAAGGAGCTGCCGGGAGTAGTAAGCGCAGGGTAACAGTGGCGCATCGGGTCCGTGTTGCTGAGACAGGATGGCACCGAGAGCCGTACTGGAGGCATCAGTCTCCACCACGAAGGGACGAGAGGGATCAGGATGCTGTAAAATCGGCGCCCTCTGGAAACAGGCTTTCAACCCCTGAAATGCCACTTCAGCCTCCTCATCCCAGGAGAAGGGCGTCTTGGGGCGCAGCAGTCGGGTTAATGGGGTGGTGCGATGAGCATAATCTGCAATGAAGGTCCGGTAATAGTTGGCGAACCCTAGGAACCGCTGTAAGTCCTTGCGGTTCCGGGGCGCTGCCCACTCTCGAACCGCAGCCACCTTCCCAGGGTCCATCTGCACCCCGTCAGGGGAGAGTCGGTGTCCAAGGAAGTCTACTGACCGCTGGTGGAACTCGCACTTGCTGAGCTTGGCGTACAGTCGGTGCTCCCGCAAGCGCTGCAACACGGACCGAACATGACTCTCGTGACGGGCTGGGTCACGGGAATAAACCAGAATATCATCTAGGTACACCACCACGTATTTGTCTAGCAAGTCCTGGAACACGTGGTTGATGTACCGTTGAAACACGGCGGGCGCGTTGCATAATCCGAACGGCATAACCAGGTATTCAAACTGCCCATACCGGGTCCCGAATGCAGTCTTCCACTCGTCCCCGGCACGGATCCGAATCAGGTTGTAGGCCCCTCGGAGGTCCAGTTTGGTGAACATCTGCGCCCCCTGCACCCGCTCCAGCAATTCTGCAATAAGGGGCAAGGGGTACCGGTCTGGGATGGTGATCTTATTCAGGGCCCGGTAGTCATGGCAGAGGCGAAGCTCCCCACACTTCTTCTTAACGAAGAGTACAGGAGCGGCAGTGGGTGAGGTAGAGGGCCTAATGAACCCGCGTTCCAGGTTCTTGCGAAGGAAGTCCTGCAAGGCTTCACGCTCTGGCTCCGAAAGAGAATATAAGCGGCTCACAGGCAGGGGCGCCCCAGGCTGTAGGTCTATGCCGCAGTCGAAGGACCGATGAGGCGGCAGCTTGTCTGCTCCCTGTTCCTCGAACACGTCTAAATAGTCCTGGTACACAGCAGGGAGCGTTGACAAAGCCTGACCCATGGGGGCAGCTGCTACTAACTCGGACTGAGCATGGGAACCCGGGTCTGGGAAGCGTACCGTCCGATTGACCCAGTCGATCTGAACATTGTGCGACTCCAGCCAGTCCATCCCAAGCACCAGGGGAAACCGGGGCATGGTGGCAATGTCCAGGGTTCGCACCTCCCGGTGCTGCTGGTAGCACAGGACCAAGGGCTGGGTCTCCTGAGTAACAGCGCCCGAGCGTAGGAGCCGTCCGTCAATTGCCTCCACCTGTACTGGTTCCGGCTTGTTCTGAAGCGGCACCTGATGCTGAGTGGCGAAGGCAGAGTCCATATAGGAGCGGGTTGCCCCCGAATCCACCAGAGCGTGGGTGAGAATCCAGGGCCCACAGGGGGGGTATAGACGCACCGGTATCATGAGGTGTTGCAATTCCACTGGTGAGGGCCCATCATGCGATGCTTGGGACCCCAGGTAGCCTGGGTCATCGGCTACTGGGGTTGGCCGTTTTCCCTGCGGCTGGCGTTTCTCAGGGCAGGTTTGGGCGTAGTGTCCACTCCCACCGCAGTAGAGACACAGGTTCCCCTCCCGACGCCGAGTCTTTTCCGAGGGGGAGAGGCGAGGCCGCGCTGCCCCGAGCTGCATCGGCTCCTCCAATGACTCAGCTCTGGCCACGGAACTGCAGGGAAGCACCGGCGCCGGGAGGCCGGAGTGCCGGCGGCCCCGGGCCTGGCGACGGTCCTCCAACCGATCGTCTATCTGCAGACTCCGTTGGATGAGGGCATCCAGTGTGGCAGGGCGATCCAACGTGGCCAGCTGATCCAGTATCTCGTCTGAAAGTCCCTCGAGATACTGGTCCCGCAGGGCAGAGTCGTTCCAGGTCAAGTCCTGCGCCAGCAGCCGAAATTCCGTGGCATAGGTGGCCACTGTGGACTTGCCCTGTTTCAACCGCCGAATTGCCCGATTGGCTTGACTCCCCTTCTGAGGGTTGGCGAACGTGGTTTCCAGATGATTGCAAAACCCCGTATAGTCTGTCAGCAAGGGGGAGTCTTGCCGGAGCAGCGGCAACGCCCACTTGGCCGCCTGGTCCTTCAGCAAGCTGATCAGGAAGTGCACCTTAGTGCGATCGTCAGGGAAATCCCGAGCTCGCCCCTGAATATACAGCTTGGCCTGGGCGAGAAACATGGGAAAGCTGGCTGGGGACCCATCAAATTTCTCTGGCAGGGCCACTGGGTACTTGCCAGGAGCTGGGGCGGCGGCCCCAGGAGCCAGTAAGGCATCCAAACGCTGCTGAAGCGCCGTAACCACATTGCTTAGCTGCTGCACGGTGTGGGTCAAGGCCTGGTTCTCCTGGGCCAATGCCACCAGCGCAGCCGCCTGGTCAGCCATGGCTACTAGTTCCTCCCGAACGCACCCCAGCGAAGGGGGAGTGCGGGTGTGGCGTGAGCAAACTGTGCTGGCCCCAAGGGTTTGTCCATGAAGCGAGGTCCAAATCCAGTCCTGGGTCTAGGGGTCCAAAGGAGGTCAATCCGGCAGGGAGCGAGGCAGGGAGCAGATCAAGGTCCAAGGCAGGTTCAGGCACAAGGTTGCAGGTTGAGCACACGCTTGCAACTAAGTTGCTCACGCAACTTGGGCTGGGTCTGGCTGGCTTTTATCTGGCCCTATGCTTAGGGCGGTCCCGATCCTCCGGAGACTCGCCTCTCCTCCGGGCCTGGAGGCGAGCACTCCTCCTGCAGACACTTAACTCCCTTCGCCTCTCTGCCCTGAGCCTCTGTAGCTCAGGAGAGGATGGTGGGTTACTGGACCCAGGGGATGCCTCAGCTTCCTCTGAAGAGGCTGGGAGTGGAGCACCTGCAGGCAATGGGTCCTCCCTCCCATCAGGAGCCAGAGCAGACTCTGCTGATGCCTGCACCTGGGGATCCAGCACAGGTGGGGATCCTTCAGGCTCAAGCCCTGGCCCCGGCTCAGCTGGTTCTGGAGGCGGGGAATCCCGTGCAGGCTGGGATCCCTCAGGTTCAGCATCAGAGTCTGACTCCCAGGCCATCACACAGCACTTGTTACGACAAGGGAGCATCCCGTTGCTTCTCTATGAGCCAGTGTGGTGTGGTTAAGAGTGGTAGACTTGTAATCTGGTGAACCGGGTTCGCGTCTCCGCTCCTCAACATGCAGCTGCTGGGTGACCTTGGGCTAGTCACACTTCTCTGAAGTCTCTCAGCCTCACTTACCTCACAGAGTGTTTGTTGTGGGGGAGGAAGGGAAAGGAGAATGTTAGCCACTTTGAGACTCCTTTGGGTAGTGATAAAGCAGGATATGAAATCCAAACTCCTCCTCCTCTTCTTCTATGGTTGTCGCTGCCAGTCTCCTCACTTGGGCAGCTTGCAATGTATGAGGAGCAGAAGAGGCTGCCACCACCAAGGCCCAGCCTCATGCAATGCACCGGCTCTGAGGTGCAGGCTGAGGGCAGGGCTGCCTGTCAGTATTTTTCACTGCTACTATTGCAGAGGTCACATGACCGGATTATTTCATTTGTTATGAATGTCTGTGTGAATGGAAGTCAGACTGATATACTTCCACTCTTTGTTCTTTCTGTCCGACAGAGAGGATATGTGAGGAAGCAGCTCGCACAACAGTTGCTTTTATTTCTTTGCTGTAAATAAAAATGCTTGATGCTACAATTCCAACACAACTCTGCTTCTGCTGATCTCTGCTGATTCTGCGTGCACATATCTTTCTGGATGCGTGTTGATGTTTATACAGGACTCCGCCATCAAGGGGAGCGTCCCAAAACTGCCCTGAGTGGGAAGAAATGGGAAGCAGAGCACAAGGAGTCTTGATTTAAAAAAAATAAATACTTTGTTTGTCCACGTCTAATTTTGCCCCTCTCTAAAATTTATTTATTTATTTATTTATTATTGGTGTGTGTGATTTTCTTTTTTGTAAATCTACCAAACAATAAAATAAAATGGGGAACAAGGGGTTTTCTTGGGAGGGT
Source organism: Lacerta agilis (assembly GCF_009819535.1). Classification (NCBI taxonomy): domain Eukaryota; kingdom Metazoa; phylum Chordata; class Lepidosauria; order Squamata; family Lacertidae; genus Lacerta; species Lacerta agilis. The sequence goes on from NC_046320.1 coordinate 56,907,070, forward strand.
GGAGGGTGTGTGTGCTGTATCCTGTCGGTGTAATGGTGGTGGAACTCTCCCTTCTTCTGATAGGAATTGCTCTGTTCAGGGGGGAGGGACACACAAAAATTGGCGGGTCGAGGAGGGTCATGGGGGGGGAGTGAGAAATGTCTGACGAAAATTCATCTGATGAAAGTTGGAGGGCATGAGATGTTTTGGATTAAAAATCCCATCAGCTCCAACCATGCTAGCTGGGTCTGGTAGGAGTTGTAAAGCAAAACATCTAGAGGGCTGAGGTAGAGGAATTGCCCCTGTTCAAAGTGTTGTTTTCACACGGGCACAAGTACTGAGGGCTGTGCGTTACTTTTGTCTTTTCCTTTCTCTGTATGTTGAACAGGCCTGCGCTGGTCAAAATGGCACCCTTAGCACCACAATACAGCCCCACAGTACATGCTGTTGCTACTGAACATAGTGGTCTGCAAGCCAGAAAGCAGCCCATTAGATTTGTCCTTCCGTGACTTCAATTTTATTTGCGGGAGCATTAAGAGCCAAACCACTCACCCACCTTATGCCCTCCTGCATGCACTTCTCAATATATGCTGGTTTCCTACTCCTGACCCTTAGTGCCCCTGCCCCCCTCCAGCCCAATCAGCCCATAAATGACTTCATCTGTGAGAGAATGTCTTGCTTTATCTACCATGATGGCAGGCCAATCTAGCCTCAGCCATTGAACAGCATTCTCTCTCCTTTTTTTCCAAACAAAAAATAAGGGACATATTTCAGTTCGCCAATCACTGCTACTAATCTAAATCTCAAAATTCTAATCTTTGGCTCGATTGTTTGTGATGCTGGGGGTGGGGGGAATTTAGAAGGTTGCTGAAATATCATGTTTTCTTCCATCTTTCACTCATCTTTCAAAACTCAACCGTGAATAGGACGGTTTCCCCCTCCCGAAGCTTCTCTCGTTTTTAAATGCTTGTTGTCTCTAACGCTGATCATGTTTCTGAGAAATTACTTTATGTAAAAGATTGAGCAAGATAAAGTTGCCACATTCCGTTTTATCTTTTTTGGGTTGAATTATTAGGGCTTAAAGTTGTGGTGACAAGATTGCTGCTCCCTAATAGGCTTCGGTTGCCATGGAGCCAGCCTCTTTGAAAAGAACAAGACCCACGGCCACCAAGCCCCCCTGTTTAATATTATCTCCCTGCTTGGCCAATGCACAAATCCTTAGTCAGAGATAGCAAAACTTAGTGCAGTATACGGGGGTAACACTTGCTGACAGTGCAGCCCTTTGAAAAAACAAAAGGCAAGGAAACTAATACCGCTGAACACCAAAGTGCAATGCACAAATGACAAGCAAAGACTCTTCAATACAAGAAGTGCTTTGTGACTCTTCTCCTACTCTTGTCTCTTCTGAGGTTTGTGGACTGGAGGGGGGGGGAAGGGAGGGAAAGAAAGTGAGGCTATTTTCATGTAAAAAGACAGGCACTGCAACTGAGAGGCTTGATACTGCCCAAGATGAAGGGAAATCCAGCTACAACTGTCTTAACTGGCAATAGGGTTGCCAGACCTTCAAGTCTGACCTGAAGTCTCCAGGCTTGCCCAGTGCCCTCCAAGTGGCAGGTGAAGGGCTTAAATCTCCAATTGGGAAGAGGAAGAAGAAGAAGAAGAAGAAGAAGAAGAAGAAGAAGAAGAAGAAGAAGAAGAAGAAGAAGAAGAAGAAGAAGAAGAAGAAGAAAACAACACATGGGGGGGTCTACCCTACTCCTCTCCCCTCTCTCAATTAATCTCCATCTTCAGGGCCCACCCTGTAACATCACGGGGGGGGGCCACCCCTAAGTCTCAGGTTTTGACCCTGAAATCTAAGGGTCTGGGATGCTCCCAACCTCACAACTAGGTTTGCTGGTTATGCGTTGTAGTACTTATTTTTTGAACAGCTGGTGTGAACCTGATATTTTAAAGGGACCATTAAGCTCTTATTGACAAATCTTTCATTTGCGGCCAAAATCATGCTAGCTCATGGTTGAAAAGCATTTTATGGGATTGTCGTGAAAATGAGATCACCGAGATAAAGAAGTTGACAGGTAAAGATAATTGAAAGAGTGGGTTAAATGTTTGTGTAGAATGAGTTGGAAAGAGCACCGTGGGTAGCTTTATTGTTCTAGTCTTTAAAAACAGAAGATGATTTAAAAAAAAAAATCATTGTTGATGAGATGTCAATCAGCTAGATAGTTATTCATGGAATTATGTCATATCTATGTCTAATGAGAATTTGATTGACAGTAGAGTTTGTGACAGAGGGGACAGAGGTCAGAGGCTCACTGGCAGGCTTACAATGGAACTTTTTTTTAAGGCACACACGCAGCAATATAAATGGACAACTTTGATGTTTGGTGCCACAGCCCAACATGCCAAGAGACATGTTTACATAAAACATGCAACTTAAACCCCTCTCAAGTTTTGTTTGTCCTTTCATTGAATATATACACTATGATGTGAGGAACATTAAGTGCTACATCAAATAACTACATAAAGATCAGCACAATTTTAGATTTTACTGTGTATGCATGGTATCATGCTTTAAACATACAAAAGTGAGGGCATGTGAGGTCATGATGCTCTTACATGGGCTGAGCTGGACAAGTGGATTCTGAAGGTTATAATTGCACATGGCTATATAAGGGCTAGGCGTGAGGAACTCCCACTGGGCAAAAATGTTCTGCTCCCAGCTTGCTCATATTCAAGTAAGCACTCTTTTTGTTATCAGTTTCAGTGGGTCTCACCCACCCTCTCTCCCTCCCTTTGAGATTCTTCCTTGCCTATTTTAAATATCCCTTGAGGTTCCAGAGATGAGACTAATTGTGTGACTGAGGTCTTCTTGGTCCCTTCAACACACACCTACACCAACTGCTTCTTCTTGCCAAAATAGCTACCACACAAGCTGATCTGTGTACTTCAAACCCATATTCAGCAACCAGAATTTGCTAGAAATCAAATGTCTGTGGTGGAATTTGCCAGTTCAGGAGCAAGCCACATTTGTAGCTGGCATGCTATGGTCAGAGCCAGCAGATGATACTTGGGCTGCGTAAGGCTCTGAGGAATAAGCAAAGGCAAATGGAGACAGGTAGTCCCACCTATCCCTCTTGTTACTGCTTGTGTACTTAGAGAAGGCTGGCAGGGCCAATCCTCCCATAAAGCAGACTTAGATGATGCTCCAAACTGTGGAGGCCACTGCACGCAACTGTTCCTCTTGAGCCTACCTGGCTATTGTTCTCTGTTGGAGGTGTGTGTTCCATGTGGACTGCCCTGCATCCCCTAAACTATCTCGATGTCCTCAGGTGCAAAGAAGGATGCTGCTATATCACCAGTGATGAATGGGGAAGACAGGAACTTCGTCCTTTGCCTCAGGCAGCAAAATGCCTTGGACCAACCCTTGGGACATTTGAATTGGCAGTGGGCTTCCTGCCCCCATCTGAAGTGCAGACCTGGCCAGATGCCTGAGGATGATAACTCCTGAATCTAACCTTTTTTCAGCACAAAGACCACATTCCCTTCTGGGCAACATTTGTGAAGGAGGGTAGTTTCCAAGTAGTCACTCACACACTACTTTCTATCCTAAAAGCATCAGAAGAGCCTGCTGGATCAGGCCAGTGTCCCATCTAGTCCAGCATCCTGGTCTCACAGTGGCCACCCAGAACCCCTCAAGCAGGACCCAAGCACTAGAGCACTCTTCCCTCCTGTGGTTTCCAGCAACTGGTATTCAGAAGCATTGATCACGGAGGCAGAGCATAGCCATCATGCCTAGTAGCCATCAATAGCCCTCTTCTCTGTGAATTTGTCTAATCCTCTTCTAAAGCCATCAGCGTTGTTGACCACCACTGCCTCTCATGGGAGCGAATTCCACACTTAAACTACCCTGCATTTGGGCAAGCAAGAGGCATTATCAGAGTTCAAGGATACATTCCAGCCCAACGAAAACACTTTAGAAGACTGCAAAGCAAGGTCGGTGAGGGGTGTGGCTTAAGGAGAGGGGTGTGGCCTGGGGAGAGTTCCATGGGCTAGCTAGAGAAACCACACTTGGCCACATTTGGCCTCCAGGCCTGAGGCTCCCCACCCCTGCAGTAGCCCCTGGCTGTACCCAACCCATGTTGGTTTCAAAGGTCAACCCCAGCACTTGGAAAAATCCCAACCATACCATATGACAGGCAGCCACATATGGGGCCCAGGAATATAGAATGAGGCCCAGTATCTTTTCATCTGACCTTGCATAGCAATGTATACAGCTATATAAATTATTGATTTCTTTTTTCCAGTAAAGACCGTCATTTTCCAACAGAGCTTTTAAACTGACCCACCTGAATTTCTCTTGTAAAAGAAAATGCCCCAAAGGCGTATCTTAAAAGTAAATGCAGGAACTGAAATTTAGCATCCAACAGAAGCTAAAGGAGTTTGTTGTTTTTGTGGGTGTTGCTTTTCAGATTTCAGGGAAATAAACGGGCAGGGCAATAAATATTTCAGGCAGTTGATGACAATGAAGAGTAATTAACCTGGCTCCAGCAACAGGTGTTGTACGGAGAAATGCTGGCTTTTATCATGAAGTTGTGTTGATGTGTGCTATGTTTGTTCATAATTTTCTCCTCTTATTCACAGAATACCCTGGGGAGATGATTCTAATGCCAACATTTATAGGAAATAATGAAACCACATTAAATATGTATCTGGCACCTAGTAACAGCCCCGTAGGAAAACATCCATCCGTTCTCTGCCTGTGGTTACATAAAATCTGACTTAGAAGAGTTTGGGAACCTGAACTCAGCAGGTTCAGATGGGAAGCAACTGGTTTCTTTATATCTATCGTTTTAATACAAATACCTATACGAGGTGTGCATTTCCAGTGATTTCTAAGAATGTTTAATAGCAAACTTAGGTGGTGAGAGCCAACAAAAGTGGATCCAAAACAAGGCCACTGAGAAAGAAAAAAAAGAGGTATTAGTATTTCATGGGAACTCCAAAGTTTTCATAAATGCAAATATTTATTTAAAAGAAAAACTGTAAAGGGTGTTGCCCGCTCTCCAAAAAGTCGAATGTGGACTGAAGAAATTCAGTAGCCATGGATAGAGTATGGAGCTGGAAAATAAAAAGAGGAAACTGTATGTGTTTGTGTGTGTAGAATGGCTGTCTGGGACCTTGAACAAGAACAGTATTATTAAGAGGTGAGGATATACCTCAATATTTTGCTGCAGGTCCAGCTTAGTACATAAAAGGAGCCCATAACTCCTTTCTCAGATGAATTCTGTATTTGTCCCTCCAGCCACTATTTTGCACCTGCATCTGATTGGTAGATCTTGGGTAGGATGGAGATCTAGTAAACCAGGCATGTCCAACAGGTAGATCGTGATCTACCGGTAGATCACTGGACGTCTGTGGTAGATCACTGGTAGATCACTGGCTCCCCTGAAGAAGCTCAACAACTTTGGCTCCCCTAAAAAAAAACCTCAATTTTTTGCCCTGCACCCCAAAAAAACAGGGATATCCTTCTCTCTTAAAAAAGCTCAACAACAACTTTGACCTGAATGCCTACCTAAAAATGGGGTTTTCCTCCTCCCCCAAAAAGCTCAACAACTTTGACCTGAACCCCCCCAAAGGGGGTAGATCACTGCCAGTTTTTAACTCTGTAAGTAGATCACAGTCTCTTGGGAGTTGGCCACCCCTGTAAGTAAACAATAAACTAGATCCCGCAAGCCTGAAGTCTGCCTTCCTCTGCTTTAGAGGAAGTAGTGTTGGGGTTAGATTGGCCAAGAGGCTGAATAAGCCCTGACTGCACTCTGTGTGAACTGATGATCCATCCCCAAATATGCTCCTGGGTGCTCCAATGAGCAGGGATGCTACGGCGTGTGCAAGAGTTCTAAGTCAGTATGGAAAAGGTTCTCTGAAAGTAGAATGCTTGAAAACAGTGTTCTAGACTGCAAGATTGATGTGTGTGTCAGAGCGGGATCTTTGGAGCGGGATCCAGGAGTCAGGCCAGGAGGTCGACAAGCACAAGAGTTGAGAAAAGTGCAGAACTAGGGATGAATACGGTCCCCTAGATCAAATCCCAGTCTTTTCTCTTTAACAGGAGGTATTATTAGGGGCAGGATTAACAGAGATGTCAGCAGATCCAGTCACATTAAGGGGTTCATCCACACTTAACTTTGCTCTAAGTTTTCCAGGTCCATGTCTGAGAGCTTTTCTTTTTGCCCTGGCACTATTCCCTGCGAAAACCCACTCTCGGCCGCTGAATCGGAGCAAACGGGAATCTGTGAAAATCTGTTTGTTTCAATTCAGCACTAGAAAGTGAGTTTTCCTGGGGGAAGTGGCAGGGCAAAACAAAAACAAAAACCCAGAAACAAAATTGCTCAGACATGGAGGAGGCAAGCGTAGATCTGTATCTAGAAAGCACAGGGCAAAAGGTAAGTGTGGATGAGCCCTCAGTTTGACTCCTTTACAGTCCTAAGTGTGTACTTATGCGAACAAGTCACACCTGCTGGAAGCAAAGGAGCCACGTACTGTTTTATGCTCTGCGCCTCCCCTTGACACAGCCCAAAGCTTGCTCTGTGAACAGTTCCTCCCATCTAAGGTTGCCAAAGTTCAACAGCAGCTATCCCATGTGCGTCTGTAGGCAGATCAACTGCTGCCTCATAAAAACCGAATTTATGGCAGATAGTTGGTGTCTGCTGACCTTAGGAGACAAAGCCCAAACTTGGCCTTGATTGTTTAAACTTAGCACCTTAACTGCAAAGAAATGACACAATGGGGTGACAGGAGTGAATGGCTTGAAGTTAATAGAGTGGGTGTCTTACATTTCACCTTTGTACTCTTTAGTTTTTTTGTTTTTAATTTAATTGGCTTTTCTGAATGAAATTATGTTCCATGCTATAGTTTACTTAAAGGGAAGGTACTTATTAGGATACAGGTTTATCTACTTCTTGAAAAATCTATTTTGAGTCATAATGAGAATGATAGAAAATGAATCAGCATCTTTGCTCTATGTACAGAACGAGCTTGCAACCTGCTTCTATGCAGGCTTTCTTTCTTTCTTTCTTTCTTTCTTTCTTTCTTTCTTTCTTTCTTTCTTTCTTTCTTTCCCCCTCCACTTTTTACCCATCAACCACTTTGAGATTTAAAAAAAAACAAAACCCAACCAAGCAGCATATAATTTTTAATAAGTAAATCTAAATTGCCTCCTGCAAACTGCTATTAGCTGAACTGGAGGGAAAACACAGGTACAATACAGTTACAATGCAGTTTCTCAACAACTTTGTGTCTGCATGCAGCCTAGTACAGTACTGCACTTTCAGCCACTGAACATTGCCAGTGGAGGAGCCAGGAAAGAAGAACCTTATGTATCAGGCCAGTAGCCCATCTAGTAGTCCTGCATCTGTTCTCACCATGGCCAACCAGGTGTCCGTGGGAAACCAGGCATTCATTCGAAGCAGCCATGTGACAGTGGACATGAATAGCCAGGAGGCTTTTGTGCAACAGCATCTGAGCAAATGTCCTATCTTTCATCCAGTGGATTCAAAGTAGTGTGCACAGAGGCTGTGCAACTGGTTTGGCTGCTGTTTGTATTGGGAGGAAAGCTCCACACTGGTGCTTTAGACTACATGTGTTAATTGAGAGCTAGCAGTGGATGAAAGGGTTAAATGACTCTCCCTACCTGCTGAGATCATGCTAAGTACCAACCTCCCTGAGCAGCTATTTGTATTTTTAAAACTGCAATTAAATGCAAAGGTACTGCTTAACATCAAAGCCTTGTTTGGCTCTCAATTTATCATTTATTGGAAAAGCACTTATGAGCATGAACTACTAGAAATACATTTCTTTTGTAGAGAGCATTATGATTGGCTAATAAAATAAGCATTTCATGGCTAGGAAACCCGCAGTCAAGAGGGGATCATTTTTCACTGGTTGCGAGTTACACTAATATGCATTTATATCAAATGATTAAAATTAAAACATCATTGCATAATATCATGGTAGTTAGATCTTGGTCCTTTCTGTTACTTCTCCCCTCCTCAGTCCAACTGTGAGCATGCAATGTTCTGATGTCAGTTGCAAAAGCAACTGAATAAGTGTTGCTTGAAACAGCAAAGGGGTGAAGAATTTCAAGTACTAACTTCAAAGAGAATCCTGAGTCTTCAGGCTTGGCAAAAGAGGGTGTCGGTGCCTATATGCTGTATTATCTGCAGAAGGGACAGCTGTTCTGATGACTCTAGAGTGAATTGAGTAAAAACCATAGACAAGTGTCTCAAAATCCATGCCCATACAAGTAGCACATGTTTAGCTTTTCATGCATCACAATGGATGCCCCACATCAACTCCCCCCCCCTTGTTCTTCAGGTTTCTTGCAGCCTCTTGACTGTCCCTGTCACCCAGTGCCAGATGGGAAGTGAGAGCTAAGCTGATCCACCTCTTTGTGGTGGAAACCCCCAGCGCTTCGGCTGCAGGTTACTGAAGCACTCATGAAAAATTCAGAGCTGCTATAACAAGCTTGCTGAAAGTAAAATGCGTGTCACATTATCCAGCCGACCTTTCTGATAGCGGAGGGCACTGAGAGAGCTTGCGCAGCAAAACATTTATACAAACACCACACGGAGGACGATTCATGGGGCAAAATTGATGTTAGCTTGTGATAATAACAGGAGGACGCAGCACTCCCCACCCCCCCCCACCCCAACACACATGCAGGGAAACAGAAAGAATGGATTCATGTGGACTCCCATTGTAAAGGGAGAGACTTTTCTTTGAACAAGCTCTATTCAATGGTGCAGTGAAGAATGTGAGTCAAAGATCCGCAAGCAGAATCCATACTGCTTCTAGAAAACAAAACCATTGCCACAGAAAGTTTCAAAGAGAAGCTTTGCAACTCTTCATCGCATGAACATGAAGGTGACCAAGACTCCAAATAATAATCTTTACTTCACTGTAGCACAGTTGCTAATTTTATTTGTTTGGTACATTTCTTATAGCCCACCTTTCTTCCCATGATGGAACTCAAGGTGGCATAAATGGGCTTTCCTGGAGGTCTCCCATCCAGGCACTGACCTGATCCACAGCTGCTTAGGAAAGTGACCACATCAAGTGCCCTTACAGTATAGCCTAGCTAAGCAGTGAGCATAGAAATCTCCAGTTCAATACTTGCCTCTGCCACAAACTCACAAAATGACCTTCCATCAAGGTTCTGCATCTCAGCCTGAGTGCCCCCGCCCCAAATCTGCAGTATAGCAGCAATACTAGCTTACTATACATGGTAAGACTTACATATGCTTGCAACATTCCTTCCCTTGGGCAGGGATCATAACTCTGATTTATGTTCAACCCTGGGCATCTTCGACTAAAAAGATTAGACAGGGAGTATGTGATGGGAAAGACTTCTGCTTGAAACTTCTGAGAATTACCGCCATGCCGAGTAGATAATATTTGGTTTGATGGACAAGTAGTCTAATATCTTCTTTTGGTCCTGTACACTGAGATTATGTTATGAGAAGTATTTTGAACTGTATAGTTAATAATAATAAATGCTACACCATATTACAAATTACCCTATGTTATAGCTCACCGTATATGCTTTCATGTTGCTAGTACCCTGTTTCTCCTAAAATAAGACATAGCCATAAAGTAAGCCATAGCAGGATTTCTATGCATTTGCGAAATATAAGCCGTTCCCCAAAAATAAGCCATACCCCGAAAATAAGCCATAGTGACGTGGTACCTCCCATTAAAACAGCCTGGGGAGGCGTGGCTATGCAGCGTACCGATGCGACATGGTTAAAATAAGACATCCCCTGAAAATAAGCCATACTGTGTTTTTTTGAGCAAAAAAAATATATAAGACGGTGTCTTATTTTAGGAGAAACACGGTACTGCTCTAAGTGGATTCTGGCATTTCCTGTGGAATAGATCTGGGAAATTACAATCCTATTAGCTTAACAACTGTTCTGGGGGGAAATGTGGATGGCATTATTCAAGACAGAATTGCAAAGCATGTAGAATTGCAAAGCATATACAGTATAAGAACAAGACTTGATGAAGTAAAACCAGCATGGCTTCTGCAACAGTTAGAACTATGGAATTCACTCTCACAAAATGTAACAATGGCCACCAACTTGGATAGCATTAAATGAGGGCTGGACTCATTTTTGGAGGCTAAGACTATCAGTGGCTGCTAACCATGATGGCTATGGTCAGCTACTTCCACTGCCAAGAGTTAGCCTGCTTCTGAATGCCAAGTGAGGAGAGAGAAGTATTGCACTCATGTCCTGCTAGGGTGCTTCCCAGAGGTTGACCACTATGAAAACAGGTTGCTGGACTAGAAGGGACTCCAGCCTGAGCCATCAGGGCTTTTCCTCTGTTCTAAACATGATATGGACTTGTTATCAGGAATCTAAATAAGGCCCGTAGCCTGAGTCAGAGACTCTACACACCGCAATGAATATCACAATGCATCACCTTGCAAGCAAATGGAAAGACCACCTTATGGGTCTGTACGTGATGCAGATACAAATGTATACACTAGAAAGCAAAGGACAGAACCAAGCTGGGGGCTGTCTGTGGATTCATCTCTCACTGTAGCATGATGATTTGGAAAGATTCCCAGCTTAGCTGCAGTACTCAGCAGCCCTGAAAGCAGAAGGAGGAACTGGTTTGGTGTTTGTCAGGTACAGTCAGACCACTGTGAACCAACATTAGGTTGGGGCCACTCTGTGTTGCACCAATTCAGTTTAAACAGGGCACTCTGTTTCAGTAGTTCCCAACTTGTGGTCTGCAGATTCCAAGGGGTCTGTGTAACCCACCCAGGGGGTCGGTGGCACCATTCACATAACAAAAACTACCATATAGATATCAATTTTTTCAGAAGTAAGGTGGTTGTGGCCAGGGAGTCTGCAGTGCATAGCTAATTGGGAACCACTGCTCTATTGCATTCCTGTTCCTCTCATGTCAGTGCTTCAGCCACCTAATATATTGGATGATGGGAGTTGTAGTCCAACAACATCTGAAGGGCCACACATTTCCCACTGCTGGTTCTACACTGACTGGCAGCAGCTCTCCGGGTCACCAAGCAGAAGTATTTCCCAGCCCCACTTGGGGATACTGAGGACTGAACCCACTGCATGAAAACCACCAAGCTATGGATGTCTCCTGATTACATGTTGAGCAGTTATGCTAGTTCTGAACCTATTAGCAGTTGGTTTAATTGAGAGACCCCAAGCTCTTGTTTTATGTGAGAAGGAGAATATTTTTTCCATCGGATGTTGTACAGGAATCAAACATTATTTCAACCCATCCGGGAACTAATATCTTGTGTTTTCCCCTACCTTATCTTGACCATAAATCGCTGCCCATTTCATTTATTACTTTATATTTTACAGGCGTATAAAACTCTGCCTTTGTTAAACAATGGCAAGATTAGGGCTTATTAGCTTGTGCCTGCTGTCCTTAGAGTGCTTCAGAGTAGACTGATTGTTTTCCATGGGACTACCTGCTTTGGAAGCTGCTGTATATAGGGATGGCTTATTTGCAAAAGAAACAGATAAGAAACTTCTGATGGAAGAACATTCTTGCCTCATAAAAATTAACCTACTTCTGGCATTTCTACATGGAGCTTATTGCTCTTGAAATTGTGCCCAGCTGCAAATGAGACTGATAATGGCAATATCACAAACAGTATGATTAACACTTGTTAACAGGAAATAGCTATAAACAATACATTGAGGTAGGCTAACCAAGTTTATTTCTATACACAACTGGAAAGCAGAGCTTTAGATGATCAGTCCATTATTAGGTAGATGGTATCTACTACATGGTATGATTAAAAATGAATTGCATCACCCCATTTCAGTTAGGACCCTTTACCAGTTTAATAATCAAATGACTGAACTTCTTACTGGAAGGGATATGTAGTATGTCACATATACATTAGCTTGATTTGATTACTTTGCTGCTGAAATTAGAGGAAAGACATAACATGAGATTAAGAAACTGCCTTTTAGTGAATAAGACATTTAGCCCATCATCTTAGTATTATCTATTCCAGGGTTGGCCAATTTTATGGACTATAACTCCCATCATCCATGATCAAAGACCATGCTCACTGTGGCTGATGAAGATATAGTCCACAACACCTGACAGGCACCCTGGTATATTCCCATGAGCAGAGATTCGCCTAGGTCAGGGGTCAGCAACCTTTTCCAGCTGTAGGCCGGTCCACCATCCCTCAGACCATGTGGTGGGCCTGACTATATTTTTGTGGGGCGGGGCGGGAGGGGGAATGAATGAATTCCTATGCTCCACAAATAACCCAGAGATGCATTTTAAATAAAGGGACACATTCTACTCATGTAAAAACACGCTGATTCCCAGACTGTCTGCAGGCTGGATTGAGAAGGTGATTGGGCCGCATGTGGCCCCTGGGCCTTAGGTTGCCTACCCCTGCCCTATGTTTCAAACATGAGTCTTTCTCCACCCTGCCTCCTAGAGAAGCTGGGACCTTCTGCATGCAAAGCATGTTCTATACCACTGAACTATGACCCTGTATTTGGAAGAAGGCTGCACAGTGTTTAGAAGGAGCACATGTCATTCTGGGGGCTACAGAGTGATAGACCCTGTCTAGTACAACTCCCACAGATCAAAGCAACCAGCATTGCCACTTACTGATTATAACAATGAATCACACTGATTGTTTCAGGCGATCTAGGGAGCTGTCATTGTCTGGATGGATGCAGAAGAGTGGTGGGAGGCACCAGTTGGGGAACACCAAAGGGAACCCCCAAGGGAAGACAACTCAGAGCCTGGGGATTGGTGGTGGGACAACAATGTGTGGTCAGAGAGAAAAGAAGGAGCAGGTTGGGAAGATGAGGTGTTGGAAGCTGAAGAGGCAACAGGGTTTCGTGAGCAGGAAGTGGCTCTGAAATGTATCTTACTTGGACAAGAAAACTCAACCCACACTCACCTCCACTGATGGACATGCTTAGACATACTTCTGGTCAGCAGAACTGATGTTCAGGGCTTGCGGTTATTTCAAAAAATGAGTTCATTTTAAAGCTTTCGCTGCATGCAGGTTTGGAAGGAGAACATTTCAGGAAAAACTTGCACCATGCAAGCCATGTGAAAGTCTACCCAAGTCCAGTGCTCCAATTAACTTAATGAAAGTGATGAATAATTCACTGCCTTTTTATTCATTTTAGCAGAGCCTCTGTTGGAATAATGTCCAATTTTGTTTTATTTGATTTTCCATGTCTTTCTTATCCAACAACCTAATCCTTTCCTAACGAAAGCTTGGCTGCTTCCGCACTCCTTCATTGTTTACAGAATGAATAATGGATGACTGATAACTTGCAGTTGTAGCTCTGCCCATCCCACATTCACCTGCCAGTCTCACTTGCAATCCCATCTTAGAGGCTTCTCTCCTCATCCACCCCCACCCACTCCAGCAGATATGATCCATGCCCTGGTATCACTTAAACAGTTGGGAGGAATTAGTAGCACAAGTGCAGGCGAATGTCTAAATCCCTAATTCTCTATATCTGGCAAGTTTTAGGGCCAGAACTGACTGGCTGGTCTTGGAGAATCTTGAAATTTCGCACACCTTGGCTCATGTTTGCAGCATTATGATTTTATGAAGGAAACCATCAAGAACACTCACAATTGGTTTTGTTGATGTTTTAGAAAAGTCAACAGGACATGCCCTCAAAGTTCATCTAGTTTTATGTGACTTATAAATGCAACTGCAGCTCCTGCTCCACTTGTAAAATGTCAAGCGTATGCAGAGATATAGCTAAAAGTGAAAAATACCTTGGCCTTATAGATCATTGACAAGCCAATCCTCACAATAAAATGGTACACAGCAAAAAATGCAAAAGTGCATTTGATGGCTTTTGAACTTTAGGTGCTCAGAGAGGGTGGAACAGCTGGTTGGCTGGGGTCAACCCAGGGGACACTCTGACATAAAGTAAAATGAAGAAGGCAAAGAAAGAAAGAGCCCCATTTCGTGGATGTGAGGTATGGCTGTATTGCATTCTGTATCTGAAAAGTACTATTTAAATCATGCATTCAGACAATAAAGTGTCTGTCGCCTTCCTTGAAAAGCATTTTAAACTATAATTTGCAGTTAAATTGGCATGTCATTTTAGCTTTGATTCTTTGTTATTACTGTATATTGTCAGAATCTTATAAGAAGCAAGACCTTAATATGAACAAGAAATGATATTACTTGCCAAACTTTGATTAACAGCGAGTAAACTATTTGGCATTTTAAAACCAAGCTTGCAAAGGACGGTGTACACATTTTACAACAGCCATAAAAAGTTGTTTTATAGTACTAGTGACTTGCTACAGGATGTGTTTTATAACACTTTAATAGGACTTGGCTTTAGGCTTCATGTTGAAGAACCGAGGCATGATGTTAAAGCAGTAAAGCACACACCCTGTCGTGTGTTTCCCATTTATTGTTTTCCAGAGTTGCAACTGTAATTTGAAAGTGAACCTGGTGAAGGTCCCAACAATGGATTTGGTGAATTACAAAGTTAATGAATTTTAGATTAAAAAACTAACGCTATGCATGCACACACACACACACACACACAACGAATAATAGAAACTGGAATCAGCGCGTGCCTGACTGCATAGGTACTAAAAGTGAGGAGGGGGGAAAGAGAAGGGTGTGCTAATCTTGCCTTCAGTCTCTACCAGCACATCAGCTCCACTTCAGACCTGATCACACTAATCACACTAGATACAGGGGTCAGCAAACTTTTTCAGCAGGGAGCCGGTCCACTGTCCCTCAGACCTTGTGGGGGGGGCGGACTATATTTTGAGAAAGGGAAAACAAAGAATGAATTCCTATGCCCCACAAATAACCCAGAGATGCATTTTAAATAAAAAGCACACATTCTACTCATGTAAAAACACACTGAATCCCAGACCGTCCGCGGGCTGGATTTAGAAGGCGATTGGGCCGGATACGGCCCCCAGGCCTTAGTTAGCCTACCCATGCACCAGAGGATGCTGAGCATGCTGTCATTAACACAGTTAGACTCTGTCCCATGATTGGTAACAGGCTTCTCAGAGTTCCCAGCTGCTAGGATGTGCATACACCCAAACATACTAAAAGAAAAACTTCTGGTCTTCTCTCTTCAGACCAGGAAGGTCTGAAGTTGAGCTGGCACATGTGAGCATGTTAGGGGCATGGCTTGTTTGTGTGCCCCCCCTCTCCTCTTTAAGTCAACAGGTGCTTCCCAGAAGTGTCCGAAGAGTGTGTAACAAAGGGAACAAACAGCAAATAATTTCAGTAAGAGTTCTTGGATTTAAACTGACATGCAGCCCAGTCCCATGTTTACAAAGAAGCTGTGCATCTCACTGGTTCAGTTCAGACATGATGGCTTGTTCTTACATGTATGAGCCTTGGGTTTATATGTTCCTCTCTCCCCTCTTGAGGTGTACCTGTGAAGAGGTCAGCAGTTTTTGCTTCCATTTTCAATTAACTACAGTTCAGCAACTGAACATTTCACTGTGGTCAGTCTTAGCTATGGTGTATAATGCATGGTCCTTCTTCATTCATTCCAATGGCAGTTCCAGAGACAGTAAAAACTACAGGCACATTGAATCCCACATGCCTACCTATTGATACAGTGATAGCAACTTTAGGAAGCTTTTAGAAAAATGGGCCAGGATGGGCTTAGACATAAACTGGGAAAAATGGGAGACTTGTTAATTAGCTGATGAAATGGTGTTATGTTTAGCTTTTTACATGGTTTCATTTTACTTTTTTGTTATCCACCCAAGCTTTTTGGAAGATGTGGCTTTAAGTCTGCATGAGGAATTTGGAAATGTTGTTGTTTACCTGGGTATTTGGTGGCTGAAGAATACTGCTCCTGGCAACCCCAAGATCATTGGATGGAACAATGTTTTCACAATGTTTCACCTGTTTTGGCTTTGTTTTTGATTTTCAGTTGTGTATCTGCCTTGGGCTCCTTGGGGAAGAAAGGTGAGATATAAATTCAATCAATCAGCACTGCTCTGGTTGAAAAGTGTTGCAAGAAGAATGCATGATGATCAGATGATATGTCCATACTGTAAAGAAATTATGGTGTGTCAATAATGCAAATAAATCATAGCATCTAACACTCTTTCTTCTAGAGTTTGTTCAAACGTATATACATATAGCGTTTAATGTATTGACATGGGCGTGGTCCACCCAAAGACTGTTTTACTTGCTACTGTGTCAATTATGACAAAGAATGTTTTAAGGGCAGCATTGTATATATTATCACATCTAACTTACCTAGCAACACTAACAAGAGCAGTGACCCAATGCAAGTTGCCTTGGTTTTATGTATCTCCAAGTCATAAAGATATATTTGAAGGAAGAGAGAATATCTAATCTGCAAAAAACATGTGGACTTAAAAAACATGCAGGGATGATCTGGCCATTTTCAAATTCCACAGTGATAGTCACAGAGCCCTGCTTATATTTGCACATTGCTAGATTATACTTGGGTTCAGGGTTCATGGAGGAACTAGAGTTTTTTGATTGTATAATACCTGTAGAGTCATGCCTTGGTTGCCGAACGCCTTGGAACTCTTACATTTCGTCAACCAAATGATCAAAAACTGGAAGTGAGTGTTCCAGTTTTCGAATGATTTTCAGAAGCCGAATGTCCAGCATGACTTCTGCAGCTTCCAATTGGTTGCAGGAGCTTCCTGTAGCCAATCAGAAGCCGCACTTCTGAGAGTCAGTGTGGTGTGAGAGTCAGTGTGGTGTAGTGGTTAAGAGTGGTAGACTCGTAATCTGGGGAACCGGGTTCGTTTCTCCACTCCTCCACATGCAGCTGCTGGGTGACCTTGGGCTAGTCACACTTCTTTGAAGTCTCTCAGCCCCACTCACCTCACAGAGTGTTTGTTGTGGGGGAGGAAGGGAAAGGAGAATGTTAGCTGCTTTGAGACTCCTTCGGGTAGTGATAAAGTGGGATATCAAATCCAAACTCCTCTTCCTCTTCTTCTTCTTCTTCCAAACGTTTTGGAAGTTGAACGGACTTCCAGAACGGATTCCATTCGACTTCCAAGGTACTACTGTACAGTAAAGCCAAAATTAAGCACTTTTTAGTCCCATTGATTTAAGTGGGAGAATTAGTTCATTTTCTCAATCTAAGGCATATTGACTCAGAACCTGGAGACAGCACAACAGCTGTCATTGCTAGTTGCAATTAATAACCGTATCTTCCATGAATTTTTCTAATGTATGTCTCTAATTATGATGATGCATTTAAAAAGTAAATACAACAAATGCTTTTAAAATATTTTCTGCGATTTAAGCTGGAAGTCTGTTGGAAGTCTTACCATTTATGCCACACATACTAAAATCTCCACCAGGGGCGTAGCAAGGGGGGGCGAGGGGGCGGGCCACCCCGTGTTCCATAATGGAGGGGGTGACAAATTATCAAGGAACAATTTTTTGGGGGGGGATTTTTTTTTGAATTTTTTTGGGGGAAAATGCCTGCTCCGAAGGTCTTATCTTACTATACTATGGATTATATAGCTATATATGAAATTTCATGCATATCGGTTAATATCTTGACCCTCCTCCACCAAAATAGCTGTTCACTTGTCTGTTTTCCTATGTCATGAAGGCTGAAATTTCAGTTCAGAGAACACTTACTCTTCCCAACCCTAACCCTGTGGAAAGCCATCTAATTAGACTTTAATTTGATTTTGAGATGTTTTTAGGAGGTAATTTAATTATTGTTTGATTTTATACCAATGTTATGTATCTGATGTTAGCCACCTTGAGCCCTACTTCGGCCAGGGAGGGTGGGATATAAATAAAAGTTTATTATTATTATTATTACTTGTTATTATTCCTTTGTAAGAAAATATGAAATAACATAAAACCATTTTTGCGGGGGGGAATCAATGGGGGGGTTGACAATAAATTTTCCGCACCAGGTACCACCTGACCTTCCCATGCCTGGGGGGGGGGGTTGACAAAAAAAATTTGGCCCCCGGGTACCAATTTACCTTGCTACGCCCCTGATCTCCACCAAAACCTAGAATGGTGCAATTAATTGCCCTACTATACTCCTATTAATTACTTCAGTCCAGCTACCAAGTAATTTGATTGTCATTTCAACTAGCGGTTGACTACTATTGAATTAATCCCTGTGTTGCAGTGAGCAAAAGTTTCCATATATGACCAGGCACACTCTCTGCATAGCATGTGCACTAAACATGTGGCAAGTAATATAGTAACCACCACCCAGCTTTGGAATTGACATATAGAATTGCCCAAACAACTGAAAAGAGTCTCTTAACTTCAAAAGACCATCTCAGAAGACCAAGTCTTTATGTACATGAATGCATAAAAATGAACCTTTACATGTGTACCTGTGCAGATTCAGTTAAGTGTTACTGTTTGCAATACTCTTTATGGCTTCACCAGGTATAATTCTACAAACCAGAAATTCAAGCAGCTTAATGAGCATGAAGCCAGCAGTTTTATTAGCTCTGTTCTACCCTCTCTCTCTCTTTTTATGACAATTCCTAAATCAGTTTAGATTTTCACCTTGTTGATGCATCACATCCTTGAGAACACCTGCCTCTTGAGTTGTTAACGAATTATTATTAGGTAAGAGTAAATGCTATGAGGTGCAGTTGCCATAAAACATTTATGGCAGGGTGCATAAAACTAAAATTTGAATTAATTGCAGGAGCAATACTGCAGGCAGACTTGGTTCATTTTTGTTTTGTTTTTAAGGCAAGGGGAAAGGAAAAATTGTCTGAAAGTAGCAGCAGACTCTGCTCTGGGAAGCTCGGTTAAAAAATATTGAAGTAAGAATTGTTTATTAAACAATTTTGCAATCTGACTAGATTATTAGTGTAGGGTAGCAGACAAATGGATTTGATGAAATATAAACTTAGTTTATATTTCATCAAATCCATTGCTGAGGACTTAGCCAGGTTCACTCTCAAATTATAGCTGCTGCACTGAAAAATAATGAATGGGGAACACACAACAGAGTGTGTGCTTTACTGTTTTAACAGCACACTTTAGTTCTTCATGCCTTGGTCTTCAGCATGAAACCTAAAGCAAGGCCCTGTATTACCTTGAATTGGAAAACAGCATTTTGAGAGGCCCATGGCTATCAGAGCCTGCTTGTGAGCTTCCAATTGGTTGGCCAGAAAACAGGGTGCTGGGCTAGATAGTTCTTTTGTCTGACTAAGCTGGTCTGTTCTTCTGCCAATTATATATTGCTTGACAAGAGGAAAAGAGAAATTAGTACAAACTAATCCTGCTTCATTACTTGACTTTCTTTATCAATGTTAGCAAAGTCACTTCATGCATATGGAGTCCAGAGAGAAAAGTCTTGATAATATTTTACTGAGGAAACTCAGCAAAAACAGTGTATACTTTGAGGAGAAAGGAACAGAGCTTTCATCTTTGTACATAGCAGGGAGACATACAATGAAACATGCCATAAAAATTCCCTCAGAGCTACACAGCCAATCAGATCATGTGCTATCTCACTAAAGACCATGCCACCCTACAACACCTCCACCAACACCCTCTTGGTTAGCTGACTTACTGATAACCCTTGAATTAACCCTTGAATGATGCAGAGAATTGTCTCTGCTGTTGCACTTTCAACAATCCAAACAAGTATTTGAGTCATTTTTATTGTAACAGGCAGGTAGCCATGTTGGTCTACCACAGTCAAAACAAACAAACAAACAAAAATTCCTTCCAGTAGCACCTTAGAGGTGCTACTGGAAGGATTTTTATTTATTTATTTATTTTATTGTATTTAGTCATAGGCCATTACTGCAAAACACTGACATTGCCAATGGCAAGAAAGGCCATTAAATATCATACAATGTTAGAATTAGAACTATAGAATTAACTCTATAGTTAACAGCCACTTTATTAAACACTTTATGTATAGTTTTGCCAATACTGCAGAAAAAGGCCACTCTATGCATGGTATATTCAATAAAAAGCTATAAATAATATCAGGTATATACTGTATGTATGTCAGCCTTTCTCAAACTTGGGTTGCCAAATGTTGTTGAACAAATGTTGTTAAACTACAACTCCCATCAACTCTAGCTGCCAGGACTAGTGGTCATGGATGATGGAAGTTGTAGTCCAACAACATCTGGGGACCAAGTTTGAGAAAGCCTGTTATGTGTAAATGCAGAGAGTAGGGCAAACATTTCTGTCTTGGCCCACCATATCATGGGCAAGGATACCCTCCCAAAACATTTGAATACAGAAGGCTCTGCCTCCGGGATCAATAAACACTCCACAAAGAATCAGCTCATACAAACTTCAGGGAGTTATTGCCTTTCCTCCATGATTACGTTTATTTGCCAAGGATGCCTTATCTAATTGCTTTATGTGGTTCCCTCCCTTGGAGCAGGGAGGGAGCTCAATTCCTCATCCCTCAGTATAAAAAATATTGACCATAGATAAGGTCCTGGAAGACTGCACTGGGGTGGGAGTTAATAGGTACCAGACTAGGCTTCTGCAAGGACACTGTGCATGCTTTGAATTAACATCAATGCAGGATGGAATGGGAAAACAAAGGAACCAGAGCTTGAAACAATCATACGAATGTGTGTGCATGTGCATGCATTGCACTTCATTTATTTATAAATTTATATCCCACCATTAAAAACAAAGAAAGAAAGAAAGAAAGAAAGAAAGAAAGAAAGAAAGAAAGAAACAGGGCAACTGACAGAATGGTTGTGTATCTTTCTCTTCTCCTTCCACCCAAGGACATACAACAAGGAAACACAGTTTATTTTCCAGATAAACTGATACCAACTGCACCCTTGCTTGTTCCAAACTCTTTATTATTATTATTATTATTATTATTATTATTATTATTATTATTATTATTATTATCATCTTCCTTTAACATCTTACAACAATACAATACCCAACAATACAACAATTAGCTCTGCCGAGCTTTTGACTTCCCTCCGACCCTTCAACAGGTAATTTATTTCGATC
This sequence comes from Lacerta agilis, assembly GCF_009819535.1. Taxonomy (NCBI): domain Eukaryota; kingdom Metazoa; phylum Chordata; class Lepidosauria; order Squamata; family Lacertidae; genus Lacerta; species Lacerta agilis. Next base: position 56,928,086 of record NC_046320.1, read on the forward strand.
CAATCGTGCACTTTGATCTTTATCTATAGTCCACATTGTAGGATTTATTTCAATCCTGCTAGTGTCTTCAAATTTTTGCAATTGTCATTTAAATAAACAGTAAATTTACTCCAATCTCTATGGAATTTCTGGTCATCTTGGTCTCGGATCCTGCAAGTCAGTTTGGCCATTTCCGCATATTCCGTCATCTTCGTCTGCCACTCTGCAATAGTAGGTATCTCTTGAAACTTCCATTTTTGGGCCATTGCTTGTTCCAAACTCAATTCCAGTGGTTCGTCCTATCCTATTTGTTCTTCTCCCACCCAATTGTTCAAAAGGGCAGAGGGAAAATAGAAGCGTTTGACTTTTTTCTCATTATTATTATTTTACAAGAGGAATTAGCATTGTTGAACTGTTAAACACTTAGCCAGATTCATTAAAATAATCCTTCAGATGAGCTTTAATGTCCATTGTGTTATCTGTGTGAATATTTTGAAAGAGGCTAAATCACACAGCATGATCTCCAGGGGAAGAATTCTGTCTTCAAACAGAGCTCCCCGCTCTTGAATATAGATAGATCAGCCAGATGGGCTGCTGCCCAGTCTCACTAAACTGCAGCGGAATAACTGCAAATAAAAGCCTTCGCCTACACACTTGCACTGGTTAGAACTGGATATGGAATAACTGATTGGTTCAAAATTGGGAAAGGAGTACGACAAGGCTGTATATTGTCTCCTTGCTTATTTAACTTATATGCAGAATTCATCATGCGAAAGGCTGGGCTGGATGAATCCCAAACCGGAATTAAGATTGCCGGAAAAAATATCAACAACCTCAGATATGCTGATGATACAACCTTGATGGCAGAAAGTGAGGAGGAATTGAAGAACCTTTTAATGAGGGTGAAAGAGGAAAGCGCAAAATATGGTCTGAAGCTCAACATCAAAAAAACTAAGATCATGGCCACTGGTCCCATCACCTCCTGGCAAATAGAAGGGGAAGAAATGGAGGCAGTGAGAGATTTCACTTTCTTGGGTTCCATGATCACTGCAGATGGTGACAGCAGTCACGAAATTAGAAGACGCCTGCTTCTTGGGAGAAAAGCAATGACAAACCTAGACAGCATCTTAAAAAGCAAAGACATCACCTTGCCAACAAAGGTCCGTATAGTTAAAGCTATGGTTTTCCCAGTAGTAATGTACGGAAGTGAGAGCTGGACCATCAAGAAGGCTGATCGCCGAAGAATTGATGCTTTTGAATTACGGTGCTGGAGGAGACTCTTGAGAGTCCCATGGACTGCAAGAAGATCAAACCTATCCATTCTCAAGGAAATCGGCCCTGAGTGCTCACTAGAAGGACAGATCCTGAAGTTGAGGCTCCAGTACTTTGGCCACCTCATGAGAAGAGAAGACTCCCTGGAAAAGACCCTGATGTTGGGAAAGATGGAGGGCACAAGGAGAAGGGGACGACAAAGGATGAGATGGTTGGACAGTATTCTCGAAGCTACTAACATGAGTTTGGCCAAACTGCGGGAGGCAGTGAATGATAGGCGTGCCTGGCGTGCTCTGGTCCATGGGGTCACGAAGAGTCGGACACGACTGAACGACTGAACAACAACAACAACACACTTGCACACATGTATATGTGCACACACATATCATCAGTCTCCAAAGTGCTTAGACAGAAACTTATTTAAATGTATTAACTTGATTAAATTATGCTTTTAAAAACTGGTTTTGCCTAACCTGAAGTTTTGGTTACATCATCACCTGTTAATGTCTATGCAACAGAAAAATCAGGTGGCTTATTCCTCCATGAATTTGTCTTTTAAAGTGGTCCAAGTTGATGGTCGTCACTGGGAAATAAGTTCCATAGCTTAACTATGCACTGCATAAAGAAGCACTTTCTTTTATCTGTCCTGAATCCTCTAACGTTCCGTTTTATTGGATGTCCATGATGTTCCAATGGCCCAGTCTACTTTCTCCATGTCATGTATAATTTTATAAACTTTTATTGTGTCACATCTTACCTGCTTTTTCTCAACACTAAAAATTCCCAGATGCAAAAGTAAGAAGTCTGAGAGTAAGGGCTCATCTCCACTTCCACCCCTCCCATGCCTAGAAGCCTTGGGTCCGAGCAGTTTCCACTTGTCCCTCCACTTCCTCATGGAAACCCTTGGGCAGTGACTGGCTCAAGGTCACTCTGTGAGTTTCATGACCGAGCAGGGATATTAACCCTCATTTCCCAGCTCCTAGTCTGACATTCTAACCACTACACCAGACAGACCCTTGTGGAATAGTGAAATGTGCCAATAACCTTTGCCTCAGGCAGCAAAATGTCTCAAGCCGGCCCTGTTGGGTAGGGATGAGGCCAGAGAGCAGGGTCTCTGACGGTGAATGTAGAACAGTCGTTCTCCAACTCCCCCCCACCACCACCACTTGAAAATTGTTGAGGGACTTTGCGGATCACTTATTTATTTTTCTGCCTTTGAAGCCATTGTAATGCGCTGGGCTAGATGCTGAATGGTTTTAATTGCATTTTTACAGCTTATTTTATTTATTATATATTGGATTTTATTGTATTGGATTTTATATACTGAATTTTATTGCATTGCCATTTGAATGCCATAAAATTCAAATTGCAATGCAATAAAATATGGTGTAAGAAATAGAAGGAGCGATAAAATACAACTAAAAATCAATAAGAATGTTTAGCGTGATGAATGTGCCATCTCTCGCCTTCAACCACAAATACATAGACACACCATGGGCCATCACAATGAAGCTTGTGGACCACTGGTGTTCCACAGACCACAACGTGGGAATCCTTGATGTAGGACTTGGGCAAGTTCACTTGGATAAACTGATAAAGCAGTCCACACAGTGCCAGGACATAGATGGATTAGATGCATCCTAGCTTCTGGCAAAGGACTATTCAGTGGGACCATGTGGTGGTGGTGCTTTTTCCTAATAACATCTTGAAGGCTCCAAGTGGAACAGTAAGGATGCATATCTATAGATGACTCAACAGTTTAGCTAGTTTTAAAAGTGACCTGAATGCAATGTGTTTTTGTTGTGCTGCTTCTGCTGTTGCTAGAACATCAAAACAAGAGGAGGAGGTTCTCTTCTCTGGCTCTAGCACCAACTGCTTATAGTTAGAGCAATCCTGCTATGACAGTGTAAGATTACAGTGTGTCTATCCGGTACATACTGGAAGGATTCCCCATTCTCACAATAACTATTCTATTAATCCAAGCATGCCCAGGTTTCAGAAGGCACATATCAGTTTGTCTCAGGCAACTTTGCCTAAGGCAGCTGTGCAAAGTACCTACTTAAGCAAATTGATTGTCTCTTAACCATTCTTTTTCACTCAAATGGGAAGCAAGAAATCCCAGGCCAGAGACTTCATAACCACCAGCTCCTGAAGGGACTATCCACGGCCTGAGATAACTGTTGGGGCAGCCCCACACTCACCTTCCCAGGTGCTCCTCAAGACCTGTGTGTGCTAAGGAAAGAGGATAAGAGGCAGCTAAGTTGCCCAGCAGAGCTTCTCCAAGTACCCTCTTTACCAAAAACACATTACATCTGCACGAAGGACAGGGCCTTTGAAGTGCTGGCACCCTGACTCTGAAATCTTTTCCCCAGTGATGCACACCTGACACCGACATTACAGTTTTTGGGGCCCCAGCTCAAGATCACCATATTCTCCCAGATTATTAAGATGGCTTTTGAGTTGGCATTTCACCTTACTTTAGCTTTACATTTCCAGTCTGTCTCCTATTCCTTGCGTTTATCTCTCTTCTCTGTGTATTTTTTAAAATGTATTTATAGATTGTTCAAATATTTTTATCCACAGCTTTGCACACCACTTGGGAATTCTTGGTAAGAAGGGCAGTTCAACCACAAGAGTTTTTTGCTTGCCTGTGCCTTGTTTCCATAGTCTTGCATGCACATTTATTTCATTTCTAGTGTGCGTTATCATTCCTATTTGATTGCTGTCCGCATCTATATCGGTGTTGTACCTGAATTTGTGAACTCTTGTTTTGTTTGGGTGGGGGAAAACGGGGTGGAAACCTGTTCCATGGAAAAGAAAGTCTTTTGAGGAATGAGCAAACCGTGGACCCCACCCCACCTCCACCGCCCCCCGTCCTTCTTTCCCGCCTCGTGGTGCCCTCGCGTGCTGCCAGCTCCCCGGGAGGCGAGCCTCTGCCTCGCTGCTGTGCGCGCCCTGGAGGGCTTGACTAATGCTGGCTGTTGTGCTCCGCTGGGCCGCGGGGGAAGGTGATGATGAAGAGGATGATGGCGAGGACGTTCAATGCGCCGCCGCAGCTCCCTGAGGGGCAGCCTGAATGGCCCCTCCGCTCACCAGCTGACAGCGCGTGCTTCGCTCCAGACACCCGGCCTCGGCGGCCAGGAGACGCTGCCTGCCAGCCAGCCAGCCAGCCAGCCCTGCAAACCCGCGCGCGACCAGGCGCGCGCGCTCCCCTTCCTCTTAGGCTCTTTCCCTCGCTCCCCTTGTCATCTGGGCAGCCCTAATTAAGAAGCGCTCGCGAAGTGGCGACCCTCCTGCTTCTTAGCTTGTTCCCGTTCTTTCCCTCTGCTTAACCCATTCCTTTCACCACCCCTCCAGGCCCCCTTGCATGGGGAAGGAAGCCAAGGGAGCCGGGGACGAGCCTTAGATACAGCGGGAGAACGTTTTTCGAGGGCTGCTGCCAACCGACTGAAAACTTGGATGAAGAAAAGAAAAAAGCGAGTCCGCTGCGGGGCTTTTGCGCAGCCCCAATCCTATATGCATGTTTAAACCGGCATGAAGTCCCACGTGGTGTTCACAGGAGCAGTGGCTATGAGGATTGTGCATTACGATCCGGAATATAACTTCCTCCTTATCCACATTTCTTGAGATTTACTCTCCATTCCTAGCGATTTCATTCATATACAGTATATGGAATTCATATTTATGGAATGATAAGGAAGAAGCTTATTTAAGCAACTGAGGAAATGACCCACATCTGCAAACTGCAGAAACCTACCGACCAAACAAAAACCACGCCGTTGTTTGCTGAGCGGAGCCGGAGGGCCATTTTACTACATGTGAAAGTTACAGTGGTTTAAAATGTGTTCTTGTTAGAGCTGCAAGGCTAGAGGTGGCTAACCCATAGCCGGCCAGATGTTGTTGAACTTCTGTTCCCACCATCTCAGACCATTGACTAGGCTGACAGGGGCTGATGGGAGTTGGAATTCAATAACATCTGGGGTGCCCATCTCCGCTCTAATGGGTGTTTCACTCGGCTAATTAGCTGCTGTTCCTCCTTTTTATAAAGGTAATTAGTTGTAGTTAAAGATCCCCATTAATTAGGTTGATAGCAAGAGTGAGGCTGAGACCTTTTACAGGGTAGCGAGTCCCAATGAAAACAACGAGAGTTAATGAATAGCTTTAAATATGCCTAGGCTCCTGCTTGCAGTCAATGGGTAGTAAGTCCCATTGAATCTAATGCATTTACGCCCCAAGAAACGGGGAGAAGATTGCAAAACAGGTGGCAAAGCGACACCTGAAGGCTGGCTGGCTGGCTTTCTGGCGCTCTGCGCTTTGATGCAAATACGTGCCTGAACCTATTACTCCTAACGAGGGCTGGCAGGAGCCCTAAAGCCTCATCTGCTGCATGTTTTCTCAGAAGTGTTTAGTGGGGCTTAGGAGGAAAGCTGGATTGACGTCAGACTGCCTTTCGAGTCTACATGCGGCAGATCAACAAACTAGATAGTAGTGGTTTGCACACTTACCAGGGAATAAGAGCCATTAAGTTAGTGGGAGCTACTCCTGAGCAATCGCGCACTGATTCAGTCTCACAGTTTCCAGCGGCCTCACTGGGGATGGAGTTGGTGGGATTTGTAGTCCAAACAACTTCCTGAGAGTCCCAGGTTTCCCCACTCCATTAGTTATAAGTGCTACTTCATAATATGCTCAGCCAGCCCTGCTGTGTTTGGGGCCCCACGTGCTCATTCTGCGGAATGGGACCCTAGACCTCGTACTCAGCATGCCTTTAAATCACATTCCAAGCACACCCCTCCTGCAAAAAATTATGGGAAGTGTAGTTTACCCCTCACAGACCTGCTGTGCCCAATACCCTTAGCAAACTACAGTACCCAGAATTCTTGGGAGGAGTGGGAAGAATGTGCTTCAAATGTGCTTTAAACAACCGTCTTGCTTGAAAATAAATAGGCTCAATGTGAAAACCACGTCCAAAACATTTCTGCTTTAATTAGAATGCACTTTGGTTCCTATTTCTTAATATTTGAGCGGCTTGGAGTACAGTGAAGAGAACTCTTTTACACATAGGAGCCAACTGCTAGGGTCCGAGGACCCTTCAGCCCCACCCCAATAAAATATTTGAGGGGGCAGACCCTCTCCCCAACAAAGTTGATGGGCATTGCCATTCAAATGGTGTGTGCGGTCGTGTCTTGTGATCGATTATGTGGGGCGGGGCTGACCTGCCCCCCCCCCAAAAAAAATCCATTCAACTTGGCACCCGTGCGTGCATACAAGTCATCCTGTTTAAATTAACCTTTCGGATTGCCGACTAGATTTCTAAAACAAAACAAAAAGCAAACCAGCGTAGCCATGTCAACTCAGATCTGAGACCCACTGAGATCAATTGGGCTTTCTATTAGGTGACTGTGTATCGGATTGCCGTGTCAATGGACAGAATATAAACGCTGGAAAATTCCACCAGGGAGTCCTACCTTTTAAGCGAAGCCTTCCCCGCCCACTAAGATCTAAAACTTCCCTCTCGGCTAGTACCAACCGCAGAAACGTGCTCCGATCGATAAACCCACCCTGGGTTTCACCCCAATACAAAGCTTCCCCCAACTCATTTCACACTCCGATGCGTAAGTTCCGCTCTGCCAAGTGTTAACACACACACACACGCTCTGCCTCATCGATTGAAAAGTGAGACACCACTTTAAAAACGAAACAGGAGAAAGGCATCCTTAAGGTACCGTCGCGGTCCGCAGTGAGAGAAGGCGCCCACACAAGCACTCTGAATGACTGCCGAGGTTTGGGGGTCGGAAGTCTAAATGCACCCTTTCGTAGGAATAAGCTCCATCAAACTCGTTGGGAAATATTTATGGGTAGTCAAGCATTAGACTGCACAATCTGGAATCCCCGATCCTATATGCACGCTTACTCAGCGGCGTGTAAGTGGAAGGAGGAAAAGTACCACCTCTGGTGTCACAGTAGGGGTGGGGATAGTTTCGTCTCTCGGGGCGCCATTGCTCCATTCTCTGCATATCGATGGGTGCGCTTTTCTCAGAGAGTCACCCACCAAACAGGCTAAGCAGAGGGAGAGGGAGATCATGGGAGGTTAAGGGTTAAGCTGTCGCTCTTATTTCGGGCGGGGGGGGGGAATCATTTCATGATGACCAAGCAAGCAATGTCACGAAAGTAACGAGCAAGGGTTTGAGTCACCTGGAACTCTTAATCAGGCAAACGGGGTGGAGAGGGGAGAACATGGGAAGGTACGAAGAGCCTGATGGATCAGGCCGATGGTCCAGGAAGTCCAGCATCTGGTTCGCACAGTGGCCACCCAGTTGCCCTCAAACAGGACCCGGAGCACAATAGTACTCTTCCTTCCTGTGCTTTCCAGCAACTGGTATTCAGAAACATGGCTGCCTCTGATCCCGGAGCATGACCACCGTGGCTCCTAACCGTGGCTAGCAGCCTCACCCTCCACGAAATTGCCCAATCCTCCTTGAAAGCCATCCAAGTTGGTGGTCATCTCTGCATCCTGTGGCAGCGAGTTCCACATGCGACGCGTGAGGAAGTACTTTCTTTCATCATGCTACCTTCAGCAGCATCAGATCACGTGCCTGAGTTCGGAGAGTTAGGAGAGAGGGAGGGAAAACTGTCTCCATCCACTTTCTCCGTGACGTGTAGAATTTGATATACTTCTATCCTGGCACTTCTCACTCGGTTTTTCTCTGAACCAAACAAGCCTCAGATTTCCAAGCAAGTGTGCAGAAGACTGCAGCGTCACAAAGACCATAAGAAACTGACTTATACCGAGTCCGATCATTAGGCTCCCTAGTTGTCTACACTGACTGGCAGCGGCTCTCAAGGCAAAGGGTCATTTCCAATGCTGCCTATAGGCATGGGCTTGACCATGGGTGGGGGCAGCTGCCCCCAATCAAGTAAATAAAATAAAATAAAATATTTAACTAACTGACCAACTGCATGACAGATATTTCGGGGTTCTGCCCCCCAACATAAAACCTGACCCCCTACAATAAATCCTGGCTACACTCATGCCTGTAGGTGCCTAGAATCGAACCTATGATTTTCCGCATGCGAAGCACATGCCCGACCATTGAGCTATTTGGTCCTTCCCTAGAGGAAGCCTGTTCTAAATTCAAGCCCCAAAACTAACCAAAACCAAAACCCAATAAAACCTTCAATATCCCTTGCGTAATTTACTTGAGATCTGAGCTCGATGAGACTTCTGAGTATTTTGGCATTAAGTTTCAAATAAAAAAGAATAGAAATGCAATTATGTAGGACTACAGCGCCAATACGCTTAAAGTTTTGGTTTTTATTATTAATACTGTATTAGTATTTGTATTCATATCGCCATAATCTTTAAGAACACCGAGGCTGCAGTTTCTTACTTGGGAATAAATTGCATCAAAAAGAATGAGGCTTCTTTTGAGAAAACACGATCAGGACTGCAAATCCCACTGACGACTCCGGAGAGGAGAGCGAAACGCGCGCTCTGCCTCCCCACCTTCGGGGGAGAACTTCGCCCGCCTCGCGGTGCCGCAACTTTCTTTCTAATGTTCTCCGCCCCCGCCCCGGCGGGGTCCTTGGAGGCGCTTCCCAACCCCAAACCCCATTGATTTCCAAGGAGCTGCTTCCCAGCTGATGTATTTGGGAGGAGGTGCCGATGACTTATTAAAGCCACACCGTGCCCTCGCCTTTGTTTCGCTCCGAGGCGCTATTAAGCATGCTTGGCGCGGGCGCATAACTGATTCCTTTGCGCCCAGTCTCTTGGATACTTGGGGGCTGACTTGGGAAGGTAGAAGCTAATTGCTAATAATGGAGAGAAAGGAACCAGCCAGCATCGCGGGAGTGGCCCGGCATATGGCGAATGAACGGCCTCCAACGCTCAATATTCCCGTTTCCAAAATATTAATGAGATTAGAGCAACCTGCAGCTAGGCGTTACAGCTTGTAAATGGGGGAACAAGCGGGGGGCAGGGGGAGGAGAGAGGGGGTGACAAAGGGTTGTTATGCAAAGGCCGGAACAGAACCACAGAGTGGAAAATGTGTGTTGGTTTTCCCTTACACCCAGTGCCCGTTTAAAGATATAATTAAGAGAATTAAATGTAATGAACTCCCCCGCTCCCGCAACCAGGGAGCTATGCATCTTTGCAACAATTCCGTGAGGTCCGTAAGACTGACAGGTTCCAAGTAACTCAGCGAGCCTTACGTGCGTGCTCTTCAACTAAGCTTTTACTCAGAGTAGACCCATTGAAAGTAAAAGACATGACTAAGCTAGGGTCATTCTTTTATATGGGCAGGGTCTGCTGTGAGGAAAAACCTCGTTGACGACCACCCCCATGATCCTAGATCCTGTGATCCTAAATTATGATCCTGGCCTCGTAACTTTATTTTATTATTTCTTTCTTTATTCCACTTATATCCCGCTTCCCCCCTTCCTCCATGGAGGTCAAGATAACCTATATTGTTCTCCCCTTCTTTATTTACACCCCACATGAGGCAGTCACTCACTGGCCGGGGTCACCTTCATGGCTGAGTGGAAATTTGCACCCAGGTCTCTCAGATGCTAGTCCAATGCTCTAACCAAAGCAACACACTCAGTTCGCATGTGTATTTGTTCAGTGTTGTCGAGCGCAAACTGAGTAGCAGGTTGGGAACCAGGACAAAGACATTTCCAAGTCCAAGCTTAAAATGCTCTTGCTCCAATGGAAGCAAAGCCCCGTTTAAGGTGCTTGCGCCTTTATCCTTGCAATCCTGAGGGCTTTTACCCTAACCCCCCCCAAACCCCGTTATGTTCAGTGGAGCTTACTTCGGGAAAAGTATGCATTGGGCTTGTTTTTTGGGGGGGGGGCGTGTATTTGTTTGTTTGCTTGTTTAAACCTAACCTTCCTCCTGAGACAAAAATCAGTGGGAATCATAATATTTTTAAAAATACAAATCTATCCAAGCTACATGACTGGGTTTACGGGACTGCCAGTCTTAAAGCAGGGGTCGCTTCAGCACATGTAAGGCTGCGATCCTAGACACACTTAACTTTTCAGTAAAACCAACGGTATAAAACGGAGCTTTCCACGGAGTCAATATGAACTTTCTAGTGAAGGATCTGTGTGCTTAAGGCTCTCATTGAAATCAACGGGAGTTGGCATGATTTAATTGATATCAGGGTCATCTGTCTCCCTCACTCCCAACGCCAGAGGATGCTTGGGAAGGTTCCAAGTGAGATCCACTTTTGGATTTTGTTGCTTTTAAAAGCACCGCTATAGAGCCCAATGGGCTTACAAAGCCCGATCCTATGGACGTCTACTCAGAAACAAGTCCTACTGAGTTCAAAGGGATTTACATTCTGAGTCTGTGCCTGTCTGTTGTTGTTGTTGTTGTTGTTGTTGTTGTTGTTGTTGTTGTTGTTGTTGTTCAATCGTTCAGTCGTGTCCGACTCTTCGTGACCCCATGGACCAGAGCACGCCAGGCACGCCTATCCTTCACTGCCTCTCGCAGTTTGGCCAAACTCATGTTAGTAGCTTCGAGAACACTGTCCAACCATCTCATCCTCTGTCGTCCCCTTCTCCTTGTGCCCTCCATCTTTCCCAACATCAGGGTCTTTTCTAGGGAGTCTTCTCTTCTCATGAGGTGGCCAAAGTACTGGAGCCTCAACTTCAGGATCTGTCCTTCTAGTGCCTGTCTACTCAGAAGCAAGTCCTACTAAGAGTAACTGAGTTCAAAGATATTTGCTGCCCGATCCTAGGCATGTTCACTCAGAAGTAAATTCAAAGGGATTGACAGTCCGATCCCAGGCATGCTTACTCAAAAGTAAGTTCCAAGGGATCTGCAGCCGGATCGTACCTATACATGCTTACTCAGAAGTAAGTCCCGTCCCCCGGGCTCCATGACACACACACACACCCGCTGCCAAGCGTGCCTAGGATCGTGGCCTGTGTTTAGACTAGGTGCAGCAGGTGTTTTGTCCGGGAGAAGCAGCGAGGCAAGCCCAGCCAGGCGACCTGGCGGTCCTCGCTGAACTTTTCACCTTGCCCAGGGACGGTGTCACCCGCTCCGTCAACAACCCCCGGGAGCTGCCGGGCGAGAGTGGCTCGCCGCTCACCGGCAACAGCTACGGGGTTCCAAGTAACCCGAAGATGGCCGATGTTTATCTCGGCCCCGGCGAAGGCGGCCGCGCGAAAGGTTATCAAGGGGGCAGGTGCTTTGTTACGCGGCGGGAAAGTGACACTCTCACCTGCTCGCTTCCTGCGCGGGCTGCCGCGGCCGCCTATCGGGACCAGGAGCCACGAGGCGAGCCCCCCAGGAGCTGCTCCCCTCCTTTTCCAGAGCTGCCGGCTCCCGGGGGGGGGGAGGAGGCAGGAAAAACGAGCAGCCCGAGAAAGGAGAGGACTGACAGGCAGGCTGGCGAGGGAAGTGGGCGGGATGAGGTGGGGGGGGTACTTCGCAAAGGCTGCTGTCCTCTCCAGCGGGAGTTCTTTCTGAGTAAACCTGCGGAGCAGTAGGGATTTGCTCATAATCTGCTGCGGAAAACTCACTTGAGACTGGAGAGACCTGAATCTCTCCAAACCGAACCTGAGCAGAACAATATTCACCCCGCATGTGATTCCTAGTAACTGGCATTCAGAGATATACTGCCTCAGACAGTGGAGATAGAATATTATCATTTTCTCTATCCACTTTCCATGCCATGCGTAATTTTGTGCGCTTCTATCATGTCGCCTCTTACTTCTCTTCTTAAAGGATTCGCTCCACCCCCTTGATCGTTCGGGTTGCCCTTTTCTGAACCTTTTGCAACAATAGCCTTTTTGAGTTGAGGCGACCAGAACTCTATAAGAGTATTCCAAGGGGCTCTTGCCTTCATAGCCTGCTCGTGCGCTCCTTGGAAGCTTTTATTTGACAGCTGTCGGAAGAAGAGGGTTGGATAAATGTCCCGCCCCCAGCTCTCATCCACCAAGTCTCTCCTATTGAAAAATTATACACCACCTTACTCAAGAATAATGTCCAGTTTCGAAATAAAAACATTCATGGAAACAATATAAACATACCCCTGGCTTAAAACAACAACAACATTTGCCCCTCGTGGGATTGTAATAGGTATCGGTGGAGAATGGGATCCCACAAACCATTGAAGGTGGAGTATTTTAGGGTATCTAGATGCTGAATTGGTCTAAGATAAATGCTCCATCGCTACTGGCTGCCGCTGAAACACTTTCTTGAGATCATTGCTAGATTCAAGTCGGCAAGGAAAGTCTGAAGTGTCTAGTACCAGGGTACGAAATATATTATGCTACTAACAATATTTAACGTTTGTGTAGCGCTTTTAAGCGTTCAAAGCGCTTCGCGAGCATGGCCGAGTGGCCATTATTACCACAACCCCGCAAGTATTATTAACACCACCATTTCCCATTGCGGCTGAGAGAAAGTGGTTTACCTCTAGTCACCTAGTGACATAAGGGCAAAAGGACAGCCCTTCGTGTGTGAGAGGCTATAAAATGACGTGTTATATAATGTATTCTTAAGTACTTACGTCCTTCTCTGTCCTGGAATTACTTCCCTGTTTGCAGTTATGCAGAGTGCACGCGGCTGTACTCTGCACACCCTCAGAGGCACTCCTGCCTTAACAATTATTTCCAGTGCTTCAGAACTGAAGTTCTGTCGCTGTATTCTGGTTAAGAGGCTCAGCCTTGCTTTGTGAGGCTCATGTTAGGGTTAAGCCTTCCCACAGCAGACTAGACTAAGCGGGATCGGGCAACCAGTACAGCTTTGGCGTGATCGCGCTGAACCTCTGTTGGCTTAAGGCTTCCCAAAGAATCTCTTTTCAGTAAAAATGCGGGAGTTTAGGCTGAGGCTACCCTGTTTCTCCTAAAATAAGACATGGCCATAAAATAAGCCATAGCAGGATTTCTATGCATTTGCGAAATATAAGCCGTTCCCCAAAAATAAGCCATACCCCGAAAATAAGCCATAGTGACGTGGTACCTCCCATTAAAACAGCCTGGGGAGGCGTGGCTATGCAGCGTACCGATGCAACGCGGTTAAAATAAGACATCCCCTGAAAATAAGCCATACTGTGTTTTTTTGAGCAAAAAAAAAATAAGACGGTGTCTTATTTTAGGAGAAACACGGTAGCTAGACAGGGAGCTGCATTGTCGCGTCCTCTTCCATAGCGAAGCCGGAAAAGTTAAGGCCAACCAGGTATTGGAAAAAATGTACGCTCGAAGGATATAGCCCGGGCTATAACTAAAGTTTGAATTATTTTGCTCCGGATTCCGGAGTTCAGCATTCCTTCCTATCGGGAGTTCAATTTATTTTGCGATTCATATTTCCATAAATGTGGGAAGGAGGGCAGAGAGAACCAGCCAGGTATTGTTGCTTTGATCTCACTGGAGCGGAGGAAAGGCTAGCTATGAATGTAACAAGAACCAGTCATCTGGCATAATAAGTGCAGTTCGAATCCACACATTTCCCTCCATATCCCGAGCAAATGCTTTCACGTCTCCAAACATAACCCTAGTTGTCCTAAAAACATTTTTCTTGGAAGTAAAGGAGCGAGCTCCCGTCTGCACGGCCATCAGTTGGTAAGTCGTCTATTGGAAATGGTTCACGCGTTCTACTGAGGCTCAGTGACTGATGAAACCCAGTGTTGAACAGGCCAATGAATCAGCCCAGTGGAATTTGTTTCCAAGCAAGTAAAGCTTCAATTCTACATCTACCTACTTGGGAACTGGGGGGGGGGGGGGTAGATGTGCATAGGACTCAGATGTGCATAAACTACTTACACTGCATATACATAACTCTACTAGTTTAAAGTAAAAGAGCATCGTGAGAGTCAGCGAGGGCGAAACCAGTGGGATATAGAGGATTAATAAGACTGGGACTAAGGTCATCACCGGTTTGAACGCGACTGCTCCCGTTCAGCAGGTGCGTGAATTGTGAAGTAGTCCTGTTGTGATGTCATAGAACAATAAGGTTGCAAAACGGAGACTCTAAGTTTAATGAACTTTCACCTAGCAAGCAGGCCATTGGTCTGTGTAGCTCAATATTGTCTGTACTAACCGGCAGCGGCTCTCAAACAGGGGGCATTCCCACCTTACCTGAAGATGCCGAGAGCTGAACCTAGGACAGAGTATGTGATCTGAAACTAATCTGTTACCCTTTCTCGATTACTCTGTAATGTACAATGTAATGGCATTTCTGGAGTAGAGGGTGTGAGAAACCCCTTAGTAAACGTGTTCTTGGAATGTCTGTGCTGATGTATTTCAGACAGAGGCATTTGCGAGGAATTGCGCTGACCTCGTATTATGATTACTTATTATTAATAGAGAACCATCGGTGCAGACGCACTTTATTATTTGACAAACGGAGGGATCCTGCGGAGGGGCGAATCATTCCCTGAAGCAAGTCTCCTCGAGACTTACCCCTACGTTATACCGTTCCAGTCATGATTCCTGTAAAGACGCACCTCAACAAAAGTTGTTGCTTTTAAAACTTTTTTTTATTTGATCTTTCTCTCTCTCAAAAAAAAGTTACATAAACAATGGCAGCTGGATTTGTTAAAAAATAAACGGATCGTGTAAAAAGTCGTTTGGTTTAAAAAAAAGATAAAACAGAACCAGTAGCAAACATCCAGTAATAAATAAACATCCTGTCGCTAAAACATCACAAAAGCAAATGAAATGGACATAAATGTTTGACACAACAAACAAAAATGGTAGTTTCCCGCGTCCCCCCATGCTGTTTGCAAATGAGTTTAATAATGACGATTAGAGACATGGCTGAGTTCGACATTGGTATATTAATACAATTGGCAGTGAGTCGCTTTTCTTTTGGAGCCGCGACTCTCAGTCTCCACTCCCAGCGGCTTATAAAGTGCTTGCGCCAAATCCCACCTACAGAAGACGCCAACATTCGGTTTGGGTGAAAGTTGAGGAAAAGCTAAACAGGATACAAACAAAAATCCGCTCCCCCTATTTACAACCCGGGAAGAAAAGAATGCCCACGAACGCTGCCCTCTCCACTGGCCCTCCTCCTTTGCGCTCAGAATTTGTACAGCGACTCCGCATTCGGGATGCTTTGCAAGCGGCCAGGTTGCAAGGAAAGGTACTTAAGCTAGCAAAAGCGAAAACGCCCCTTGGGTCGAAGGGGACACCGGGGCGGATGGCTAGAAGGCATGTCCACCTAGGGACTCCTCGCTCCGGATGAATTCCAAGGAGGGCGCTTGATCCTAAGCGAAATCTATTGGAAGTAAGGCTGCAGTCATGAGCGCACTGGAGCCCCACTGAACACGCAGGGGGACTGCTTATGTAACTAAGCGCGGAAGTACTGTAGGTTGATTTACATCAAGGGGGATTCCTTGCAAGTACGTGTAGCGAGGACAAAACAGCCCTGCGTTTGGGAAGGCGGAGGAGCGCACACAAAGTCGGTGGACCCAAAATAACTGACAACCAAACTCAGACCACTAGTATAGCCACAATCTTCAGGCTCCCCAGGGAAGCTTGTGGGACGGATGCAGCGAGGACTACAACCTCGAAACCGTGCCCAATTCTATCAGCTGAAGTCACTTCAAAGCGAAAGGATAATTTGCCGTCTAGTTCAGATGAAGGGTTGCAATGAAACTGAATGGAGCCTCGTTAATTGTAATGAGAGTCACACAAGCACACTTCGTGGCAGTATTAAAAAGAACAATTAACATGTACTTCCGAGCAGTTGTGCTTAGAATGAAGCTGAATGAGATCTGTATCCAAACGTCAAAGGACAGAGTTCTCTCGCAGCTCCGACCCTAAATGCATTTACCTAGAACGGTTTAGTCGATCTCAGTTAATATACTTCCAAGAAACGATGGTTAGGCTTTCAAAAGGGACAGTTCATTCCTCTGCATTACTACTGAGAAATTACCCCCGCTGAGTTCATTTTGGGTTACTCTCAGGCAAGTTGCTGTAGCGTTACAGACTATGTCTACTTGGAAGTAAGCGTCGTTGAGGTCAACGGGCTTTACTTCCACGTATTTGTATACTGTATAGGTCCAGATCCCTATACCTGCAACATTGAGCCGCTAAAACCACGTGAATGTCAGCTGAAGACCGAAACTTACTAGGGAGCGATCCTAAGTGAACTCTTTGGAGTTTACATCCGAGTAAACATCGAGGAGCTGTCCCCAAAAGCAGTGCTTAATTTAGGATGGATACAGCCCATTGTCCCAGAATCTGTAATCCGGAATATGTTTTACTCTCTCTGGTGGAATATATGCAACTGATTCCAGCAGCAAAGGGGGAGCCAAATTTTAAAACTAGAAAAACGAACCAGGTTACATTCAGTACCAATACCGGCTTCTAGAAAATCGCTCGAAAGCTAATATTCGAAGCACAGTTGCTTGGAAGAAAGCCCCCTTTGCTTGCTTGCGAAAACAGATGCTTTACGAATAGAGTTCGAGAGAAATCATGGTTCAAAAGCTTTCCCTACCGTTCTAGACCTGCGCAGGGTAAATGGCTACTTCTAGAAAGAGAAGTTAAGGAGAGTTCCCCTCGCAGGTTTCCAAAGCTTTCTAAGGCTGGCGAGGTGAGTCCGTCAGAGCCTGCTACACGCGTCTGTTTGCCCCACTTGCCCAGGATCCTGCCCTGTTCACTCCAGCAACGTCTTTCACAAGCCGTCTGACAAGCAGTCCTCCCCCCGCATCCCCGGTCAGCTTCAGGGTCGGCTTGACTGGCAGCCGCCGATGTCACCCATCCCTCCCTGCCCGACTGCCGCGCGCCTAGCTGGCCTCGTCAGAGTCACTGTAATGGGATCGGGGCGAGAACTCCCCATCGCTACGATGGGCCGGCGGCGAGGGTTTCCTCCGCTCCTGCTGGGGCTGGCCCGACGGCGGCAGGAGCTGCGCCGGTGAGGGGGCTTTCTGCCCCAACTCCGTGAACGAGGGGAAATGCAGCGGGTCCAGTTGCACAGAGAAGCCTCCTCCTCCTGCCCCGCCCCCTGCAGGCTGCTCTTGGGGAAAACGCGTCCGGCAGTGTCCCGAGGCCTGGGACCTTGGCTGTTGCTGCAGAGCGCCCCCTACAGGCGGGGTGCAGGGCGCGCGCTCGTAAGTCTGGCTAGCGGGGGCGCCGTCGGCGGGAGGTGGACTGTGCAGCAGCTCCGCCAGCGCGCTGATGTAGATCTGTGCCATCTGCAGCGTCTCGTACTTGGAGAGTTTCTTGTCGTTGTTGAAGGAGGGGATGACATTGCGCAGCTGGTCGAAGGCGTGGTTCAGCCCGTGCATCCGCCGCCGCTCGCGGGCGTTGGCCGCCAGGCGCCTCTGCTTCTGCACGCCGCTCACCTGAGGGCCGCCCTGGCGCAGCAGACCCCCGCCGCCGACGCCGCCGGGGCAAGGCGCGCGGGACCGTGGCGCCTGCGCATCTCCAGGGGTGCCGCCTGCCTGGTGGTGGTGATGGTGGCGTCGGTGGTGCTCCTGCAGCGCGCACAGCTTCCCCGGCCCGCCGCTCCGGCTCCTGCTACCGCCGCCCAAGTGCTCGGCTGCGCCTGCCTCCAAGAGCTCCTCGTCGTCCTCGTCGTCCTCCTCCTCGTCTTCTTCCTCATCGTCCCCCTCAGCTGCTCCTGAGAGCAGGTACCTGGGCGACGAGGTGACTCGGCCTGGGCAGCAGATGCCGAGCCAGGCTGAGGAGAAGCCGCGACTTGCCGCAGTCGCCTCCTGTCCCAGCAGAAGACTGTCTTCCAATGGCTGCTGCTGGGAGCCCAAATCCCTGCCACCTTCGCCCCACTCGCTGGGAGCAGCCACGGCGCGCAGGTGGCTCATAGTGTCTGCGAGCTTTACCTCAGAGCGAGAAGTCGCCGCCGTCTGACCTGCTGCACGCGCCCTTGAGACGAACAGCAAGTACTTCAGGAGCGCTGTCTAACCCTGCGACGCGCGCTCATACATAAGGGAAGAGGGAGGAAAATAATAATAATAATAATAAAGCACACATATACAGACACACGGCCCGCCAACAACTAGGCATCTCCGGTTGCGGAGGGCGCTGCGCCCCCTTTAAAAAGCGGCACGCGCCGGGGTCCCCCACCCTCTCCACCTCCTCCTTCCCCGCACACACCCCTCCTCGGCGCCCCACCCTCCACCTCCCGCCCTCCTCGCGCCAGTCGCGTGTCGGCTCAGCCATTGGAGCGCGCGGGGCCTTGTCGCGTGCGGGCAACCAATGGGCTAAAGCGCGAAGGTTGGGTGTTTGTTTGGGCTTTCTTTCAGTCTTTCTTTCTTTTGGCCAGCGCCGGAATAGAAGGCGCGGGCAAGGGAGCAGGAGCAGGAGGACCGAGAGACAGGAAAAAACAAAACAAAAAGTTGATATACAAAGGATGGAATACCTGAGTGTCTCTAAGAAACAGTTGCTGTCCCGCCAACAATAAGGCGCGCGTTTTTATGGCAGGCAGGGTATCGCTTGTGCGTGCGTGTGAGGGAGAAACTGAGGGAATGGCTGAGCAGGAGTTACATATACCTGCAGTCACGCGGCACCCCGGGAGTGTGTGTGAGGTAAAAGTGTGCCAACTTGTGAGGAAGGGAAAGGCATGCGGGAGGGCGCGTGCCTAGAAAGGGCCAAGGGGTCCGTGCGAGCGCAGTTTTTCTGGCTCGCCTAAACTGGCTGGGACGTGGTTTGTGGACGCCTGCTGGGGACCCTGCACCTCAAAGCTCTCTGAAACCACGAGCCGCGTTTAGTTTTGCAACGCCATTGAAGCGGCGCTTCTCCCATTGCCTTCAAGGGGAAGAAGGGGGGCTGCCCCTCGAAACTCCCTTCGAAGGCATTGGAATTGCAGTCAAGAAAGGTGGGCGAGTCACGTTCAACTCGAGACGCCCTTTCTTTGAGAGGATTTACACCCCAAAGTCATGGGTAGATCCTGTTGCTTTTTTTCTCTTTCTTTTGGCGCCGGATTGATCCAGCCTCTGAAGGCGTGAAGAAAAACTTCCTCGCAAGCGCAGAGTCGGCTTTGCCAGAGAGAAGCCTTCGGCTCGGAGGCAGCTGGTGGCGGCTTCTTCGCCGGGCAGCCCGCGAGTGGTGCGCCCTCGGGAAAGGCTGCGCTTTGCAGGACGAAGCTGAGGCGCGTGCGGGAAACTGAGCGCCCCCCGGGGACTAAATCGAGCTCTTTGGGCATCTCGGCGGCCAGCTGGCTTGGGCAAGCGGCGGAGCTCGCTAGACGCGCAAATCGAGAGAGGAAACCGAGGTCGAGATGGCCCTGAAGCTCAGCCCACACATAGATAGAATAAGGTCGCTCCTGGCTCGCCTCTAAGCGGGGTCACCAAGGCATTTTGCGCGCGCTTAGAAAGCGCAATTGGCTACAGTGGAGCTTACTTCTCAGTAAACACGAAGAGGTTTATGGTGCACTGTTTGCCCACACCGTTGTTCAGGAACACTGCCGAGTGCCTACAGCTCTGATAGGTTGTACTTTATAGGTCTGCTAAGCTAAGCATCAGCATAATCCAGGGTGCTCCGTCAAGGGGACATCGAATAAGAGGGATGTACACGAACGGATTCAAAACTTATAAAGATGATAGATCCCGTCGAAATCAGTAGTATTAACATCTGCATTTTGAAGTTTAGATAATTTGCAGTATTGCGGTAGTATTTTGGCTCTGTGGGTGTGCTCTGGGTCAGTGGATATGTCTTCATTCCCCAAATCAATGCTATTTTTTTATTATATCTTCCTAGAGAGGTGAGTTGGGGAGAGAGTGTCAGGATCCAGCCACCTGAGGGTGTAATCCCTGCTTGGGGTAATACCTCATGCACCTATCAGCCTCTGTCAACTGAGCCATCAAGGTGAGGCAAAAGGTTTGAACCAAAGTACCCTCTAGGGTTCTCCCCCAGACAGGATAAAAAAAGCTTTGTATGTCTGGTACAGAGAAACACACACAATGCAATAGCTATTTGTGGTCCTTTTAGGAGATTATAGCCTAGTCCTTGGCAGAAATGAGGAGTCCAGGAGAGTGGAGCACTGGCTTTTCATTACACTGGGATGCACTCCTGTTTAATTATCTTGATATATCAGAAGGCCTATGCATGTCAGCATTGCTGACAAGAATACCAGCAATTAGCACATGCAAGGTTGGGTCTGCACAGCATAAGGCTTGTAGGGTAGATTGGTTGTAGCCCCCTGAATAAGTTCCAGGTATCCACCATTTGAACTATTTTCCAACTTCTTTTGTGATTACTTCAATAGAGGGCCTCTCAACTCCATCAGAAGTGAGGATGGGAGAATGCTTGCAATCCATGGTCCTGCATTCATCTTCTGGAGTTGATCTCCTGGAGTTGATCAAATCCACCCCAAGATAGTGAAGTGCCCAACAGCATGCTAAGATTGGAAATTGTGGGAAGAGGAAGTTTGTCCTAGCCTAGGAGGAAACAGGAAGTTCCTACTGGCTGGTCCAAATATGTCCACTCTAGGAATGTTGTATTTGACTGCTTTGTGTTTCACATCCCACAAAAATGCTATACAGTATGTACCGGTACAGTAGCTGACAATGGTATTGTCTAGCTACAGCTTCCTGAAGCACAGGCCACAGGACAACAGCCTAATGTTGGATGGAAGCCTTAGTGCAATAGTTCACAATTATCAGTTCAGAAGTTCACAGATCTGAGGGGTAAAGGTAAAGGGACCCCTGACCATCAGGTCCATTCATGGACGACTCTGGGGTTGCGGCGCTCATCTCGCGTTAGTGGCCAAGGGAGCTTCCGGGTCATGTGGCCAGCATGACTAATCCACTTCTGGTGAACCAGAGCAGTGCATGTTAATGCCATTTACCTTCCCGCCAGAGCGGTACCTGTCTGAGGTACTTTTACATAATTATTAACACAGGGAAGACATTGCTTCTGTATTTACTACCAGATAATGTATTTGCAATAATGCTTTCTTTTGAACTCATCTGTTAACCCTCCTTTTTCTTCCTGGTCTTATAGAATGCTCTATTTTACTCTGGGTCCTGGATCTTCTGCACCCCCCCCTTAAAAAAACCCTTTAAAATGTTTTTACTTTGCTTCCAAAATGATGGCTTTCCTTCTGAAAATCAGCATAGATTTGAGTACATATAAATAGTACCTGCAATCTTGTGTCATGGTTCAGTGCCCTGAGTTCTTTTTAAGGATCTAGCAACATCTCTGTTGGCTGCTTAGGAATGCTGAACCAGTGATAGGTGAATTTACCTTGGCTTGATTTAGAATTGGCTTTTACCAGCTTTCTTGGTGAGAGTTCAGAAAAAAAAATCACCTCAATCATTTTATGCAAGTTTTCTGCTGGTTCTTAATACAGTGTTACCTCAGGTTACAGGCGCTTCAGGTTACAGAAACTTCAGGTTACAGACTCTGCTAACCCAGAAATAGTACCTCGGGTTAAGAACTTTGCTTCAGGATGAGAACAGAAATCATGCGGTGGCGGCGCAGCAGCAGCGGGAGGCCCCATTAGCTAAAGTGGTACCTCAGGTGAAGAACAATTTCAGGTTAAGAACGGACCTCCAGAACGAATTAAGTTCTTAACCAGAGGTACCACTGTATTGGCACATGGATGCTGATAGTGCCCCCCCCACCACCACATAACTGTATTGTCCATACAGTTCCCAGCATTAGTTCTGGCATGGAGCCACTATACAACCAGCAAAAAGAGAGAATTTTAGAAGGGAATGGGACCAAACAATCACATGAGGTATTTGCCAAGAACATGAGCACTGGCTCAAATAGAAGAGATACTAGCCAAATGAATGATTGCATGGTTGAGCAGTCTAGTTATTTAACTAACAGCAATCCATGGGAATTTAAGGGAAAGTAAGGGGTTTAGCATTAGAGAACTACCGTATTTGCACTCCTTTCATTCGGTGCCCAGCCTAATACATACTATACTAACAGGGCATGATTGGGATTCTATTTTATATTCAGATTTGGAAAATGATTTGTTGGGTAAATGGTACTCAGTTTGGAATACACCTGATTATGAGCTGCAGAGGTTCATATACTGAACCAAGTAATGGCCTTTAGTGACACATATATTTATTTATTTAATTTATATACCACCCTATACCCGGAGGTCTCAGGGTGGTTCAAAAAACAAGATCAACATATAAAACCACAAGATATATATATAATCAAAACAAAATCATCAATCCAATAATTCCCCCCGCCCCCCCAAAGAACCACATTTTAAAAGGTCATAGGATGTCAATCAAATCAAAGGCCTGGTTAAAAAGGAATGTTTTTGCCTGGCACCTAAAGGTGTATAAATGAAGGCGCCAGGCGAACTTCCCTGGGGAGAGGATTCCACAGACGGGGAGCCACTGTAGAGAAGGCCTGTTCTTGTGTTGCCACACTTTGGACCTCTGGAGGAGGAGGCACACGAAGGAGGGCCTCAGAAGATGATGTCAGGGTCCGGGGAGGTTCATATGGAAAGAGGCAGTCCTTGAGGTATTGCAGTCCTGAGCCGTTTAAGGCTTTATAGGTCAAAACCAGCACTTTGAATTGGGCCTGGAAACTAATTGGTAGCCAGTGCAGTCAGACCTGGATCGGTGTAATATGTTCAAACTGTCTTGCTCCAGTGAACCAACTTCAGAGGCAGCCCTACGTATAACACATTGCAGTAATCTAACCTATAATCTAATCTATAAACAATAGTAGTTGTCCAGATAGGGGTATAGCTGGGCCACCAGCTGAAGCTGATGGAAGGCACTCTGTGCCACTGAGGCCACCTGAGCCTCGAGCAACAGCAAAGGATCCAGGAGTACCCCAAGCTACAAACCTGCTCCTCCAGAGGAAGTGTAATCCCATCAAAAGCAGGTGATTTCCTACCCATCTGGTCGAGGGAACCACCCACTAACAGTGCCTCAGTCCTATCTGGATTGAGCTTCAGTTTGTTGGCTCTCATCCAGTCCATTGTCGAGGCAATGCACTGGTCCAGCACTTCCACTACCTCATCTGCAGATGTAAAAGAGAAATAGAGCTGAGTGTCATCAGCATACTGCTGACAACGTACTCCAAACCTCCGGATAACCCCACCCAGCATTTTTATGTAGATGTTGAACAACGTGGGGGATAGGATTGAGCCTTGTGGAACCCCACGTTGAAGGTTCCACGGGACTGAAAAGCATTTCCCAAGTAACACCCTCTGGGAACGACCATCCAAGTAGTACTGGAATCACCACAAAGCAGTGCCTCCTACCCCTAGTTCAGAGAGTTGCTCCAGAAGGACACCATGGTTGATGGTATCAAAAGCCGCTGAGAGGGTGAGACGAATTAACGGCGACATGTTTCTTTTGTCTCTCTCTCGACAGAGGTGTTCATATAGGGTGACCAAAGCAGTTTCTGTGCCAAAACCAGATCTAAACCCCAATGGAAATGGATCCATCTGGTTATGATGGACTAGAGGCAGTGATCAAATCATGGGGAAACAGCAGCTCCATCCTCTGACTTCCTGTAATTTTAGTCAAACAGTGTCCCTCTGTAGCTTTCTAGAAACAGTATCTAAGTAGGCTGGAGGAAAAGGTGAAGGGGCTCACTTGTGATTCAGCAGCTGGGGGTAGCTCAGTTAGTAGAGCATGAGACCCTTAATTGTTGGGCAGTAAGATTCCTGCATTGCAGGGGGTTGAACTAGATCAGTGTTTTTCAACCTTTTTTGGGCAAAGGCACACTTGTTTCATGAAAAAAATCACGAGGCACACCACCATTAGAAAATGTTAAAAAAATTAACTCTGTGCCTATATTGACTATATATAAAGTAATTCTCTTGAATAGGAATCAAATAAACACAAAGAAAGTATTTTATAATTACTTTTCAATTTTTCCCACGGCACACCAGGTAACATCTCGCGGCACACTAGTGTGCCGCGGAACAGTGGTTGAAAAACACTGAACTAGATGACCCTTGTGGTACCAACTGTACAATTCTATGATTCTATGTACTTAAAGCTTGAGCCCGGCAAGGCAATTCTCATGTACTTTTTGTCAGATGGATTTAGATGAGTAGGAGAGGATCTTTTATTTATTATTCATCCTTCCTCTTCTTACTTGTATTTACCGGTATTTCAGCGGAGTAAATTTATAATCATTGTGCTGCTTATCTCTGGAAGCTGTTACAGACAAGGCTTCATAACCTTCTATAATGATTATGATATCCAAGGATGCTTAGGAAGACTTGGATCTATTTTCCCCCTTCTATGCTTCTGTCTTCACAAAGAAATCACTTTCAGGCTGTGTCAAGTGGCAGAGGAAGCAACTCCCAGCTCCTCATCTGCCTCTGAGCTGTGGCCTACCTCAAACCCTTGTTGTAATTCTGAACTGTCTTCTTCTCTGGAAGGATCAGGCTGGGGAGGCGGTCTCCACCATTCCTCCTCTGCCCAGTACCTGACAGACTGTTTGAGTAAACACACACACACACACACACACACAAAGGTTTACTCACATCAAAAGACTTGCCAGGATTCAACAGATACAGTGATGAAAATCAGGCAGACAATAATCCTTAAAAATAATAAAAGTCCACAGCCCAGTTCAAAATGGAGTGTGCTCTCTGGAGGAGAGCTTATGGTCAACTTACTCCATTGTGGGTAAGAAGAAGAGTGTGTTGTGACAGGAAGAATATTAAGTTTTCTATTGTTCCCCCTCCTGCCACAGAAGTTTGATGTAATACAATTCCCTGTTTGTGACTTTCTAGCAATTATGCATTTGTGATTTGGCTGCAGCTTTCCTCACACCTATAACACTGCAGTAGCATGCATCAAAGCTTTTGTCCCACCCACCGCTGTAAGTCAAGGGCGGCAGACCTTTTTCAGCCTAATGGCTGCAATCCCTTCTGGAGGCCACATGCCTGTGGCAGGCAGAGCCATGGGGCAAAAGAGGGTGAAGCAACAAATATGAAGGGGGAGAAATGGAGGCAGTGAGAGATTTTACTTTCTTGGGCTCCATGATCACTGCAGATGGTGACAGCAGTCATGAAATTAAAAGTTGCCTGCTTCTTGGGAGAAAGGCAATGACAAACCTAGACAGCATCTTAAAAAGCAGAGACGTCACCTTGCCGACAAAGGTCCGTATAGTTAAAGGTATGGTTTTCCCAGTAGTAATGTATGGAAGTGAGAGCTGGACCATCAAGAAGGCTGATCGCCGAAGAATTGATGCTTTTGAATTATGGCGCTGGAGGAGACTCTTGAGAGTCCCATGGACTGCAAGAAGATCAAACCTATCCATTCTGAAGGGAATCAGCCCTGAGTGCTCACTGGAAGGACAGATCCTGAAGCTGAGGCTCCAGTACTTTGGCCACCTCATGAGAAGAGAAGACTCCCTGGAAAAGACCCTGATGTTGGGAAAGATGGAGGGCACAATGAAAAGGGGACGACAGAGGACGAGATGGTTGAAAAGTGTTCTCGAAGCTACCAACATAAGTCTGACCAAACTGTGGGAGGCAGTGAAAGACAGGCGTGCCTGGCGTGCTCTGGTCCATGGGGTCACGAAGAGTCGGACACGACTGAACAACAACAACAACAATTATCAGAGTAAAAAACACAATAGTCTGCCAAGAGCACAAGGTGAACATGAAGCAATGCTGGTGAGAGTTGTAGCTGCAGAAGGCGGGTGGTATGGGAAGGTGGCCAGATAGAGAGAGCTGGGGCCAAACCTGATATAGGTGGTGGAACAGTATTCCTCAAAACCATAATGTGGCTGAGGAAATGCCTGAGTGGGAGCTTGGATTCACCTCACAAATGCACATCTCTCTGGGCACTTCAGTGGCTTGTATTTTGTGGGGATTATTGAGTAATTGGATATAAATGACATGTATATAGGAAAACAAACTCAAGCATTGCAGTAGGTTAGACTAGGGGACTCTTGTGGTCCCTTCCAACTCTACAATTCTATTCTCTGATTATATAAACTTACATATATTGGTATTAAATGAGTGCAGGTTTTAATCTACCCAAGTGCATCCTATTGACAATGAAGATATTTTATTTAAATAAAAAAGTAACTCTAAGAAAATCCTCATTGTGAAAGCACTAAGCTGTTATTCTGTACTGTGCCGCAAAGAAAATCTAAAATCAAACATTTGTTGTGTGTGTAACATGTTAAATAATGCTGACTGCAAACCTCATACTCTGGATGTGGTTGCTCTGCTTTTGAAGGAGGAATAATGGAACTGTACTGTTACCCACAAGCCAGTTAGAAGAAAGGTTAACTGAAACAAACACTTTCTATTATCACGTAGATAGGATTAACAGCAGGGTGCCAGTCTGTGATCCTAAAGAGAATTATTTTGTTTTCAACATGAATATAAAGCAAGTGATTTGAGACTTGTGGGTTTGTTTGTTTTTAGTGCCTGTAGGTTTGCACTGTCAGTTCCACTGACCTCAATGAGAGGAAGTAAAAATAAAATTAAAAAACCCCTTAAACCCAAATACTCAAGACTTAACTGACTTACATAGATTAGTTTTCTTTATCTTTTATTCATCCCACTGGGTGCTCTTATAAGCATCTCTTCCTGGAGTAAACCCAGTCATCTATTGAAACTCCTGACGCTGTCCGTGTCCTTTGCAACACATACCCTTTGCAACTACACATGCATGCGGAGAGTCAATGTCAAAGGCAGTAGGTGGCTCCTTGTGGGGTTGCGTTTAGCTCTGCCTCTCTGAGAATAAGATAAATGTAAGTGTTGAAGAACTCCTGGGGCTGGCTGAATTCATTTGGTATTCAACACTGCCTGGTTCTTTTCTCTTCTATTACCGGCTCTCTTTGTATGTTCAAGCCTACTTGAGTTTCTTTTCTCTTTTGTTGGGACTTGGTCCCTTTGATGTGAATCAGGGTACGCCCTGCCGTAGACAGAACTTCACAGGAATCGGAAATATAAGCAACGCACTGCTCAGGAAGAGTCACAGTATAGCAGCAGGAATGTCTGAAGGCTTAAACATGTATTTTCCACAGAATCAAGGTGAATCAAAGATCATCAGGGGGGCCAGAAGCAGAAAAAAAAATATCAATCAAAATTGTTCACTTTCTTAGTGTTTGCTTCTAAACGTGTTTACTTGGAAGCTTCTGTCACTCAAACCAGCGAGACCTATTGCTGAGTTAAAACATGTTTAGGATCAGGCTGAGAATCAAGCAAAGTTATAATAATAATAATAATAATAATAATTTATTTATTTATACCCTGCCCATCTGGCTGAGTTTCCCCAGCTCCCAATCGAGTGTTAAAAACTATACAGCATTAAATATTAAAAACTTCCCTAAACAGGGATGCCTTCAGATGTCTTTTAAAAATAGGATAGCTGCTTATTTCCTTGACATCTGATGGGAGGGCGTAACACAGGGGAGGCGTCACTACCGAGAAGGCCCTCTGTTTGGTTCCCTGTAACCTCACTTCTCGCAATGAGGGAACCGCCAGAAGGCCCTCGGCGCTGGATCTCAGTGTCCGGGCTGAATGATGGGTGTGGAAACGCTCCTTCAGGTATATAGGACCGAGGCCATTTAGGGCCTTAAAGGAAAGATCCTGGAAGTTCGTGCAGGATCAAAAAGGTCCAAAGCTATAAAGAGAATTCGCACAGTGTCAGAATCACTTGTTCTTCACTTTTGCTAAGAGCTTTTCATGGTGCGTTTATAATAAGTATTTTGCTCAATTTTCTTGATGCTGAATTCGTAACTCAAGTTGAGAAAAACAAAAACTTGCTTTTTTTCATAATGTAATGCCACATTCCGCCCACATCTGTACCACTTGCTCATTTTGCAGCCTGATACACAATCTGTTGATGTGCATACACTTGGATTTAAAGACAGATCAAAATTCTACTACCGTTAAGCAAGACTGAAAGAGATTACAATTAATGACATTGCTAACAGTGACAACTTTCAGAACGATTGGCTAGGGTAGATCTACATTCCTGGTTTTTAACATTAAAAGAAAGGCAAGGAATGGTTTTCTTAACGTAGATGGACACATGACAATCAGCTTTTAATGTTCATAGTGGATTATCACCTCATGAGAAGAGAAGACTCCCTAGAAAAGACCCTGATGTTGGGAAAGATGGAGGGCACAAGGAGAAGGGGACGACAGAGGATGAGATGGTTGGACAGTGTTCTCGAAGCTACTAAAATGAGTTTGGCCAAACTGCGAGAGGCAGTGAAGGATAGGCGTGCCTGGCATGCTCTGGTCCACGGGGTCACGAAGAGTCGGACACGACTGAACGACTGAACAAGTGGATTGTTAAAATGTGACACCAGAGGGCGCTGCAGAGCAACCAGCAGTAGGGAGATAGATCCCTTTTGACAAAAAAAGAGGTAAGAAACGCTTTATTTTACAAGTATGCCCTGTGACGTTTAGGAACTATACATCTATCATTCTAATAACGCTAAACAGATTAGTGTAGATCCATCCCTAGTGTCTATCTCCATAGTAGCTCCAACCAGCAGGTTGCTTTTGCCTATAAGGATCTCTCCAACTATTTTATATCTAGTTGTTGTTGTTGTTGTTTTGGGAGGGGGTGGGCTTGTAGAGCATTAGCTCAACTCCTAGTGCAATGCTTTAGAGACTGTTGTTCGGACATATTTGTTTAAAATGGGTTTTGCCACTGGGGCTGCAATCCTTAACTCACATGGGAGCATAAATATCACTGAGCTCAATGGGGCTTACTTCTCACTATTACTGCTGTGCTGTGAATGCATTCGTATTATTTAAAAATAATGCAGCGGTTTCCTTTCTAAAATATTGTTTCTCATCCATGTTTAGCCAAGTGCTTAAATAATAGGCCCGCCTAATAATAATACTTTTTGTTGTTGTTGCAAAAAGTTTGTTCAGACTTATGTCCTGGCTGTGAAAGGGGCTTCATTCTAAAATGGTGCTTTCAAATGCTGCTGTGACATCTTTGGCACCAGTTTAAGTTGCAAATTGCAACCTTACACAGGTTCCCTAAAGAGCAAGTCCCACTGAATTCCACAGGCCCTACCATAAAAAGGGCTTGGCTTCTAAGAAGGCCAGCGTAAGATGGCACCCGCTCCATGAAGTTCTGCCCAGGCTTTTTACACCACCGCCACAAAGCACTTCGGACTCAAGTGGAGGGAAAATGTCATCCACCAGCACCGGGCTGGTTCATGCGCCAGCTGCTATGTCTTCCGCAGTCCGCACAAAAGGAGCAGCTGCTGGATCAGGCCAGTGGTGGCTCATCAAATCCAGCATCTCAGTGGCCAACTAGATGCACGTGGGAAGGCTGCAAGAGGAGAGCATCCCCAGCAACTGCTATTCCCAGCAGCTGGCACTACGCCATTTGGATTTCAAACGCGCGGGCTTCCCACAGTGGAGGCAGCAGAACAAACCCATCTTCCAAGAAACCTCTCGCCATTTCCCCCTTTTTTTAAAGAGCACGAAAGAGGAGCGGCGAGCCTGGTCCTTCTTGACGTGGAAGGGCAGTGAGGCGCCCTCGGCGTGCCTCTCGGGCAAAACGCCCAGGCGGTTGTTGAGGGAAACCGCGGGCGCGGCTGCTGCTCCTGCTCCTGCCGCCGCCGCCACCTCCTCCTCCTCCTCTTCGCCCACGCCGCGCGGGAGCCCCCTCGGCTGAGGACCGTGGCGCCTGGGAGCGCCGAGTCTCTCTGCCCAGGCGCTTTGCCTGCCGGCCCCCATTGGGTGGGTTCTTTTTGTGTCGCAGGGTTGTCCCCTGTGCAAACAACAGGTTGAATATTGTAGGTGCGGGTTATTAAAATGTCGCTGGGACAATGGCAGTCTGTGTCCCATTCGCCACGCTCGGCTTCCTCTTTGGAAAAGGGCGCGCAACATGGGACGCGGGGTTGGCTTCCAGCGTGAGGGAGTCTGCATAGCAGCAGCGCCTGCCCTGTCGCCCTGGAAATCTCGCCGCGCGGATGGAGACGCGGGGCGATGCGGCCACGGCGGAGGGGTATAGGATGGTTATTAATAATAATATAGAGACCTAAAGGTTGGAGACGCCAAAGGCTTGCGAGCCGCATGGAGGCAGTGGCGACGGGCCCTGATATTAAGAGCTATGTAGGCTTGCCACGTCGCCACCTATTCGTAATTTTTTTAATGGATGGTTTACCTTTGGGGAATCTCTTCCCACAGTAAAAAGAGAACACATATCCCGGACCTGGAGTTTGCCCCCCCCCCCCTTAAGAATGTATGTCTGACAAATATATGCCAGACAAGTTTTCCATCTGCAAATATAGGACTGGGTCCAACTCTGCACTTTTTCCTGCAAGTAAGACCCCCATGGAGCGCAGTGGGGCTAAGTAGGCATGTTGTAGTTTAGGATGAAACTGTGTGAGGTAAAAGTGCTGCAACAGCAGCAAACATGCTTTAACTTTTTTTAAAAAAAAGATTAATGAGAATTTGTTTTGTAGAAATATAATGCCTAGTAAATGTGAACACCACTTTTGATTCTTTCTTTTTAAAAAGTCATTTAAAGCCATCTTTCTGCTTTTTTAAAAAAATTAAAAAAGCCCTCCAAAGAGTAAAGGATTCCAATAGCAGGCACTGGTAAGCTTTCAACATGTCCTGTTTATTATTATTATTAATAATAATAATAATAATAATAATAATAACAATAACACTTGATTTATTACAGCTTCAACAAATCCCTTGAGGTTCTGCTTTGATTCCTCCCCCTCCCACCCTGTCAACACAATGAACAGCTGGAGTGTCCATAATTTACTAAGTTAAAAGGTGGCAACCCTATAAACACGCCTGCTTGTAAATCCCATTGATTTCAGTGGAATCCCTCCCCCCCAGTGAAAATGCCTTCTCAGGCTCACTGCCGAAAGGAAAAGTTGCAAAAGGAGAAGAGAAACCTATTGCTGCAATTCTGAAATCTACTCGAGCTGGCAACTTTATTCTTTAAACAGATTGCACTAAAGGACTTGTCAGATGTTACTACCCTATCAAAGCTACATTGACATTGAGGTCTCTCTCTCTCTCTCTCTCTCTCTTTCACAGCTCTTTGAAACAGAGCCTCCTTCCCCTGGCTGGAATTTGCAAGCATGGTAGCATGCATTATCTTCCTGCACATGCCGGTAGGTTTGTTTGTTTGTTTGTTTTTAAAATAAGAACCCCTCTAAATATGCATAGAGTGCCTAAGTTTAACTTGCTTACATAGTCACTGCTACATATTTGGGATCAGTGAAGGGAATTTCTAGGTCAGATGAGTCTTTGATAGACTGAAGTTCCATCAAATCCAGAATTCTGCTTTCCACTATGGCTGGAAGCTTGTGAGAAACCCAAAGGCAGGGCATTGCTGTATGTACCCCAATTTCCAAGCAGCAAGAGGCTTCAGGAATGCCTGGGCCTACCCAGAGTTTAGTTTCCTTTGAATGAAGGTCAGTGGAGACTATGGTGTCTTTAGGATATATGGTTTAATTTACACATATGTACAACTTGAGCATGGGTTGGGGGAGCTCAGAGTATTAACACTTCAATCTTGACTCCTTATTAGGTCCCCATTAGAAGATCTAACCCTGGGTCCAGCACATAGCAAGGTCAGCCTTTGTGTTGCCAGTTTCCAGCACCAGCCAAAACTTACACACCCACAGCCCCCTCTTAGCCTGTTATTATCCATCCTAGGATGATGCAGCATCCAGTCAGGTGAAGTGGGAAAGGCCCACTCATTTGTTTCTATGGCAACAGTGAAACCTCTTTGGACATGTAAATGGCAGTGCCTAACTGGTCAGCTCAGGCCACTATCTTACAAAGAAACAAATCTGGCTTGTTCAGTAGGTTCCACATATTCTAGCTCCGCATACACCGTATCACAGGTTTGGAAGGGTCCCCACAGGTATAATCCAGAATGATTGCCCACCCACCCCCAAACCCCTATAACTATTCCTTCCCTGCTGCCACTCCCCTCTTAGCAACTGGTATTCAACAGTATACTGCCTCAAAACAATGCCTGTTCCATTTGACCCTGATAGCTAATGGCCACTGATAGATGCATTCTCCATGAATGTGTCTAATCCTACCTCAAAACCATATATCTTGGGTAAAAAAAAGGTTTGAGCATCAGACTATCCCATCTTACTAATTAAAATATTGGACTTAGAGAATTGAGTTATAATTCTGGAATGAGCTGCAAATGTTAACATACGTGATCACTAACAAAATTAAGTTGAAATGCTTGATTTCAAGTCAGTCTAACACAGTTGAATTCTTTTAAACCCACCTCATTTACATCAGTTTGAATTGGTGTTTGGGTCGATATTAAGGCTGGAATCCTATGCAAGCTTACTAAGCAACCAGACCTTAGGAACTTTGTTTCTTACTCCTGAGCATACATGCTCAGGATTCCACTGTGTTCCTCTTAAACCAGGGATGGGAAATCTCTAGCTTTTCCTAATGTTTCTGAACATCCCCTCTCAACTTCACTGATTATTGACCAATTGGAGACCAACATTTCCAGGGCCATGAGTTCCCCACTCTTGTAGATTTAAACATTGTCATACTTGGTGGAAAACAGACTCTGCAATCTGCAAAGCACACAAAGTAGCTGTGCTTTTGGATTAATGATGTTGATGATGATGATGTATCTTACAAATACCAAATATGATTATTATACCTCAATGCTAATGCAACACTTTTCTTTTGGAAAGCTCATGGTACTTACATAAGGCTTCATTGACCCTTCAGAAGGAGCTTAGCTTTAACACTGTATCATGTGCTTTCTGACCACTTTCTGGGCCTATTTAAGAAATCAATGTTGCAGACAGAAATGGTACTCATATCTGAATTCTGCTGCCCAAGACACTTTATTTACATCACTTCATAGTAAGTCCCTTCTCCATCTAATTAAAATATTGTAACTTAGTGAGCATCATCAATCTGCATGTTTTCTAATGCAGTTGATAACTTCTGGAAGGGAATGATGCAATGCAGCGTAAAACTACCATCTTGAGTTCACATCACTTTTCACAAAGAAACAATTGGAAACACAGGTTGCTTCTAGATGGCTTATGTGTTAGGCATTCATCTTGATTTGTTTGCACAAAGACTGTGGGGAGGTTATATGACATTGGTGGTTTATTGTGCCTTCATTCTGATTCGATTTGTGAGGAAGCTAAACAATACCATCTCAAAGGAACTGTCACCCCACACTTTCCAGTGCAGTTTCTCATTTACTTTCCTTACTGCAAAAAGTAACGGTGATTTTTTTTCTGGAAGTGGGTATTTTGTGCAAGGATGCCAGATCCACTTTAACTGCACAACCTTAATCTGCTGAGAAGCAACTGAATCCTGCTTGTAAATAGTGGCAGTCTGGAAGTGCTCTGTGCTGATAGCCAGAGATTTAGAAACTTACTTAAAATTGAAAGCTGGTAAGCATAGTGCTGAAGTGCCATCTACTGGCTGCAGCAGATGCAGCAGATTGCAAACATCTTTTGTTAAGGATTCCCCCTCCCTCCCACCCCTGTTTTCCTGAAAGAGCCAGAGAGAACTCAAACATCTTCAGGTTTGCTTTCTATAAATTATGTTTCACGTGGAGATTGATTGTAACCAATAGTAACAGCTCACCAACTGGTACATACAACTGGCTTCATTTACTGGTTACTTTTTGGTCTCTGCTGTGCTCACAGAGCAGGGGTTCTCAAACTTTTCTTTCCCATGGCCCACCACTTGAGAGGGCTGAAAAATTACTGAGGTCCATCAGTCACGAGATGGGTGGTACCCCTCCTCCAGCTCAGAGTGAGTTAGAAGACAAAGCCAGAGTTTGAATTAGAGTCTTTAGGGTTGGCTCTGACCTGGAGGAATAAAGGTTGCAAGCTGGTAACAACAGCAAGCTGGAGAGAGGGTCCAAGCACAATGGTTGATTTCGGTTTGAATCCACAGCTGTGGCTATGGGAGAAACAAGACCATCTTTGGGCGTTAATGCTGCGAACCCCTTCATCGTAGGCTCAGGCTGTATACATGTGTAAAGAAGCTATATATCATATAGTGGAACAAACTCCCACAAGAGGTGGGGGACTCTCTTTCCTTGGAGGTTTATAAGCAGAGGTTGGATGGCCATCTGTCATGGATGCTTTAGCTGAGATTCCTGCATTGCAGGGGGTTGGACTAGATGACCCTTTGGTCCATTCCTACTCTAAGATTCTATGACACCACAGTCTCTGCTGTGGCTCATTTCCAAAAGGAACTTCTGGAATCTTGCACTGTTGGGAGATTGAGGTGGCGTGCAACAATGTATTTATAGCTCCCGTGAACATTGCAAGGCTTGTTGTTCTATTCACAGTTTGTGCAGTCCCCTCTCTGTTCATAGGGAAGAGGTAGGGCTAATTGTATGCATCAAAGCAACAAGAGGGATTAAACATATGCAAGAGATATTTAGGAAAAAAGCATAGCATCTGAGCAGCAAAAGTATCCTTTATTCCTCATATATTTCTAGGCAAACTCTTTATCAAGGGAATATAGCTAAGTAATGTATCAAACCTGACCACCTTCTCCGAAATCCAGGTAATGGATCTGCTCAGCCCACTTAAAAATACACACTAACAAAAGCAGAAAGAGTCTATCAGAAGTGCACTGGGAATAAAGGATATTGCTGCTATTTCCCCCCCTGCACAGAATAGAAGGACATTGGTTTTTTTCCTGCAACTGCTTCTACTCTCCCGTTGCCACCCCAAAGCTTGTTCACACATATCCGTTCACATTTAATGGCTTGCAGCCTCAAATGGCAACTTGCATGTGCTAAAGAGCAATCACAGGTCACGTACCAGAAATATCACTGCAGTCCCATACATGCCCTCCCTTCCCATGTAGTCTGTTCATGCTTTTAGCTGTGAGTCATCACGTATTGAGTAATAAGTGATTCGTGTGTGTATGTACAGGTATGCATGCACTTAGAGAATTAGGGCTGTGCTAATGGTATTACTGATTTATGCCTGCACTGATTTCAAAAATTTGCTGGGCAACTGCACCACAACAGAGCCTGCCCTGCCCCGTCTTGCCAATCTCCCACCTCCATGTTGCATTCCTGTGAAACTTATTCTCTCTCTTGGATGCCTTTCTGTGGTGGCAGCCAAGCAACGCAATCCAGCCTTGCACACAACCACTGTTGTGTTTGATATAAAGTAGTTTTGCTTAAGTTTATTTTTCTCCTAATTTTCTGCAAAAAAGCCACTCTGATACAGTTAACATAACAGAAAGCAAGATAATGTAAACAAACAAACAAACAAAGTCAAAACAGTTTTACTTTAAAGGAAACAATTATCTTGGGTAGAGTGTTTTGCTACTGAATAAGCAACCTGATCTACTGTCAGTTAAGACAGATTGCATGGCTTTAAGCCAGTTTTAGATTTCAAACACATTTACATTGGAGCAAGTACCACTGAACTCATGCCTACTTCTGAGTAGGCATGCAAAGGATTGCATCGTTAATTCATTTAGTTCAAGGGTGGGGGCCAATGGTCCTCCACATGTTGTTGGGAGTACAACTCCCATTTTCCCTGACCATTGGCCATGCTTACCGGGGCTGATGGGAGTTGGAGTTCATCATCTGGAGGCCTGCTGGTTAGTCAGCCGTGCTTTCGTTAACATCCAAGGCTGAACTATAGAACCCAGTACTATAGATCAGCTGTAGCAGCACCAGTACAAATTGAGAACAGCTTCAGAGTATGCTTAATCCAGTCCAGGGAAGAACAGGCAACACCTTCCCTATGCAAATTAGATGCTCATTGACACTTCCTCTTGTCCCACTGCTTTCCCCCAGGGAAAGCTGCTCTTTCGTACTCAGTAGGAGGAAACAGCAATTTGTATTTTCTCTGGACTGCTGCAGTAAAGAGTATGTTTTCCCTAGGAAAGGAGCGGGGGCAAGGGGAAAATCTATTCTGACCCAATCACCACAATTGCTGCATCTGAACATTGAATCAAAACCTAGGGACTACA
Source organism: Lacerta agilis (assembly GCF_009819535.1). Taxonomy (NCBI): domain Eukaryota; kingdom Metazoa; phylum Chordata; class Lepidosauria; order Squamata; family Lacertidae; genus Lacerta; species Lacerta agilis. The sequence goes on from NC_046320.1 coordinate 56,964,181, forward strand.
GTAACATTGGCGGTCTTTCTTGGTCTTCTGAATTCTCCATCTTGGGCAGCTTGTGAACACTTGAGCTGAAATAAATAAATTTTTTTGAAAAATGTCCAGTAGCACTTTAGAGACCAACTAAGTTTGTTCTGGGTATAAGCTTTCGTGTGCATGCACACTTCTTCAGATACTGAAGTTACTCTGCTGATGTTCTGAAACTGCTGCCATTTTCCTGCTTCAAGTCATCCTGGGCTCATGGAAATGTTGGCCGAAACACCACTAGTCACGCACAAAAGAGACACACCAGCTGATTCAAGGTTTAAAGGAGGAAGTGTTGGATTTCCTCCTTTCGTGGCAGCTATTAATATTGGATGTGCTCTGATTTATTTATTGCAAGTTGTTGTTGTTCAGTCGTTCAGTCGTGTCCGACTCTTCGTGACCCCATGGACCAGAGCACGCCAGGCACGCCTATCCTTCACTGCCTCCCGCAGTTTAGCCAAACTCATGTTAGTAGCTTCGAGAACACTGTCCAACCATTTATTGCAAAACCCACAACAAATCTGTTCTGTAGGCAAAAAGTTTGTTTGCTTGTTCACCCTGAACACTTGAGTGGTTAGAATCGGGTTGTTGTTTGTCTATTCTCAATTGTTCTAGTTTAGGTAGCCTTTTTTTAAGTCTATCTCATTGTTCAGTTTTCTTGCTCTGGTAGGGTCAGGGAGAACCCTCTTTAATCCTTTAGTTTGGGAAGACTTTGCTTCACTCTTCTCCTCTTACGCTGTGATTTTGCTATCCTGTTTTATTGCATGTTATTGAACTTGCCTTGTCTCTTTTGTTGTATTAATATACCGTTCAGCACTTAGGGACCTTTGGGCTGAAAAATGCTATATAAACCAACCAACCTAGAACTACTACTGCTGCTATTATTATGAGATTATACTGGGCATTCCACTTCTAGCGCATGCTGGATCAGGGAATTGCAATGCATCCTTGCTCTGTCTGCTGGGGTGCTGTCGCTACCCATATTAGCAGAAATTGGAGGGGGGAAAAGAATTATTATTTTTATAGCATCTCTCTACTCCAGTAGGTATTGAGCAGTGGTGGTATTCAACAGGGCAGCTTGATTTTTCATGGCACATCCCAACCCTTCTTGCCATACATAATGCAAGAGTTACTGGTTTAATGGATCGTCTCATGAAGATTTTATTTTATCATAAGTATTTTGTTAGGAACTAACCCAGCTGAGAGCACAGCTCATTGGCTTTTTCTAAAGGCACATTGATTGTAAATATTAATTAAAAAAACAAGGCATTAATAGACATGGTTTTTATTATTATAAAAAAAATTCTTTATTAAATATTAATAAAGCATTTTACCCTGTAGCTATACCTAGAAAAAAGGAAGTTCACAATACATCAAGCTAAGAATTCGCTGGATTCATTCACTGGAAAAAGTGAGAATCCAATGGGGAAGTCCTACTGCACAAGCATTACAGAATTACATGGCAGCTTTTAAGCAAACACCAGTCCATTCCATTTATGTATCCATGTGCCCCCCAGCCCAGTGACTTGTACGGCTACAGGGGCTTGGATATGCACCTGGAGCTCAACATGTTGAGAGTGCCATATCAAAAATGCTGAATGTGCACAAAAGGGATGGACTCTGAAACCATTTCCTATTTTAATATGTTTAGGGCCAAACTAGGCAAGCTAACTTGGGAAAGGTGGGGCTCTCGACCTTTGTATTTCTATTTTAGAGGTTGGAATGCATTTGTGGAGGAAGATCAGAGGGCTGCAAATCACAAATCTCCCTGAGCTTTGAAACTGGAAGTGAACCTGAAAACAAGTGGCAGACTTTGGACTCTCAAATGTCAGTGGCGTCTTAGGCAATGCTTAAACTCCGTGCCCCCCCCATCTCTCATGCCCCATTCTATTTCATAGTTTGGGTGCTCCCAAAAGCATGGCACCCAGTGCAGCTGCACTGGTTGCACTATAAAACCACCTCAGCTGAAAAGTAAATCAGTCTCAGAGAGTATATGAATTTTTAGTGGAATAATCAACAGGTGGTGTAAGGAATTGAGTACCCCCTTCTTTACACACCTATTAAGTTTACCCTGCAAATGATCCCTTGGCATTGCATTTGTGTTGCCTTGGCAAACAACGGACTGGAGCCATGCATTTGATAAGCTAACAGCTGGCTCCACCCCCTACCTGGCTCCAGGTAAACATGCACTGGAGCCTTGCAGAGGGTATGCTTGGTGGCCGTCGTTTCTTCTTGCATATAGGGTAGTCGAAACAAGCAGAGAGGCAAGTTTAGAAAACAATTTTATTAGACAAATTATTTAGACAAATTATACACAGAAAGCTCTGCCACTTGTAACTGAGGCCTCCAAAATGTGTTTTGTGTATCAGTATAATAGGCAACACATTGAAATAATTGGTTTATCACTAAAATCACTGCAACATCTGGTATATCCCTCTAGTTTGTTGTAAAGAAATTTCTTTCTGTCCTTCTTCTTCTTCCTCTTCTTCTTCTTCTTCTTCTTCTTCTTCTTCTTCTAAAAAGTCAGTTGTGTAGGAGCTCATGAATGTTACAAGGGGAAACAAGTTGTGCATGCTTTTAAACACTTGTACCCTAGAAACAAAATGGCCTTTTGCATGATAAGAAAATTGTTCTGCCTTACACAGTAGACAATATTATGAAGATTTCATACAAAAAACAGTGACAGTACAAGATGCTTTCCCAGAACAGAATTAAGCATCAAAATAGAACAGATCTGAAGAATATATCTTGAAATTTCTCCTAAAGCAGATCACCTAAGTTGCTTCCTATAATCAAGGCCTAGCCACATAATGGAGTTAGGTTAAAAAAAGTATTAAAACAAATTAAAAATAAAACACGGGATAAGTTGGCTCGCTTTCTACTTAATCGCATTTTAGTTTTTAAGGATTACAACTGAAAGCTCATTTTACAGATCTAAACAGGTAAGAGTGTTAGCTTCAAAAATGCCGCCGTGCCAAAGGAGGCACTGTTTTCGCCGTCACCAGTTTATCATTCTATACAATTGGCACTCACGTCAAAAATACATCTATAATTGAATATGTAATAAAGATTTAAACAAGAGATCATTCTTTTGTTTTCCTCCCCTCTCCTTTATATTCTTGGAGTAACACAGGATTGCAATTAAGGCCACACCAATATTTCTCGACCGCTGCCGTCCTCAAACTCTCACACCACACTTGCAATGATGGATAGTATTGATTTCGAAGAGCATTTATTAACCTTCCATGATCTGTTTTTCAAGCCCTTGGGAACTGAAAATCAGCTGTCCCTCGATGTATATGTGTGTGTGTTTTTACCTACCAGTTTTTCCCATTTTGTCAAAAGTAATTACAAAGTAAAATATGATCAAGGTTACCCTTAAACAGCTGAATAGCCAATGCAAAAACCTAAATGAATGAGTTATACACCTAGGTACAAATGTTACATTGCCCTAGATGTTCTAATAAAATAAAAGGCATTAAATATAAAACAATGCAAATAACATTAAACCTCCCTACCTTTTCTTTGTGGAAAACCCCCTGTCCTGTACATCTTTCCAGTATACAACACTTTTTTAAAACTAAAGCTTTATTAGACAAATTGCAATAGCATCAGCTTCCGTTTTATTAGATATATACATGAGTACATATATATATATATACATATACCAAGGTATATGTATATATATATATATGTGTATGTATGTATGTATGTATGTATGAGCTACTAATTTATTTAACAGAACAGAGGATTCTGCCATATGATACAGTTTACTGTACATAAGGAAAAGAAAACCTTTGAAACACTGTACAATCACATAAAGGTCATATGCACTGTTGCAGTGCAAAAAGGAGATTTAACTGTAGTCTTTACTGGCATAGCAATGGCTTCTTGAAATCCTACAAAACTGCATTCTCATATTAGGTGGCCTGAATGGTCTCTCCCTTCTCTTTCCCCTTTCTCTCAACCCCCCCCCCATTGTAAATACTGTAAGGTTTGCCTTTGGTCCACAGTTAACAGGACACAGAACAGCAGTGAAGCACTGGAATGGATGCAGCAGAACACAGAGAAAAGACTGAAGTTATTGCAATTGTATAAAAACTCAAAGGCGAAACAATACAAAGGTCTTTCAGTGAAATAACCCCATATATTTGATACAGGCTCAGTGTCCGTTTCCTTGTCTTCAAGTTTATGAAATGCTGTACTAGTAGAATGTTAGGGAAGTGGCAGACCTGTTGTTTTTTAAATGGTGGCTCAGTTGAAGTTACTTCAGAGTAATCCCACTGGCCAGAATGAGTTGATTTGATGGTTTACAGAGTTGGGGCCATAATACATTCTAGAAAGCGCTTATTCCAGAGACACACCAGTTGAGCTAATAGAGCTACTCTAGAGGAGCTGGACTGGAAACCATGGCCTCAAGTAGAGAGAAAGCGAAAAAGAGGAGGGGAAGGATAGTGAGTTGTTACTAATACTCCTGATTTCTTTTTAAAAAGTTACATCCATGTTAGTCCCACAAATATCACAGCTGCTCCTTGCAAAGGGAGTCCTAGAAAGAAACAGTGACAAAACAATGTCTGAAGCTTTATATGGAGGTGCCTCGGTCTGGGTCGTTACCGATGTTGAGCCCTAAGGTCGGAGTTGGTTGATAGGGAATTGAGGACATCGTTTTGATGGGACTTCTGAAAAAGCCCCCATTTGGAGCCCTGTGCCTGAAAGGGCCAGTTCGGTGTTCAGGCACACTGCCAAAAGAGAATCCAGAAGCAGCTTTAGCTGAAAGCGTACGACTAAGAGTCTGGATCTGTTCTGGTATGAAGGTTGTGGTAGTGATATGAGTGTTCCTGAAGTCACTGATCTGCTCTAGCGCTTGACGCGTGGGCAAAGTATCAATGTCCAGGGGAGTCAAGTCTATAGATGAGGTGGAAAACTGTTTATGGGGGCTCTCGTCATCTGTGCAGAGGCTGTTCACACGTCTATGGAGATGCTCCAGATCAATTTCCTTGTCATCCTGGAAGGCAAAAAGAGGAAAACAACAACAACAACAAATCACTCATTGCCACCTTTCTCTAGACAAAAAAACCCCCAGAAAGATTTTCCACAGAATAATAATCAGAACTATTCAAATAAAGAAAACTAGGCTTGCTGCACATCAGTTAAAAATAACAGAGGCTCAACAAGTCCTCTGCTGAACCATCTAACTAGTTTAAACAAAACACATGAATACTGGCAAAAATGGTGCCTTAGTTTACAACCGCCAAGGCAGAATGCAAATAATCTGTGGTAAATCTTTCTTACGGGGCGAGTTGTGTGATTTGGATGGCATACAAGTGCACTCTCCCTTTCCAAAGCGTTCATCTTTACAGTTTAGCCTCTTGAACATCTGGCTGCAGATGCTGTAGAGAAATGCTTGTTGGAAGATGAGGATTTGGAAGTAGGATGCTCATGGTTTAGACCAATGTTACATGAATAACAATGACTTTTGTGTAATGAAGATGAAGTACAGTGAAGTGTTGAATGACTGGAGAAGATTGTGAGAGCAGCTGGCTGTAGACCACACATTACACTTTCAGTGTGATGTACTGTTTTGTTTCGCGTTGGCAGGGCAGTGCTGTAGTATGACAGTTCAGGCAATTGCCTCTGGCTCCTTTCAACAATTTGCCAGCTCTGGAAAAGTATTGGAAGTGAGAGGGCATGAGTTCTAAGCAGTGCTGCTATCTGACACCACAAGGCCCATGTCCACCCAATCACCCTTAGCTTCCCATCTATTACTGTGATGGGTATATAGCTATTGATCCACAAAAATAACAGCAACCAAGCTTAGGGTCAAAAACAGATTGGCTCAGATTAAGTTATTGGTACTGGCGGTGCTGGATTACCCAATAGGCAGGCTAACCGCATGCTTAAAGGTAAAGGGACCCCTGACCATTAGGTCCAGTCGCAGACGACTGGGGTTGCGGTGCTCATCTCGCTTTATTGGCCGAGGGAGCCAGCGTCCAGCTTCCGGGTCATGTGGCCAGCATGACTAAGCCGCTTCTGGTGAACCAGAGCAGTGCATGGAAATGCCGTTTACCTTCCTGCCGGAGCGGTGCCTATTTATCTACCTGCACTTTGAGGTGCTTTCAAACTGCTAGGTTGGCAGGAGCAGGGACTGAGCAATAGCAGCTCACCCCTTCGTGTTGATTCGAACCACTGCCCTTCTGATCAGCAAGCCCTAGGCTCTGTGGTTTAACCCACAATGCCACTTGCGTCCCTGAACCGCATGCTTAGGGCACAGCAAAATAGGGGCACCCCACTCCAAAAGAGACTATTTTTTGAAATGATTTGACGTTAAATATTTTCCCCCAAAAAACATTGGAGCGTTGAAGTAGTCATCATGGGGGAAACCAGAACTTTGTTAGACTTCCTTACACTCCACTCCAAACTCTTTACTCATTTTACTGTTCTCTTTTTATTACTTATCCCACCTCAACCAGGAGGTGTCGTCCTAATGCAGATAGAAACAACATGAGGAAACTAGACACTGTCATGTGTTGCACATGACATACATGCATGTATGTTTCAGCGCACATGCAAATTTGGTGCCATTTTGAAAAATAAAATTTAATTTTACAACTTAAAAGTATTGTTTTTATTTTGAATTACATATGGCTGGGGCATTGTAATCTTTTCAGTGCTTAGATACTCTAAAGTACTAAATCACTGTTTTCATTCTCTTGGGAATTTTTAGCTTCGATACAATAGAAATGTTCAACAGAATTATAGCTATCTTTGCAATCAAGCTTGTTCCCTCACCAAGAAAAAAAAATCTATAAATTAAATTAAAATTTGGAAATGTCAGCAACAAAATTTATTTCTGTAGAAAACCAGAATCTCACGTTGTGCTCTGCCAATCATCCTGATGGAACAATCCCCAATCTTCTGACACTCCACTTTGGTGAGCTATTCTGGAGGTTTCCCCGCCCCATGCCTTGAGTCAGTTTTGAGGGGGACAGGAATGTGTGTGTGGGGGGGAAGGAGAGCAGGGAAAAACCCCATTGCATGAGCTGAACTCCTTGTGCGGGGCTTCTGCTGTTGAGGCTGGTTAGCTGAATCCCACACATAACTTCTAATATGCCATATCCACAGACAAATGTAGATTTGTAGAAAATAGCTTTGGCAACACACCTTCCACCCTGTTTGACTTTATGAGAACCAGTTCGCAAGCTGGTTTGGTGGAAGATATGTTTTAGAATAAACAATGAATTTGAGTAAAGTTGATGGAGTTACCAGCAGCTTGGCCTAAGAGCTTTGATACAACCAGACTTTCCTTCTATGTGTTAAATGGAATATGACTCTACTTTGAAAATACCAAGACTGCTAATTCTTTTTCTCTTTTTTTGTATTTCATCATCATAAAGCTGCTGTGACTTTTTATAGAGCATTTCCATATTTTGGGTCACATCCAGTGCTGCACAAGGGAAGTTCCACTCATGCAATGGGGTGCATAGGTTTAGCCAGGATATTTGTTAGTGGGGGGAGGACTTTGTTAGAGGGGGCAGAACCAATGGGATTGGTCAGTTCAGTATTTCTATTGTTTTACTTGATCTAGGGGGGCAGTTGCCCCCCCGGGCTACAGCCATGATGGAGTTTCCCTTCATTTCCTCTCCTTGAGTGCCCTCAAAATATTCTCCAGAGGGTCCTCCAGCCTCATGGAGCAGATTTTAAGGGTGTGCAGGGAACTCCAGGGGAAAGTTCTGTTGCAAGAGTGGAAGTGTGCTCTGCTAGCAGAACAGCAGAGTTCGGTATGAACCATTTGGCTTTCTTCAATGACTGTTGTGCTTTTGTAGGTGACTAGAATGTTGACATGTATGACAGCTAGATGTTAACTGTGCTGATTGCTGCTGGTTTAAATATGCAGTAACAGTCAAACAGCCAACAGTGGCAGATCCAAACCACCATGATAAGAGGTATCTCTTCTGTGAGTTATTGCCTGCGTATAATGGGTCTCTGGGAAAGCTGATACCTGGAAGTATCCCAAGTATCACTAGTAGTAGGCTTGCCCCTGTTCTTCCTCTTAGGGCCTTTCAGCATGACCACCAATATGTGTGTAAACACTGTATTTTAATTTCGTATTTGAGACTTCCGGCTGGCGACGCCATAGCGGGTGGTCGGGGCTGCTTCGGCTGCGAGGCGCCCGATCCATCCCGGGGGTTAGGAGCCCCGCAACCGCAAAGCGGGGCTCCGGTTGGGGTGCGGGAAGAGCGTCCCGCACCCTGGGCTCCCCGGCTGCGCCCACGGAGGCTCCGAACCCTTCCCTTGCCCCCCCTGTAAAGGGGGAGTGGGGGTGAAGGGACAACGGAGCCGGGCTTACGGGGATATGCCCCAACCGGGATGCAAATGCGGCGACAAAGCCCGCGGTGAGCGTCTTAGTTCTACCTTTGAAGAATGGAGCCAAAGGAACCCGGTGGTCGTGAGTAACTAATTTGACCAGAAATCGAGCTTTTGGAACAATCCGGGGGGAAGGAGAAAGGCAGCCTGCCTTCTTCCCTTCGAGTTAAAGAAGCTAACCAATTTGAGCAACTGCTGCTACAGGACTGCTATAATGTGCTTAAAATTGATACATGAGACTGGCAAACTTTTTTCTTGGGAAGTAAATTAGTGGAAAATATCTCCATTTAAAGTTGCGGTATCTGCGCTCCAGTTTAGGAAAATGGCGATGAACAGAGAGGCAGGAGTAGAAATTTGATACCCACTTCCTCCCCCTCTACCAGTATGCTGGGCTTCGTCCTTGAACTGGTACTGAACTCTGGACTAACGGACGAACAGAGGCTCACTGCTTTGAAGGTGGAACTGCTGTACAGGAAAGTCAAAGTCTTGTGTGGGGGTCTGAAAGAGAACCAATTGCCCACAGAGGAGGCTTTTAAAACTTTTAACACTTTGGAAGAAAGTCTTGCCAAAGAGCTGAGAGGATGTCTGGGAAGATGGAGAGAAATGAGTGAGCTACTTCGGAGAAGAAACTCGCCTTTTGGGGGTGGCAGTCCCAAGGCGACGGTAAGATTTGTTATATCCAGTCCCCGAGGTGTGAGCTCGGGGGCCAGGGACAGAGAATTATGGTTTTTACAAGAAGAAAAGGAATGCTACAAAGAACCGGAGAAGCTGAGAGACGACGAGATGGACATCCTGGAGCTCGTGGCAAGGAGAGCTTTGGACTGTGCCTGGATCTGTGGACGCTTGGAGAGGGAAGCCACAGGGAAATTCAGTGTTGAGGCCACCAGGAGAAGAATAATGGACAGAGGGGGTGTGGGGTGAAACACTAAGTAAAATTTGAAGTAGCCTGCCATGGAATTTTGAAATCGGAGGGCGAATACTGTCAACAATCTTTCTGTTTTATTTTTTGTTTGAATATGAAAGGAGATATTTTGAGTTACTATGTTATTAGCAGCAGTTTAAAGGATAGAAGAGATAGATATGATATAAATGATTGGTGAAGATTTCAATGGAAGAAGAATTATGATGAGATATTACTACGATGATGCATTGTTAGTTAAAGGTTGAATATATAATTGTGTGTAATTATATAATTGAATTTGAATTTCAGGAGAAATGGTTATAAAATAGATTAAGGATATGAACTCGAAGGAGAAAGGGCAGGGGAAGTCAATGGTCAAGATATGGAAATAGAAATTTTCTTTTTAAAGAAAAGATGCAACAAGAAAACTTGACACTGTTTGTATTTGTTTTATTAATGTATTTGTTTTGTATTTGTTTAATTGTAGGTGTGGGTGTGGGTATATGTTGTTATAAGAAAAAGGTCAATAAATTCTTATAAAAAAAAAATAATTTCGTATTTGGTGGTCCACGTAATTTTCCTCAAGGCCGTGTTCTGTAGGGTGGAGTGGAAGGCTGAGTGCAAGAGACACAAGGCAAACAGTACAGGAAAAAAACGGGGAAATGGAGACAAAGATGATGGGGAAATTGTGGAGGGGGAAAACTGCACAAAAGAATATCAGAGACAGGAAGTATTGTGTGCTTTGCGTAGAATGGTCATGAAGAAATAAGGAAAAATTGTGAGCCCTTGAGATCCCATGCTGAATTTCACATATTGACTGGAACAAACTAGCAAGATCTTTGCCTGCTGTGCTCTAGTTTGCTGCTCATTTGAATTGTGTTGTCTGAATAACAACAACTCAAAGCAGCACCTATTGGTGTTTTTTTGCTGAATTTTCAGTAGGGGTGGGAAACCTGTTGCCCTCTGGAGGTTGTTTGATTCCTGCTTCCATAAGCTCCAACCAGCATGGCCAATGGTCAGGCATGATGGGAACAGTAGTCCAACAACACCTGGAAGGCCACAGGTTCCTGAGCTCTAATTTAAATGGAAAAGCTCTTATATTTTGAAATAAAATGTGACTCATGTTAAAACTAATTTTTGATTTAATATTTTTGTAAGTAATGCTAGATGCCTAATTATAGTAGTTGGTTCATTTAGTAGCAGAACATGCTTATTTAGTACCAGCAGTACTAAATATTTATTTAGTGTTTATTTAGTACATGTATATGCTTAATTGAATACTTTGGAAGAAACAACATGTTACCCTATTTAATATTTTCTGGTAGTCAATATGCCAGATTCTGTTATTCACTTGGCCAAAAGCAGGACTGCAGTGACTCCACTGAAGTTACTTTAAAATATGATGGCTTGCTCATATTTTTCCTTGTTTTGTTTTCAAAGCAAAAATTTCTGCAAAATCCCTGCAAAATTCAGTATAAACACCTGTGTGTTAACTCCACTAATCACTGACTAGTAACATGTAGAAAAGTAAACAGAAAGATGAAGTAATTATAAATAATATGCACTGGACATGTATTGACTCTGTACTGTGTGCAGTTTCCAAATGAATATTCAGCTTTGCTAATATAACCTTTTTCAGAACAGGAGATCAGTGAAAACCCAAAGCCCCCTTCTGTGTTACTTGCTCAAATGGGCAAAGGATGGAAAAAGGTAATAGGGGGCCAGGGCTCTGGTTCATCCATTATTATGCATGGATCCCTTTGCCTCAAGACATGTAGGGTTCTCTGGATCCAGGACCCCTGATTGTAAAGGTGTGTGTGCGTGCATGAAGGTTTCCCTGCCTCAGACATCCATGGTAATATTAGTGTGGATGGCAGAGGAGAAGCCATGTACAATCAGAACCAGAAGTGTAGCTCCACAGTCTCTTTCTACACACTTTGCCTCTTCAGGTGAGTAGCACATGAAAGGGGCTAAAGAGCACCAGGGGCAGGGGCATGCCTTATTATCTAGTTACTATTTTTTCACTAGCTGCATTGTTTCCCCATTTCCTACCACATCTTTGAAGTGGTTAAACTTAAAGAAACCAGATCCTCCAGGTATTTATCCAGGGGAAATCTAACTGCACATACTAATTCATTTACAAATTTACAGCCTCATGTGCACAGTGTTGTGTGCATGGAGCTCCTCTATGTGCAGGCTTCCTCATTAACTTACACAAACAGAAACTCTGCACATGTATCCTCTGTACATAGGAGATTGCCCCTTTGGCGAGATAATTTGAGAAGATCAAACTCCTAGTATGCATTGGAACCTTTATGTGTGATTCTCTACAGGTATATTCACCACCTTTATGTTAAGGGTATCAAATCTCATCATCATGTAACTGTCAGTCTGAATATATAGCAGTACATATTTGTACTATTTTGTTCTGAATTTCCATATGTGAAAAAGAATGTGGTTGATGCATTATCAACGTGGCTGGTCTTCCGGCGATGACAAATCATATGAGTGCCGTACCATGTGGTATGCAGCTTGTGTGTAGCAGTATCAAATGTGGGTCAGGCCAGTATTAACCACATCAGTGCAACCCTTCATTTCCACTCTCTTTGTGTGTGCTGCATCAACATATTTAAAATTAGCCTGCATCACATGGGGCCACTTCACACAAACAACATGCCATACAATATGGCAGCCGTACAATTCATGTCTTAGTGGGAACCACACTGCACTAGTACAAGAAATGTGGGCCTAAGTTTGAAAGCTTGCAACATTTAAAACAATTAGTTGGTCCAACAATAGATGAATTAACTCAAGACTGACCAGATTTTGACTCCAAAATTGTATTTCGTCTGGAAATATGCACTGAAGATCCCCTTCATCCTTTGCCACGCTGTTAATCTTTCAGCATAGAAATAAATTTACAGTGACACTCTCAATACTTACACTAGTCATGGTGAAATCCACTTTTTATTTTGGCCATTACTGATGTCTCAACATGTATCATTCTGTGATGGCAGAGATGTCTTGAGACTTAGCAGCAATAGTGATAGAGGTAACAAAGTAAGATAGGCTCTAAGTCTGATAAGTGATAAGAGATCTGCCTTAAAGGAAGTTACTCCTGTGACAGCCTACTCAGTCTCATGCCCTCTAGATGTTTTGTCTTACACTTCCCTTTATCACTGACCATCAACCATGCTGGCTAGTAATAGATGGGAGTTGCAGTCTGACAATATCTGAAGGGCATCAGGTTGGAGAAGGCTGCCCGGTAAAATGCAGAACAGCCATGAGCTAAGACCAGAAGCAGGTAAGAGGAAAACAGTCCAGATAATGGTCCAGTTAAGCAAATTGTATAAAATTAGAATATTTCCACCTCCATTTTTCATTGTAGTTTCAATGTTGGACCACCAGCATTTTCACAAGTGTTGCTAAGAACACCCTTCCTCCCTACAACTACCCGTTTTGAATGTTGTGATGGAAGCTAGAAAGTGGGTCAACATTGCATATTCATTTCATTTGATTTATGGGCAAGCAATGCAAAAAACCAATTTGTTTCTAAATGTCTGCTGCTCTCCCCACAGTGCCCTGTACTAATGTGCTGGATTGACACTAGGTCAGGGGCATGGTGGGTGATGCAAAATGGTGGCTGGACTGGCAAGACAGCTGGTGCCATGGTTGCTTGCAGTGGTAGCAAAAAAGAAGAAAATAAGCTGTGCTACTGGTTTTACTAATGGGGAGACCCATACCCAATAAACTTTTGGAAAAGTTCTTCTCTGCCTCCTGAAAAATACAGTGAAATAGCCCCCGCCCCAATTTCCCTGCCCATAAATAGGATGGAGAATTTTGAGAGACCATTTGTACACAGTCAACAACAATTGTGGCATTAAATCAGTACTAGGGCATGGACTCCCTGACTAGGCTTCTGATTCTATTACATTCCAAGAATGGCTCAACTGAAGTGGTACCCATGAGCTCCAGAGGTCCTATTGAGCTCAGAGACATTACTGTTTATGCTAGGAGTAGACAACATGGTGGCCTCCAGATGTTGTGGATTACAGCTCCCATCATCTCTGAACATTGGGCAACATGCTATCTCCCCTTGGTTTGTATGATGCCTGAATACTAATTTCTAACATTAAATTCCCTTACTTGATAGGGTCTGTCCTTCATTTAATTCAAATTTGGTATTTTGTGATTTTCTTCCGTGTCACTGCTGAGTCTGTGACATTACAGAATGATACATTATCTCAGCTGATGTCAGAATGAAAACAAGGGGAAAGACTTAGGGGTGATATTTGCCCAAACGCCACCCCATGACCCACACTCCACCCTCTCAAGACATCAAAATGAGACACCACTCACAGGATGGTTTGTGCATAGCTCCATAAAATGATTGCTCCTCTTCTTTCACGTGTGCCTTGATCAACAGTGAAATATTCAACAATGCAGACATTTAAATTATCACCAGGCTTCAGAGTTTACATCCCATTGAGATTAATGGGGACAGGTCACACTTCTCTCAGAGCTATTGTTTAAGGCTGTCTGCAGACACAAGCAGACATGACTGCGTGGGTTATTTTGGTTCACAGCTGGAAAGTTATATTCACAACCATAAGGCAAATTTTCAGTACAATTTTTTTTTTAAAAAAAGAAGAAGCTTGCATTCTAGAGCACAAGACAGCAGCCCAATATGACCTCCAATTTTGGGTTCTGCTGCCCTTCTCATTGTCCTTCAGCCAATGGACTGAATGGATGATAAAATGATTGTTATCATTGGTTCATAACTGTTGCAGCACTGAATGAACCCTGTACCTTGGATAGAGGGGATATTCAGCACAAATTTCCATGTGAAGTTCTAATTTACATAAAACTTCATTGTATAATGTGAACTCTTTTAAGACTCAAATTGCAAGCCAGCAAATCATGATATAAAGGACCAAGGGACCACTTTACAGCAAGTGTTTACTTGCCACCACACCCAAGTTGAAATGTTGCAACATCTGAAATACCTAAATGGTCCTCCCCCTTTTATTCAGAAGTAAGTCACAAGGATAATGTTCAAGTTCCTTCTAAGTAGTAGGCTGATTAATCAGACCCTATCCTTGCTGGTGCTGCTACATTCTCAGTTTTTCTGTACTCTTACTTAAAAGTACAGACACACATGTGCCTTGATAAATGGCAAGCCTTCCTAAAAAGAATGATTAAAAAATGGAGAGACACTACACCCAAACAGGCTAGGAAATAGACCTAAACATTTCAGTACCGGTTAATCAAGCTCTAGTTTACATTTGATTCTTAGATGATGGTGAGTTTTATAGATGCACACCATTCTTTTGAGTGAGATGCACAGATGGACCTTTGCAAAGCAAATGAATGCCTATTAGGGCCATTCCACACATTATGCAGAAACAAACTTGGGTTTGCCACACCTGGTGCTCTCAATAAGGAGCAGCAGCCAATACAGTTCACTGATTAGTGTACCTGGATGATACATGTGTCTGCCAACACATGTTCATTGCATTTGCATGTTACATTTTTAGGTGTACACTTAAAACAGTTCAGGTGTACATCCGAACATGTAATTGTGAAGTGGCCCTTAGACGGTGTTAAGAATATGAAAGCAAATGAGAATTTTTTTTCTTGCAATGATTAAAATCACCAAGGGCTTGTAACAAGAACTAAATTTAAACCCAGTGGCTTGGATACAATGAAACTACCATATGGCCAAGGTGGCCTTGGGGCTGGTGTTTCTCAATAGCAGCCTCTCCTTCCAAACTGAAAACTTCTTTTGAAACTGAAGGGGTTTCAGAAGCCATTTGAGGTATGATATTGAGGTCTGCTATTCAAAGGGGTAGAAGTAAAACAAACCCCACTGGGCATATCCAAGCACACACAAAGTAGCCTTTGGCTCTTTCCCCCATTACAAAAAATGAAAAAAACCCAGTTCTTTTAGATCAGTAGTGAGGAACTTTTGGCCCGCAGGGAATATCCCCCCACATGTTGGTGATTAAGAGGGATATACTACTAGAAGGCTATAGTAAAACATTTCAGAATACACATTTTCCTTCTCACCTCTAGTGCTATGATGAAATGGAAGGGTCTCATACCTCTTTTGAAGGAACCCGCGAGCCTTTTCTTTTGTTCCACCATGTTTCCAACATTGCAATTAAACAGGAGAGAACAATCCCAGCAGCCAGTATGCAAAATACACCTGCAAAGCTCTTTATGTCCAAAGCTCCTCCTTTATATTTGGGGTCCACAGAGGAGTACAGGTCACACTGGCCATTCTTTGGCCACCACTTATGCTTCAGTAGGTCCATGTGTCCATTCTGCTGAAGTTCTAGAATCCTTGGGGAGAAATTACAAGAGTCATTCAAAATCTCATTGGCAATAATGAAGTATTCCTTACATGGCCGTACAGCCCAAACCCAGACTTTCCCAAGATGAAACTTATGCTGCTCAAAAGATCTCATATGTGTGAAAGCAAAAATATCCCCGAAGTGGCTTGCCAAGCATGCATTCTGATATCCAGCTCATATGACTTGAAGCAGTCTCACTAACAAGTGCTGCTGACAAATTAGAGTAGCACCTCGGTTTACGTTACCCTTGGGTAACATAGACTTCGGGTTGTGAAAGTGGCACCCCTGGAAGTGTTTTGCCATGTGCGCATGCGCAGAAGTGGTCTGCCACCATGCGCGCATGCGCAGAAGTGGCCCCTCCAGTTGCGGAAACCTCGGGATCCGACCGGAGCTCTGGAACAGATCCCGTCCGCAACCGGAGGTACCTCGGGTTACATACACTTCAGGTTACATACTCCGCTAACCCAGAAATTACGCTTCAGGTTAAGAACTTTGCTTCAGGATAAGAACAGAAATCGTGCTCTGGCGGCGCAGCGGGAGGCCCCATTAGCTAAAGTGGTGCTTCAGGTTAAGAACAGTTTCAGGTTAAGAACGGACCTCTGGAACGAATTAAGTACGTAACCAGAGGTACCACTGTATCAGAGGGCTGCATCTATGGCTGTCCCATGACATCTGTCTAGAATGTAAGACAAGCCTGCTGGGTCACAACAATGGTCCATCTAGTGCACAGTCCACTGGAAGCCTGCAAGTCAGACATGAGCACAGCAGCACTCCATGCCACCTCCTGTGGTTCCCAGCAAGAGGTATTCATTTCATTCATTTTCATTCATTATATTTCTGTGCTTCTTTTCACTCACACGGGTCACAAAGTGGCTTAAAAACAGTAAGCAAGAAAACAGAACACTACGATTGCAACATAAACCACATAAGATAATTAACAAATCCTCAGTAAAACAACCACCTCCTGTAAAACACTATTAACAAAACAACTTTTTAAAAAGGCTATACAGCACAACCACAAGAAAAGTCATCTGATAAAACTTACAAAACATGACAGCACTCATAATCCACACACACACACACACACACACACACACACCATTAACAAACTAACAATCAAAAACAAACCAAGCACTGCTGGATCTGCACACACGCTATCTCTCCCCACCCGCATGACTCATTGTCGTCCACTCAGTTCATCAAAAGACACAAACACATAATACATCTGACAGTGGAGGTAGAATATAGCCATCACAGCCAGTTTCAGATGGCCAGGCTGATGCTAAAAACGTGCAACTGCCATGTAGAAAGCAGTTGTGTGCTTGCATAATCCAGTCCTGAATATATTATGAGATGTAAGCTCCGTCTGAATCCATGGAAATGACTTCCATATGACGACCACAGTCCACTGTACTATAATATGCACACACCCCATCAAAGTTGTTGACACTTAAGCATAAGCAACTCTGAGCTGGCTACAAGAAAATGTGTTTAGGATCAGGTTTTAAGTCACTTTAATGATGCAGCAGGAAATGCGAGCGTGAAGTGTGCTGTAGGCAGCCCCCAAAGCACAAACGGTTTGATATGGAAGAACGCTGTTTCAACACTTTCAGAGAGCATCCTTAGCTGGACTAGGCAAGAGTGCATAGTGGACAGCTGCCTTGAGTTTTGCTTCCAGGTTGAATTGACCCTTGACCACCCGTTCAACTGAGCTAGTCTTATAAATTGTCAGGCGTCCTGTAATGGCTAATGGGGATGGAGGCTTGCTCACTCCAGTGCCATCAGGAGTTTATGGGAAGAAAGCCTTTCCCTGCCCTGACTCCCATTTTCCCAGCCCCTGCGAAGCACCTGGAATACAGTCAATTGCAGTCTCAATGTGCTCAAACTAGGCCATGCTTTAAAAAGCACTTTTATTGATTTTAAGCATCTGCTTAAATTTCTCCCATTGAAATCAATTGGGCTTAAATGCACTTTAAATTTAGCTGAATTATGTCAATATACAGTCTCTGTTCTAGCCACTTGCTCCCATGTTCTAAAGAACAACCAACTAAGAATTTTTTCACGTGTAATCTTTATTTTTCCAAATTGTCTTATTAGAAAAAAATCACATGCTCTCTATCATATTAATGGTGGCATGAAAATCTCTTCTTTTTGGCCTTGAATATATGCATTTTGTCTTAGACCAATGCATTGCTACTTTCTCTTTTTATACATTCAGTTACAGAATAATTGCTCCACTCTCATTACTAAAAAGCTGTTCCATTTGCCTGTATAATTCCTGATGACACAAGACATCTTTTCTGTAGGAGAGACTTTTATGTGTATGATACTTGAACATTAAGTTGCTCTTTGAAACAGAATTATGTCTAATTGTATGCCCACTAATGGATGTTAATGGATGGGAAAGATCTCTTTCCAGATATATAAAAAAAATGCACAATTCAGAGATAAAGATTTCATAACTAAGCAGAGGAGTTGTAGATATGGAAAGAGGCGATTATAACCTTCATTTGGGGAAATGATGTATCAAGGGAAATTACAGTAGAATAAAGGTAACTAGTCTGTCTATCTGTTCTGTGATACCAAAAGTAATATCTGATTTGCCCTTCACAAAATCAGTGGATGTTCTGGCAATTTATTTCAGTCATTTAATAAGAGGAGCTAATTTGTGCTGAGGTTTGTGAGCTTAAGAGAAATCTACCACCAGACCTTTCTGCTGTACAAACTCTACTAATTTTCAGTGGGGTTTGTTTGAGAGAATAATGGAGGATGCTTTGGAGGATAATATTAGTCACTGAGAGCAGTGTTTTAAAGAGAGACCTAAGGCAATGTCAACCTTAATTTAGAACATACTTTTTTTGCAATGTTCAAATGTCCCACAAGATGGCAGCCTCTACATGAAAACAATGTTCACTGCTCCAGCACTCTTGAAGAGTAAGTACATGTTTCTCAGCTAAGCAGCAGACCTGTGCATCATCACTTGAACATGCTAACACTTGTTTTTTCTGAGCTATCAAGTACACCAGGTTCCCTCAGACTTTGGAACTGTAAACCCTCCTCCCTGCCCCAGTAAAAAAGAACAACTAGCTGTTCAGACTTTCCAAGCTTTAGTCCAGGGATAAGGAAACCAAAGGAACAAGGAGCAGGGCAGAGGTGCAGCAGTACACCGTGGGGGAATGGAGAGTTGTCGAATCAGCCCAAAAGCTGGGGACATCAACAGCATACATCAAATAATGGGACATGGATGTTTTAGGGATGGATCAGTGCTCTGAACTGCCACAGTTAAGATGCAGTCACAGAGATGGGGAAGTGGTACTCAAGTCATCCCCATTGCAACGGGATCTGTTCAGCCAAGACATCATGAACATTCTTGACATAAAGAATAGGGTGTGGGATACAAAATACTTACTCCTGAGATGAAAGACTTGGAGAGAGTCTGGAAGAGCAATCAAACCCCCTCCCTATTTCCTGGCTATGGGTGTGTGTGTGTGTGTGTGCAGATTGAAAGGCCTCCCACCACCCATCACCAATCTCCACCTTCTGTCTGCCAAATGTCTGGTGGGTGAGAAGCTTGGAGGTATCCTTGCTAGCAGAAAGCCCCCAAATGGGGTTTTCTGAGCCAGAGATTTGCTGGATCCTGAGCTGCTCTTGCTGCCTTAACCTAGTGGCTTTGGATCTGAGTGCTGCACTCACCTGGAGCTGGTGCAGGGGCTGTGCAAAGTTGTCCTGTCCCCTTCTACTGCTTCTGCCCCACCAAGGGGTTTTGGGATGTGGATTGCATCCTAAAGCTGCAATACTATGCACACTTTCCCAGGAGTAAGTTCTATTGAACACACTGGCGGAGGAAGAGGAGTGCGGCGGGAGCGCACTGTCCCCTGCAGCGCGATCCCGGGGTGCCATCACAACTGCTTTCCCACCCGCGTTTGGCACCATGCCCCCACAGGCAGCGTTCCACACCCCCGGGACATGCGCCAGCCCCGGCCCGCCTGCTCCCCCCCCCCAGTGCCAGAGCATGAAGCTCCGCCACTGATTGAACACAGTGAGATTTCCTTCTGAGCAGATACCCATTATAATTCTCCTGTACCATAGAACAGAGGTGGGGAACCTGTGGTCCTCCCAATGTACTTAGACCCTAACTCCTATCAGCCCCAGTCAGCACAGGTAATGATAAAGGAGGATATGAACTGTCATCACAGAAAGCCACTGAGCAGAGGCACACCCCTGTATGTTATTTACTCCAACAGGATCTCTATAAGAGTCACATCGTGCTGAATTCTAGCATGTGTGTGCCAGGGGGATACAACAAACAGGAACATCAAGCCCACACAAATTCCTTCACATAACCTAAGGCCTAAGTCAGGCATAGGCAACCTTCGGCTCTCCAGATGTTTTGGACTACAATTCCCATCATCCCTGACCACTGGTCCTGTTAGCTAGGGATCATGGGAGTTGTAGGCCAAAACATCTGGAGAGCCGAAGGTTGCCTATGCCTGGCCTAAGTGCATGCACAAATGCACAATTATGATGTTTTCAGTTCATCAATTTTTTGTGGTGGGCAGTTTGCATGGGCTGGATGTACTCAGCCTAATGTATATACACTGTGATTCGTTTGTATAAAATGTTATGCGTGCGATGGGCATATGGGCATGCAGGTCTGCAGTGTTTTTCCAATTCCCCAGACTACATACAAATCTATTCTAAGGAGAGATCCCCTACATTAAATACATGGTTGCTGGCTGGCTGGTATGGTTTATTACTTTTGGCCCTGGGAAATGGATATAATAGTGGCAAAACTGTCAGGCCTTAGCAAGGGTTAGGCTCCAGTTGGTCTGATCCAAAAATTAGAGGGAATGGGGAAGGAAAGCTATGTGTGACTCCCTTTGGACCAGAATCAGGTTGGGTTCCAAGGTGGAATCTATACACATATAAAAAACGCTGTGAAAATGCTTTTTCAAAAAGGTTTTTGAAAAAATACATGGAATTTGGCATAGCTCACTGTCTCCATCTAGTGTCACATTGTATATTGCACTTTACAATACATTTAAATTGTTTTATTTACAGCTGTATAGCTGAGTCCCAAGAGGTTAGGACGGAAAACAGTTGCACTATAACAATGCCAGCACAGCAAGCTTGCCTTGCACAAGTTTATACCATAGCTAAGGCATGTGCATTTATTTGGGCACAGTGTGCTAGTTAGCGGTTGCTGGTATTCAGACAAGAAGTGGCATTATTAGGAATGCAAAGTGCTATTCCGGCAAACATCTCTGTGAATATACACTAGCATTTCTTTTTCTAGTAATCCAGGTCATACATTACTGAGATTCAGAGAGGCTTAATGCCACATTCATAGAGGGACCACAAGCTCTTTTCACAGATGGCTTGAGGTGGCGTGCCAGTTCCTTGTACCAGGTCATGTTAGCTGAAAGACATTATTTCAGCTGCTCGCTTTTCCTCATTGAAAACCAATGATGAGAGGAAGTGCGAGAAGTCAAGCTTCTGTAAAACAACATGGGAATAATTTGACTCCACATGGAGAGGGCTTCCCATTAACAAAGCATGAACTAGTTGCTGCAACACTGGGGGGGGGGGGGAGGAAATGGTTGTGTTAGTAATTTGGCCGTGAGCATTGCATTCATGCAATTTCTGCCCCTAATGACAATTGACATTAGGTAGTTACAGTACTGGGTTTTACGTAGAACTGAATATAGGTTTACATGACCATTATACCTGTAAGCATGTTGTTTACAGTGGGTTGGAACTAATGTTAGTTGAACTTGGTTCCCAAATGAAATCAATCAGGACTTGATTTTCAGTTCTTGGTGATTAATATAGTTATTGCTTGTTATTTAAAGCTACCTGGGCTGAACGCCATACATTGCACTGGGAAAGTCATATAGGGTCATGTTTCACTCCCCAAACATTTGAACCTTAAAGGTTCACATTTTAGTCCAAGATGAGTGCTTTAGAAGCTCTCTTTGAAAACTTAAAATATGAAGCCATAGGATATTTTTATTTTTGTATTTAAAAAAAATCCCTTCTTTTGCACTGTGTGCTTCTAATGGCTCTCAATCATCTGGGTGTAATGCTGGAATAATAATTCTTCCTTACACTACAAGGCTATAGCAGTTCCCAATAAATTATCATAAGTCATTCGGTTATCAGAGTGACATCCGTACAGACAGAATATGAGAAACGATGTTTCTAAGCAATTAGAGTGCTGGTGACAACCATATCATTTTTTTTCCAGTGAAATTGTTTTGGTAGTTTTTATTTATACAATTCTCCACCCACCCCAATTCATTACCCAACTTCTCAAGAGTCGTGGCAAATGTCTGTATGCCCTTCTAATGTATATAGAACTGCCTGTAAGGTAGGGCACTTGCCTATTCTGGATAGGGTTGCACTTTATATAAAGGAGCTGGGGCAATTCAGGATACATATTTGCTACTAGAGGCTGAAGTGACCTCATGGCTTGGAATGCCTTTTACCAGCTTCGTCTGGTACACCAGCTATAGCCACATCTGGATTGAGATAACCTGGCCATTGTAATCCATGCATTGGTAACACTGAGACTGGATTACTACAATGCACTTTTTGTCGGGCTGCCCATGGGGCTGCTCTGGAAGCCTTGGCTAGAGCCAAATGCAGTGGCTAGGCTGTGGATGGGGGCGGATGGCTAACAGCATGTAACACTACACCTTTGCTAAATGTGCCATCTGCCCTGGCTGTAACATATGCTGTTGAGTAAGTTCAAGGCTCTTATGTAAAAGCCTGAACAACTTGGGTATAGGATTCTTTAAGGACTGCCTGGCCAGATAAATTTGTAAACATCATTCGACTCCTCCATGATAATATGACAGCAACAATCACAGATAACAATGGCTCTCAAAGTGAACCATTCACAGTGGGATCAGGTGTTAAACAGGGTTGTGTTATTGCCCCAACTCTATTCATTGTTTTCATTGTCATGTTCCTACACTATGTTGAAGGTAAACTCCCCACCGGAGTAGAAATCATATATCGAACAGATGGAAAGCTCTTCAATCTGAGCAGGCTGAAAGCAAAGAGTAAGGTTACCGTAACTTCCATCATAGAGTTTCAGTATGCTTATGACAACATAGTGTGCGCACGCTCAGAGGATGACCTCCAAACCATCCTAAATATCTTTGCAGAAGCTTATGAAAAGCTTGACCTATCACTCAACATCCAAAAAACCAAAGTGCTGCACTAACAAGTACAAAATAACCCCTCTGCAGTGCCACAAATCCAACTCAATGGTGTAACGTTGGAAAATGTTGATCACTTCTCCTACCAGGGCAGTTATCTTTCCACAAGGGCCAACACTGATGTCGAAATCCAGCATCGCCTGAGCTCTGTGAGTGTGGCTTTCTCCCGATTGAAGTTCAGAGTGTTTGAGGACCGGGACATTCGCAGGGAAACCAAAATGCTTGTTTACAAAGCTATTGTACTACCAATCTAACATGCTTGTGAAACATGGACCACTCCAACTCCTCGAAAGATTCCATCAACGGGTCTCTGAAATTTTTTACACATCACTTGGGAAGACAGGCACACTAATATCAGTGTACTGGAAGAAGCAAAGATCACCAGCGTTGAAGCAATGATTCTTCAACATCAACTTTGTTGGACTGGTCATGTTGTGAGGATGCCAGATTATCGTCTTCCAAAGCAACTACTCTATTCCGAACTTAAAAATGGAAAGGGTAATGCTGGTGGTCAACAAAAGAGGTTTAAAGACTGTCTCAAGGCAAATCTAAAAAAATGTAGTATAGACACTGACAACTGGGAAACATTGGCCTGTGAGCGCTCCAATGGGAGAACAGCCTTTACCAGTATCTGAAGAAGTGTGCATGCACATGAAAGCTTATACCAAGAACAAACTTAGTTGGTCTCTAAGGTGCTACTGGAAGGAATTTTTTATTTTTTATTTTGTTTTGACTATGGCAGACCAACACGGCTACCTATCTGTAAATGCGCTTTGAAGACACTCGAACTCAGGACGCAAGGGAGAAACATGCTAAGAGGAAGGCATGCTTGGCAAATCCACACCGTGATCAACTCCCTCCCAGAAACCAATGTCCCCACTGTGGAAGGACATGTTGATCCAGAATTGGCCTCCACAGTCACTTACAGACTCATTGTTAAAACCATGTTTATGGAAGACAATCTTACTCGGCTATGAATGATCGCTAAAGAAGAAGAAGAAGGGGTGCGCTGCTCATCTTGCTTTTCAGGCCGAGGGAGCCATAGTCTGTCCACAGACAGCTTTCTGGGCCATGTGGCTAGCATGGCTAAACTGCTTCTTGTGCAACGGGACAAGTGCCAGAGGGCACGGAAACACTGTTTACCTCCCCGCTGCAGCGGTACCTATTTATTTAATTGTTCTGGTGTGCTTTCAAACTGCTAGGGACAGAGGAACAGGAACTCACCCGGTCATGCGGATTCAAACCACCAACCTTCCGACTGGCAAGTCCAAGAGGCTCAGTGGTATAGACCATAGCGCTACCCACTTCCCTTATATAAGCACCACCTGAGCCCTTATATTCCAGCTTCATCACTGAGATCATCTGGAGGAGCACTGCTAGCTGTCCCCTATGTTACAGACTGGCTTCTACCAGAAGCCAGGAGTTTAATGTTGCCAGTCTCACGCTGTAGAGCAATCTTCTAGCAGAGATTTAGCAGGCACTCTCACTTTTGATTTTCAGGCTTCTCCTGAAGACCAATTTGTGTTTTTGTTTTTTTAAAATAGTCATTTAAATCATTTTATAGTGCTCATGTTTCAGTGTTTATTGGTATATACTGCTGTGTACCAGCATGCTATATTGTTTGAATTGGTGTTATATAAATACTTGTATAAAGAAAATAATAAATAATGGGGGAGATACATGACATAAACTATTCTTGTTGGTGGTTTCATTGCTTAACAGAGTAGCCGAGCAAGATTGTTACCCCAATCCAGCTCTAGTTGCACATAGTCATACATGACAAATTGTCACAGGATGTGAATGGGGACAAGCATTAGACTATACAGTCTGGACATCTGGATGCACACTGGCATCTATATTCTGCCATAGTTAATTGACTATGTGTGGCTGGATTTTGATCAACAGGGATACCTGTCCCCTTGTTAGCACTTTCATGACCATTCATGACGGGGTACAAAAGTTGCTGAAAGGGAGGTGCATGTTATGGGACAGGAGGATAATGAATTTGTGATAAACACCTTCCACACTTTGGCTCAGCACTAGCTGAAGAACTGGACTTTTCTTCTTGTCTAAAAAAAGATGAATACACAACATTAAACTATAATGAAGAGTGTGCACATTAATATGAAATGAGATATTCATTATGTTTATTGTTGGAATAAGCACCGGAGGGAATTCTTAAATGTAATGCTAGTTTCTTAAACTTGCTTTGTTATTCTGCTGAGTACTTCATTTCTAAAAGTTGGAGAAAAATTGATAATCAAGATCTTCTGCGCACTTTTAATATGAAAAGGATGCACAGAAGGTCTCTTCATTTATTGGCCGCCCAGAGGAAAATAAGAATAGAAATGTGAATGTCCATTTACCAATCCTACATATTATCCCAGCAGTTATTCCCAAGGGACTCACATAAATATTATAAATTCATTAAGCTCAGGGCTCTTATAGTAAACAGCGAATGAATTCATTATGTTGAGTCATGAATGTGCATTGCCAGTGTTACCAGAACAAGGGATTAGAATAGGTTCTGACCAGTTTTAGAAAGGCAACTGGGGGCTCTCTAATATACTTACACTCCCCCCCCTGGTTCACAATGCCATCCCTATTAACACTGACATCATTGGGGTTTTTGTTCAAAAGAATACGTGCTTTGGTAGAGGCAATGTAGGGGTGGCTTCAAGGTTCCCATCACCTTACTTCCTCTATCCATCAAAATATGATTAACTTCCTTTATCCCTTCCATATTTGTGCCCCTTTCCTCATTTTTCCCTCCACCTGTGGCTCTCTCCTTTTTAAAGATTGTGTAGGCCTGTCCAGTTTCGATATTTGATTCAAATTGGATGTTGATTTAGGGCTCTGAGTAAAACTTAACTGAATACAATCCACAGCATCTCCTGTTTATAAGGTAAGGGAGCCAGTGACGGGAAACACCACTCTGAGCCTGAGAGCCTGGTGAGATGCTGCTACTTGATCCACCTTCCTGGAAGTTACAGATGCAACCACCACCATAGACTTGTTTTATGGCCCAGTCTTCTGGGCATCTCTTCTCCTGTTCAGTACCAGGCCCTGTGATTGCTAATACCAGAGCAATCAATGAGATGAGCCAGCTTTCTGTGTCAGCTTTCAGTCTGAAAGGCGGGCAGTTTGCAAACAAACAAAGATCCTTTCAATTTCCTCCAAGTAAACACAATTCTGAATCCCATCCCAGAGTGATCTGTATATGCCACATCTTAATGGGATCAGTTGCTAAGCCCCATTGCTTTTAATGGACCTGCATCACAGTGTATGTAAACAATGATCTGATGAGTGTAGGAAGTTGCCTTATACTGAGTCAGACCATTGGTCCACCTAACTCAGTATTGCCTCTACACTCACTGGCAGCAGCTCTCCAGGGTTTCAGAGAGGGAGTCTTTCCCAACCCTACCTGGAGATGCCAGGGGTTGAACCAGGAACCTTCTGCATGCAAAACATTTCTGCCACTGAGAACCTGCCTCCCCCTGTAGCTAGAATTAACCAGAGTCCTAGTTAATCAGAAGAGGACCCCATCAGAGGAGGACCCCAACATGGGGTCCAGCATGAGAGCCATCTGCTCAGACCCTCCTCAGAATACCTCAGTGAGTGTTGTTTCCTGGCAATGCAAAGTGCCAGCAAGAGTTGTCTCCATCAAGGGTTCAATAACATCCTCCTTTGCCTCAAAGGACAACAGCAAGATAGACCAACACTTGTGGTTTATCCACACTTACTTTTTCTCCACTCTTTCCAGGCACAGTCTGTGCATTCAAGCTCTGTGTCTGAGTATCCTTTTTTTTTTGCTCCAGAGTTTTCCCCCACAAAAACCTGCTCTTTAAAGCTCAATTGGAGCAAATGGCAATCTGCTTAATATCCGAATTGAGATTTGCTTCTATTGAGCAGTAAAGAGTGGGTTTTCATGGGGAAAGCTCTGGGGCAACTCCCCCTCCATGCTTGAAAGCAGAGCTCTTAAGTGCAGACCTGTGCCTTGACAGAGCAGGTCAAAAGGTAAGTGTGGAAAGCAGGAAATGCCCTCTGTGTAATCCTGTTTACAACAGGGTTATCATTTTTATTATGATATATTTTTGTAAGCTGTTTTGAGAGTCTCTCAGGGTTATAAAGTCGGATATAAGAAGAAGATCCTGAGACCATATATCCCAATCTAGCACTCCATTCAGGAAACTGCAGAAGATGACTTAATTGAATCCAACTGGACTCACCCCCTGAATCTTGATCCTATGCCCTACAGGCACCAAGAACAGTGAAAGCAGTGAGTTAAGTCCTAAGTTTGGTCCCACTGATTCAGTGCTTGCTTTGCAGCATGAAGCATCCTCTGTCAGAGTCCTACCCAGAAGGAGCAGAATCAGGACTGCACAAGTACTCTAGGAAGAGTAGGGCATCCAGGTTGAATAATTAAATCCTCAGTTTCTGCCTGGAAGTTACTAATGCAATACTTGCTCCTTTTCCACCAATCTTCTGCATAGTTCCTCTCCTACCTAAGGCCATTTGATCGCTGACACTACTGAACAACTCCTTAGTCTGGCTCAAAAGGCTGGAACAGGACTCTGCCAAACATTGGTGTGATCCAGCCAAAATTAAGAATCTTTAAGTCTCAGTTATGTCAATGCTAGGGTTTAAAAACACATGGTTAATTTCCTTTTACTGCAATTAGTGCATTTAAGAGTACTTAATTTCAGTATTATTTCTACTATAATGTTTTGTTGTTTCTTTAACAAAGTTGTGAGACAGTTGAGGCTGAGAGATGGGAACTGGTCCAAGGTAATCCAACAAGTAGCATTGCTGAGTGTTGCTTTGAACCCATATCTCTCTAGTCCAAGTCCAACAATATTTCTCTGACAACACATGAGCTCTCTTTAATCAGTGAGAATAAGGGAAGAAGAGCCCACTCATTATGGTCAATTGGATTTTGGATCAGAAACTGTACAGTAGGACTTTGCCCCTGCCCTTTTTACTTAGAGGCAAGTTACATGGAAAAATCAAACTGGTAGATAGGCTTTTAATTATTGGGTTCTGCTTGAACATCATCATTTTTCTTGCAGAAAAGAAAATCAATAAGTGAGGGATCCAGGATCTTTGACCTGCTTTTGAGGCAATGTGCAAAACCATTCCTTTACCATTGAGAAGGAAAATCCAATTAGCATCTCTGTGGCTCTTAAGAGTTATGCTGACTAGTGAACTTTAATATTTTTATATCTGTTATATGTTTATGCTAAAGTTGCAAAAGTCAAGCACTCATTACAGAACTGGCAGGCATGATCTTTCCTAATATGGTAGCTGTGCTCCAAATGAACAGATAATAGGCATTATGAAACCAAGCTAAGAAATATATAGGGCTGTTGGGAAGGATTCAGTAATGGTTCCTGTGGAGGCAGAAGCCATAACGGCAAATGGAAAAGGGAAACACTAGGAGTGATTTTCTTTTTTAAAAATGCCAACATGATTCTTTCGCCCAATGTGATATTTAGGTTAAAAGTTAAGGAGGGAAGAAGAGGAGAAAGATCATTCTTTTTAATTGTGAGAATCTGGAAACAATCATCTCAGCCTTGGAGTGATGCTTCAGGCAATGTTGGTGCTTGCTCTTACACAGCTGTTCAGGCATCCAATATTGGAGCCATAATTTAGAGCAACAGCATCAGACCTAACTGACTGAGCACACAGCCAGGCTGATTTGGTAGGCTGGAGACATTATTAACCTGGATCAGAGACAGGAGGTATGGAGGACCTTAGTCCTGTACCAGATCTGGCCTGTGGAGCTTCTTCTCAGCTCCTTCCCAGCTTCTATGCTTCTATGCTGAATGTGGAGGGACTTTTCTTCAGCCAGAGCAGAAATGCAGCAAATTGCTGGTGTGGCACCACTGATATGAGGTTTAGGGAGGCTGTAATGGGAGGCTTCACTCAATCCAAATTGCAGGTAGGGTGGGAGCAAATCTGTAGCTCTGCAGTTGGAGGACCACATCCCTGAAGGTTATTGTCAGGGACTGGTTGGACATTATTCGAGGAATAATGGGAGGAACCAGTTGGGAACCTCCAAGGGGAGAAGGCTCAGAGCCCAGGGATTGGTGGTGGAATGACAATGAGTGGTCAGAGGGAGAAGACTGGGAGAAGGTGTTGGAAGCTGAAGAGGGCTTAGTGAGAGGGGGGAGTCTGTGGCAGAGAGCAGCCCAGAGTCAGAGCTAAAAGCTGAAGCAGGAGAGTGGGATGAGGGAGGCCAAGAGGTAGAGATGAGTTTGGCTGGTGAAGAGGCACAGGTGTCTCTCCTTCCTGCTGTGACAAGCTCCCCTCCCCGCTGGTCTCCCAGAACCTGGAGAGGCATGAAGTGGGAGGAGCAAAGGCAGCCACACAGGGGCAGTCTCAGACTGCTTGGGAAGAACCCAGGAGAGGAAGAGACTTAGGTAGTTGTGGGAAGCTGGGGACCTTCAGTCTTTGTAACTGCCTCATAGGGACAAGACCTACCAAAGAAGAGTTGCTGTTCTCATTAGGCCTGGCACTTCTGAGCAGATCCTGTTTCTTCTAATAAATAGTTAACTTCAATTACTTGGTGTGATTTATTGCTGGATCGCTCCTGAGAGTTCTTGACCCCTCCCATAGAGTCATACAGCTCTGCATACTTAATGTTTGACTGCTACAGGTGACCAAAGAGATCCAATTCGGAGGTCTCAGTATGCTATTCTACTGGGCAGACACTGAATACATACTAATAGGGCACTGTTCCAAGAAAATAAACTAATCAAAATAAAAAGCAAGAGACCACAGATCGATTCAACAGAAGGTTGAGGGATCAAAAGGAAATAAGGCAGCAGTACAGGCTAGGGAGTTGATGTGATCCAGAAATTATTATTTTAAAAATAAATAAAGTGGATTACAGGGTAGTAAAAGCTACACATGACAACTTCTGCATAAACCCAAGGACTGTGGTTTCAATTACTCTTTAAGCCTGTAAACAATGACATTTACAAGGTCAAAAGGCCCCATCATACACAGTCTGCTTCTTAAAAATCAATTTCAATCACATTAAATATAAATGAAAAAAAAGTGCAGGGAAGGAAAAAGAAACTGCTTTTTTTGCAGATTTTTATTATTTTACAGTTTCCTGCAAAACCTATTATGTGGCTACTAAGAATAAAGCCCAAAGCTTATAAAGGTTCTCATACAAACACTTATTTTGGAGTTATCTTGCTATCGTCAACAGAGCTGTTACAGAGGCTCCAACAAGAAGATCATATCCTTTCTAGGTGAAATTGAAGACAGAATATACCGGTAAATGCTATGCTTTCATGAGCTGAAACTCCAACCTCTCTATAAATGTCCAAGAAATTCATGATAGTCCCTTACATTCAGAAATTACGTCTCTAATAATATGCACCAGCACTGAAATCTGTTGTGTTAATGACAACTTTCCAGAGGCAGTAGGAAAACAAAATCAATGTTCCATCAGAAAACATTTTCAATTTCTCCCACCCCCCTGCTCTGTAAAATATATTCAGTGTTACCAGAACTTTGCTCATATAGCCTATGAGTGTTAAACCTATAAACATATACCATTCCAAAGGTGCAGGGTAGCAACAGAACGAATAATAAGGGGAGAGGTTTTTGGAGATCAAGAAAATGATTTGGTAATCCTTTTAAGACTATGTAAAGATTAAGGAACAGGACTCAGTTGGTGGCATTTGCTCTCATGCTATGGAAACTGTGCAGGTGGTCTACAAAGATCACAGAGGACTTAAGACTAGCCTGATGACAAAATCTGGCCTTCACTTTCTTGAAATTTTCATCCTCTGCAAAAGAAGCTTTCATTTTTCTGCCTCATTATCGGAGCTCTTGAGAATTTCAGTTCATGTGTGGTTTTTGACATTACATTATCATTCCAAGTGGCAAAGGGCCACTCGGTAAACATTTTTTCCAGCTCTTTGCAGCCTCCCTGGCTGCCCATATGCTTCTTGATCTGAAAAAGCTCCAGGGAAAGAGATACCTCATGATGTCTTCTCCTGCATTTTGACTGAATCATGGACACCCAGGAAGGCTGTGGAGTACAGACTGCTGGTGAGATGGTTTGCAGAGGTCACGAAAAATTAAATAATAATAAACCTTTATCTTCAACAATTTTTTCCTTCCCCTTTGGTAATTTTCAAATGTGATTTCTTTTCTCATTAACTGATAGAGAATGGTCAAAAAATTCAAGATAAATCTTCAGCAGAGCACTACACCAGTGTGCCTCTAAATGGTAGGTTTTTTTTGTTTTTTGTTTTACCATTAGCAGTGCATTTTTTCACCGGAACCCACCAGAGGTTCTAAGCAATTTTAAGGAGTTTTTCCATGAGAGCTGACGCTGACAGGACCATCAACTGTAAAAGTCAGGGGTAAAAATGGCTGCTTAGTACCCTGACCTTACAGTTCTAAGCATAACGTGAGATGCCTCATTGGACTATTTGATCCTGATATCATGCATCAAGAGCCACGAGTTACTTTGCACCAAGCCTTTCGCGTTGAAATATTTACTCAGTGAATGACACTACTGCAAGTTTCAATAACACTGAGAAGCAGCTTCATAAAAATTGAGTGCCATTCAATACTGATAACAATCTGTAGAAGGACCCAGAGTCTCATCTGTTGATAATCAAATCCCTCTGGCAATATAGTGTATGTAAGAACTGAAGTAGACTGTCAACGCTGGGGTTATTTTCCTTCACGCTATTAAATTAATTCCTTCTACTCTTCCTCAGACTTAATGAATAAGGCAAAAATATTCCTAGACTTCAGACTGAAAGTGGGGGAAATCACATAAAATTGAATGCCCTCATCTACAAAAACCACCCTTGTTCCATATTCATAAATATATGTCAAGGTTGTCCCTTTGGGGGTTACAAATTCAGAGAATATAAAAAAGCAAGCAAGCAAGCAAGCAAACAAACAAACAAAACACCAAACCATAGTAGGCTGGTGCCCTCACCCACATTTCTGTTGTGATATTATGACATGACGAGCTGCGAACGCTGCAGCAAGGTCACAAGACTCAAGAGTCATGTTTCCTCTCTGTGGGAATTACACTGGGCATACCAGCTCCCACACATGTGATGTCATTGTATTTTACTATTGTACTCCTTACTTTCAGTTCTGCATCAGGAGGTGCAAGATGCTTTAAGACACAGCTCTGAAATAATGAGCTGCTACGCAGAGGCATACTCTGCTCTTTATCTACAATAAAGTAGATCTTAGCCAAATGGCTTGTGTATGTTGTTTTCAAGCTGGGAACAACTGCATATTACATTGTGCCCCTGGACTCTAGGAGCCAGAGAGCACGGAAGCTTCGTCCGTCTTGGGGTCAGTCTCTCAACTTGCCCCCGCGGGAAGTTTTCATAACATTGGTAGCAGAGGATGGTTTCTGAACATCGGACCTCTGAAGTCTTCTGCCTGATGTTTATTCTCCGGCGAAGAAAGCAGCCTTCTACAACGTTCTTCATTCCGGGGGAGTGCTTAAGAGAGCCGTTTCCCGCTGTGAGAAGAAGACGCGTTATCGTTGGACTGTGAGTAACCAGGACTGATTTATGAGGCAATAAACCTCAGAAGGCTAGGTTTGTTTGCTTAAATTGCTTTCTGAAGTCAGAGAGTAAAAGCCTGCTTTTTCGCCACTATGGCAAAGGATAGCAAGCAGAGCAGCAGCTCCCTTTGTCCAATGCTTACTGGACAAAATTACCAGTCATGGTTTTGAATAGCCTCCATGCCGGTTATAGTGCTATTGCATCACAGCTAGGTGCCCTGGATGCTCAAAACTTAACCGTTGCCAGAGTCTTCTCAACTTTGCTAAATGAGCAAGATCGTTGTGCTGCTCAAAATGAGGCTAATGAAAGGGGGAGTGAAGCGTCCTCTACCCCACCTAGTGGTCCAACTGAGCATGTGCAAGCTCTTAAAGTCATACGCTGCACAAACTGTGGAATGAGAGGACACAGTTTCCAGATCTGCAGAAAGCCCAAGAAAGGATCTACCCAACAAGCCGGTGGATCTACAGGCAAGGCGCAAGCCAAAGTCTACAACGGGCGCACAGTGGCATTGCTTACACAAGGCGTGCAGGAGCAGCATACTGACTTAGCGTGGGTTGTGGACTCAGCTTGTTCGCACCACATGACTGCAAACAAACGTTTGTTTAAGACTTTTAAGAAGCAAGAATCCACCGTGTCGCAGGTGAGTGGAACACACCTGAAATCGACTGGAGTTGGAACTGTTTATCTTCAAAGTCTCCAGCTGTCTATCAGCAACGTGCTATACGTCCCAGAATTTGCCTACAATCTGCTAAGTGCATCGCAGCTTACCGAGAAGGGATGCAAGCTCAGACTGCGCAAAGGACTGTGCACAATTTTTAAAGATGGACAGGTGATCCTTACAGCTCAGAAGAACAAAGATGGACTGTTTTTACTGTCTTTTGATTTTACTGACTGTTGTTATGATGTTGTTGACTCTTATTTTGCAGGTGCTGCTAAGTCCAAGGAGACTACCAAACAGCCACGCAGAGAAAAGGTCACAAGATGTTTCCAGCAGGTTTCTGCTGATGTAATAGGGCTTTTGCCACAATCTAGAGGCGGAGCTACCTGTTATTTATTGCTGTCTGATCATTTCTCTAAATTCTCTTGGATTTACACAATGAAAAGTCCGCAGCAAGTCTTGGCCAAGTTCACTGAATTTTGTGCTAAGATAGATTTCATGCATGATGGCAAAATTGAATGTTTGTATACTAATCAATTACCAGTGTTTGATTCACAGGAGTTCCAAGAGTTCCTAAGTCAACATTGCATTCGGCACAAAGTTGCCGTCAGCCAATCATCATGGAACAAAGATTTGTGTGTTAAAATTAACACAATATTACGTGAGGGTATGCAGGCGCAATTGCTAAGTGCAAAGCTGTCTGACCAGAATTGGGCTGAAAGCCTATCTGCCTTCACTTATGCTTGGGTCAGGAGTATTCCAAAAGGAATGGAATGCTCACCTTATGAGATACTGTTTAACAGAAAACCTTCTGTTAAGCATCTTAAGGTTTTTGGTTCTCAGATGTGGGTGGAATCACTTGAAGGTGCAACCATCCAAGGCATTTTTATGGGCTATGAGAAAGGTCAATACAGAATTCTATTGCCTTCCTCAAACACAGTAATTCTTACTCAGGAGGTAGAACCTACTGTAAAGCCGGAGACAAAGATTCTCCAAAGCTTTCCCATTGATGTCAATACATTTGAGGATACTGACACCAGCAGTAGCAGTGCAAGCTCAACCACGGCTAGTTCCGACACAGGTGAAACTGTCATTGAGAGAGGAGCTCATGATAGTTCCAGGCCATCAGAACAAGATGATGTGCTAGGATCTTTAGAGCCACTGTTTACGATTGGTAAAGTTTCTCCAAAAAGTCCTGTTCAGGAGAAACTCAGTAAAGAAGATCTACACCTTGTGCGTAGATCTGAGAGAGTAACAAAGGGTCAGGCGCCCAAACGTTACTCCAAAGAGTTTGCAATCTCAGCTGTTGCAAATGTAGCTGTAGTTTGCACTCAAGACAGAGACACTCAGGCACAATTCACAGATGTGAAAAAGCCACAGCAACAGGTTGCAAAGTTCAACACTGTTCCTGCTAACATAAACAGAGCAAGTGCTCTGGTCCCCTGGAGAGTTGGATATCAAAGGCTTCAACTGGTAGAACCAGTCTCAGAGAGTTCCAAGGATGGAACAAAGACATCAGATTCATACTGTGTATATGATAACTGTTTGTTTACTTCTGTTAATAATGCCTTAACTTTCGCCGCTCTCACATTGTCTAATATCGGGGGAGGATGTTGTGATATTATGACATGACGAGCTGCGAACGCTGCAGCAAGGTCACAAGACTCAAGAGTCATGTTTCCTCTCTGTGGGAATTACACTGGGCATACCAGCTCCCACACATGTGATGTCATTGTATTTTACTATTGTACTCCTTACTTTCAGTTCTGCATCAGGAGGTGCAAGATGCTTTAAGACACAGCTCTGAAATAATGAGCTGCTACGCAGAGGCATACTCTGCTCTTTATCTACAATAAAGTAGATCTTAGCCAAATGGCTTGTGTATGTTGTTTTCAAGCTGGGAACAACTGCATATTACAATTGTGCCCCTGGACTCCAGAAGCCAGAGGGCACGGAAGACTTCGTCCGCCTTGGGGTCAGTCTCTCAACTTGCCCCCGCGGGAAGTTTTCATAACAATTTCAACCCTGAAATAATAACCCCAAGTGATGACTCC
The DNA here is from genome assembly GCF_009819535.1 of Lacerta agilis. NCBI lineage: Eukaryota > Metazoa > Chordata > Lepidosauria > Squamata > Lacertidae > Lacerta > Lacerta agilis. Next base: position 56,999,324 of record NC_046320.1, read on the forward strand.
ATTTGGTACCACCCCTGGGGTCAGCTTGTTAGGCAGTGACCCGCTGTGTCAGATGATCCTCCATTTTTATGGTTCTGCTGCTGAGAACAGGGGAGTGAGGAGGAGCTACCACTATCCCTTCTTGCATGTTAATTTAACCCAGAAGATGAATGCCTGAATGGGGCTCTAATGACAACAGTGAACCAATATTTTGCAGTTAGCAGTTCAGAATGCTTGTTCACTTGTTCTTGGGTTTTGCACACCCCTCAACAGTCCTGCATCAAGCGAGATATCCCAGAATTACAGAAGCCACCCCGGCTTCTGATTGGATCCTGAGACGTCCTGTTTTGGCTTCCACGAGAGTGTAGCCCCCAAAGACATGCGTCTTGATTTTCTTCTGTGGCTTGTTGGAGGACATGGTTTTGTTTTTGACTTCCAGAGCCCTTCCACATAAATTATTGTCCAGTGAGGAGTACAGGCTGTCCCTGGAGAAAACAATGTTGTACAGCACTGAAGAGTATGTGCTGCTGCTTATATTCTGAGAGCGCTTAGCCACTGACGTTTGCAATCCCACAGCCATCTCCTGGGAGGAGAACTCTGATGAAAGTATATTCCACCGCCACAGGCTTTGTTTGTCACAATCCTTATGTGCCCTGTAAATTGACCCTCCCTAGATTGTGAACCGGACAAGCCCCTGTCATATTCTTATAATCACAGAATCATAGAATTTTTTTAGAGTTGGAAAGGAACCTTAGGAAAATTTAGTCCAACCCCTAGCAATGCAAGAATACGCAGCTGTCCCATATGGGAATCAAACCTGCAACCTTGGTGTTATCAGCACCACGCTCTAATATAATTTAATTCAACCATGCGGAGCTTAAAGGTTGATGTGTTGCATGTAGTAAGAGAATTGCTATTTTTCATGCACTGAGATGTGTTCATCCTCCTAAAAGGGAGATCAGAAGACCTTCATTTTCTAATTGTTAATGCAACCTCATGGTTTACTGGGGTGCCATAGTTCCTTTACTCTAGCAAGACAGATGTACAATGTTTCTAAACAGAAGTACTGCAGTAATCTGTCCCCTTTGATTTCTTACATAGATGTTGTTTTGCTAGTGTGGACAATGATCCTGAACGTTCCTTATGTTTGAGGTTTTTTTTTTAATGCAATACATGGAATATTTACAAAACCTATTCCTGTTCTGTAACAAAGAAATGGGAGTCATTTGGAGGTTGGAAGTCTGTATTTTATTCAAACAGAATCTGTCAATTTGTCAATCTCTGTGATATTCATACATTTCATAAGCAGCTTTATTGCTGCTGATGTTGCTATTAATACCTCTAATATCCAGTCCTTTTTTCCTGGGTGTACTCAAGAGTACACAGTACTGACACCTCCCCCCCCCATATTAAAGGGTGGCACTTACTATAACAACTTCATGGTGAGTACCCGCATCTTTTTTACTTAAAAAAAGTGATGCTGATATCCCTTCGAAGTAGAGGAGTAACTTCCTACTTTCACTTAATTCGGCCGTGCAATTGTCCCCTAGGCTGAGGTTCCCAGCTCACAGAGCCATGATTTGGGTGAAAAAGGGAGGTATTTCCAGGGGGAAATTGGCAAGTGGGGGAAGGATTAAGCCTCTGTTCCAGACTCTTCAAGGGTCCCTATTTTCCAGGGATGTCCCTGATTTAGAGAAGCCGTTCTGGTTTCTGATTTGATCCTGGAATATCCCACGTTTCCTTAGGATGTCCCTATTTTCATTGGAGAAATGTTGCAGGCTATGGAGTTATCTGACCCCCGAGCTGTCTGAAGGCAATCCTCTACAGGGATTTTTTTAAAAGAATGTTTAATGTTTTTATTATGTTTTTATATACCTGTATGTTGGAAGCTGCCAAGAGTGGCTGGAGCAACTCAGTAAGATGTGTGGGGAATAATTAGTAAAATTATGGAATGGGACACCCCTGTTTTCATCAGAGAAATGTTGCTATTCTGTCTATTAATTATTCACCTCATATTCTTCCTCCTACCAGCATCGTAAAGAGTCTCTAATATTCAAACCAGGCAATATAAGGCTAGATGGACCAGAATGAGGCAGTTTAACAGGTTATCCACACTTCTTTACATACATTACTTTACATACATTTCTATCCCATCTTTCAGCTTGGTTATCCCTCTCCCTATCTTATCCAACACAACAACCCTGTGAAGTAGGTTATACTCTCTCAGAAAGAGGGGGGAAATAATACCCACCAGTATTCTTGATCCTGTCAGCAAAAAAACTCTTTTATTGGGAGATATTGGGGCTGAACTGGGATTTTCTGCATACAGACTAGGTGGCATACAACAAAGGTAAGAGGTCCTAAGTGGCCTTTGAGTTCCTCTGAGCTATGGGGTCTTCTTGGGTAGCATTTTGTGAGAGAGCCATTCATTTCACCTGGACCGCTTACAGCTCCTTAATTTTTGTGTCGGGACGAAAATTAGGATTGCACAGAATGGCCTGTCACTGGGCTGCAAATTCACAGCTGCTGCAGAAAACGTCCAGTAAATCACTGTCCTTCCTTTGAGAGCTGCAATAAATAATTCCAAGGGGAGTCTCACCCTTGGAATCAGCAGCTGCCTGAAACTGCTGGAGGCTGAACCAGGAGGCATGTTGGTATGGGAAAGCGAGAAGGAATATAGCAACCCATGCTGCAACAGCAGAGGAACTTTATTTACGATCAGTGTCACAGACTAGTTCCAACCCTTTCCCCTCTTTCCTCAGCGGTAAGAAAAAATAAACCCCCAAGAAAGCCACAACTTTGCTAACTGTTTTAAGAGACCTGTTAAATCCTCTCCTTGATTCTGAATATAATTCCTCCTTTAAACAAGGACGGCAAACTGAGACTGGAAGAGTTAAATAATTTGCTTATGGGCTGTGGCAGGCAGTGCTCACGAATGAACATTCAGAATGCCAAAAAAGAAATAGTAGCCATCAGGAGGGGTGGCACTGTGGGTTAAACCACAGAGCCTATGGCTTGCTGATCAGAAGGCCGGCGGTTCAAATCCCTGCGACGGGGTGAGCTCCCGTTGTTTGGTCCCTACTCCTGCCAACCTAGCAGTTCAAAAGCATGTCAAAGTGCAAGTAGAGAAATAGGTACTGCTCTGGCAGGAAGGTAAACGGTGTTTCCGTGCGCTGCTCTGGTTCGCCAGAAGCGGCTTTGTCATGCTGGCCACTTGACCCGGAAGCTGTATGCCGGCTCCCTCGGCCAGTAAAGCAAGATGAGCGCCACAACCTCAGAGTCGTCTGTGACTGAACCTAACGGTCAGGGGTCCTTTAGCCACCAGGAGACAGAATTCAGGCCTTGTCTTCCAGTTCTCGATTTCCCATGGACCTTGTCTTTGCCACATCTTCACAACCCCCCCACCCACACAACTGGATTCTCTGGAGTCAGCTCTGGTTCTGTGGAGTCCATCCTTTGGTGCATTCAATCTGAAGGAAAGTTCAGGGTTCCCCCCCCCCCTAGTGCTGGACCTGTAAGATCTTTTGTTCCCTTTGCAATCTTCTGAGAAAATGAATAATTCTCTTATCCATGTACACCAGGCTTGTGAAACATATGTACTGTGAAACTTAAGCCAGATACATCCCATGGATTGTGGCCTGAAAATGCTTGGCAAACACTGACCCTTTCCCTCCCATGTTTCAGATAGCAAGCTGGCAAAAACAAGAGGCTTATAGAGCCCTTGGCCCGCCCCCATATATGGCTGTTAGCTGCATTCTGCTGGAAAGGAAGTAATTCATGCCGGCTCCAGATTTGTTCTATTTGCCTCAAAAAAAATAAAAAATTGTGGTGGGGTAGAGTCCTTTTATTATCACCTACATGGTCTCTTTTTCAAACTGTAGCCAAATCCTTTGGAAGTCCTTTGCTTCTAATCCTTCCAGCATCTGTGTTAGGCCAGTACTATTCCCCCCTTTTAATCTGCAGCGTCATTAACATCAGTGTGAAGCAATATAGTCAGATTAATTAAGGTGTCCTTCCAGCTTATATATTATAAAGTTAATGGATCGCTGAAGTGCCGTTTTGCCTTTCCTCGTGCTTGGTGGGCTGATCTTTCCATGCAAGGACGTGGTATCCATAGCAATATGCAGCTCAAGTCTTTATATAGCACGCAAGTAGTAATTGTGCTCTTACTCTTTATCACTTTTATATATGTACTCACCATTTACAGCTGCCATAATAGTGTTTGCTATCATCCACTGACCAGCTATATTCAAGGCCTAAAAGGTCTTGTGCCTTCCGCTCTTCCAGAACATTGCTCATCACCAAGAAGACCCTTTCCCGGAAAATGTGAGTTTAATCAACGCTTTGCCAGGAACAGTGGCCTGGGTAGGTCTTGACTCTTGAACCAGCAGTCTGGTGTTCCACAAACGTTATCCATGGCAGTTGCATGCTGAAGTGTGCAGCACCTCTTCATACCAGTGAAGAGCTGCTAATGAAATACCCTCCCCAGTGCATCCCTCAGATTCAGTTATTTCTCTGAATGTTTTCCCCCAAGCCTCTATGTCTTGTGTAAAGTAAGACACCTGAAGTTAGACGTCCTGACCTTACCCGCAGGCAACAAAAAGTCTTGGACAGCTCCTTTCTTTATGAATCTGCTAATAAGCAGAGTTTGCAATCTATGAGAAGACATACATTCTGGGCTAACTTTTCCCTCAGTTGGATTGTTACAATTTGTGAAAAGGAAAGTCCTTTACCCATCCATTCTGTCGCATTTATAGCTTGCCATTATGCTTACATTCTTGGCTGCTGCTGCTGCTGCCCCTTTTATAAACTGGGGCTGATTTAAGTGTTTGGCACTTTCGATTGCATGAGTGATGCATCTAGCTCTCTTCCACTGGACAGTTGACTGCAGAATAAGGCATCATGATAAAGTAGAAAGAAAACATGTGAGGCGAGGCAGCAAAGATGAGTGTGCTGACTCTACCCTTGTATTGCCCTTACTGTTTGGAGGGTGATTGACAGACATGTACAGCCCCTGTATCCAGTGAGGTTCCTTGCACATTACAGAGCTCTGGAAAACCAGGGCTCTGGAACAGATGGGGAACTTCCAGGAGCATAGAGGTCTCCTCACTTCATGTGTTATGAGTTGGATGGTGGTGGAAGCAGTGACTGGTGGGATGCAGGTGGACATGTGGTGAGAACTGGGAGTCCAACATACTGGTTACCACATATAGAACATCCTTGAAATTGGTTATCTTCCACTCATTGTTGAAGATGTGCCCATTTTGGACATTTTACAGCTCTGGAATACTATACAGTTCTACATTAGGTTTCTAATGTTTCCTCCTCTGCTTCCTCTTGCTTTGCTCTCCAGATTGAGGCCTTAGTTTTAGTGAATGACCCCATCCCTGGGCTGCACTTGGAATTGGATCTGATCAATGTACGGACTCTAGAATATTTATTCAGTACAAGAATAGGCGACGTAGTGCCCACCCCCGATGCTGTCCTATATAATAAAGTCCAAGTATCTCCGCATCCAGTCCCTGTGTCCATGGGATTGCGCTACTGGACCCGGCACAACTACTGCAAGAGCTTCCCGCTTAGACCGGCAGCCTGCAAGTTGAAGCGGGCGCGGGGAGGTGAAAAGGGGCGGGAAAATGGCGGGAGAAGGGCTGTGGGGCGCAGGGAGTTGGGGAGAGGTTCAAGGCCGGATCCTGCGTGAAACCAGGCAAGGTTAGGCAGGTGCCACTCCTACCATGGGGCAAATGGGTTTAACCCACAGCAGTCACCCTGCGAATGCGTGCCATCGCCTCCCCCTCCCCAGCAACAGCGCCACATATGTTCTAGCGCCCGTTAAATTAACGGGCATAATAACCACTAGTTAGACTATAATTCCCTTCATCGCTGACGGTTGGCTGAGACTGATGGAAGTTGGAATACAACAAGAACTGTAGGGCATCTTGCTGGTTAATCCTGGTTTCATTAGTAGGTGTTTATATACTCCATTTTTCAATGCAGGGAAGCCTGCACAAAGTCACTATTGCTTAATTAAAATGAGTAACATTAATGTTAATAAATTTCACATAATATTTATTCATATAATAAAAATTAAAGCTACTAATATATAATACTAGTTAAAATGACCAAATAAATAAATTTGAAATAATATCACATCTTACGCACAGAGAGAGACTATAAGAAAGTCAAAACTAAAGCAGCAATAAGACATACTAATAATCAGCTCCAAATAAGCTTTCCTAAGTGATGGGAAACTAAACAAAGAAGATGGCTGATTGAGCTTCCTAGGGGGACTGCATTCATTGCAAACGGGCCATGACAGAAAAGGTTGTGCACATCCATCAGGATACACGTAACCCCATAACAATTCTAGTTAGTATATTATGATTTTTATTTTTATAAATATTGCCTCCTAGGATAAATATATATATATATAGAAACAGAAACCAATAAAAGAAAGGAAAAGGACAATTTTCATTTTTGTGGATGAAGCTTGATACAGCTCTTCAGAGACACTGCAATGCACAGAAATCATTGAAAATTGTGGGATTTCAAATGTAGCTTTCTTTGGGAAACGTTTGATAGAAAATTTGTATGGGGGTGGAGGGTATATTTTACTCTAGCCTTGGCTTCTGCATACGACTGTTGCATGCCCTTCTTTTTGACATGTTTTACTCTCACCATGCAGGACACTTTCATAAAGCGACAAGAAAGTGTTTAGTTGTCAATCACAATGCTGTCAACCAAAATCTTCATGTATCTTTCTGACGAAGCTAGTCAGCCGGTTCAGAAGCAATTCTTGAGTACATCTGCTTTTTGTTAGGCATGGGCACTGTAGTCTTTGCGGCATCTCAGCAGATTAACTGCAGTTATCAGAGGCTCTTCTTACTGGATTTAGATAATGGCATTAGAAATAACTGCTACAGCCTGAAGTTAGGGCATCCTTCCCTTTTTATGTAATAACCAAACAGGAATGCTTCAGAAAGTCACTCTCATGTCTAAAGACATGACACAGATGAATATGCATCTTAGGTTATTACCCAGAGTCTAGCACCCAACATTTTTTGGGTTGGGACTATAGCTGAACTGCTTCCCCTCTCCTTCCAAACTTCCAGGGAGGAAGCCAGCCATCTGGGCTGTAAACATCCCTGACGGCTAATTGTAGAGACTGGTGAATAAATGCATGTGTGGAGAAAGCCCAGAATGTTGAATGTCAGGCATCAAGAACACAGAGGGTCTTTCTGCATGATCAAATTAAAGTTTGCTCCAACTTCATTTCAGCCATTGTGAGAGTTTGACAGAGTGTTAAACTTGGACTGAGTGAGAGGAGTTGTGTTGAGATCTGCTTAGGGTTGCAACACTTACTGAATGACCTTGAGCCAGCTGCTATCTCTCAGGGATGATCTGAGGATAAATTAAGCTGTGCTCCTTGGGAGAAGGGTAGAATACAAATGCAATATATCAGTATTCTGGCAATTCCCTCAATTAAACACCCCCCCGCTCCAACACAGTATTTACTACACATACTAGATCACAAAATGGCACGGCACTGCTATAGTGGGAGAGACAGCCTTGCTGGCATCTAATGCTTTTCAAAGGATGCTGGAGTGGCACAGTGTCTCTAAAAGAGCTACTGAAACCTGGTGCCCTTTAACTGTTTTGGACTACAGCTGCATCATCCCTGACCATTGACTAGTTGAAACTGATGAAAGTGCACCAGGTTGCTTAGAGTATGTATCACAAAATCAAGTGGGCATTGGTGAGGGATCATGCTGTTGCTTGTTACACTACACCTGCCACGTTATAGGTGGAAATCATGAAAGCAGTGAATACAATGCTACAAAAAAAATAAGCACCCCCATAATATATGAGTAACTTCAAGGGAAGGTGGTTGGACTTCATACAAGGAAAACAACAACAACCCTAGATAATTTGGAAGTCTTTAATTGCAACTGTGCTGAAGTGCAGAATTCTAGTAGGAAGCAAGTCCATCTGCTGATAGAAATCAAGATGTGGAGGTGGTAATATCTAGGTTGCCAAGAAGGAAGAGTCATAGTAGCATGACTCTTAAAATCAGCATTGCTCAAGGGGAAATAAAGTTGGCCTGATTTCAGATTTTCTATAGTAGCCTTTGGAATCAATAACCAGTGGAACTGGTTAGATGCAATGCAAAGCTACAAGATTATTATGATATTAACATTTATTTTGTGGCTTTCCTCCAAGGAAACTGACCTAAGGCCACCCAATGATGCCGAATGACTGAGAGGAATATGAACTTGGGCCATCCCTATCTCATTCTCAGTTCTGCGCTCTAACCATTACACTTGGTTGGCTCTTAGGGATGGCCAACCAAGAGGAAATAATCAAGAGGAAATAATAAGAGATTTCCTTCTCCAGGGTCATAAGAGCTTTTAGAGAAGTTTGTGTGACATAAAAGTTTTTAATCAATGGATATGTAACCATGTAATAGTAAAAAAAATACAACCAGCCTACAAAACATGCACCGGGCAATTGGACTAAAGAATGCAACATAGGCCTCTTTTGGTCCAAAACAGAATTAGTTGTTGCTTTATGGTGATGTTTGTCCCTCCCCTATAACTTTTTTATTAGTTTTTCATCATACAAACAAGAGCATGAAATGAAAAATGGTACAAATAAACAAATACAGTGGTACCCCGAGTTACGTACTTAATCTGTTCCGGGTTACAGTACGTAACCCAAAAAGGACGTAACCCGAATAATTCGTTCTGCGCATGCGCAGACCGAAACCCCCCCGGAAAAAACAGTGAAAAATGCACTGAAATTGCGCGCATGCGCTGGGTTGCGCTTCCAGGTTAGTGGAGTTCGTAAACCGGAAAGTACGCAACCTGAAGCGTACGTAACCCGAGGTACGACTGTATAACAGTAATGCAGAATGGCACATAAATGCACAGCACGACTGATCACAAGGTAGTTATAGAACCTGGTGCCCAAATAAGACAAGTAGTGTTCAAATAACCCAAGCCACAGTGATGCTTGGGGTGATTAAAGTTGATGGGAGACCCTTCACTGACATATTTAAACAGACCAAACTTTATCAAGGACTCTCCAAACTACTTGGCAATGCTGGGTAGAAATGGTTAAGTCCCATATGTTATTAAACCAAACCTCCTGAGATGGAGCATCTGAGGATTTCCACTGCTGGGCAATGACCAGCCTTGCAGCAGCCAACAACATAAAAACCAAATCTTTGTGCTGAATGGTTGGGTTTTCATCACTTTCTTGGGCTAGCGAGTAGGACTACAGAAGCGTAAGAAAACATGGGCTGTTGAGTTATGGTTGATATTTTTACAAAAAAGATGAGCCCTGGATGAGGTTTAGGAAGTGATAAGGTATGGCCAATTGAGTCACTTCCTCGTAGCTTGTGAATGGTGATGTTGGTTTTCTGGAGCCTTTACTAATAGCAGAGTCATTAATGAGGGCCCTAGTCAATGAGGCAAAGGATAAATGTTATGAAAGCAGCTGTCTCCAGCTTGATCCACTTGACATGGGAATTCCTCAAACTCAATAAACACAGACCCCCCTTGTGTCATTCTTGCAGTCAATCTTTAGAGTTGAGTTACAATTTACAGAGGAAGAAGACTAAGAGCAATCGACCTGCCCTGTAAACCCAAACATCTTATCACACAATTTACTGTGAGAGACAACAGCTATGATGCTTACTGCAAACACTGCAGGAGGAAAAAAAACACCAAAGCCTGGTTATTACTTTTTAAAAAGAGAAGCAAATGCAATAAAAGCTTCTCAGGTACAGAAACAGCAATAACAATATTGATTCCGGATAGGAAGATGGTTGCAGCAATTTTGCTAATATCACAGGGTCACCAGTTACTTTCAGAACTTTACTGCTGTGCCCACAAATTGCTTATTTTCTTCCATTCATATTCTATCTGCTTTCCCCTACTCTCGGCATTTCCCCTTATTTATTTTTTTAAAAACCCACTCTTGCATGTTCATCTGAAACAACAACAACAATAACAACAACAAAATGTTGTGGTTTTTTTGAGGCCCATTGTTTCATACAGGATGAGAAGAAAAACCACATTTGTACCATCTTTACATCTGAGCATGAAAAGCCTTTTAATAATGACACTCGAAAACCATTTCCTCCCTAAGCCCAGACATTAGCTGTTGATGGAGTTGCCATGGTTGTTAGGGGCTTTCTGTGGGAGGAAGAAATCTTTTATCATCAGCTTTGGACGGTGATGGTGGAGATGAGAGTGAGGAAGCTTCTGCCTTTATACTACAAGAAAGGCTGAGTCCTACTATCTGGATGCTTTCCAGAGAAAATGATTTGTTCAAAACACATGCAGAACACTGTGATATGCTTTGTATCAACACACTAGCAGAATATCCATCATTGTGATGGATGGTATATGTTTGCAGGGATAGCCTGTATAATGGAGGCTGTCCTTTGTGCCCAGACTCCCTGTGCCCCACTCTACCCTACATAGGACCCCTAATTGCTAAAAGCAAAACCACTTAATATCAGGATGGTGTGTAGGTTTCGCCACATAGTTATGGTGATACTACTGTTGCTATAACAATAAGTAGTAGTAGTTATGATATACCACCAATGTACATGGTACATTAGGGTATAATAAGTCAGGTCCTTGCCCCAAAGAGTTTACAGTCTAAGATGTGACACAGTGGAGGCAATAGAGGAAGGGGAGGGAAACGCACACAGATATCAATAGAGGAAGAATTATTATTGCAGCTAAGTATGCCAAGGCTTGGTTACAGTGGGATATGATAACAAGGGGATGGTGGGAAATGGCTTCATGGGTAAGGTACATTTCGAGAAGGGATTGAAAGGAAGACGTGGCATCATGTCAGGGGTTCTGCGAAGCTGGTCTGGCCATAGAAGAAGAAGTAAGAAGAAGAAGAAGAGGAGGCGGAGGAGGAGGAGTTTGGATTTGATATCCCGCTTTATCACTACCCGAAGGAGTCTCAAAGCGGCTAACATTCTCCTTTCCCTTCCTTCTCCACAACAAACACTCTGTGAGGTGAGTGGGGCTGAGAGACTTCAAAGAAGTGTAACTAGCCCAAGGTCACCCAGCAGCTGCATGTGGAGGAGCGGAGATGCGAACCCGGTTCACCAGATTACGAGTCTACTGCTCTTAACCACTACACCACACTGGCTCTCAGTGGCAGGAATGGCCGTCATTTGAGAGATCAGGAGATCAGCAGTTGAGGGAGGGGGGAAAGAGTGGAGGGGGATGTCTGCCTTCGTGACTTGCCTTCTAGGCTTCCTAGAAGTACAGTAGTTTGAGTTTAGGACTAGGTTTAGGGAGCTCTGCACTTAAACTGCTATTCAGCTATGATCTCTCTGTCTTACCTAACTCACAGGACAGAGGGAGGGAATATTATGTTATCATGCCCATGGAGGTAGAACATGATAAGCAAATAAGGAAAACAGTGGTACCTCTGGATAAGTACTTAATTCATTCCGGAGGTCCGTTCTTAACCTGAAACTGTTCTTAACCTGAAGCACCACTTTAGCTAATGGGACCTCCTGCTGCTGCAGCGCCACCAGAGCACGATTTCTGTTCTTATCCTGAAGCAAAGTTCTTAACCTGAAGTGTTATTTCTGCGTTAGCAGAATTTGTAACCTGAAGCGTACTTAACCTGAAGTGTACTTAACCTGAGGTACCACTGTATGCTGGAGTAGATTGACCTTTTGGCACTTCTTCTGTCCCTCCAGGACTGAACGTAACTATTAACTTTCCATGTGAGAAAGCTAAAGTTGCATCTGGGCACATCACTGGGGTCAGCAGCTTATTTAGTTTGAATCACAGGATTAGTGGGAACCGTTGAGAGCTTAGTACTTATATGCATATCTCTGTCCCTCCATCTGCAAAAGGGATTCCCCACTGTATAGGAATCCCTTGCAGATGATCACAGTGCTTGGAGACAGTCAGGTCATGTATCCACAGCAGTAAGCAGAGGAGGAATGACCACTGGGGGGGGGGGAATGCAGAGAGAAGAAACGCCGTGGTGCATCTGCTGCAGCACAACCAAGGCACCTTTCTGTGCCCCAGCTCAGTGGCAAAGGAAGGCTCTCTGGCAAACTGCCCGGCGGTGCATGCACGGTGCCAATACGGACAGCGCATACGTGACGCCGATGGGGATGGCACACGTGCAGCATCCATAACGACGGCGCGCATGCTCCTTTGGCCGCACTACAGTTTGTGTAGCCTTCGGCCGGCCACCATTTTGTCACCCCCCTCAGGGTGACACCCAGGGCGGCCCGCCTTGTCCCCCTTCCTACGCCTCTGCCCCAACTGCAACAAAACCTCTCTCTTCCATATCGGTCTCTACAGCCACAGCAGGCACTGTATGGCGTTTCTCCAAGTCAATGCTGCCCTTCCCAGACTGGTGTCAGTGTTGACATTAAGATGCTTCCTGTCATCAGGACAAACCATAATATTATAACTTCTGCATGGAGCACCACTGCAGAAAAGTGTTTATTGACTGTGTGTGCGCGCAACTTTTGAATTGTCTCTATAACGTCAAGTGATGCAATATTGCCTTCAACGGTGATCAACGAATTTAGCCCAGTATTTAGATCGACTGAAGACTGAACCTCCCAGTAATACATTGAGGTTTCTTGTATTTATGATTTTATTTGATATGATCAGCCTGTTTAAACAGAATGGTGATAAGACTGAACATTTAATCAGTGGGCTGATGTAGTTTTACTTTAAATTAGATTTTGGGAAAGCATCAGATTTAGGGAATTAAGAGAGAAATAGTTTCAGCTTTAAAGGACACTGAGAACAGCACAAGTATGAAACGAAAAGGATATATGAAACCTCAGTTCTAAGCTGCATTAATAACAAAATGTCCTTCCCGAAAGAGATAAAGAAAATCTGGAGAATGAGAAATTGGTAATAATAAACAATATGAAGTTGTTTTACTGGCAAATCTCATGATATAAAAATGGCATGCAATGAAACATCCTCTGGTCTATGTACTTGGAGAACAATGCCTACAGTGTCTATAAAAATAGATATGGATTGTAAAACCATAGCCATTGTAAAAAAAAGGGTGTTTGTGTGACATAAAACTATCAAGAGGACTATTTTATTCAGACACTGTAAAAAAAATCTGTCAGATAAAACTCATATTGAAAATATTTGTTTAGGGTCCTAAACAAACATTTTAGGATATATATATATATATATATATATATATATATATATATATGTATATGACTTTTTAACAATTCCAAAGGCTTTTCATGAACAGCCCATTTCTCTGCCCGCCAATCTGATGCTGATCCCCCTGAACTTCTGAAGGGCTTTATATTCAAAGGCACAAAGTAGAGAAAGGTGACATCTTTTATTGCACGGATGTCTGTTTGTGGATTTGTGACACTGTGTTTATGCAAAACTTTCAAGCTTCCTAGGCTGTTCTTCAGGCAGATCTGAGAACCTAACAGGTAATGGAGCTTACGTGCAAACGAGCAGGGTAAAACTGGAACACAGTGGCCAAGATCCAAATGGATGTGAAGGAGCTTAATTTTTATCACAGCTTAGAGAGCTCTGCCTTTGCATGTGTTTTCGATGCCAAGGTTCAGTGTTTGAACTGATGGAGTAAGAATAGATGGCAATGCCCCTGAGCAAGTGCAGAGAGCATTTCCTTCATCACTGAATAACCAGAGAATTCACAACCATCAGGGATAAAGCAAAAATACTGTAAAAAAAATAATTTGTTTCCCTGCAAAATTGAGTCACAACATTGCTTGTTCTAAAAAGTAAGCACTGAGGTTCCATGTGCAGAGGGGTTTATTAGCTTCTGCCCTCTGAAAGTGGGCTTTGTGCCCCTCAACAAGCAACTTGGAGAACCTTCAACAGTGGTTCCCAGTGCTTCCTGCACTGTAATTGCTGGCAAGACTAGTGTGTCTTGGTGACCTCTTGTCCCACCTCTGGAGAATTCACGGTGCTGAAACAAGTTTGCTTTTAAGATACGCAAGAACATACAGATTTTGAACGAACAGGCTGGTTAGATTTTGGGATTGATGCAATGCTGCAGCCACAGGGGAAAGGCTGAGTTGGTAAGAACAGTAGGCTTTTATCAGAGAATGCTATGACACTAGGAAAGGGGGGCTTTTTGCTATTTAGTAGGTCAGTTTTCTCTCACACCTTGTTTAAACAGCCAGCAAAGCCTGTGGGGATCTTCAAGGAATGGGGCTAAGATCTAACCTTGTGAGTCAATGTGGTCTGTGTATACACAACCACAAATACCTCTTCAGTGACAGATGGAAATTGGGCAGTGTGAAGGAATGAAATTCTTCCACCACTTTGTGCTCTGCTTGGTTATTATAAAATGGTTACCCTTTGCTTCAGAGATTCTTATGAACAGAGGTGTCAGAATTTCACAGGAATATTAAAAGCTCAAGGGAATATTATGTTTAGGAAGTTTTTCACAGAAGAATAGCAGTTTAGCCTAGAACCTAGCAATTAAGTGGGGGGAAAGAAACTTAACATGGAGTCTTCTCTCCACCTGATTGGCTAAAATAGAATGGCTAAACTGTGTCCCTCCAGATGTTGTTGGGTTCTAATGCCCTTGTGCTTCAGCCATCATTGCCAATGGTTAAGGATGATGGGAAATGTAGTCCTGCAACATGTGGAGGGCCACCAATTAGCCACTCTTCAGCTAGTTAGTTCAAGTGAACAAAAGTTATGGAGACAATAGATTTTAAGAATTGAAGATGTCCAAGAGGGAAAATGGGATGAAATGCTTTATGAGAGCTGGAACATTGAGAAGTATTGGGAGAGCAAAATTGGGTTACTGTAGCAGAAAGGAGCAAGGAGAAGGCTGAAAAGGAATGCAGAAGCTGATCTGAAGGACACTAATAGAAAAATATTGACTTTATTAGAGAAACTGTCTAGAATCTGTCTAGCTGGATCTGTTTATCTTTGCTTTGATTTGCTCTTACAGTATGTGTATCTGCTTAAACCAAAGCTTTCCAACTCTTCAGGTTGGTGACACACTTTTTAGACATGCATCATTTCGTGACACAGTAATTCAGTTTTACTAGCAAACCGGAGGTTAAACTAACCCCTTTCCAGCCCCAGAAGAAGAGTTTGGATTTGATATCCCACTTCATCACTACCCAAAGGAGTCTCAAAGTGGCTAACAATCTCCTTTCCTTTCCTCCCCCACAACAAACACTCTGTGAGGTGAGTGGGGCTGAGAGACTTCAAAGAAGTGTGACTAGCCCAAGGTCACCCAGCAGCTCCATGTAGAGGAGTGGAGATGCGAACCCGGTTCCCCAGTTTACGAGTCTACCACTCTTAACCACTACACCACACTGGCTCTCGAAGGAGGAGCATGGGAAGTGTTCGCGTGATACACCTGCACACTGCATCTGACACACTACCATGTCTCGACAGATAGTTTGGGACTAAGGGGTAATTAAACCAACAACCTCTTGGTCCCAAATATGCTTTCCGGTCATATATGAAAGCGTTAATAGCTCTGTGGCAGAGAAAATACATTACATGCAGAAGATCGTATGTCCGATCCCTGGCATTTCCAGGGTCAGGTAACGGATGATGGGAATGGCCTTGGCTCTTGACTCTCAGAGCAAGATCAGCCTTCCCCATACTCATGTCCTCCAGAAGTTTTGGACTCCAACTCCCACCTGCCCCAGTCAGCATAGCCCAATGGACAAGGATTATGGGGATTGGAGTTCCAAACACTTGGAGAGCACCAGGCACAGGAGGGTTAGTAGGGATGGACACATATTCTGATCTTGTATTAAGCAGCTTCCCATGTTCTGAAACTTCCAGCTTGGGTCAGGCCTTGACAGGTATATACTTTATATATAACTTCTTATGCAAGTCTGAATGTTCTCATTTGAAAAAGCAGAACTATTTCAACTAGGAATAGAGCTGCTTCAGTAAAGTCAAAGGAACTCTCCATAGAATTGTAATACATGCATAAAACAAATTCTACTTTACCCAGAGTGAGAGTGAGCCTCTGGATAATTCAATACATTTCATCTTTATGGAGTAAAATAATCCTTCCAATTGACTTGAGTTCAGCTACTGTTGCCTCTCTATTACAACACAATCCCTCCGTGCCTGGCACAGCATAACCCAAACGAGACCTGGGCTTTTTTGTATTAAAGGCAGTGTGTCGTCTCTAATTAACCCTTCTGCATATCTGGACAATTCTGCTCTTCAGGATCATGCTGACATGAAAGTACAAAATCCGTTAAAGCAGAATTCAAGTAGAAAGTTTATGGCAGTAATTTGGCTATATCCTCATCCCAATGTTGCGCAAAGAGGAAAACGTAACAGAAATATAGCATCCCATTGTCCAGAGTAATGCTACACTTCTCTTGGATTGTTAGTGCTAGAGTTGAAGCAGGACCTGACCTCTTCAAAGCAGACCTGTCAATGTTAACTCTCCAGTTTTGCTCCAGTTGTCTGTAAGATATTGAAAACATTTGAAGAATTAAAAATTTAGAAGAACATTGAAGATGGAGGCCTTGCGGAATGGTGGTTCTTGGATCTGGGAGTTAGGTAAGCAGCCTGTCCTGGAAAGGACTGAGGAGGTACCCTTGAATCCAGCATTGTCACTGAAGACCCAGGTGGCTTCAGTGGCACAGAGTGCCTTTTGACAACCTGAGCTGGTTTGCCAGCTCTGTCCATTCCTGAATATAGATTGCCTTGCCATGGCAATACATCCTCTGGTCACTCTCCTATTGGACCACTGCCATGTGCTCTATATAGGACTGCCCTTAATAACATAATAAGAGTCTGCTCGATCAGACCAATGACCCATCTACATGCTTTCACAGTGACCAACCAGATGCCCATTGGAATCCCACAAACAGGACCTGAGTGCAACTGCACTCTTCCCCCATTCCTTTTGAAGATAGTCCGGAAGCTGCAATTAGTGCGAAACACAGCTTCCACATTATTAAATGGTTCAGCTGTTCAGAATCATATAACATTGATTCCAGCTCAGGACTGGGCATAATGCTAGCTGTCGGTGACAGCGGCATTGTGTTGTTTGCTGGCACATGCCTGTTGGGTAGGGGTGCAGAGGGTGAACAGAACCCGTCACGCCAGCTCAGTGCTCACCACGGGAGCAACATGAGGCTGTGCTGTGGTGCCTGCCTGCACAAGGGGAAGCCCACCTGGTGATGTGGCCCTTGGCAGGTGAACCCCCCCCCCAATGCTGGCCAGGAGGCAATTCAGTGAGGATGGTGGGGATGTGACAGTGAGGCAAGGCTGGGCCCTGGGACCAAGAGACCCCCGGTTGAAGGCAGAGCAGGACAGGGACCCCTGTGTTGGGGGGGGGCTGGTTTGCACACCCTCAAAATTGTAAGCCCAGAGCCCCCCCCCACTATGCCCCATGTCAGTTAAAGGCTGAAGGACTGAAGATCACCAACACAGAAAGCAAGTGCATTCATGAAGCAGCTCAGCATGGCAGTGGGTCGGGGTGGGGGGGTCCCTTTTAGGGCCACGCACATACTCTGCATTGAGTTTGAATGGCACCTGAGCTTGAAGCAGTGTGGGAACCTCTCACACCAGATTGCCTTTAAGCCAGCAGGCCTCTTCTCTATGCTTAAACAAGTGAGAGCACAGTACATATGCTTCTGGTTATGCTTGGACTCTATGGGGTGTTCTGTCGTTTGTAAACTATTTACTTTTGGAGAGCTAATAAAATGCCTATATTTGAAAATAATAATAATCAACAACAGCAACTGGTAAATGTGCATAGGAAAAGATTAAAAGGAACTTCTGCACAGGGCAATATATTACTAACTGGAGTCTGTTTTACACTTGGAAATATATTGTTTAGGAATGCTAGAGTAGAAATCTTTACCATTTTCTTAGCTGCAGCACACTTAGAATGGCTAATGCACCTTCTGGCTGTGTTTGTAAGCTTCATATACAAAGTGAATATTCATGGAGATTTTTTTTTTCCTGAGCCCACAACTAGCAGGAGCTCTTTGCTGTGTATGTATTATTTAAGGGTAGTGCATAGGCATTCATTCACTCTCGGTTTTGCAGCAAGGAACCCCAAAGTGAACCTGAATTTTCTCTGCTAGTTTAAAGGATAGATCGCTGCCTTGAAATCAATATATGTAAAGCCAAAGACTGCTTCTTTATCTGCCTGCACTAGGGAAACAGATTTGAAAGGTTAATACTCATTTCCGCTCTTGGTTCATTCAAAGGAGAGCCACAATTTTGCACTCCTGAATTAATGATAAACAGCTTGTTTTAAACACTGCAGTGTTCAAAGAAGCCACCTGACAAATGGCATGTATTTTAACTCAGCAGCCATAGTATGCTGCTGTTCAGTTGTCATTTCATTATCAGTTAAAAACCAGTCAAGTCTGATTGTAATTGGTTTGCTGCTATTTCATTCTGCAACTTTATAGAATCATAGAATCATAGAGTTGGAAGAGACCACAAGGGCCATCCAGTCCAACCCCCTGCCAAGCAGGAAACACCACCAAAGCATTCCTGACAGATGGCTGTCAAGCCTCTGCTTAAAGACCTTCAAAGAAGGAGACTCCACCACACTCCTTGGTAGCAAATTCCACTGCCGAACAGCTCTCACTGTCAGGAAGTTCTTCCTAATGTTTAGGTGGAATCTTCTTTCTTGTAGTTTGAATCCATTGCTCCGTGTCCACTTCTCTGGAGCAGCAGAAAACAACCTTTCTCCCTCCTCTATATGACATCCTTTTATATATTTGAACATGGCTATCATATCATCCCTTAATCATCTCTTCTCCAGGCTAAACATTGTATTACTGTTTTCCTTTATCTTTGCAACTTTTTGGGTGTCTACATGTTTCTGAATGCAATGAAAATTCAATAATTTTTTTTAAAAAAACAAAAACAAAAAAATGTTGTTCTTCATAGATTAGGGGTACAGTCACTTACACACTACATGCTATGTATGTGGTGGGAGCAAAAACTGGAGATTTGCGTTAGCTGTAATTAAAACTCAGCTGTTTAAGTCTTCATTATTTCCATATATAAACCTAGTCAGACTTTGAGATTGGATCTGGAAGCCTTGCTCTCTGTGCCATCATCTCAGACTGTTAGATAAGTGAGCATGAGAATTTGTTTTCATTGCTCCTGAAATAAATGGTCTGTTGGTAAACTGGTGTAATGACCAGTGGAACCCACACAAAATGGATTTGAATAGCATGCACACCAATATCTATGCTCACAAAGTGCTGTAAGGGGTTGTTCAGATGACTGACTTACTGAGGATTCATTCCGATTTGTGTGCATATAATTTGCAAGGGGGTTAAGAACATCATTGTTTATTGAGCACTCATTCTGATTGGTTTGCGTAAGTTTAACAGCCCAACATTGCTTTTCCTCCACACATTCCAGTGTATTATTATTATTTTTACTACAAATACCCCTCTCTTTTTGAAGTGGGTTCCCCCCCCCCACAAGAGTGCCAAATCCACCTTAATTTTCAAGTATGTTTGAATTATATAGACAAAATAGTGAGATTTTTGAACCGGACAGTGCTTTTCATATTAAACTATACTTTCCTTCTCTGCCTTAATGCCAGACGTAATATTTGGCTCCCTCTCCTTTCGTTTCTTCCTTTATCTTTTCTTCTTTTGCTAATTCCTTCTCCGGCAAAATTCCTTCTCAAACTTTGCAGGTGATTTAGCCAGGATTATTCATCGTCACTGGGTCCTAAACTTGTTCCAGTTGATTGCCCCATTTAAGAAACTTGGGGGAATTAATTGTTTGGCTTTCCCAAGTCTTTACACCTGGCACAAATGAGTTTCAATATGATTAGAAGTTCTTGGCATGCTATTTAAAAGTGGTCTATTAATTATTGATAATAGTCAATTAACTGTTGGCTGATTGTCTAATGAATCAATTAAAATAAAAATTGCTGTCTTTCAATATATGGGTGACATTTTGAAGATATTTAAAAAGAGATAACATTTTCTCTCTCAGCTAGACAGCACAGTCAAATGATTTATTGTTGGGGAAAGTTGCACACTGCCTGAGTGTAGAAATGTGTGCAAATTGTTAACATTAAACACTTTGCAGAATTGATAGTTCTGATTAAAAATACACTTCAATCTGCAAGCAGCCTGTTAAATCACACTAATTAGTATATGAACACTTTCAGCAATTAATGCCATTCCCCCCTCCCCCCCAAAAAAAAATTCTCCCGGAAGGAAAGGAAATCTAAGCTCAGTGGTAGGTAGGCTGGAAAATGACATTTACAGGGTGAGCAAGCATTGTGAAGATGTAGAAGCAATGACCTAGCCAAACTGCACCAGTCTGAAAGCAACACCAGCCTTGTTTCCCTTCCAAATAAGCTACTTTGGCAGCAGACTACTGCTTTTCAGTTCCCCAGATGCTTATTCAAGAATAATTTGTTTCAGCTTCACAAACTGACTCCTAGTGCAGCAGAATGTGACATACATTCCAAGTGCTTGGAACTGCAAAGTGCTTGCTGTTATTACCTGTTGCCATCCGACCACCGAACAGGCCAGGCTAAGCCCAGGAGAACCACCCCCACTGCCATGCATAACAGAACAACACGAATCATGACAATATGATATTTCAAGGCATTCCACTACATCTTTCTTTCTTTCTTTCTTTCTTTCTTTCTTTCTTTCTTTCTTTCCCATTTTTATTCACAAGATCATTTCCATCACCCTCCTGCATTGTCCTCAGGGCAATAATTATATAAGACACTTCCCTTTTCCTTTTCTCTCTCTTCTCATTATGAGATTTGTTTACCCCCCCCCCCCCCGTCACCAGAAAACAAGCCAAGAACTGAACTGTAATGACAAAAGTAAATGGAATTTTAGTGCTGAAAACCTGGGTTGCTCTTAAGGCAATCCTGTCCTGCCCTCAAATGTGAAAGCTATTGATGAAGTTGCACTGTATTTTGTTAAATGGATTCCCCCCCCCCAACACATACACACCATACACACCATAGGCACGCTTAGACTATTTTAACAGTCATGATTTCCCCCAAAAAATATTTTGTAGTTTGTTAAGGGTGGTGGGAATTATAGCTCTGTACGGGGTCTCCTAACAACTCTCAGTACCCTTAACAGACTATGGGTCCCAGGATTTTTGCAGGGAGACACGACTGTTAAAGTAGTATAAAAGTGTTTTAAATTGAATAAACCAGCTAGGAGGGCAAATGGAGGATAGAAGAGGTCTTATGGAGGGATTTTGAATATACATTGGGAATCCAGGGCAAAAATATGATGTACCTTTGACAGGAGTGGCTAATTTGTGGCCTGTGAGCTACATCCACAAAAAATAAATGGTTTTTTGTGGCCATATTTGCCACTAGGATGCTACAATGCCAAAAGCTTGTGGCCCCTCATTTCCTCCATTTTAATTTTTTCCTATTTTGTGTAATAATAATAATAATAATAATAATAATAATAATAATAATAGTTTTTTCTTATTAACTGTGCCCATAGGTTTCCTGCCTTGATACTGTGATGCCAAAATGTTTTCTGTGGCAACCTAACCCCCTGCATTTCTCCTTTTGCGTAGCAAGGTCCCAAACCATCCCGGGAAGTGGAATAAAGACACATGAAACAGTATTTTAGGTTAATGGGTGAAAAAGGCCACAACTTTATTGGTTACAGAATGTGAGTGGTATTGGCTTAGGCATTGGAAACCACACGACTATATCTGACTCCTGCCCATCTGCAGGAGTCTTGGAAGGGTTAACCACCAGTAGGGGGAGCCCTGCTGATGCACATCAACTAAGAACTCCCCCAGGGTCACCGCTAGGGGTCGTGCCATGGCCCTAGCCCCCCTTCTGGGGCTTTGGACAGAGATCACGCCCCCCGGATTCCTTTAACGGAATGCCCTTGAATTAGGAGGGGTAGGTGATGGCCACTACCTCCCCTCACCTTCAACCTAATACTCCAATGCCTAACTGCCTAACCTTACAAAGTTGTGATGATTTGCTACGAAGTAGGCAAAAAACCAAATGGCCGGTGCCAATTTGCCAAGTGGGAAAAAATTCCTTCCAGGCCCATTGGACAACCAAGGCGACCAACTGAGGTCCATAGCAAGGTCAAGAAATAAAGAGCCTAACCTAAGGGAGGGAGCGCAGGAGAACTGACCAAGCAGGGAGAAAACAGGGGTGAGTCCTCAGCCGCGGGAGTTTAAATAGTCGGTGCCATGCCCCCAGACTGTCTGGATTGGACGCCCTAAGGATGACGTGGCCGAGGACCATCCAATTGCACAAGGGCGATCCCGCCCTGTGCGCGTGGGGAGGGCTTGCTCCCAGCCTGCAACGTCATCTCCCCAGGTTGGGAAATGGCTTTATAAAACAATAGATAATTTAAAATGCATTCATTTCTTTTACTGACTGCTCCCACACTCTGATGCCAGAAGTGTGTGTGTGTGTGTGTTTGGGAGGAAAGGCAAGATACAAATGTAAGAAAATAAATAACTGTAGTTACAGTATATGACATAATCCATGTGGAACTAGTCATAGCCTAGCCCCATTGAAATAAATGAAACCCGCATAAGATTTATGAAAGCTATCCCGTTTGCATGGGACCTGCACAGAAATTCCCTGTCCTGTGTGCTTGTGGCTTCTTAATGGGCAAAAGCATGAGAAATGCTCAACAGCCATAGAGCGGCTTTCTTTTTCCTCATTGCTTTTTAGCATGCACGAAACAAACGAGGCTTTCTGCATGAGGGATAAGTCAATAAAGGAATGTCACAGAGTATAATGTGCCGAGAAAGGGGTTTATTAAGGATGTTGCCATGGTTCATTTTAGAATGACACCTTCATATTCAGAAGTGTCAAGAGCACCCAGGAGCAACTAGGGATCGATTCGTTCTGATGTTCAGGAAGGCAAGAGGGGAAACGGGAGCTTGCAAAGGCATCTGGTGCTATTCAGAGATTAAGCAGATTTCATCATCAGACCCCTCCAAATTGCAAGCATCGGTCAGATGCCATCACCCGTGTGATGTGTGTGTGAACACAGCTCTCGCAAGAGAGTCCTTGGCAGTACAAAATGCCTTCATCTGCCTAAGCAAATGTATTTGTCTCTCTCCCTGATCACATGCCACAGCTGCAACAAAACGTCTGCAGTCAATGTCAGGGGTCAGCAACCTTTTTCAGCAGGGGGCCGGTCCACTGTCCCTCAGACCTTGTGGGGGGCTGGACTATATTTTGAAGGGGAAAAAGGTACAAATTCCTATGCCCCACAAATAACGCAGAGATGCATTTTAAATAAAAGGACACATTCTACTCATGTAAAAACACGGTGATTCCCGGACCGTCCGTGGGCCGGATTTAGAAGGTGATTGGGCCGGATCTGGCCCCCAGGCCTTAGTTTGCCTAGCCATGGTCTAAACAGAGTTGGTCTGTTATGGCATCTGAGGCGTACAATCCAAATTAAAGCCACCTCCTTCAAACCCCTATCCCCTCATATACTCTGGTGGTAAATATATAGTAGTAACCAACAAGACCTGTGGCACTCTAGACATTCCCAGCATCCCTGACCATTGGTCATGCTGGCTGTTGAGTTGGGAATCCCAACAACATCCAGAGGGCCACATTTTCCCCACTCCTGAACAAGAACACTGTTGTTTAGTGGTGCTCCAAAATCTGCCACCTCAGACAGGGCACCTCACTCTGCCTAATGCCCAAGTAAGTGAAGCTGCATTTGCTAGCATTTGCTGGTTGCGGATTGAGTGATTATTCAAAGTGTGTGTATGTGTCAACTGAGCGAGCTCCACAACTGCTCCTACTTGCAGGGGTGGCACATCCCGTTGTCCCACTTGAGGGGAAATGGGAAGTGCCATGCTGCCACCCACTCTGCCACTGCCATTGGTGCCAATTTCCAACATGATTCTGTGTGCTCTGCAAGATCTCGGTGCCAGTGCTGCCGCCACTTCTGCTGGCAGAAGCAGTGGGGGTGTGTGTGTGTGTGCGGCGACACCTTGGGGGCTTCTATCACCTGAGGTGGCGGCTTCACCTCACCTAATCGCTGGGCCAGCCCTGCTCACTTGATTCTGCTCTATACACCTTGTTGGGCCCCTCACTGACGGGATAGCTCAGTTGGTTAGAGCAGTGTTTTTCAACCACTGTTCCGTGGCACACTAGTGTGCCGCGAGATGTTGCCTGGTGTGCCGTGGGAAAAATTGAAAAAATACTTTATATATAGTCAATATAGGCACAGAGTTAATTTTTTTAACATTTTCTAATGGTGGTGTGCCTCGTGATTTTTTTCATGAAACAAGTGTGCCTTTGCCCAAAAAATGTTGAAAAACACTGGGTTAGAGCCACTGCTGATAACACCAGGGTTGCAGGTTTGATCCTCGCATGGCACAGCTGCATATTCCTGCATTGCAGGACGTTGGACTAGATCATGGGTAGGCAAACTAAGGCCCGGGGGCCAGATCCGGGCCAATCGCCTTCTAAATCCGGCCTGCAGGTCCAGGAATCAGCGTGTTTTTACATGAGTAGAATGTGTGCTTTTATTTAAAATGCATCTCTGGGTTATTTGTGGGGCATAGGAATTCGTTCATTTTCTCTCTCTCTCTCTCCAAAATATAGTCCGCCCCCCCACAAGGTCTGAGGGACAGTGGACTGGCCCCCTGCTGAAAAAGTTTGCTGACCCCTGGACTAGATGACATTTAGGGTTGCTTCCAACTCTACAATCCTATGATTCTCTGCAAAGAAGCTGGCAGCATCCTTTTCTGCTAGGAATCATGGGGGTCACTATTCAACTGCATGACCCCTGGTGGAAAAAGATGCTGCCTGCTGCACAGTGATGCTGGCAGTGAGCTTTACATCTAGTTTGTGAGGAAGGAGGAGGTGCTTGGCTTCTGTCATTTGCTGCATCATGATTTCTGCCCTCCTTGGATAGAGATTGGGGCACTTTCTGAAACAATATGCAAACTAAAATATAGCCATCCTTTGAAATTCACACTTGTCTGAATTTTGCAATGCAGTTCTCCAGCCAAGTACAGTGGTACCTCGGGTTAAGTACTTATTTCATTCCGCAGGTCCGTTCTTAACCTGAAGCACCACTTTAGCTAATGGGACCTCCTGTGCCACCAGAGCACAATTTCTGTTCTTAAGTGGAGTTCTTAACACTAAGTGTACTTAACCTGAAGCGTACTTAACCCGAGGTACCACTGTAATCTGTCTCCAAATGCATTTAATAGGATAAAGTATAAATGCCTACATCTGTGAAAATAATATATAGAAATGCATCATATTAGGTAAAATTGATTTGTAAAAATGTGTGCATTAGGGAAAATTGCACACAAAAATATGTCTACAGTGGTACCTCGGTTTACGAACAGTCCTGTCTATGAACTATTCGGTTTACGAACTCCGCAAAACCGGAAGTAGTGTTCCGGTATGCAAACTTTACCTCGGTCTACGAACGGAAGCTGAACAGTGGAAGGGCACTGGCGGTGGGAGGCCTCATTAGGGAAAGCACGCCTCAGTTTAAGAACGGTTTCGGTTTAAGAACGGACTTCCAGAACGGATTAAGTTCGTAAACTGAGGTACCACTATATTGGGAGAAATGCTCATCAATTTATATGAGGACTTTTTTTTTTAAAGGCATACTGATGTTTGCATTTCCATGTGAGAGAAAAATGAGAAGCTGTGAAAAACAGAAATCAACATATTCACCCATCCCTACCCTTGTGGGACGGGATTGATATAGGAGGTAATAGAAAGAATTTGGCCCTTCTGGCAGGCAAAACTCAAGCAAAACCAGCTCTGCAGTATTCAGTCTTCGCCAAGCTACCAAGTATGTTGCTATCCATCAAAGGTCTTATTCAATTCACTTAAAATGCGACCCCCAAGTAAATATACTGGAGCAAACTGTGGTGTATTTTATAGGCCACATTCCGTTATTGCACATGAATCTAACTGAGCAGCTATTTTCCCATTTAGAAGTTCACATTTACACCCACAGTTTTATATCCTTACACTTGTAAATAATGAACTGCATTTATATCAAGTCCTATCCTTATTTTTATTTATTTAACTACATATACAAAAATAAAAAAGTTCTCCCAACAAACTAAAACTGCCAGTGTTTTCTGATTTGTATGACTTTTATGTAGGTTTCTTATGGGTAAAAGCTTCTTTTTATGTGTTCTGAAAATTACCAGCTGTCCCACACCTGGTCTTGTTAGGTGCCATCCATCCCAAAATTTATGAACACTCAATAAAAAGTAGGGGAGGGGGAAAAGGAAGAGAAATCTAGCTGGCTCTTAAAAGTCCATACAATGACTAGTGTTAGACCAAAGGATATACTTTCACACTTCTGGGTGGTGATGAAAAGAAAGTAACAATATAAATTTGTGAGTATCTGTAACAGAATGGTAGGAATTTACCTATCCTGCTAGCAAGAGGTGGTCGTTGGCTCGAGGAGGCTGATCAGTTCCTGCAACTGAAGTTCACAAGTCAAGTCATGAATTCAAATTCAAGGATAGTCCCACAACAAAATGTATCCTTGATGTACATGTGATGCATATGTGATATACTTGTGATGTACATGAGCCTGTGACTGAGGGAGTTGTGTGCGGGGAATAGTTAGTGTCAAAGACAGGAGTCTCTCCATGGGTCTTATTTCAGATGTTTTGTATTTAGTTTTTGAACATCTAAAAGTTGCATGCAAACAGTCCCAGATTCCATCTCTGGCCTTTCTAGGTAGGGCTAGTAAAGACCTCTTTCTGAAATCCTATAGAGCCACTCCTTGCAGACAATACTGAGCTAGATGGACTAGTGGCCTGAACATACTGAAATTAGCTAGGATCCAACCATGATTTGATATAACCTGGTTGTTAACTAAGAAGAGCTGAAATGAAGCACAGCATTTCAAGTTTTTATATCACGAGTTACTGTGATTAATTCAAAAGAGGAAATGGAAGCTTTCCGCTTCCTCAAGATATATGCAACTTCCTGTAAAAGCTAAACCATGCAGTACATCTGAACTGGCACATGGTGTAAAAGGAAGTTCAAATCTAAAATCTATTTCAAATGCATCCACCATTAAAATGAAATCTAAACCATTAAAAACATGTCTGAATACCAACACTTTCCATGGCTTTTAAGAGGTATTTTAAAATCAATACTGTAGCATACCTGATACTATTCAAAAATATTATGAAGTACAGGGTCCCGTCCCCCAGTAGAAGTGATAGAACAAGCTACTTTCATAATAATAATAATAATAATAATAATAATAATAATAATAATAATAATATAAAAATGATTTATTTATTATTTATACCCCGCCCATCTGGCTGGATTTCCACAGCCACTGTGGGCAGCTTCCAACAGAATATTAAATGCAATAATATATTAAACATTAAAAGCTTCCCTAAACAGGGCTGCCTTCAGATGTCTTCTAAAAGTCTGGTAGTTGTTTTTCTCTGGGAAAGCAGGTGAAACCTGGCTGGAAAAAGTAAAAAACCATTAAAATGCCCTTATTTTAACCTTATAAATGGTCCTTTCCTTTGCCTTTTGCCATGTACCTAAATGCTATTCGGCTTGTTTTTCAAGAGAATAAATAAAATGGGTAGTGGAGGAGGGGAAATGAAGTTGAAGCCATTTATCAGCTTCCTGTTAATGAAAATGCTTTGTTTAATGGAATCATTCAACTGATTACTGCATACAGAGTGGGGTGCCATAGCCCTCCACCTCTTTTTTTCACAGAAACTGTGGATAACCACAGTTTATTAAACACTTGTGAGTGCTGAGACAATCTGTTGTTTTCTGTCTGCTTTAATGTCATTATAAGCAAGTTTATCATGTACAGTACAGTACTTGTCCTAATTGAGTGAACTGATGAGCTGCCAGTTGAAATTCCTGATAAACATTGAAGAAATCAAAGTCAATAGGGGCCCACTGGTTGAAGGAGAGGCAAAGGAAATTTCCTGAGTTCAATAAATGAATGAACCCATTGAAGAAAAACAAAGCACTACAGGGTCAAACTACACATTTTATGCAAATGTGTATGTTATGACAGTGACAATGTCTGCTTCTTCTAGTGAAAAACAGCTTCTGCAGAGGCGATTGTCAGTGAAGAAGCCGTGAGGGGTTGCTTAACCCTTCCCTTGCCAGCTGTTTTCTTTCAGCAAGCCACCCCCCCCAGCCCTTCTCTTGAGATCCAAACAGGTGTTTGGAGAAATGCATCTGGAACTCTGTGAGACAAATATGCATATTGGACCCTGTAATTAAAGCCCATCATATAAACATGAAGTCCAACACATATATGCAAGGCAGGAGAGGGGTGGATGCAAAATAGGGGTTTGGCCAAGGCTATCCTGATCCCCAAAAGTACATAGGATTTGGATGTGTGCATAGGGCTTCAGCTTGTAAGGATTGACACCCATGCATGGTTACTTGGAAGTAACTTGGAAGTAAGCTGCCTTGTGTTTGGTGCATCTTTGGTGACCAGGGCGCTCTCTCTCGTGAGGGGGGGACACTGCACAGAGGGTGCCCTCCCAGGTGTGGGGTTGCCACTCGGGTGTCCGGAGTGGGGGGCGCACCCTGCAGCCAGGGTGCAGGGCAAGCCGTCCATGGCGGACATTCGGCGCACCACCTGCCCGTGACTCCCAAGCCTCCCCCAAGCTGTCAAACCAAAGGGGGAAGGGGGGAATGCCGCTGGCAAAGTGGTGCAGCTCCTCCCTTACCCCGATGGCTCGGGGTAGGCTTGGGAGTCACAAACGGGCGGCACGCCAAATGTCACCTCCATCAGTGAGGGCACATGGGGCGGTCTGCACCCTTCCTACACCCCTGCCAGGTACTAACTGTGGACAGCAAATTTGAAGGCCCCTCCTACTGCCCCTTCTTATGGAGTCTTATCTTTAAATTCTTTCAAATAGAAGGCTGTTGTCTGATAAGCCTGCAAAAAGAGTCGTGTCCTCTGTAAAGTAGGGCACACAGTCACTCAGCATGGTGGTTACTCTTAAGGAAGTATGTATCCTCTACCCACTTATCTGGGAGTCCCATTTAGCTCACTGAGTTAACATGCATAACATTGGGCTATTAGTGTTTTAATTTTTCCAGGAGACTGACCAAGTTTCCCACCTGCTTAGCTTCAGCAGCCCTACAGTATTAGGTGCTCTCAGATCATTCACTGGGCCCTAGAGGGCTTAGTTTTACAAACGTTTAATCTGGGTTAATAACTCCTTCACTCTCCTTACACTTAATTCGCTTTCCTCTATACTTTACCATTCCTGCAGCACTTGCAATCAAGAAAAATAGATGATTGCTATAATGCAACCAGGAATAACAAATACAGCATTAACTTTGTCAGTCCCCATCATTTTAAATATAGATGCCTCATTACCGTTAAAGAGTATAATGTTATATTAGTGAGATGGATAAACATAAAGAAATGAGCGCGTGCACATCATGTAGGTGGAATGAGGCAGGGGGAGAACATTTTTGATGTGAAATCATTTGGCTAAACATAGGAGCTTGAAAACTGATTACAACTGATGCTTTGCATTCCAAGATAAGGACAGGACTGTCTGAGCAGATGAATGTAAACGCACTAAATGAATCTGTCAACTTCATCTCTCTTTGCTGTGCTCATACAGATGATCATTTAATCTTACACTCAATGTGTGTTGGCAAAATTCTCTTTGCCGCTTGGTAGGATGATGCATGACCTAGCTGCTTAGATTATCTCCATGGTCCCCTTGATATGAGCCCTTGCATCAGGCTCCCATTCATTTTCTAAACTTCATGCTCTTAGTGCTTACATACAGGAAGCCTTCTACACAGCCACCCACCTCACATGTTCCCATTCTTTCTCTCACGGCTCAATCTCATGTGATACCAGCCCCCATACCAGCCCTAAAATGGTCTAAAATGGTGGGTCTAAAATGGTGACAGAGGGTCTAAAATGGTGACAGAGTGGGAGTGCACATGCATGCCCTGTCCCAATGTTCTCATGCATGGGGTTTCCTTTGCAGACCTTTGCTGTCTGTAATCCTATTCCTGGGAACAAGCCCCACTGAAATCAGTGAGACCTATAGGATTGTGCCTACCATTCACTGCCCCAACACTTATATTCTGACAGGGAACACATCAAACGATTCAGCAAATCTAATAGCGTACTAAAATAATGATTACAGCTGCTCTCCCAATTTACTTCTTCGTCATCATTGTCACGGCAGATGTAGAAAATAGTAGAAATAGAGCAATAGCTTAGCAATATGAATAAAAGACAATAAATGGACATGGATGTCTAGCAGGGTTATTCAGCCTGCAGGGCGTAATTCTTTGACCAATTTCCATTTATACCAAACAGTTTTATACAGTATCTGTCTTCTTGTGTTAGAAGATGAAATGTGCAGGCCCCCAACCACTGAGGCGGATGTCAAGCAAACATCCCGACTGCTTCAGCATAAAAGAGAGCTGAGTAAATACAGATAGATTTGGAATTCCAGTAGTAACCAACTAAGATTACATTGTGCTCTCTCGTCATATCCTCAGTAGAGGTAGAGAGGCCAGAGTTCTCCCAAAACCTTTCCTGCATACTTCCTGAATGTTTAAATAATTTTTGATATTTTCACTGATAAAAAATGATGATTAGGTCACCGTAGCATCAAGATAAAATAAACATCATCTGGCAAAATAAAGGTATTGCGAGCCTGATATGTAAACTGATTACATTGAATGCTGTGTATAGTTCTGGTTGCCTCACCTCAAAAAGCACATGGTAGAGTTTGAAAAGGTACAGAGAAGAGCAGCCAAAATGATCACCTGGATGGAGCAACACCTCCATGAGGAATGGGACTTTTTAGCTTAGAGAAAAAGCAAGTAAGAGGTGACAGGACAGAACTGT
The DNA here is from genome assembly GCF_009819535.1 of Lacerta agilis. NCBI lineage: Eukaryota > Metazoa > Chordata > Lepidosauria > Squamata > Lacertidae > Lacerta > Lacerta agilis. Next base: position 57,030,189 of record NC_046320.1, read on the forward strand.
ATAAAATTATACATGGTACAGAGGAAGTGGATAGAGAAATGCTTTCCTCCGTCTCTTGTAACTCTAGAACTTGTAGACATTTGGTGACACTGAATGCTGGAAGATTGAGGATAGATAAAAGAAAGTACAGTCATACCTTGGAAGTCGAACGAACGCCTTGAGAGTCTAGAGTTTTGGCTCCTGAATGCCACAAACCTGGAAGTTACTGTTCTGGTTTGCGAATGTTCTTTGGAACCTGAATGTCCGCGGTGGTGTCTGCGGCTTCCGACTGTCTGCAGGAGCTTCCTGCAGCCAATCGGAAGTCGCTCCTTGGTTTCAGAACGTTTTGAAGTCGAACAGACTTCCGGAATGGATTCCTTTCGACTTCCAAGGTACGACTATACTTCACACAGCACATAGTTTAACTATACAATGCACTCTCACAAGAGGCACTGATGACCACCAAAATGGATCTTGGCCGTGTCTTAGTGCAGACCCAGGTCATCAAGCCCAAGTTTCCACAGTCACTGCCCGCCATGAACCACTATTGGCAGGACTGGCAGCAACAGCAGCAGATATGTGCTTTGGTTATTAAATGTATCATCTCTTGTTAATTGTACTGTTTTAAATGTGCATTTCTATAGTCGACTTGCTTTGGTAATATTTCCCTTTTAATTTTTTTTAAATTGTTAACTTTGGTGTGTAAAATGTGCTTTCTGTAGTTGCCTTTGCTATGCTTTATTTTGAAATCTTTAAGATACTATTTTAGTTTTCTATTAATTATATTGCTTTGAATGTATTGTTTATGTTTGACTTTCTTTAGTGATGTTTTATTCTGAATTCTTTTATTTGATGTTTTAATGTGTTATAAACTGCTCTGAGATTTTTTCCCTAAAAATATAAAGAAGCGTAGAAATGAACGAGAAAAAAAGAGCTTTAAAAATAGATTAGACAAATTCATGGAGGGTGAGGCTCTCAACCCCTATTGGTTACAATGGCTAGGGTCTCCCCCCACTCTTAGAGGTAGCATGCTTCTGAATACCAGTTGCTGGAATCCACAGCAAGTCAGTTAGCAAATGCTGTCAAACATGCAGTACTGAAATCAAATATTATTGGATGCACAGTAGCAAGCCTACAAGGTTTATTTAAAAGCATATCTCACGGTGAGATTGGATTGCAGCTCAATGTATGTCCTGCAAGTACTGGGTTATTCAGAAAACAGCTGGTGTACATGACCTAAATTTGTAGAGTAGAATTTGGTTTGGGAGCCAATTCAATTCTCGAGGTAAGAAGATACCCCTCAGCAGCAAAAATTGGCTTAGTTTTCCATTGACTTCTGTGGTTGTAAGTGCTAACAGAGGCAGTGAAAGGGAATCTCCCTCCCCAATATACTTGGTAATCAGGTACAGATTTAATCTTACCTACGCATATTTTCTTCCTCTCAAATGGGAAAAGGACATACACAGGGAGCAACAAGGTGGTGAGAACAAAACCAGGCCATTCTGTGGCAGGGGAATGCTCCGCCAAGAGGGTCCCATGGGTCCTTGAAATGTACAGGGACACCCCTACCCATCATAATGATCCCCACCAACTTCCCCCCATAATGTCCACCATAGAGGTTGGCATTTGAGTAATACCAGTTCACTCTAACTGAGAGATCCCAGTAACTAGTAGAGCTCCTTTCTTAGCTTGAGCTCTCTGAATCAATTATACAATCAGACACTTCCTTCACTTGTTTGCAAATCCGAGAATTATCTAAAGTAAGATTTCGAAAGAATCCCCTGTCATTTTGTCAATATAATGTTTAATTGTTTAAAGTCCAGTGGAGAAAATAGCTGCTCCTTGGAGGGATTTGAAAAAAACAAACAACAATCAAGTTGTAATTATTTCTCACTGAAGACTGTGAAAAGTAAGCTCTCATCAGCCCATTGCTTGTCAAAATTAAGTGATGGCTCCTGTTTTTATGATTGTTCAAAAACATCAATTAAATTCCCGAAAGGGAAAAAGAAAAGGAAAAAAACATATTTGTGCTGACAATCCAAGATGACATTTTAATTTGAGCTGTACATTTCCAGCCCAAGTGGGCAACATGCTGACATTAAGAATAATGTTAACAACTCTCCACAGGTTTGGTGATTCTGTTTCAGTTTTAATTGGGGATTTCTTCCCTCTCCCCCTCAGTTTCCAAAGAGATTCAAGCTTAAAGCCAGGTACAACATTTTAATTGATAAAAGCGGCAAATTGGCGTTAAGGGAATGGTGCCATTAATTTGCTGGCAGTAGAAATAATGAAGAAAGAAAATAGAGGGCAATTTCATTGAATTCCGCTAGTAGAATAGCTAACTAGTATCGTCTGAGTCCCATCAGAATCCACTTTCAGATATCTCAATTTAGAACTCATTAATATTTTGCCATAGCAGCATCACCATCTAGGTGCATGATCCTTTAACACAAAGAAAACAAATGACAAGTCCCTGCCACCCAGGGGCTTTCAATGTAAAACAGAAGGAGGGAAGCAGAAGTGTGGGGAGGTCATGGGAAGAACAGGCAATTGCTTCACTTCCAATTACCAGTACTTGACTGCCATACTTCTTGTGAGTAAGTGCTTGGTATGTGAACATGGGCTTCTTTGAATGCTTCTCTGGTTTTCCCTGATGGGGTAATATTTTGCCCTGCTTGCAGAACTTGGCTAATCCAAATCGACTAATTCTCCCTCTCCCAGTTTTAAATTCACTTCATGCCATGACAACAAATACATGTTGTATTTTCAGAATGGGGAACAAGCACTTCAGACAGGCCAATTGTAAACTGCACACATGTCAAGAAATAAATGCAGAAGTTACCAACATTTGAAGTCATTTACTCTGCCCTGAGGTAAGTAACAGCTGCGGCCAAAACAATGAAGACGGGCAAGTTTTACAGTGTAATTAATAATTTGCTTTCGGTAACACTTCAAAGTCTGCAGAGGCAGTTAGCATTAAATTGAGTTTGCTTGCTTTACAAGCACCCCACATTTATGCATAACCTAAATACATATTTCAAGTAACTGTAAGTGGTCTAAAGTGTCATAGCCCAGTTATGAATTTGGAGCACTTATATTTTCTCTCCTACGTGCATCTTTCCTCCACCCCTGTCAATTTTTATCATGTCCTTTTAAAGCTTGGGGTTGGGAGCTTGTGTTAGATAAAAGCTATGCAAATGTGGTCATAGCTGATTGCAGCTCACATCAAGAAATTGCACGCATATATAGTAAACAGCATCAGCTGCAGCTTCTGGACTATCTCCAAGGGTAGCCCACATGAAGCACATTGTAGCAACCCAACTATCAGAGCATGGACTACTGAAGCCAGATCATCCCATCAGAGTATAGCCATAGATGGTGCACCAGTCAAAATGGGACATAGGCACTCCTTGCCACTCTGCCCACCCGGGCCTCCAGTGTCAAGAGTGTACAACTAGGCTACACTCCTGTTCATTTATGGAGATTGCTATCCAGCCCAGAAAAGGTTATCTCCCTAATTCTCAATCCCCAAAGCCAGCTATCCATAGTGCTTCAGTTTTACCAGAATTTCAGTTTATTGCCCTTATGTAGTCCATCATTGCCTCTAGACACCAAGGCTTATGTATGCTTCACTTGTTTATCCCTACTCTCCCATTTCCCTCCCTTTGCTCTGTCTTCTCCCTTGTGTTTCCACCTAGATCATAAGCCCATCAGGCAGGGACTGGCCATCTCATTGTTTGTAAAGTGTGATGTATATGGATGGTGGTGCTTTATGAAATAGAATAGACATAATCTAGGCTGTGTTTCAGTTTTGTAGTTCTAGAAAGTGTGTTACTAGAAACAGCAGGGCCTTGTTCACACATGCATTTTGTGTGGTGAAATCTGAAAAATCGGATCCTCCCTAACAGAGGGCACGTGTTGCGGTGTGACCTGGCAATCAGACCCTGTGTTGTGGGTGGGAGCGATTGGATAGCCACAACACCCTATTGGTAGGTCCCTCGATGCTGGGTGCAATCTGGCCAATGGGACACAAGGAAAGGGCATCGGGGGACCTATTTAAGCCCATGCACGTGTGCCTGAGCTTCCTCTTGGGGCTGCTGCATTGGAACATCCACCCACCTCTCCCTATATTTAGGGCTTGCACTTGACCTTGCTATGCTGTCATGTGTTGCCTGTCATGTGTTGCCTGTCATTGGGACAGGGGCACGGCAGGAATTTTCCCCATTTGGCTGATTGGCTATTGCCACTTGGGTTTTGCCTGCTGCATAGCAAATCGTCACAACTTGTAAGGTTGCGGATAGGCTCTGGTTCATGTGATAGGGGTGGCAGAACTGTCTGGCCACTCCTATGAGAAGGGTATTCCGGTAAAGGAATCCTAGGTTTGGTCAACCCTGAGAGGGGTTGTGCCTGTGCCCGAGTCCGGGGGGCATCAGCGTGGCTGACGGGCACTCCTGTCTTCAGCTGTCCCTGGTGTTCACCCGATTGCGCTCTGGGTCAGCGCTGACTGCAAGGGTGCAGGGAGCTAGTCGAACCAGAGCCTATGCAACCACTCACTTGATTGTAAACAATAAAGTTGTGGCCTAAATTCTGCCAAAAACCAAACCAAATATCTGAGTCATGTGTGAATTTATTTCTAGGGAATGGTTAAAAGGTCTAAACACGCAATCCACATTTCTGTGTGGTGGAGGAATACTGTATAACAATCCACACAAATATAAAAGCATGCAGACAGGAGTGCCTCAAACATCTGTCTTTCATTATTTCATTTTCATGCATTCAAATGGCAATGGTGTGTGTAACTGAAGGTGAAACTTGTACGTGTTGCAGAAAGCTGTTGGAATAATACCATTATACCAGTCTTAAGCATTAGATTAGGACAAATAATATGCATTTATTTCTTTGAAAAGTCACCTCTCAGCTTGAATTACTTCCCAGTAATCAGAGCTCAAGAACAGGCAGCACAAAAAAAATAAAAATAATGAAAACTGTCAAGAATTCAGCTGAAATATGAGTTAGTGAGAGAAAAATTTGTAAGTGATTATTACTTTGAGGAATCTGGCTATTGTCCATGATGTTCCCTGCTATTGTGGAATTGCCCAATTTATCCGAATAACAAGCCAGTCATGGAAGATGAAGAAGTAAAATGCAATAGAAGTTTCTATTCTATCAAGGGCTTGAAACATCTAACTTTCTTTTATTGAGGCGGTGTGTGGGGAGTAAAAACGATGCTTAGTGGAGGATGCTCATCCAGGAATCCTTTTATTCTCATCAGTGTGATGAGAAGTCTAGTGTGTAAAATTTCCCTGAGCAAAATGTTCAACCTCTAGAAATTTATCCATCTCTGTAAACTGGCTGGTAGTTACTGGCCATGATGTAACAAATGGAGAACTGTGCCATTATGAAGCCCTGCAATGGACACTGCCCCACATAGAGCACTGGACCATCAAGAAGGCTGATCGCCGAAGAATTGATGCTTGGGAAAAACTTGGGAAACAACAGCTTCTGTAAAAGGAACACTTCTTTTTTCAAATTAAGAAAAAATCTGGTTGAAGACTTTAATGGACAATGTTTGTTAAGGGTCTAATGACAGGGCTATATTATTATTATTATTATTATTATTATTATTATTTACATACATTTTAGGCCTAACTCCTGAGCAAGTCTAGCTACACAATCTTATGTGGGTCTAAGTTCCTTTGTGTTTAGTGATATTTACTCCTAGGGAAGTGTCCATAGGATTGCAGCCTAACAGGGCAGTCCTGTGCACGTTGCCTACTCAGAAATAAGTAACTTTGAGTTCAACAGTGCTTTCTTCTGTGTAAGGGTGTGCAAATTTGTAGCTAAGACTGCAGTGCTATGCACATTTATCTGGGAGTAAGTCTGACTGAACTCAAAGGGAGTTATTTCCGGTAGACCCACATAGGAGATCACTGCAAGTTGGTGTTGTGCCAGGGAGGCTACATTAAATATAGAGTAAAGTATAGGGGGGCACTTTTTTAAAAAAAGAGAGCCAGTGTGGTGTAGTGGTTAAGAGCGGTAGTCTCGTAATCTGGGGAACCGGGTTCGTGTCTCCGCTCCTCCACATGCATCTGCTGGGTGACCTTGGGCTAGTCACACTTCTCTGAAGTCTCTCAGCCCACTCACCTCACAGAGTGTTTGTTGTGGGGGAGGAAGGGAAAGGAGAATGTTAGCCGCTTTGAGACTCCTTCAGGTAGTGAAAAGCGGGGTATCAAATCCAAACTACTCTTCTTCTTCTTCTTCTTCTTCTTCTTCTTCTTCTTCTTCTTCTTCTTCTTCTTCTTCTCCTTCTTCTCCTCCTCCTCCTCCTCCTCCTCCTCCTCCTCCTCCTCCTTCTTCTTCATTCCTCACTTTTAAAGCAAATTATGGATTTATCGATTCTTGAAAATTTATGGGAAAGAAAGTAATTTTGATTCCATTTCACTAACAGATAGGAACACCTGTTTATCATATCACACTTGCAGCAGACATCTCATATAAACCACCCATGTGTAATAGAATCAGCATCACAGAAAGTTAACATTTTAAACACCACTGGTTTGAGTGTACCATGCTGCCCTAATCAAGTTATTTCACACCTTGGTGGGCAAATCACCTGTGCTGTTCATGCTTGATTCTTTTCCCTCTCTTTTTAAGCATTAGACCATACACTCCTTACAGAATGGAGTACTCCAGTTATAACAGTCTTTTTAAATAGCTAGCTAATTTACCCTGGCCTCTGACACATGAAATGTATATTTTCAATACTCAAACTATTTTTGTGTGTGAATGCATCTGTAAAAATTTTAAACGGTTTTTAATGTTGCATTTTAAATGGTTGTAACCCACCCTGGGACCTTGGGAGGGTGATTAATTGAAACAATATTAATAAAAAATAATTTATAAGGGGGAAAAATCAGCATGGAGGTAATCTCTATGTAGAAAAAACAACAACCTGTTCAGTATTAGTACATACTAGATTGGGAAATATGATTATGTTCTTCACTTTTCAATGGGACTGCTTTGAGCAACATTTAGTGCACTGTAACACAGTATATATGACTATTTTAATTGGAATTTTGTATGGTATACAGTCATACCTCATGTTGCGAACACTGCAGGTTACGTTTTTTACGCAGAAGCGCCGAAACGCAACCCGTGCATGTGCAGAAGTGCCACTGCGGGTTGCGAACGTGCCTCCCGCACAGATCACGTTTGCAACCCGAGTGTCCACTGTATTCTATAGTTCTTCCTTACCCCATTTAGGTTCTGATGGATTAATGCTATTAAATGCATATACAGTGGTACCTCAGGTTACATACGTTTCAGGTTACATACGCTTCAGGTTACATACTCCGCTAACCCAGAAATAATGCTTCAGGTTAAGAACTTTGCTTCAGGATAAGAACAGAAATTGTTCTTCAGGTTAAGAACAGTTTCAGGTTAAGAACAGACCTCCAGAATGAATTAAGTTCTTAACCTGAGGTACCACTGTATGGTGCTGGATCCAGATTTAGGCTGTAATCCTAACCCCATTTCCCTGGAAGTAAGTGCTATTGAATTCAGTGAGATTTACTTCTGAGTAGACATGGTGAGGTTGTAGCCTTAGTCATACTTGAAGTAGACCCATTAGGTTCACTGAGGCTTAAGTTATTCAGGGGTATTTATGTACATTTAACATGTGTGTGAGAGGTCAGTATATTAGGAAAATGAATTATTCCCCCAAATGGGGAACACCTAATAACTACTGATCATAAACTGTGTTTTAAAATTAATAGCAAGTACTCAAGTGCAAGATGCCAAATGGATTCAGAAGACAGGCTGGAAGACCTCTGTTTCTTTAAATCTTTCTATTTTTCCTGTATATCCCGCCAATAAATTCATTTCCCCTAGAATCAATAGAGCAAAAGGGACACAACAAAAACTCCCGCATCAGTGAGCACAGAGGAGATGAAACCCATCCTTGACCCTTCTGCCGCATCTAGCAATGTCCTTCTTTAGTTCAGGATTGCAGACTGAAACAGAAAGCCCTGGATTTGTTTTTTCACCTTTGAATTGAATGTTTTGTGTTTTTCACATGGCTATTTTCGAAGTCCTTGAAATGAAGGCAGTAAGTCCCACTGGATTCAAGACATTGGTAGAATTTCAAAACAAATAGTATTGCTCCTGTATGAGGCGATGCGCAAATCTGTCTATTTCTGGTTGGAATAATTTCCGCATGTTTCTGTTCCATTGCATTTTTGTGCTGAATTGCTTTTTTAAAAACATTTGCAAGCAAATCCATGTTTGAATGAACATTTAAATATGTATTTTAAAGCACATTTTCTCTCAACGTACTTATTTTGAAATGTGTTGTTACATGCCACCCCAATCTGAGCAGAGAGAGAGAGAGAGAATCTAGATCAGGGGTTGTCAGCCTGGTCCCTACCACCCACTAGTGGGTGTTTCAGGATTCTAGGTAGGCGGTGGGGGTTCTACGGCACAAGCTGAATTCTCCTTCCACCACGCACTGGTGAGCGGTAAGGAAAATTTACCATCAAGAAAGATGCATTAGTGGGCGGTAGGTATAAAAAGGTTGACTAACCCTGCTCTAGATGCTTCCCCAGGGTTCAGTTTCCTTGGAATGAAGGTCAGTGGAGACTGTGGTGTCTTTAGGATATATAGTTTTATATACACATATATAACCTGAGCACAAGATAGAGGGACTCACAGCATGAACACCCCAACAGCTCTTGCTTTTCTATTAGTCATAGCTTTGGATTCAGTGCAGCTCTTTGTATCGAGCTTCCAGCCTGTTTCCAGCTCAGGTCTCACACACCACTCTGGCTGTTCTTCACCTACCTAGCAGCTAGATGAGGGGGGCGGAGGAAAGACCTTCACTTAGTTGTAGCTCTCGCAAACTAGCTCATTCTTTTGGGATGCTGATGAGGCCAGCTAAGGTCATTCTCTTACAAAGAAACTTGTCAGACCAGTTCAGCAACCACCTCTCTTAGATTCCAATCCTCACCGGGCACAGTATCCTAAAAACTGGAAGGAACTCAGGGCATCATCCAAACTGACATCTTAGTAAGTCTTTTGAGCTAAGAACTATGTTGTAATATTTGGGAATGTGTAAAGGTGGTGGATAAGGACACGGGTGGTGCTGTGGGTTAAACCACAGAGCCTAGGGCTTGCTGATCAGAAGGTCGGCAGTTCGAATCTCCGTGACAGGTTGAGCTCCCGTTGCTCGGTCCCAGCTCCTGCCCACCTAGTAGTTCGAAAGCACATCAAAAGTGCAAGTAGATAAATAGGTACCGCTCTGACGGGAAGGTAAATGGTGTTTCTGTGCACTGCTCTGGTTCGCCAGAAGCGGCTTTGTCATGCTGGCCACATGACCCAGAAGCTGTACGCCGGCTTCCTTGGCCAGTAATGTGAGATGAGCGCTGCAACCCCAGAGTCGGACATGACTGGACCTAATGGTCAGGGTCAAAGGTGGTGGATAACTAAGTTTCGAGCCACACATCAGTTGAGATTGCATTAGATTAGTTCATAAGGAATTCAAAAATTATCCCATTTCTTAAGCACCCCTTGCCTGTTCTGATTAGCCTTTGTGCTATGTCACCAAATGAAGCTAGTCCAAAAAATATTACTGCTGTACCTGTTTTCTATCCTTTGTGTCCTCTGGACAAACTTTAAAGACTGACTGAATTGCTAGGATAGTCAGAACTATTTTTTTTTTTAAAGGCAGAACATCTCTACCGCATCCCCCCGCCCCCACTTTCAGTTAAATAATGAAAAAGCTAATCAGACTTTACTTTCTTCCAAGCATCACAATGTTTTCTCAAGTGGAATATATGGACTGATATAGAATGCACACTGAGTGCACAGATAAATCGAAATTTTCTGTAACTCACTGATTACAATAGATAATCAGCACCTGGAATTTGTGCCATTATACTGAACCGCGTTTTCTGATGTAATCTGCATAGATTCACCTCCAAAGGTGACAATGGGAGGAAAGGAACAAAGGTAAATCTCTACTGAATTAATACAGTCGTCCGCAGCACTTTCTCTCAGTCTTTGGAATGAACACAACTTGCATTTAAGTGTTCAGGACAGGAGAAGGATTTAAGATAGAGCTTTACCTCCTACTTTATTGATTGACTGAAATTCAGCATTTCATTATAATTTCCTTTGGGCTGGGGAAATGGGAGATCTTTCCTCCTCCACCTTGATCCGTGCTATGGGTCTCTCCCGTTCTTCTAATGATTTCATTTCATGTTAATAGCTGCAAGTATTAGTTGTTTTGGACAAACTGTTCCAAAAGGAAGGGCTATGAACCCACCCTTAAAGACGTAAGCCATATACTCCATCAGCATGGATGACGGACCAGCAACATTTTGAACTTCCTCTTTTTTAACTTTTCCACCCCAGCTGGTCTTTAGAGGAACTTACACCTAGGTTTGCTTATTTCCTCTTGCCTTTTTAAAAGATTGTAAACCTAAGGGCAGGTGCTATCTTGCTTCTTATAACCTGTAAACTGCTCTGGGAGCCCTTTTTCTATCTGATGAACGAGATTTATATATATATGTGTGTGTGTGTGTGTGTGTGTGTGTGTGTGTATGTGTGTGTGTGTGTGTGTATTCAGTAGTATTTTTGGTGATAGACCTCTCTCCCTCCCTCCTCCCCCAGTAGGCGGGCAGGTGGGGGGGATTCTACTAGTTTAGTCTGTTTTCCCACTGTTCAACACTGTGGTCCTTCCACTATGTTATTTCAAAAAATAATGCAAGAGATAAAAAAGGAACCAGGGCATTTCTATTATAAAAACAAGTTATTTCCCCCCCCCCTTTTCTGGTAACACAGTGGAGGGAATGCTGCCTATTTTTATTTCCTTGGGTCCACCAAAGGATCTTCTTTAGTTTGATGAGATGGCAGCTGTAGATGGCAAGGCTGACTTTATACTTTCACTGATTCCATGCCTATTGATCTAAGCCTTCCCCATTGATCTGAGCACGGGTGCCTTTTTTAGCCGAAATGCTTCCTATTTCATCTATCATTTGAGCTCAAAAAGGACCAGAAGATGAGTTTGTAACTTTCTTGGCTTTTAAAAAAGTAATGTGGATTGTAAATGAAACAACTTTCCAACTATCTGGATTTACACTTTCTACTTTTGATCAACAATTTGCTGCTCTTTAATGTGCATGCTGCGAGTCAATCAATCAAATTATTTATTACATTAGCCATATGGCCATAGCTTATAGTAAAAGACCAGGCAGTGGCCTGGCGCGATTATACAAAGAATACTACAGATACAGTTAAAACATTGGATGTAAAATCGTGCTGGATAATACAGATAAAATAGAGAACAATAGCACGGCATGATGACAGTGGAATTTGCTACCAAGGAGTGGGGTGGAGTCTCCTTCTTTGGAGGTCTTTAAGCAGAGGCTTGACAGCCATCTGTCAGGAATGCTTTGATGGTGTTTCCTGCTTGGCAGGGGGTTGGACTGGATGGCCCTTGTGGTCTCTTCCAACTCTATGATTCTATGATTCTATGACAGTGTCCATGTCAGGAAGATACATAGGACTAAGGCTAAGGCAAGTTAGCCAAAAAGGTGGTCCTGAGTTTCAGGGCCTGTAATGTATAGATGGCCACTCCACGTGAAATCAAGGTGTTGGCATCCGCCAGTAAGTATTTCATGCAGTCAACGTCCCTGGCGATAGTCGGCGGGATTAGAAGGAAAAGCCTAGGTCTTATTGAGACATATAGTGGGCAGTAGAGGAAAAAGTGAATAAAGTCCTCTATCTTTCCTTTGTTGCATGGGCAGAGTCGAAGATCCAGAGGGGTATTGGAAAATACACCCTGTAAGAATGCTGTGGGGATGGAATGAAATCGAGCTAGTGTAAAGGCCCTTCTTAGCATAGGATGCGAGTCATGGTGAAAAACTGTTTGAGATCTATCCAGATGCAGGCATCCAACCAGAGTATGTTATAGAAGCAGCCACGAAATTGTGTAACAATGTTTTGTGTCTCGCTATTGTTATCTTTTTAGAATAAATGCCAGAGTTTCTTCTAAGTTCTACATGCTTATTTCCTGCACTATGCGTCAACACAATCTCCAAGCAACGAGAGACTTGATGGGTGCTGATACATTCCCAGGGCTCAGTTTCCATGGAATGAAGGTCAATGGAAACTGTGGTGTCTTTTGGATATGTGGTACCTCAGTTTAAGACCTTAATTCGTTCTGGAGGTCCGTTCTTAACCTGAAACTGTTCTTAACCTGAGGTACCACTTTAGCTAATGGGGCCTCCCGCTGCAGCTGCGCCACCACCGCGCAATTTCTGTTCTCATCCTGAAGCAAAGTTCTTAACCTGAGTTAGTGGAGTAACCTGAAGCGTATGTAACCTGAGGCGTCTGTAACCCAAGGTACCACTGTATGCTTTTATTCACACATATATGCAAGCTGAATATAGGATGGAGGGGTTCAAAGCATTAACACTGCAACAGATATTGCTTTTCCATTAGATTTCCAAGGAAGCCCCAAACCACCACTTTGGGTTCAGTACACAGCAAGCTAGCTTCCAGAAGCAGTGAAAATTCTCTGTTCACGCAGCCCCCCTTCACCTGTTTTTCTCTATCCTAAGATGGCATGGCCCCTAGCCTGGTGAGGTGGGAAAAGGCCATGGAGCAACCTCATTGGACATGTAAATGGTAGTACTTTACTGGCCAGCTCAGGCCTTTATCAAATTAAGTAACTAATTTGACTTATTTGGCAGCTTTCCTCATATAATTTCTAATCACACATACACAGGGTTGTGTGCTGGGCCTGTTGTTGTCAATGTCTTCATAAATGACTTCATTCAAGGAATTGAGGGATCCTCATCAAATATGCAGATCATGCCAAACTGGGAGGGGTAGCCAGTGCCACAGAAGACAGAAGCAGAGTTCAAAATGGCCTTAACAGATTGGAGAACTGGGCCCTAACTAACAAAATGAACTTCACTAGGGACAAATGTAAGGTTCTACACTTAGGCAGGAATAACCAGCTGCACAAATATAAGATGGGGACACCATGTTTGCCAGTAGTACATGTGAAAAGGATCTAAGGGCCTTCATAGACCAAAAGCTTAACATGGGTCAATCGTGTGATGCAGCAGCAAAGAAAGCTAATGCTATTTTAGGTTGCATTTAGTATCCAGATCAAGGGAAGCAATCGTACTACTCTATTCTGCCTTGATCAGACCCTACCTGGAATACTATGCGCAATTCTGTACAGCACAATTTAAGAAGGGTATTGACAAGTTGGAACATGTGCAAAGGAGGGCAACCAAGATAATCAAGGGTCTGGAAACCAAGCTTTATGAGGAATGATTGAGGGAGTTGGGTATGTTCAGCCTGGAAAAGAGGAGAGTAAGAGGAGTTATGATAGCCAACTTCAAATGTCCGTCACATGGAAGATGGAGCAAGCTTGTTTTCTCCTGCTCCAAAGGATAGGACCCGAACCAATGCAAGTTACAAGAAAGGAGATTCCAACTAAACACCAGGAATAACTTTCTGACAGTAAGAGCTGTTCAACAGTGGAATGGTTTTCCTCAGGAGGTTGTGGGCTCTCCTTCCTTGGAGGTTTTTCAGCAGAGGTTGGATGGCAATCTCTTATGGATGCTTTAGCTGAGATTTCTGCATTGCAGGTGGTTGGACTAGATGACCCTTGGGTCCCTTCCAACACTACAGTTCTATGATACTATGCTTCTATGAAGGGAGACAAGGAGAAGGAGCCTCAGGTTGCTTGGGAAGGAACCAGGGAAGAAGCCTTAGAGAGTGGTAGGAAGCTGTCCTCCCAACTACATCATTGGGGCAAGACCTACTGGAAGAGTTGCTGTGACCACTAGGCCAGAGTTAACTTCTCTGACACAAGGTGTTTTATTGCTGACCTACTCCGTGACTCTGGCTCCTGACAATAGCTGTCCTAAACACAACTTCTCCGAGAAACAGATATGTACAGATATGTATGACATATTTTTTAAAATCTTTCTCAGATAATTTGTAGACATCCTGTTACCATCAACACTGTACTTGATCTTAAGAGGAAAATAGAGGAGCTGTCCAGCAGGGCAAGGGAAGGACTAGGTTCTAGGAAAAGTCACTGAGACATTTTTAAAATGTTCGCACACAGAGGTGTCACTTTTTCACCTGACTGACTCAGGGAGTGGATGGGCTTACAGGAAAACAGCTTTTGTAGGCAGAGACTGGTTTTTCCACCCACAGATAAAATAATGCAATGGGTAATGATTTTTCCAGAATCGGGTAATATTACCAGTAGTTGTATTTGAAGTGATCATTGTGCAAATGACCTTAGTGTCTTGGGCAAGCAGACCCGAATACACAGTAGCCAATAGGTCGAAGCAGTTGAAAGAGCAAAATCAGAAAAAAAGCTTACATGTTGATATTTATGTGGTGGGTGCATGTAGCAGACTAGAATCAGACAGAAATGTTGCACATATGATGGTGAGTCAAAAATAGCTATCAAAGAAGAAAATTTAGAAAAGAAGGCTTTTTAAAAAACAACAACAACAACACTATATGACTTAGCAGACATGTCAATACGGAAAGTGTTAGCTGAGACGTAGAAATAGTACTAGTCCACCGAATCAACTTCACTGCTTGCTATCTGTGCCAATCCATTATATACAACATGATGGCACCTTTCAGTTTTATGATAGAAATTCAATCACATTACCATCCACAGTAGAAGATCTGCTAAGTCTATAAAAATACACACTAGTACCCCCACATAAAGTAAGTCCTTGAAATGCTGTTTTTATTTTGACTGTCACAGCAGTCAAACAGCTTTTAACTCTCTCCTAGTTCTTGGATCAGTATCTGTTTATGTGTTATTTAAACATCTACCAATGAAATACAGTGCTCCATACCTATCAGAACTGTGACACTTTGTGTGAAACAACTTGAAATCTTCCTTTGCAGTATGAAGAGTTCAGGCAATTTGTTGTGGGATCCTCCCCCCCCCCCGCCCCCATTACCTGATACATATAAATTATAACTATGAAGTCAGACTCTGATCTTAAGAGGGAAACTAAGGCTCGAGGGGGATGACTATGGAAGAGGATAAAGGACACTCCTAACTCACCTACTTAAATCAATTGGACTTAGAGGTGCTTAAGTCTGTCTGGAACATAAATTTTGGGAATGCTGGCGTTTAGTTTTGAATTTAGCTAATTATAATTTATGGTGCATTTCAAACCAAATTCTTCCCTTGATTTCTTTCTGACTCTGTATGACAAATTAATTTTCTATTCACTTCTAACTCCACAATTCTGTGATTCTATGATTCTAATTTTAACATTAATTTAACCAGATATTCTAAGAGCAATAGCTAGAATGACATCGTTTATTTTACTTGCACAACCCATGTGGCAAATTCATAGTATAGGTCCACAGCACACATCTCCAGATTTCTCAGTTTCATATGAATGCTGCATACCTATTTATTTGTTTGTCCAACTATCCAGGAATAAATTCTACTATCTGTTGACTTGCTTCTATCATGTTGAGCTGCATACATTTCATTTACACTTCTTTCTGCTGGGTCCACTGCCAAATAGCAGAAGACCTAATGCCACAGTCTCTGAAAACCCACAAGAATCAGTTCTGACACCCTGTTTATTGGAAGGACTGCCAAGCCTATGACAATAGCCCTTGCTGTTGTCCTCGTGATTTGCTCTGGTTCCACTTGGGAGAGGTGACTATGAAAGTTAACCCTACCTATCAGCTTTGTAAAGACAAGATATGCCTCTGGCAGCTATATTGTGCAAGCTTTGCTCTCCTTTACAAAAGGAGGAACCATAATAGAAAATGCAGGAAATGTTACACAGACTTTAAGAAATCAATAATCAAGAGGCCTTCCTCTTTCCCTGTCACCTGCACCCAGATCCTAATTTTAAAGCAATCTGGAGAAGCTTAGGAGAACAGTCTGTGTCAAACTGCTGAAAATAAGAAAAAAATAATACCAAGAAGTGCTAGAGAGTGTATTTGTGTCCATTAGGATGCACCTAGCTTTAATGCCACTGTAATATGTACTGGCAGCTGCTGTTGAGCTTGCCCGCTTTGTGAGTTTCAGCTTTGTCTTTTGTTCTTGCTTTCACATAAGGGAGGAATGCAGAAACAAGGGCTTGAGGTTAAAATATTAAAATCTAAGGGCCACAGCTCAGTGGTAGAACAGTTGTTTTACATGCAGTAGAATCACAGAATCATAGAATTGTAGAGTTGGAAGGGATCCTGAGGGTCAATGAAGATATAACAACCAAAGCATCAATGACAGATTACCACCCAACCTCTGCTTAAAATCCTGCAATGAAGGAGAGTCCACCACCTTCTGAGGGAGTCCTTTCCATACACTTTCGGTTTGGTCACTCAACCAGCTACAGTTACCTCATCCAGCCTACATTTTACCTGCTTCTCTGCAAAAGCATCATGGGGGGATTTGTCAAAAGCCTTACAGGAATCAAGATACACTATGTCCACAGCATTCCCCTAATCCATTAAGCTTGCAACACTGTCAAATATAAGAAACAAGATTCGCCTGACATGACTTGTTTTTGAGAAACCCATGCTGGGTCTTACTAATCACAGCATCCTTCTCTAAGTGACCACAGACTGACTATTTAGTTAACTGTTCTAGGACTTCCCTGGTATCAACATCAAGCTGAGCAATTGGCAGTTATATGGGTCTTCTCTCCCTCCCCTTTGAAGATGGGGACAACATTGCCCACCTCCAGTCTGCAAGGACCAGGTTCAGTCCCTGGCATCTTCAGGTAGGACTGGGACACCCCCTGTCTCAAACTCTGGAGAGTCACTGCCATTTAGTGTAGACAGTAATGGTCAGTTGGACAAATGGGCTCAGTATAATGCAACTTCCTATATTCTTTAGATATCTGAACTGACCAGATGGGCCTTTGGTTTGATACAGCAGGGCTCTTTTATGTTCTTATTATTTAAATAACTTAGGAATGTTCTTTAAATAATTCAGAAGCTTCCTCTTAACAAATAGTACAAATTTCCAAGGACAAACACTGTTGACAAACCCATTAAATAAGTTATCTTATCTGCCTGTCTCTATTATTATTATTTTTAAACACACACATGCCTTATCCTAATTTACTTGCTTCTGGCTTGAGGACAGTGATCATGCAATCACTTA
Organism: Lacerta agilis; assembly: GCF_009819535.1. Lineage (NCBI taxonomy): Eukaryota > Metazoa > Chordata > Lepidosauria > Squamata > Lacertidae > Lacerta > Lacerta agilis. Next base: position 57,047,359 of record NC_046320.1, read on the forward strand.
TCTGTTATGTAAGAACAAGGAGAGCCAGTGTGGCGCAAGTCCACCAAGAGCCATAAAACTCACTAGGTGGTCTGGAGCATGTCTCCACAAATCCCAGCTTAATCTTGTGTGGATAAAAGGAAACCATCTTACATAAACTATTCAGGATTCCTAGATGAATGTTTGGAATACAAATGTGACAAATAAATATGGAACTCCCATCACGTGTCATTCATCATAAATGACACTATCATTTAACTTGTTCAAGAGCTGCCCATCAGTGAGAGAATAGCATATACATGATAAGCATATCAGAACAACGCCAGCATGTTAAAAAAGCAGTTTGAATCCAGCTCCTGCACAAAAATGTAACTAGTGGAAACCCAAGCTGCATCTCCTGTAACTTTACCTCCTCTGCCAGCAGATGTCAACCTTTATCTCAGACAGCAGTGGAGAACACCACACTTACTATAATGCTGTAAAATAAGAATTAACAAATAAGTGTTTTCATAGCCCCTCTCTTAAAAAGAAAGAACGTATGTGAGGGGTGGGTGGGGAGAAACCTCCCATCACCACTCTTGAAGTTAGCACCCAAGAGCCAAACAATTATTTGTATTAGGCTAGACTGAGAAATGAGAAATGCTTTAGGAAAAAAGCAACACATTTGAGTCTGCTAACTCAGTACTTGTCAAACTGTGTTTTCAGGGAGCCATGAGGGCTGTCAAAAGCTGACCTTTACTCATTACAAATATGTATGTACTGCCTTTCCAAGCAAAATCCTTCTGAGGTAGTGCATGTTACGACCACAATACCAATAAAATCACAATATAAAAGTAATGATTCTCCGCCTCAAATTTATTCATTCATATTCCCCTATGCAATGGAAGAGAGCAGAATTAACCTTATTGCTGGAGGTCGTGACATGTGCTCAAATGCAGTGAAAGGGGAATGCAGTTTTCTGCTCTCCAAAATAAAGGGGTGTGTGACGAGTTTCAAATAGTATGCATTCAAAATAGTACCGCTAAGTTTCTGGGGATTTGTAATATGCCTTGCAGTAATGTGAAGTTACAGGCACCATCCAATAGGTGCCCATCATACAAGTGCAACAGCTACTAAAGCAGTTGCGCCTCAGCAAATTCATTTACTGTTTTCAGTCAGCCTTCTACAAAACTGGTGCCTTCCAGATATTTTGTTCTATACATCTCATTATCCCGCACCATAGGCCATGCTGCCTGGGGCTATTGGGAGTTAGAGAGTAAAACACCTGCAGGGTACCAAGTTGAAGAAGTCTAGGATGTGCCGGGAAACAACAGTTCTTCAACAATGGAAGTGCCTTCTGAAATAACATCTACTTTTATTGAGTGTTCATAAATTGTATATGTATTAGGCGTTGTGTATTGTCCTCCCTCCCTCTACCACTGATCTTCAGCACGAAGATCTAAAGTGGGGTGTGCTTTTAGCTTGATGTAGTTACAATCCTCACCATGATTGGGAACTCTGATTGCACTGCGTTCCTGATTCCAGGAATGAAAGTAGCTATAGCCAGCTAAATGCACTTACAACTCCCCTTCAGACCAGGAAGGCCAAGGATAGAGGGGCTGTTTAAAAAAACCAAACTCTGAATATGGCTATCATCTTTTGGGATTGCTGAGGAGTATGCTATCCTCCAGGGTAGCCATAGCACAGCTGCCTTGTATGTTTATCTAACATTTGGGCTGAGAAAAGAAGGGGTGGGAAATATACTTTATTACACAGAACATAATGACTTGAACCAATCAGGCTATTTGCAATACACTCATGCCCACAGGCATATACAATAGTATGTCCTGGATTTACTTCCACCTTTGAAGAGCTACAAGAGCCAGCCCTCTCAACAGCAATAAAATTCACATTTGAGAGAAGAGTCTTTAATGCTAAATCACAAGGACACTAAACAAGTGTAATGATGTCCTGTTGCCTGGCTCGTGGGACAGTTGGATTTAAGAGTTTTAATTCTGTGAAGGAATTTCATTGTTTTTATGGGTTGTCACAGTCTCAGTTTTACATTAAGTGTGTGTGTGTGTGTGTGTGTGTGTTATACAGAAACCAGCAGATCTTTCACATAAACTCCCTATAGGTGTTAGTTTTCATTATGGATACTGATGCTCTACTTCATGGGTAGGCAAACTCAGGCCCGAGAGCTGGATCTGGCCCAATCGCCTTCTAAATCCAGCCCGCGGATGGTCCAGGAATCAGCATGTTTTTACATGAGTAGAATGTGTCCTTTTATTTAAAATGCATCTCTGGGTTATTTGTGGGGCATAGGAATTCATTCACCCCCCAAAAAAAATTATAGTCCTGCCCCCCACAAGGTCTCAGGGAAAGTGCTGAAAAAGTTTGCTGACCCCTGCATCTACTTAGTGATACTTTAAAACCACTTACTGGAACATGTTTGTTGCTTTTACTATTTCATATTTGTTTGGTTAAAAAAAAAGAAGCTTCCCGCACATATTACCAGTGAGGTCACAACAGCATTTTGCAACCTATTATTATTATTATTATTATTATTATTATTAACAACAGTATGTAACATTAAGGAATGCAAAAGTATCTGAAATGCAGGTACCTGATGCAGAGATATGAGAGATCCACCTTTTATTGTTTAATTGTCAAACTAGGAGTAGAAGCTTTTAAATGGACATGACATATATGGGTAAAGCAAGAGTGCTTAAACTTGAAGATACACGATGATCTAATGAAGTCAGAGGCACCTGCCAATTGCTTAAAACCAGAAACTAGGCAGATGAAATACAGAGCTACATGGGGTTAAGGACATTACAGAATATCTAGCTTAACTAGGGACCCTAAGAGGTAGGAAAAATCTAACAATTCTTTTTGTTGCAGTAGAGCTTGACATTTAACTCTGGGCTCTTCTTTTTGCAAAGATCAACTCCAGTTCGAAACACTGGAAAGCTAATCCATTTTGGTATACATCAGTGAGCACAGTTTAGTGAGTTCTGACTTGGTATGTTATTATGACCCCCATTTTAACATTCCACGCTTACTGTCTTACCTATCAGATGTGCTCAAGCCAAAATTTCACCCTTTAAAATGTGTTAATGTGATGTGTAATTGAACCATAAGTGATGTATATGAGTTGAACTGAATCTGAACACCCAGCCTCCAGTCATGTGAATCTACATTGGATTAATTACTACTCCTGCTCTTTCCCAAGACAGTATCCTTTAGATATCTAGATTACCAAGTAACAGGACTCTCTTGCATGCTAACTCATCAGTTAGGATGGATGAATTCCCAGTAAAATGCACACAATCTTTTCTTTTCTTTCAAAATGTAATTATCTTTCTCTCTATGTTTCTCAATTTCTAAGCTGGCTTTATAATTGTAGTGGGTTCCTCTTCCTCTGTCCATTTACAGTATCCATGGATATTAATTTATTCTGTTTTTATGCTGTTTAATATATTGTTTTTATCAGTCAATTTCAGTAATCTGGGCCTAGCATAAGGCTTTCCCCTTACTCAGGAGCTACGGAATGTAATAACGGCAATCAAGGCAGTTCATTCTGACAAATGTGTGTCAGAAAAAGACTGCTGTGACTTTGAAATATTGAAACTGACTGATAACATAATGTGCAAAGCCGAATAAATGCATACAAATGGAAGTTTTAGCTGTGTCGCCAAAGTATGAACTAAATACAGTGTCAGAGGCCTGCACTGAAATCGCTGTGTGTGAGTGCTTACAGTGGCAAATTACTAAATGCACTCGCTAAAGTGTTTTTATGAATAAAGCAGCATGCATAGATTCCCCCTCCCCTCACTTCCATCCCATGTCTCTCCCTCTGTCTCTCTCCCCTCCCCACAAGTCCCTGGAATTCAGAATGTATATAGCTTCAAGCAAAAAGACGGAAGAACTGAGAAGTGCTCAGTTTTAATAAAACACAAAAGTCAATGACAACGAGGCCGAGACACCAGTTTCCACTGGGGGATAGAACTAGATGAGTGAAGCTGGGTTTAAATCAGAGATGAAACAAAATCCGGCAACAGTCTGAGAGGTGAAATTTCCATCTTGATGAAGATTTCCATGGGAATGTTCAAAATCTGAGACTCTCCCCTGCATACACACCTTTCAGTTTAAGGTAAGGTTCAAGAGGGTTTAACAAATCCCTTGGTTTGTTTCTGAGCATTGATTTTGCTCATATTCTTAAGCCAGCATTATTTTGATCCCTACGATCCCCAGATGATAGAATTCTAATACATAGTAATTCAGAGAGATAAGGGGATTGATAGGCTGTAGTAACCAGAAGCTTATACTTTTAGATTCCTGCACCGCAGCTGCCACTCCCTGTCATCTGCCCCCTTTCTCTTCTTTGCAGCAAACGGGGCATCAGGTGTCCCTGAGTGTACACAACAATGGGCTAAATGGACCAGTGGTCTGAGTCTGTACAAGGTAGCTTCCTAGGCGCTGTATACAGTAGGCAGGCATAGATACCAAGACCAGTGATAGAACAAGCAAGAGAAGCTACAACTGCCTTGTATCCCTCTGTATCAGTATTTTGAAAATATCTGCAAGTATATCCCAGATTGCAACCTGGCAAGGTAAAATAGAAGAGATCAAGGCTACCCCACAGGGCTCAGAGATCAGTGTCCCTTAGCCTGCATCTCTACTCTGAGATGAAGAAGTACCATTCAATCCAAGGTCTACCAGCTTAAGCTTCTGCTTGCCTCTTCTTTTACCCTTTGAGGTCTTTTGCAGTAGCACAAATCACCAAAATGCATATGCTTCACAGCTGAACTGGGCTCTCCCCTTCCCGCCACCCTCAAATACACAACATGCTTTATTTCCATCCACTTGGAACATCATTCCTTTGATTCACTGACAACACCATGTACCTTTGAGGGCAAAATCCAGCCTTTAATATGACGAGGCTTGTATAGCCTTAGGCAGACGAAGCAGCTAACTAGTTAAATTAGCAAGAAACTCACTTTTTCTTTCTTTCAGGGTAATGCACATTGGCAGTTTTAACACACACATAAGAGGTCAGTTCCCTGCAGTACTTCAGCTCTAACCAGTGGGGGGGGGGGGGGCTAATCTACCTAACCTGCTTTCTTTTCCTTTAATTCATCTTTTTAAAAAATGTGTAACGAAGTTTAGTATGGAGTGCATAAAAATCTGACTAATAGGCTTGACAGTAGCCTACAATTCGTATAACTATTTATCTGGTCTGGAAGCTAAATGCAGCCCTCCAGGCCTTCAGAACTGTTCCCAATCCATGGCCTTTCTCCTCAGGCAACACCCCTTCCCATCCTGACCCACACCTTCCCTCGGTGCTTTTGCCTGGCTGTGGCTGGATTGTGGCTTGTTCTATGAAGCTTAAGAATCACACCTATTGTTTTGCCTACTTTTGCCCCACCCACTTGTAATGTGGCCCCTGGAAAATTACCTTTGTGGTAATTTTAGCCCTCAGGCTAAAAAGGCTCCCCCTACCCCTACAGATTTTGCAGCTACTGGAAATGTTGCCACACGAGAAGTGCTTTAGTGTGAAGCAGCTCCTGCATGGTTTGTCTTTAACCAAAGTCACAAACAGGGGCGTAGGAAGGGGGGTGCAGGGTGTGTGGTCCACCCCTGGTGTCATCCTTGATGGGGGTGCCAAAATGGCACACCATGGGGGTGGCACTTACCGTGGAGCCGTGCACAGATCGCCATGGTGCCCCGATGTGTGGATCGCCCCACCCCCGCTGCTCTGGGTGCTGGAGCGACTAGCTATGCTCCACATATGGTCACAAACCCTTACTTTTAGAAGAACATGAAGCTTCCTTGCACCAGGTCGGGCTATCTCTCAATCAAGCCTTTGTCTACTCTGACTGGCAGCCACTCTCCAGGATCACCTGTTACCTGAACCTTTAAACTGGAGTTGCCTGGGGCAGTAGTGCCCGGTGTGATGGGACAAAACTGCAGAGCCATCCTTCCGAGAGTGGTGCCACTGCAGCCCTGGGACAGGGCAGGATGGTGATGGGGTCAGGGATGCGAGTGCACACCACTGGGAGCACTGGGTTGGTTCCACCAGTACATCTATGTGCAGCCTCTACTTCCCTGCTCCACCCTGAGCCATACATGTAAGTTGCAGAGACACCAGTGTCAGGAGGGTGACTCCGCAGATCTGGCGCACCAGCCTGCTATGGGCCTTGGGCCTCCTGCATGCAACGCATGTGCTCCACCACCGAACTATGGCCCCATCCCCTTTGGCATAAGTAGGTGTGAGTTTTGAATTCTTTGGTAGAAACTGTCCAATTGCAATTCAGCTCTAAACCATTATTTCTGCATGTGCTGCTTGAGCTACAAACCATGGCAGACGGTGAAGTGGAGTTGTGACTCACCTGTCACTGGCCTCCTACAGTTACATTCTGCATGAATTCAGGATACCCTGATGTGTCTCAGTGTGATGTTTCCTTTGTTATACAGGCTGGCTGTTAACTTCTTTGAAAAAAAAAGATTCCATGGGGTAATTTATATGTTAAATCAAGAAGATGCTCACACATTTCATACCACTTTTTTTTTGTTATAAGTCTCTGTTGAATTTTTAATAAGAAAAGGAGAGGGGAACCCAGGAAGGGTTGCCATCTGCACAGAACTAATGTAGCTCAACAAAATATTCTTTTGTCTCCTGACCATTTATGATTGTATTTATTTAAACTATTCAAAAAGCCTTGCCCCACTCCTAGTGGATAAGCAGCTTAAAATATGCAGGCTTAAAGCAACACTTCAATGAATTAACATGGGGGTAAGGAACCTGTGGCCTCCTAGATGTTGTTGGATTCCCAACTTCCATCAGCCGCAGCCAGCTTGACCAATAGTCAGTGATGATGGGGGCTGCAGTTCAGCCACATTTGGAGGACCGCAAGCTCCTTAAGGGCAGCTTTAAATGTGGAGTGATTGCACTGAAAGCTACAAATGTGTTCAAGCAGTACAGAACACACACACACACACACACACACACACACACACACACACACACACACACTGGCCTATTTAAATTGCCTCCTCTGAGCCGAAAGCATAGCACTTCACTCAGAGAAACCATTACATTGAGTGTACCACACCAGCCATACAAACGAACACAGTAGAAAATCTTGTAGCACTGGACACCATAAGTTCTGTGAAGACATTAAGGAACTGGAACGCCAAGGTGGGACTGCTAAGCAAGCTGTCTGGCACACAAGGAAAAGAATGATGGTGGATTTTAACAATATCTGTTTAGTTCTTTTGGAATTGATGTTCTGTCTGTATTGTTCTTTACACGGAATATTGTACATATTTATAGAAAAGCTCTCTTTTTACCCAAGCTTTTTTATGATGAATGCTTCGTTGTATTTTTTTTTTTACCCTTTCACACATTGTCCTTGATGTTATATATCCATATGGTGTTGCTGCAGTTGGAATTAGTGGTTTGCATTTTAATGTATTCTGTATTTTATGTACTGGATTTAATTGCACACTGCTTAGATACATCAGTCTGAAGTCGTACATAAATAGCAGCAGCAGCATCACCTTAGGGCCCTTGTGGATGGAAAGGTGATTAATAAATACAATGATGATACAGATCTTATTAAGGAAACAGGAGTGAATATAGGAGACCAGCACTGGGGCTTGGCATCACTGGCTACCTGTCAAGGCCCACTCCATTGCAGAAGGCTCACTGCCAACCACTGGAGTCTTTCTGCTGCTCTTCTTTGCTACATCTATGTTTCATTCAGGGCTGGCCCATCCATGAAGTGTGGTGAAGCAGCCGCCTCAGGTGGCGGTATCCCCTGAGGTGGCAGTCCCGTGGGTGCTCCACCTGCCCTGCCACCTTGCTGAAATATTGCAAGATCTCACGAGATTTCAGTGAGATCTCACTGTAAATTGGTGCTGCTTCTCTACTGCTGGCAGAAGCAACATGGTGGGCAGTGTGGTGGAGGCTGGGCACAGCGGTGGTACTAGTGGTGTAGGTGGACTGTGGAGCAGAGCGGGGTGGCACTTCCCCTTTTGCCTCAAGCAGTGAAATGGGACGTACCACCCCGGGTTGAGTTCACCTGTCCTCTTTCATACCACAGAATCATAGAACTGTAGAATTGGAAGGGACACTAAGGATCATCTGATCCAATTCCCTGCAATGCAGGAATTCTGCCCACAGCCATCCCTGGGTTGGCTTGAACCTTCTGCACCCAGAGAAAAAGGACAGGTGATGGTGACCAGTAGGCGGTGGAATACTCAGGGAGGGCCCGCCATTGAGAAGATATTGTCCAGGGGCTCTTCGTAACATGGAAGTGGCACTGGGTGAGTACCAATTGGCAGTTTACCATGCTGTGCATTTAACCACTTGGCCAGCCATCACCTTGTGTTGCCCTGTGCAGGAAATCTCCACAATCCTGCCTCAAATCAGAAATCCAGGGAAACAAATGACTTATTGGTAAGCTTCTCCTTACTGCCTGACGGGACAATTCAGACCATTTATTCATCAAGGGGTTACATGACTGCCATATTAAGTTATCATTTTAGTATATGATTGTCTGTATTCTAGAACGGAGGAAAGGTTTTCTTGCCTCCGAGAGAAGCACTTGTCTGAGGAAAATACGTTAGCAGCAGGCTAATCTTACATTCTCAGCAGGCCAGCTACCATAACACAAACCTGATCTAAATTGTACAAAGCATTTGTTTGACTAGCGCTGTGTGGTTCAGAATCACATACGGAGAGTAACAAAGCTGAAAGAACTACTTTCTTCCCTTGAGACAGGAACCTACCCTATATATCTTTTAGATGTCAGGAGGAGGACCCTGAATCTAATAGGAGAGAATAGCCACCGATCAAGAACCAATGCATATACAGTGGTGGTAGTCTGTTCTTGCACCCTCCCAATCAGTCAACTAGATCCTTGTCAGGAACTGCCATGACTAGAACTAGGGGCCTCCAACTCTGTATGGAGGCACCAGGGTTACAGGTCACTCCCCAGGCAGCAAAGAGTTCTGAAGCACAAAAAAGATTCATTGTGGACTAGACCAAAGGCTCATCTTGCCTAGTGTCCTGTTCTCACACTGGCCAACCAGATGTCTATGGGTAGCCTGGAAGCAGGACCTGAGAGCAACTGCAGCACTGTTTCTGGTATTCAAAGGCACACCAAAGCTGGAGGTACTGCACAGCCATCATGATCAGTAGCTGTTGACTGCTTATCCTCCATAAATTTGTCTCACTCCCTGTTAAGCTCATCCAAGTTGGTGGCCATCACTTCATCCCACGGAAGCAGATACCATAGTTAAATGATGTGCCATTTGACGAAGTACTTCCTTTTGTCTATCCTGAATTTTCCAACATTTGACTTCATTGTTCTAGTAAAATGAGAGGGAGAGCAATCTTCTCTTTCTCTCCTTTCTTCACACCATGCATGACCTTATATACCTCCATCATTGTTCCAACTACTCATTTTCCTGAACTAAAAAGCCCTAAATGTTGTAACCTTTCCTCATAATGGAGCTGTTCCAGTGCCTTGATCATTTTGGCTGCCCTTTTCTGAAACTTTTCCGGCTATATAATATCCATTCTAAGGTAAGGTGAACAAAACTGTACACAGTATTCCAACTGTGGTCACACCATAGATTTCTATAATGGCATTATTAGAGTGGCAGTTTTATTTTCAATCTCATTCCTAATCATCCCAAATACTCTTTTATATTCCCTCCCCCCATGTTTCTGGTGACATTTACTTCCAAATAACGATCACCAGCAGCCAAACATGCCTAGTACTGGGCGCATGGCATTTGGCGCAGGGTAACTTGGAACGCGGGTGGCGCTGTGGGTTAAACCACAGAGCCTAGGGCTTGCTGATCAGAAGATCGGTGTTTCAAATCCCTGCGATGGGTTGAGCTCCCGTTGCTCGGTCCCAGTTCCTGCCCACCTAGCAATTCGAAAGCACATCAAAGTGCAAGTAGATAAATGGGTACCGCTCTGGCGGGAAGGTAAACGGCATATCTGTGCGCTGCTCTGGTTCATCAGAAGTGGCTTTGTCATGCTGGCCACATGACCCAGAAGCTGTACGCCGGCTCCCTTGGCCAGTAATGCGAGATGAGCGCCGCAACCCCAGAGTTGGACACGACTGGACCTAATGGTCAGGGGTCCCTTTACCTTTACTAACTTGGAATCATAGAGGAAACACTTCAAGGCCAGCCCTACCATTAGGCAGAGCAAAGAGCATGCCTTAGGTGGCAGATGCTAGGGTTGTGCAATGATAGCCCCCCCCCTATCATTCCCCTCTTCTGGAGACACAGCTATGGATTTTTGTGCTCCTACACTAACCTGCATCCCCCAGATGTAGTGAAGGGCACCATGCTATCACCACTGGAAAGAGTCGTGGCTTAGGGGAGAACATCTGCCTTCTAGGCAGATGGTCCCAGGTTCAATCCCTGGCATTTCTTGGCACATTCCTAGCCCAAAACCTTGGAGTGCTGTTGTCAAGTCTGTGTAAACTGTACTAAGCAGGCTGGACCAATTGTTTGACTGCGCATAAGGCTCTTATCACTGTTTAAGTAAGATTCAATTACCAGTCTGATTAGCTTTTGCATGTGGAATTGTGGGTGAGGAAAAGGAGACCCTTCACCTCAGTAGGAAAAATAAACAAATCATTGTGCTGACCTTGGCAAGCTCACTAGTGTAGCAAATACTCTGACTGGTAAAAAACAACAACCCAGGCTCAATCCCTGAAATCTCCAGGAAAGGCTGGGAAAGACTGCTATCTGAAACCTTGTATACTTGCTGCCACTCAGTGCCAATACTGAGCTAGATGAACCAATGGCCTGACTCGGCTTCTTGTGTCTTTTTAGCCACGCTAGATCTTTGCTATTCATCTCAACAACAAGCAGCAGCTGGCTGCCCCTGCAACCATGTCTCCATTGAAATGCCACATGAAGCTGCAAACAGGTATGCATTTTGTCATGCATAGTATTTGCCTTGGCTTGCCTGAGTAATCTGTTGCTAATTGCTATTGGCTTGGCAAGCAGTTACTCTGTACATGTGACAGTCTGTGGAAGCTGATTTCTGGCTGGGCTGGGGAGGCGCAGTGGGGCATTGCATGGTGAAGAGATGCCTTTCCATCTGGGCAGGAGATTGGACTTGACATCCTTGTGTTCCTTTTCAACCCTCCGGCATAGCTAAGCTGCTGTTAGCAGTCTATCGATTTGACCTGTCTGTAGTTCTGGGAATAACATCTAATTTCTGGCATTTCTTCCCCAAGTTTACTGGAAGTGACAAAGACTAAATTTCTCGTTCTGTAGCACTTATTTCCCCCCAATGTTTTGTGTCTGCAAGAAGTGACCGGAGAACTCTGCAGAGATTACCTCTGCTTGTTTTCTCCTTTGTTCAATTGTTTATGATTTGCTGTGCATAAGCACTAGACTTCTGAGGGCCACAAATTTCTATTAACAAGATATCACAAAGCCCCAGCAAATTGAAGAGCTTACTCTCACCCTCTCTTTCTTGTCTTTGGTCACAACAGTTAGGAATGAAGAGTCCAATTACACCATCACACTTATTCCCTTGGAAAGGTCAGATAGTGTTTCAGTCCCTCCAATATCACTGCAAATGGACTATGCTGGCTGTATTATTATTTTTTAAAAAAGAAGATTTCTCCTTAAACAGCCACATTTTCTGTAGTACCAAAGAAAGAAAGGCAACCACTTCAGAAATAGCTTCCACCTCCCCGTTATTCGAAGCTTTTGTGTTTCAGTGATTCACAGTAATTCTTGATCAGTTCTTGTGACTCATATACAAAGAGAATAAAAAACTGGAGAGGGTAGTACACAAGAAAAACACACAAAAAAACACTCTCAGTATCCAGTCATCAATATGTCTGCAATGGAGTGTTGCCATACTGGGATCTATGGGTTTATTTCAGGTGGAAAGTTAAATAAAATGTTGATATGACACATTTCAGAGAAGCATGATAAATTTAGCACCTGAAGCGTCTGAAAATTTAGCATCCTTGTTGGACAATACTTGTGCCAGGGGTGGGAGAAATGTTGGACTGCAACTCTCAACAGCTCTGACCATTGGCCATGCTGGCTGAGGCTGATGGGAGTTGGAGTTTGGAGGGCCACAGATTCCATGCCTGGCTTATACAGAAGGCAGTAAACAGAGCTCAGAAGTAAGTCCCACTGAGCTTAGCAAGATTAACTCACAAGGATAGGAGCAAGATGATGTATAGGGCTGCAGCTTTCTGGAGTGAGCTGGTGTAGCGTACTGTAAAGATACTGATAGCAGAATCCCATACATGTTAACTAATGCACTGTGTTAAGTGGAGCTTATCCTCTGCTCAGTGTGTGTACAGACTGCAGCCTGAGCTATGAATCAAGAAGTCCCTAGTTTGAATCGTGCCTGTGCTGAATCCTGTCCTCCTGATTTCTCAAAATCTTTAATCCCCTTAGGAAAAACGCTTCTGTTTCTTTTTTCTTTTTTGTTCCTCTTTCCAGGTAATTCTAAAATTACTTGATGATGGTGGTGAACAACAGCAACACCCAGATGCGGACATCATGGGGTCAAAGAAACCTTGCAGATTGCAAACCACCGAGAGATGATTTGTACAATAAAATAAAAGACTCTCTCAAACATCCCTTGTTAGGCTTTAAACTAAGGTAAGTGCAACAAAAATCCTATACCCTTCATTTATTTGAATCCCCCTGAAATTATTTTCCCCCTTTGATCATTTTTAACTGCATCTTTCATTTTCTCATTAATTGCCAGAGAATGGTTGAAAGAATGCAGATCTCTCCCCCCCCCCCAGCACAACACTAATCTTGCCTCTGCCCTGAACTCAACAGGTAGCTCTGGGCAAGCCCACTCCCCCGTCAGCCTATTCAATAATACTGGGCAAATAGTAATGTTTTTAAGTTCCTCCTGAAAGCTAATAATAGGGGAGACAGATGCACCTTACCAGGGAGGGCACTTCACAAACACAGAACCACCACCTCATTCAAGACTAAAGGGTGGGGAAAGGTTGTCAATCAATGGTTGGGGTGAATGAATAAATGACTACGAATGTGTCCTTAAAAGATCGGCAGTGAAATACAAACAATGAAAGATAGCCTTTAGGAGGTTTTTATATAGGAGGAGCTGTACCCCTGTCTTAGACAACAGCGATAGTAGCCCTGTTAGAGCATGGTGCTGATAATGCCAAGGTTGCAGGTTCGATCCCTGTATGGGAAAGCTGCATATTCCTGCTTTGCAGGACTAGATGATCCTCAGGGTCCCTTCCAACTCTACAATTCTTTGATTCTATGTGAGCCCTGTTGATTAATTTCTGGTTGAGCTGAAGGTAACAGGATCTCACGATGGCAGGAAAAAACCATTAAATTGTTTTGCATCCACTCACGCTTTTACTTGCTTGTTTTACTATAAAATTAAAGGTAATCTGAAGAATGTCTCATTCCCTCTCTCTCCCCCCCCCCTCTATTTATATCCAAAACTAAAGTAACTTGGACATCAGACACTTCTGAGAACTGGAAGCTCCCAATTATTTTGCAGTTACAAGGCCAGTAACCTCTGAAATCTATGAAATTTATCTTATTTCTCTTCTCTGTCTTTAAGACCATCTATGGTGTAGATCAGAAAGCAGAACAGAAGATCCTTGGCCTGTTAATAGAGAGTGGAGGGAAGTGAATGAGATCAGAATTCTTTTCCGTCACCTTATCCTTGACCTCACAGTAGATGGGACATGAACAGAAATGAACAATTGCTACAGCTCTATAGGAAATATAGGCCTTTGCATGATGTAGCCCTGATTAAACCTGCCAATTTTTTTGATACTTCACACAGTGCACTGCTGATTTTTAAGGCTTAGGACTGAACAGTGACCTTAATATTCATCGCATGCTGATCCCCACTGAACTGTGGGACATTTGCTTAGAACTCGCCCATACAATCAACTTATTTTATGCCACTATAATTATTTAAAAGAAAAGGGATTCTAATGTATTCTAAGCAATGTGACTTGGCAGGGACCTGGGGTGAGAGAACAGAATGGAAGAGAAACTATAACGTATTAAGCTGAAGTTGTGCCTACGTGTCAGAGGCTGCCTCAATTAAAGGTAAAGGTAAAGGGACCCCTGACCATTAGGTCCAGTCGTGTCCGACTCTGGGATTGTGGCGCTCATCTTGCGTTACTGGCCGAGGGAGCCGGCATACAGCTTCCGGGTCATGTGGCCAGCATGACAAAGCCGCTTCTGGCGAACCAGAGCAGCACACGGAAACGCCGTTTACCTTCCCGCCGGAGCGGTACCTATTTATTTACTTGCACTTTGACGTGCTTTCGAACTGCTAGGTGGGCAGGAGCTGGGACAGAGCAACGGAAGCTCACCCCATCGCGGGGATTCAAACCGCCGACCTTTTGATCAGCAGGTAGTCAGACATGCATAACAGAAGGGGACAGGTAGGCACACACAGAGCAATAAAAAAGGTCCCAGAGTTTTCACTGACCATAATAGCACAGAGTAGGAGTTTCTCCTCCTGCCCAGCACTTAGCCACCTATCCTCCCACAAGTGTTTTGTATCTACTTATCTATTTACTGTATATCTGTGGTCAATTTGTGTGGTGAGTGTGTGTGCACACGGAAGTGTTTGCTGGCCATAATCACTCGGCGATGCACATCAGTGCCATGCAGCCCATGACATGGGTAACCAGTACTTTAATATGGTTCTTGGGCCACTCCATTGGGACTCTCTGAAGCCATTTTGTCCCAATTTGCTCAACGTCTCAGCCTGGGGAAGAGCTCTATGGACAAAGGATTGTTCCTCAGAGTGGGGCATCATAGGGTTACCAGTATTGTTTCACTGCAATGGCAGGGAAAACTCAAGGAAAAGGGAGGAGATAGAGGATATCATAGCACTGAGAGGCATTTACTGGGCTGCCTCAAACAGCTAGATGCTTTTTGCTGGTGCTGCCTGATGTAATGTGAAACAATGATAACTTTTGGGCACTTAGAGTGTGCTTCTGTGTAATTGACTAAACTGTGCAGAAAGGCAGAAGATGCAAATAAATCCTTTTGGGAAAGAGTTAATGGCAAATGCCTGCTCAGTGAATTATTCTGATCTCTTTAAGAGGCTCCCAATGAGTCACAAAGTCTTCCTGGCATTTCCCTTCTCCCCAATCAAACATTTAATTTTCTCCGTCAGTTAGACTAATTTGTACTAGGCCTAATGGTGTTTCTTAAACAGAAGTGCCAACGGTTCGTCAAAATGCACCTCAAAAGTTATCCAGTTAAAGTACTTCCCCTGTATGATTTGTTTTATTAATTATTATCCCCAGTTTCACATCTCTTTCCATTATTCTAATGCAATTTAACCAAGGCCTAATGATGCTTAGGTAATGTGAAAACCAAAAACATTGTGACTCCTAATAGGAAAAGAGAGACCATCAGCTCTTTATCCTGGACTGATGTCATGAGAGCAAACTCACTCTCCATAAAGTGTGGTAAGAAAGTAAATGATATTGGTTAAAATGATTTAAAACCGATAACCGAAGTTGTGAATTGTTTCCATTGCGTTGTCAATACATATTACTGTATTGTGCTTGTTTCGTAACCCCCAAAATGCAGATACACACTTGAAAAATCATAAACATTTATTTGCAGGCTGTTTTCCAAGTAGCCAAGTGAAGCTTTAGCACAAAGAGGTGTCGCTTGGACTATCAAAGCCACCATAGTTTGGGCCAAGATTGGCCAAAGCTTGTAAGGCTCAGACCAAGAGATACATGCAAGAAACATAACATAACTAACCATTTCTATCCTTACCAGGCTTGCCTGTGTTTCTCAAAATCTGGTTTCACCTCCTTTTTTTCCACAGTCCCTAGTAAAGCAGCTGGTCCTTCCCTCCAACCACCCAACCTACAATGCTTAAGATAGTCCTTACTAATTTGGCCTTCTCAGTCAGACAGTAGCAGCTGCTGCCTTTACTTCCTCACTCAGGTTCCTCTGCTTTTCCCTTCTTTCACCACAGAACACTAGCTTTGCAGGTCATTTAGTCAAACCCCTTGCTCAATGCAGGAACTCCAGGAACGGCAATCCCGATTGGGTGACTGAAGACCTAATGCAAGGGGAAGATTATAATCTTGCTAGGTTATTGGTTCCATTGTCCATTGGTTCCATTGCTGAAATACTCTCACCATATTTTCTTCCAGACCTGCTGCCTTTTCTATCTTCCTTTCTTTAGCCATGCTATCTCAGAAGCCCCTTCCAGGGCTCTCTTTTCACCAAGCTTTACAATTTGTTACCTACCATAGGTCCCGTGTTGGCTGGCGCTCACTGGGACTGGCAGGATGAAAAGCAGGGGGATAAGCAGTAGGCGATGACAGAGCCAATGGCAGGCATAGACAACTATTTCTAGCTCTCCCCCCCATCCTATTCCCTCCTGAGATATAGAAAGGCAACACTGAAACTGAAGAGGAAGAAGCTGGTAGGCAGTACCACCATGTGGACTGCTAAGGTGGCAGGAAGGCAGACTGAAGTTGATGGAGCAGTGCTCCATTTGCCCTAATGGACCAGTCTGCAGTGCATAGGCCCTACCTCACGTCAACAGTATACACTCATTATTCCAAAGGCACTGAAAGGTGTTCTTCTCGCCCAGGTTTTCTCTTTTATTTGTCCCCTCTCCAACTCTTTGTCCCTTTTGCTTTGCAGTGAAGACCCTGCACCTAAATCCATTGTATGTTCTATCCACTTCCCTCACCTACGTCAGCCCTGAGATTAAGAGCCTCATGCTCTACCAACATACTTCAGAACCTTCCTTAGCCAACTAGAACTCACTCTGCTTTGACCTCCATTACCTCCCTCAGACATCTACACTTCAGCCTTTGGGCTGGTCAACAAAGCTGTTCTTTGCATGGTATAAGTCAGTTAACATCCCTTTGTCGCTCCAGTGTATGCTGCAGTCCCATGTCACTGCCACCTACAGGTTTTAACACTGTGAAGCTGACTACCTATATGAAATCCTGATATGCCATAAACACTGCCTTTCTTCTCCTTCTCCCTATCTTGGCGGAGGGGTGGAGAGGGAGAGAGAACGCATGAAACGCCATCAGATTTCAAATGGGTTCCCTATCACATTAAGAAATTTGAAATATTCATGTGAGCGTTTGTTAATTCCATCCTGCACAAATTTATCTCCGTTGGTACTTAGAATGCAGCAACTCAACTTTCCCATCAGAAAGACGAAGGATGATTTGAAAAACCCACATGAGAGCAGTCATGGAAAACTGTGCCAAGGGAGCTTTGAAAAACCTCTCTCATAAGAACACTTTCCATTGATGCATCTGCTTGCTAAAAACTGCTCTCTAGTTTCTCAGCAGCAGCATTCCTATTGGCCCTCTCTGCATCCATGGCCCTTCTCCCCTTATGACTCAGTCTTCAGTACTGATCATCTAATTATTTTCTCATTAATTCAAAAATATCTCTTCCTTGGTCTCTTTCACCTCTAGAGATCTTGCAAACATCTGTTCATCCAGATATGAGGCATTCCACTAGGCTAACCTAACTGGGTGGAAATCCAAAATATCCAAATTAAAAGCAGCTTCCTACATTATATTTCATACTTAAGCAGTTCCCAAGTAAACAAAAGACACACAAACATACCATCCTTTTTTCTGAATAGTTCACCCATGTAAAAAGCACAACTCTTGCCTACAAGAACAAAGCAAAGAACATGAGCCATGAACATGAAAGGAATGAGCCTCTTCCTGTGTGTATTTTGCCCACCAATAATAATAATAATAAAAAAATACGGTTTTGCACATGTGGGTGCCAGTTATCAGCGACCCTGTGCAGAAACATTTTTAATTGGGAATCTAGGCATCTGCCCAACATCTGTGCATCCAGGTGTGGAACTTGTCACTGGAAGACAATTCCTTCTGGGTGCAAACTGGAAACCTCCAGATTACTTTCCAGACTACACTACACAGGAAGGGGGCCTTTAAACATGCCCCCCCGTAATGTCATCCTGAAGGTTGCTCAGACGGAAAAGTGACCCCCAATCTCTGTTGTAGGAATCATCATACGTAAATATCATTATGTGATTGGAGGTTAGGCTGGGTGATCTCCAAATTGGTGATTTTTGACTCTAAGATTTCGGGAATGGGTTTTCCTTCAGTATGACTGGGATTTCTGCCCAAGGCATACCTGGTTAGTGCCCTGCATGTGTTAATCATCCTGGCAAAATTACACAAATGTTTCATAGTAATGGAGTCCTTGTACTAGCTAGAACTTCTTAGAAGGTCACACAGAAAGCCCCTGAAGAGGGTCACTTTGCTTGCAACTACCTGCCCCCATCACATTTACTTTCTCTGTAGCAGAACAACATTAGAACTGTGATTGGTAAGGAGGCCTGGCTGTTTCATATGCAAGAGTCTTGGGACAGGACAACCTGGGAATATTAGTAACAGGTGATAAGTCTTAAAATTATGTCAGATCATGAGCATGTTTGCAAATACCTGTAGAGCACAGGTAAAGCAGGGAACAAATTGGGAAATGGAAGGAAGTACGTCAATGAAGACAGTGGTGAGAAGGCTTTCTCACGTGTGTGTGTGTGTGTGAACTAGCCAGAATTCCAAAAGGGAAAAAAAAAAACTCTGGATGGCGTTGTAACAGATGCACTTAATAAATATGGCATAGCTACAGAGCAAGATATGCCTTTTGCTGGCTTTTAATGAATTCTGTAGAAATTAATGTTAACAAAACCAAATAAAGTACAGCCTAATTTAAACTGAATGGGCCCGGAGACATCCACACTATTCAACACAGCAGATAGGCAGGCATATTCTATGTGACTCATAGTGACTTACTGTACAGCTAATGCCAAGACAAATGATTGCTTAGTATGGGATGTACTGATGCCTGAAGTGAGGAAGACATTACAAAAATGTTTATCTGGCTTTGCAAAAGATATGCTAAGGCACATGTCTAAGAGCAGGGTATAAGCAGACATGAATTCAGATAATAAAGAATTCTGGATAATCAAAGCCTGGACAATGATGATTCTATATTGAATTTATCTCTTTTGTTTTATTCAGAAGGAAGATTGTACCAATCTGTTAGGGCAGTCAGTAATCTACCTTCTTTGAAAATACATTCAACCCCTTAGACCTTTCTATATGCACAAAGTCTGCAGTTGTCTGAATTTTCTATTTCCCATTCATTACCCAGTGCTCATCTTTATGAATGGCTCAATTCAGAAACAATGACAAACCATGGCTTGCATAATATTAATGTTTATTGTAACCCAAACCATGATTTGAGTTTCCAGAATGTATAATCATGGCATAGAGCTGCTTCTATACTTCCACATCACAGTTTCTGATTCTGGTTTGCAAGCCAATCTTAAACTGTGCTTTGTCAATTCAGACATCCCACCAAACCATGTTTTGTCAGGATGTGTGAACTGAGCCACTGTGGATTAAATGAAAACTTTAAAAACTTCACAGTCAAAATAACCATTGTTCAGAAAGACTCATAAGCAAGCACACAAACATTTCTGCAAGGCGTAATTTAAATCAAACCCTATGAATGATGCTTACAGCAGAAGTGCTGATTATTTCTTGCCTAGCTGTCTGACAGAGCTGCACAAAGCTCTGACGAATGCACACAGAAGAGTGAATACAAATAGAGGCTGTAGCCAGAATGAGGCATATTCATTTTGACATAATGAGGCACAACCATTATGAAGGCAGTGCAAAAGAAAACTCAGCAAAGTAAATATATAATTCTGCTGGATGTTGTAAACCCCAAACCCAACAAGATTGGACAAGAGAAAGCAGGGCTGTAATAGCAAAACTCTTCAGTCAGATCTTTACTCAAGCTGGATCTTCAGTGGTTGGGAAAGCCCATTTATTCCTCCACATTGTGCTTACATTTAGCAACAGTTTTGTGTGGATATGGAAAGAGCCATATTAAAATATAAAGGTATTTCCAAACATGACTGGGGGAAATAGGACCAATGATTCTGTCAGAACATAGTATTTGTAGCTCCACAAATTTGAATGAGATTTACTTGGACAATGTGAAGTTAGGGGGCCTCTCAGAGCCTTTGAAATGCACCTGGAAGTTCTTCAGAGAATGCATACCTTAAGAAATAGCAGAAGGTCTAAAAATATAACCTAATACCAAAGCACAGGCATGGCAATTCTGAACCCTGACCACAGGCACCACCTGATACCTTCATCATGCCAGGGTCCACTGGTGCTGATGCCAGCTTTGGCACTCCTGCCTGCCCACTTTCTCTGATGGCAGCTGGGTTTGGGAAGCTGCCTGCCATGAGAAATTTGCCACTGTGCTCTAGAGAACCCAATGGAGTGTTGTGTCAAGCCATTGTGGGAACTTAACAGAATGGTCAGCTTTCCAGGATGAGCTGCCACCTGGTTGCCCACGTTCAGAGAGCCACAGATGGGGGGTAGGGCAAACGCACCAAAAGGGGGTGCAGCAGGTAACACCTTGCCAGGAGGGATGGAGGCTCAAACCTGGCACCTCCTTGACCATAGAGTGAACATAATCAGATTTCTATTAAAACAATGCATTGCATATTTCAGGTGGACTATTACTTTATCCACATTACTTTGCCTGCTATTACAATGAGATTATAAGAAGTCTCAATAGTAGGCAACATCTAAGTAGATATGACAGCTACAAATCTATTCTATAGCTTAGTGCTAAGGTGTGAAAATGGACAAGAGCAGAACTGCATTCAAAAACTGGCTTGCTAAATTTATAAATGCAAGAAGTTAATGAAGATGGTGAGTGTCTTCTCTCTGAAGAGACCCATAAAACTAGAAGTGAACAGTGAGTTCAGTATTGCATTTATGCCCCTTGGTTCTACCCTTTCTCTAATGGGTTCCCAAAGTGAAATACAACCTCTCTACAGAAGGAAGTCCTGTTGCCAATATTCATGTGCATCTTCATTTGCAGATGACTGTGTTGTTGTTGAAGATCATCAGAAGACTCCCTGCTGCTGCCACCCCCCCAAAAAACCCTTTACTTTCTCCAGGGAAGTCATATCTGGAATTTCAAGTGAGTCTTGTGTGGCCCACTCTCCAGCATTTACTTAATTTGTTGGTCCCTCCACGTTATTCCAAAGTGGATGTTATTTAGCCGAGCTACTTCTTTGTTTTCTTCAAACACTCAGGTAGGTTATTACTTTTTTTAAAAAACAACAACAACAACTGGTAGGACAGAACATGATCCACATCAGCTCTAAAGCATTTGCTGTATTAGACAGCATACTGGATGACATCAACTGCTAAGTCTGGCCCAGAATGACTTAAAACAAATAATTTCATTATAGGAAAAAATGGAAAAGGAACCCTGTCTCTCAATATGACTATATGCAGCTGTCATGATCTGCTTCCCAGATGTGTAATATCAGCCAGCTTCAGCGTTATTGACCTCTGTGATGCTTCCCCAGTTCTAATGTAATCGCACTGTTTCTGTCTCCCCTCCCCTCACTTTTTACAGAAACTCCTGAAATAAAGCCACACATGACAACATGCAATTTCATGTCTAACCTCTTCTCCCAGTAAGAAGAAGAAGATGGGTGTATCACAGATTCCACCCATCCACCCACACAATTTACCTTTGTGAGAATACGTCTCTGTAAGGGCTCCCATGCTGAAGGGCGATTCCATAGCCTCGATCTGCAATAGTGTTTCCAATAGTGTAGAAGGAACAATCTGGATCATTCAGAGCAACATATTCCAAAACTGCTGCATCCCACACAAAGGCATAATTTCCATATTTGACCTGGTTGGGGGAGAAGGAAAAGGAAAGCAGATGCTGAAATTTCACTTCTAGTGCTCCAAGAAGAGGTAAAAATTAGACCCTCTGAAAACTGATCAGGCTGGGTGAGGGTAAATATTCTCCAGCACCATTTTCAGTGTATACAAAATATGAATAGATACCCCTGTCAGAAGCTCCCTGCAATACAGAAGCATATTTATTTATTTGCCTAATTTACACCCCACCTTTTTTCTAGGGTGGAACTCAAGATTATGCATGTAGGGATTCCACAGAAGAGGTCTCCCATCCAGGCACTGACCAGATCTAAATCTGCTTCTGCTTCAACAAGGTTGCTGTACTTCGTGCCTTCAAGCCATGGTTTGGGGCAATATTAAGAAACACTACTATTGTCATAGGTCCTTGGATGTAGCTTCCAGTACTTATTTATTCTTAAATATATATATTTAGCCAGTCCATTCCAAGGTGGGTGACAACATGGTAAAAAAACAACAATTTTTCAGCTCCCAATTGCAATGGCAGCTAACATCCCATAAATGAAGAGGCAAACAAATAGTTTTTTTGTGTGTTTTTTTTTGCACCAAAAATGTCAGCAATAGACATATGTGCAGGGAGATGGAATTCCACAACCAGGACACCACTACTGAGAAAGCTTCACCACCCAATGTATTTTCCCCAGTGGTGGGACAATGAGAAGGGACTCAACCCCTGATTTAAGGATCTGGGAAAGCTAGTGTTTCTTTAAATACTTGGGCCCCAAGTCATTTAGCATACCACTCAGCTGTCCTGCTTTGAGCAGGATATACCCGATTTAAAGAAGCCATCTTGGCTTCTGGTTGGATCCTGGGATGTCCTGTTTGGGTCCTGCAAGAGCATGGCCCCCAAAGATGCCTGTTGTGGGGGGGGGGCTATGCTCCTGCAAGAGCCCTGAAAGCCGTGCATCCTGATTTTCCTCTGTGGCATGTTGGAGGGTATGCTTTATTATGCCTTCTGTTTAGGGCCTCCAATTGTGGTTTTCACTAACAAGCCTGGAAAGCATGCCTCATAATGATACCCAAGCACAAGTTTTATCATGCTCTACACCTGATGTGAGAATCTGTCTGATACCAAGTAACACCATTAGTTCATCTAGTTCTGTATTGGCTGCACTGACTGCGAGTGGATCTGAGCTATGCAGGGGTAGAGGCCAACCTCACACAGAACTTCCAATTCTGGTAGGGGCTCTGTGTCCTTTGTAAAGTGTAGTTCTGCCCTTAGATTAAAAATGAAAATTCCTATTGAAAAGCAATGGAAGAATGGGAAAGGAGCTGATTGTCAACTCTGTACCATCTCTCCATATTGTCCCTGTACCTGCTATTCCCCAGCGGCATACATAAAAGTTCTGCTCTTCCATTAAGTGATTCCATCAGTCAGTCAAGCATCGAGAGCACCAGCTTGATTTTCTACACACAGCCTGTTCTCTGGCTGCCTGGAGAAGTCGTGTTTCTTTCTCTCCCTAGTCCCACACAACACTTTCTCCTCAATACCTCCATCCAATTACACCGTCTCCAAAGGAAACAAGCTCATTAAATGTACAAAGTCAACATGGAATAAATATGTAACAGCTAAGTATAAAAGAAACAATACAAAACAGGCTGTCTGGGGCCAGGCAAACCAAAAGGGAACGGAGGGAAAAAAGATACTCACACACAAACTAAATAGAATAATAAATCACATGGTATCATTATATCATGCTTGACGATATAGATGATATTTGCAAAATCTGTTTACATACAGGAGTTACTGAAGTGCCTCTTCAGACCAGTTCCTCATTTCTAAGATGTAACACACAGGAGACACTTTTGTTTGGGATGTGTTACTCTCCACCCCACCCGCAAGAGCAATACATCTTTCCTTAAGTAAACAAAGCAAGCCTGGAGAGAAACTGTATTTTCTTCATGGCCATTTAGAGCTGAAGAAGTGTTTCTGAGAGGAATTTTAGAAGCAGAAATAAGGAAAGCATCTGAAGCGCTTTGGGCATTGCTAACCTCAGGCTGTAAAGACTCATAACAAGCTCAACTCTGACACTAACATGGCCCAGTCAGGCGGAATAGGTACTTCTCTGTGGTGGCACCCTGACTGTGGAATCCCCTCCCCATAATGCTGTGGTTGTCCTGCACATTAAGAACCTTCTACAATCCACTTATCCCACTGAATATGCAAAGAAACTATGCCACACTTTCTCTAAGAAGCTACTGTTTACCGTACGCATATATAAGGGTCTGGTGAGTTCTGCTTCAGTGTATCTGAAGAAATGTGCATGCACACAAAAGCTTATACCAGAACAAATGTAGTTGGTCTATAAGGTGCTACTGGACAATTTTTTGTTTTTTATTATTATTTTTTCGACTGTGTCAGGCCAACACGGCTACCTACCTGAATTTTTTACATCAATTGAAGATGCACTTGTTTGTCCAAGGCTTTGCAGCAGCGTGGTTGAGGGTTTGATGTCTTGGTACTCCTCAATACTAGAAATTGTTTTTAGCTGATATTATTTTGTTTTAAAATGTTTGTATTGGTTTATATAATAATCTATACCTATATTTTGGAAAGTGGTTTGTCCATTTACTATGATTTCGGACACCTCTTAAGCTATCATAACCAAATTTTGCACTACAGTTTATGAGATCAAGTAGTAGGTTTTCAGCTATGTTTGGATACAACTGGACACCATTTGGAATCAAAAGTCAGCATACAGAACCTTTCAAAATTGCACTGCTTTTTTGGTTGCTTAGAATTCCTAAGCAATGCTTGGTACGAGACTGCTAGTTGATTATCCTTTTGACCACGTTCTATGCTACCCTGGGCTCCTTAGTGAAAAGTGTGGACTAGAAATACAATCAATCAATACCCGTAACTGTTTATGGATTTTGGAAGAAGGCAGTCTGATACTTTGCTGTCCTGCACAAAGGATTTAGACGCAGCCTCTGTCCTCTTTTCTCACCTGGTTCCCCCACAACTGTTGACTTTGATCTCTAGCATGGCAATTCAGATTCAGAACAGGAGCCATGAGCTAGCAGCCCATGGTTCCAATGTCATCTCATTTTTGGCCTTATGCAAATTATTGCCTCTTAGTCTCAAACCCCACTTGCAATGGCCAGACAACAGAGCTGGCCTATCTTAAAGGATTATGAGAAGAATTAAATGGGATACAGTGTGAGTGCTCCAAGTATGTTTAGCAAGAGCATGGTGCAAATGCTTTGTAGTATTATGGACTCAACCATACTGGCCATTTTTAAAAATAAAAATAAAAATCAGTATATGTACAATGTTAAGATTAAAACTATGGTGAAAGGGGCAGCTGGACCTGCAGTTGGTGGAAACCATTCTATTGGAAACACTGGCTGCTGCTACCTAATGCCTGAAGATGTTCTTTATACCTATCCTTGTCTACTGGTAAAAATCATTGCCCAGACTACATCTAGCAAATTAATATACCCCTAACTCCCCTAGCCCCTCTATGCTGATGAACTACAACTCCAAGGATCTCTGACCATTGGCCATGCTGGCTGGGGCTGCATCTGGTGGGCCCCAGGTTCCCTGCCCATCATTGAGATATTGCTATTGGCCTGGTTGCTCTGATGTCATGGAAGGGCAAGGCAACCTTGAGTAGCCACACATAGAAGATTGGCAAGCAAAGAGTTTAAATTCCAAGTCTGTGATCAAGTTTTGTTAAATCGACTCATCCAAGTGAACTGAATGAAACCCAGATTATTCTTGCTATATATAGCATTTTTATAACTAGGCCTCAGTAAAATGGGCTGGAGTAGATGAACTTTAAGTTCCCTTTTAGTCAGCCCTGTTATTGTATGACCCAGCAACTGCATGTGAAAAGGAAACCTGCTAAAGATGGAACTCAATCATTCTAATATCACTCACTGCTCATGGCAGATTTGTATTCCTGAATTCTACATTTCCACATCATTATATTGCCATTTCATGTGGAGATAATGGCATTTCAGGGTGGCAGCAAATTGGAATGTGGAGCACACGCTACCTCCCGAGCACACAGGAGCAGCAAAGCGAGATCGGCATGAAGGAAGCATATTGTCATTCAGCAGGAATCATGACTTTGTAGTCAATCAGGATGGAAAGCATTAGCACTACAAACCATACCCTTTGTCTCTCTACCACACTTTGCTAGCATTAACACATCTACCACCAGGGAGAGGCTGCAAAAACGGGGGTGGGGTGGGGGGGGTGGAATGGAAAGTCTGAGAATATGATGAAAATCTCCCATTCTGTATCACAAACCCAACCAGTGAGTGCATGAGTTCATAAAGGCCATCTCTGCTTTTCCAGTTCACTGGACATAAGTGAAGACAGTACAGTGATTATCTAGCCAAACTAATTGACTCCCTGTTGTTGTTGTTTGTCTCAGACAACTCAGCTGGAGTTGCCATTATAATGGGATCTATTTTGCATTATTTGCATCCCACGGAAATGTCTAAGCACATCACTAGTGATACATCAGCAGGTCCACATGAGTGGGTGTCAATGACATGTTCTAGGACTCCCCTCACTTAAGAAACATAGCTGCCACACATAGAGCCAGGCTGATTCTACTTAGAGCAGGGATAGGGAACCTGCGGCTCTCGAGATGTTGTTGAACACTTCCCATCATTGCTGACCATTGGCCATGCTGACAGGGACTGTAACCACCATCTGGAAGCCACAGATTCCCCATCCCAGACTTCTGCCGGAGCTGTTCCAAGAACAAAGGCTTTGTACTAGATTTGGAGAGCATGAAATGCATGACGATTTATTTATACATTTGCTTACCTGCCCATTACAATAAAAATAAGTCAAACAAGTAAATCAATTCCAAAACCCGACTATATAAGCTTATTTAAGACATGGCACGAGTTTATTTTAGAAGTGCTGATAACATTCCTATGGTTTTTTTCACTAGCTTCTGCCACTGCTCCCTTGGGTGGTCAACAGCCCAAGCCAATTCCCAGCACTTATTTAGAGTGTTTATTATGTGCTGTGTGATACTGTTCCATTTATACTCATTCATACAGCTTAGTTCATCAGAGTAAATAGCTTGGAATCGTGGTTTTAATAGTCAACCTGCCAAGGATATGAATGCACGGAGCTGCATCATACTGAGTCTGACCAGCTAGCCCAGTGCTGTCATTTCATTAGCCCATGAAGCCCGGCATTGCCTACTCTTACCAGCAGGATAGTCGAAAGGGCTGTTTCCCAGGCTTGCTGCTTGAGACCTTTTGACACTGGAACTAAACCTGGGACTACTCTGCTTGCAAAACATGTGATCTATGACGGAGCTCTGCCCCTTCTTAAAAACATAAGAAGAGCCTGCTGGATAAGGCCAATGGTCCACCTAGTCCAGCATCCTATTCTCACGGTGGCTAACCTGATGCATGTGGGAAACACTAAAGTAGGACCCGAGCACAACAGCACTCTCCCCTCCTGCAGTTTTCAGCAAACTGGTATTCAGAAGCATTGCTGTGGGGGCACAGCATAACCACCGTGTCTAGTAGTCATTCATAGCCTTATCCTCCATGATTCCAAGCTATTCACTCGGATGAGCTAAGGGCCACTCTGTTTATTCATTGCGAGTACATGAAAGAGAGGTTTTTCATAGCTTTAAACCGTTCCACGAAGAAAAAGACACAGCCCCTCCTATTCCACCACTTTGTGTTTTGCAACAGCGTTTACTGCTGTTAAGAAGAGCTGTGGTGCTTCAGGGATGCTGTTAGATTAGACAGGCAGATCACAGAGACACATTTTGCAGGCAGAAATATAGAATGACATACTCTTTTACCTTGGCTCACAGCTGCAGGCCAGGCAGGCTCATGAGTGAATGCAGGAGAGAGAGAGAAAAAATGCTCTCCCGCCATACAAACACCAGCTTTACCCGGTGCTGCAGTTTGCCTCTGATCAGGTCTTTATGTGTCAGTTTTACTTACCTCATTCTAGATGTCAGCAGCTTCCAGCCATGAAACATTTGTATGCTGCACCCACTCCCTTTTCTAAGCATTCCAGAAAGAATTCAGGAACACAGTTTGCTATCCTGCTAGGGTAGCTCAGTCAGTAGAGCAAGAGACTCTTAATCTGAGGGTCGTGGGTTTGAGCCCCACGTTGGGCAAAAGATTAGTGCATTGCAGGGGGTTGGACTAGATGATCCTCATGGTCACTTCCAACTCTACAATTCTATTATCTCCATTAATGCTAATGGATCTACTCTGAGTAGGAGTAGCATTGAGTACCATCTGGGGTAGTTAAATGTAGCCTGCTGTTCCACACAGAGCTAAAAAGCTCCCAAGGCAGTTTTTACGGGATTAGACTTGCGTCTGGATGAGAACCCAACAGAGACTTGTGGTGCAATTTATATAACTACACAGGAAATGAAAGTAACCACAAGAAGTCTTAGTTCCAACTAAGAGACAATAACATCAAGAGAAAATATTTAACTTCATAATTACCAGTTACTACAAAATGATAATTGATGGGATAAAAGCAGATGTGGAGAGGGAAATTTACCGGTAACCCTTATCTAGCTGTGATGCTGAGGAAAATTCCTATTTGCTATGGGGAGGGGGAACCTTAATTGATGTAAACACTGCCAGGTTTGCACCAAAGTAACTGGACACAATCTAGCACAGAATTAGGCATTCTTATGTCTTTTGAATTCAATGAGGTTATAGAAACCTAACTTTGTACTGGACTGTGGCCATTGCTGGTTTAGATGTTAAGATTCCATTAAACAAATAACCCAAGATTGCATCGACCTCCCTGGTCTGACATTTTCAGCGTTATCTGAGGGTATTTCAAAAGAGTTTCAAAATTCTGTACGATCCTTTTTTCTTGCTTGAAAGCAGCCCCATGTGTCAACTTGCTTTCCCCACATAGATCGCTCTCCTCTTAAGTCTTGAGACTCACTCCCAGTCCCTTCAAAGGAACTCTTCAAAGCTGCTGGGGGCATGAACAGAAGAGCAATGGGCCAAACTTGATTTGTGTAGTTGTGAATTGCCAGAACTTTTTTCCCTTCAAGCTAGAGCTTCATTTCCATTAAAAAAAAACACTAAAAAAAAACTTAGTTCAGTTTTAATGTTTTGCTGTAGGAACTTAGGAAGCTTCCTTATGCTGAGCCAAACCATTGGTCTATCTAGCTCGGTGTGGTCTACAATGATTGGCAGTGGCTCTCCAGGGTTCCAGGCAGGAGACACTCCCCACCCCAACCCTAACTGGAGATGCTGGGGATTGAAACTGGGACTTCCTGCATGCAAGGTCTGAGCTATGGCACTTCCCCTAAACAGTGATGAATGAGCTGCAAACTCTTGTTCAGTTTCAGTTTAGAGACCAGAAGCACTTGTGGCCTTCAGAAGTTTCCCAGAGCTATTCAAACCTCAGGCAGTTTGACTGCCTTCCAGCAGTGGCTGATAGGCAGGGATGTCACTGCACACCTGGTCTTTCAGCAGTGGCATTGCTGTGCTTACCAGGTGGGTGGGGGACTTCCCACTGCCTTCCTCCTCCTAGTACATGCAGCAACACTGCTGATAGGGTGTGTGGTGCCTTCTCACTGGCCACTCCTGCTGCCTGTTTTTCTGGCCTTCAGAAGGAGGACTCAAGCCATCAGGGCAATGGGTTGCAATTTCAGAGGAACTTCTGGTGGCTTCTACACTAGAACTTAACATTTTATTTATTCTGTCTATTAGATTTATGTCCCTCTATATCTCTCTGTAGCTGAGTGGCTCACGTGTTTTCTTTTAAATGCGTTAAATAAATAAAAAGCTCCCAAATCTAACGGAAATAGAATTTTGATAAATATTCCACACATGCATGTTCTTGCAAGGAGGTTAAGGTCCAGTCTCCCCAAAGCTGCTCGTCTGCTAGCCAGTGATGGAGCTAGGCTGTTCCTTCCAAATGAGACCACTTCAACTATTTGTCCATCTAGCTCAGTAAATATTGTCTGCTCTACCCGGCAGTAGAAGAAGAAGAGGAGTTTGGATTTGATATCCCACTTTATCACTACCCAAAGGAGTCTCAAAGCTGCTAACATTCTCCTTTCCCTTCCTCCCCCACAACAAACACTCTGTGAGGTGAGTGGGGCTGAGAGACTTCAAAGAAGTGTGACTAGTCCAAGGTCACCCAGCAGCTGCATGTGGAGGAGCGGGGACGCGAACCCAGTTCACCAGATTACAAGTCTACCACTCTTAACCACTACACCACACTGGCTCTCTACTCTTGGAGTAGCTCTCCAAGCTCTCAGACAGAGGTCTTTCTAACTGCCTGCTGCCTGATCCTTTTAACTAGAGATACCAGAGATTAAACATGTGACATTCAGACTCTCCAGGGTTTCAGGCAAAGGGCATTCCCAGGCTTACCTGTAGATCTAAGGAATAAACCTGGGAAATTCTGCACGTAAACCATATACTGCGCTACTGAGCTATAGTCCTTTCTGCTGATTTATGCACTGCATGGTTGTAGCTTAGTGGCATAGCATCTGCTTTGCATGCAAAAAGTCCCTGGTTTAATTCTTGGCACCTTCAGGTAGGGCTGAGAATGTCCTCTGCCTTAAACCTTAGAGAGCCACTGCTGGTCAGTGCAGACAATATTGAGTTAGATGGACCAATGGATCTGACATGGTAAAAGGCAGCTTCCCATGTTCCTAACACATTGTGTGACCTCTTCCTATGGCCAGAGCACTCAATAACTATAATATGGCATGGTTGTGAAATTACAGAAGAGGTAGCAATAGGGCATGACTGAAATAACTCGTTGGGAACCAGATGTACAAGGGAACTGTTCCCCAGTTCAGTAAGCATCTCCCAGACCCTGATCCTAGAAAGCATCTATTGACAAAAAGGCTGTGGATCACTGACCAAGCATCTGCTTTGCATGCAAAAGATACCAAGTTCAATTCCTGGCTTCTCCAGCCTGAAACCTTGGTGATCCACAGCCAGTCAATGTGGCTAGATGGACCCAGGGTCTGGCTTAGTATAAGGCAGCTTCTTATGTCCTGTCCTTTTCAGTGCACACTGGCTTAAATCTGGTAGCTTTGCGAGGCCTTTGGTATCATGGTGTCTGTATGGAGATATCTCGAAACCAGTCGTTATGGTGCTGCGTTGGAATGTCTGTTTCTATCTTTGGCTGTAAACCAGAGGCAAAACAAGTATCTCAACAATAGATAATATGGCTTCCTGGAATTGAGCCTTCTTCTATCAAACACTCCCTTAGTGATGGATGTTGGGATCAGAATGTATTGTATTATGCCATCAGTTACATGACGCCTGCTCTATACCAATTTCAGCATGCTTTATCTATCAAACCTGGTGAAATTTATATCCAAGCAGATGTTTATTACACCATGTGACACATTTTATATCCATTATGTGATCTATGTTCTTCATTTTGGCAGGCTGTGCCATACATCTTTTCTGTAAGCGCTTTTATTTGTTCTTATATATGTTTTGCCATATTTTATGTCCCAACAGGTCCCCATTTTTGCCTTACAGCTCACTCAAGAAGAAAGGCCACGCGTAAAAATTCTTATGGTCCAATTCCCTTTTTGGTGCATGCGAAGGTATAACGCCATCCTACCTGCTGACACTTGATTTCAGTTGGGAGAAGACTTGCTACTCTGCTCAGTACTATGAGACTTCCATCCCAATGAACTTGTTTGATTTGGGAAACAGAAACAGGAACAGATGTAAGCAATGAAAGGTAGTGTGGCATGTTCAGAAGGAGGTGGAACTGTTCATCAAGTTCTTTTTTCCTTTATGGGGCACATTCACTCTCACAGAATTCTTTTGGCATTTCAGCTGTGATCCTAGATGAAGGTGGGAAAAAAATTCAGCCTCAGGGTCTCCTTTTTTCTGGGTAAAGTTCCAAAGGCTGTGGTGGGTGGGGCTGGAAGCAAAAGTGTGTGGAGCGCTGAATGCAAATGTTTAACCTTTGTACAGTAGGCTGGTTTCTACGCACACTCAACACATCCTTCTCTATCTTCTATCCAGACAAGCAAGAACATTATCAGGGTTCAAGGACAGAATTCCAGCCAGGGAAAAACTGTTGGAGAGCAACGTAGGACCAATGAGGAATGTGGTCTGGGAGACTTTCAAGAGCCAGACAGAAAGGCTGCATTTGTCGCCTCTGTTCCTGAGGTTCCCCTCCCTTGTCCTAGAAACTCAGATATCAGATGTTACCAAGAATAACTTGCATTACGTTAGTCTAACCTGCAGAGTGTGGTTGCCATAATCAAGACACCATACCCACCGAGACTATGACACTGGGGGACTCCACATACACATCATCTCAGGATCCTTCACAGTTATCTCCACACCTCAAAGGCAGAGTTGACAATGGGTCCTGAACCATTTGGCAGCTTGAGGCCTCCCTTCAATCAGCGCTGCTCTGGAACTGGATACCAGCAATGGTACCTTCTCCAAATAAGTGAGGCAGCAGGACCCCAGTTACTGTTGCATATCCATAAGGAAATCTCTTAGCTCATATCCTGCTTATATATTCTGTTGCCCATGCCTTGCCAGCCAGTGCTTCCGCTCACACAGGTCTTCTGGCCTAGAACCTGCCCAGTTGCCTGTATCTTAACAGAATCCTTCCCAGTCCCCCTGGTGCAATGAGGTACTGTGGAGGGGGCTTTCCCCACACAAGCAACACATAGCAATCCCACTAGCAATCTGGCTTCTGGTCTCATATTAGAGACTGTGTGTATATGAGAAAACTCTGGTGCTGTGCACTATTTTTATTCATGTGTACAACATACTTAAAAAATACAACTGCAAAGACATTCCATCTTACGGGCACGGTCGTGAACAAACCAGGCCCTCTAATTTATGTCCAGGCCAAAGCCCCTTGGTAGCAGTACAGAAGCTTGTATTATACAGAGGCTTATCTGTTGCTTGTATTATGGATGCATTGTATTTTGTAGTCTTCTTGATATATTGCCAGTTATTTATGTGCCACTCCATGCTATACTCCACAGAATACACACAGTATGTTTGCTTTGATTAAAAAGCATTCCTGGGGGGATAGGGAGGAACTTACACACACCAATCAACCATCCCGTAGTAGGAAAGTGGAAGTTGAAGAAGCAATAAACTATTCCCTCCCACCAATGCTTTGGCATCAAGCTGAGAAAGGCCTGATGTTAATCTCGACCTCCTTCTTTTGCAGGCTGTGAAGGAAATAAAGTGTGATTGCAGCCCAGATAAGATACTCTCAGACACACTTTTTCAGACATTCCCCCCACTATATATCAACTATTAGAAGGAAATTGATTTATAAAGCCACCACATTTTTGAAGTAGAAAGCCATGCCATCTATTGCAATTTCTTTAGTAAAAGTATTAAATATGTTGGGACCACATTCCACAGGATGGTTTAGGAGCCCGCTTTCCCTCCCCATCATCAGCCATGCACATGCTGATAACTGCAGACTGGCCTTTACTTACAACAGGGGGCCAATAGTTCACTCCTACTTAGTAATGAGGGTGAAAGAGGAAAGCGCAAAATATGGTCTGAAGCTCAACATCAAAAAAACTAAGATCATGGCCACTGGTCCCATCACCTCCTGGCAAACAGAAGGGGAAGAAATGGAGACAGTGAGAGATTTTACTTTCTTGGGTTCCATGATCACTGCAGATGGTGACAGTAGTCACAAAATTAGAAGACGCCTGCTTCTTGGGAGAAAAACAATGACAAACCTAGACAGCATCTTAAAAAGCAAAGACATCACCTTGCCGACAAAGGTCCGTATAGTTAAAGCTATGGTTTTCCCAGTAGTAATGTACGGAAGTGAGAGCTGGACCATCAAGAAGGCTGATCACCGAAGAATTGATGCTTTTGAATTATGGTGCTGGAGGAGACTCTTGAGAGTCCCATGGACTGCAAGAAGATCAAACCTATCCATTCTCAAAGAAATCGGCCCTGAGTACTCACTAGAAGGACAGATCCTGAAGTTGAGGCTCCAGTACTTTGGCCACCTCATAAGAAGAGAAGACTCCCTAGAAAAGACCCTGATGTTGGGAAAAATGGAGGGCACAAGGAGAAGGGGATGAAAGAGGATGAGATGGTTGGACAGTGTTCTCGAAGCTACTAACATGAGTTTGGCCAAACTGCGAGAGGCAGTGAAGGATAGGCGTGCCTGGCGTGCTCTGGTTCATGGGGTCACGAAGAGTCGGACACGACTGAACGACTGAACAACAACAACTTAGTAATCTGCCCCACCTTCTCTTCTGTTGAGTCATGGTTTGCAAGTTACTCCAGGCTTTAAAAGACTGGTCAAACAGAGGGAAGACCTCTATTGATCTCTAGGAGTGTGTGTGTATGGATCATGGTCAAAATAAATTTAATGCAACTGTTTAATAAACAAGGTCAAGTGACAACATACCAGAATCCTTGCATTTAGACCTGCTGTTTCTCAAAGGCTTATGGCTCCACTGTCCCTTCAAATTTTTCATCAACTTAAAATGAATGGCAACAGGCCTGCCTCTAATAGCAGTCACAAGGACATCCTGTCCAACACTGTTACTCAGTGTCCTCCTATACATACATAGCCAAAATGAAAACTGGAGTGAACATTGGCATTACTCATCAGCCTTAAAAGAAATACTACTTTTAACAATGGAACTCTGGGCCAGGGAGCTAAATGTGCAAGAAAAAAGGTCACATACAATCAGAAGGAAGTAACACCTCACTAGGGTTGCCAAACATGACCCTCTCTCCAGGTTGCTGTCTTTACCAGATTGCAACCTTTTCCCCTCCAGGTCTGGAGGGAAGTAAACTCTAGTTTTGTCTTCTAGCTAACACTGTAGAAGCAGGAGGAGGAGCCCCACCCACTTGCTTTCTGGCACAAAGCCCCATCTCCTAGGAGTTCTTAATGGGCCATCACATTCCTTTCTTTTAAAAAATGGCTCGTCTCCCAGGCAGTTTCCTGAATACAGGAAGGTGAGTCCAGGGATTAGGAGTCTGGCATACTGTTTAACTACCCAAACCTTGATTAAACTCTAACAGCTACTGGACCCAGGAATTTAGGGGGATCTGGCAGCCACAAACTCATAATACAACCAACTAGTATAGAACTTCTGGTTGAATTAGGAAGACAGTGTGACTATCTGAGCAATTGCAAAAGAACAGAAGAGGAGCCTGCAGGATCAGGCCAATGACCCAGGCAGTCCAGCAGTCTGTTCTCACAGTCGCTGACCAGATGCCTGTGGGAAGCCTACAAGCTGGACAGGCAGACAACAGCACTCTCCCCTCCTGTAATTTACAGCAACTGGTATCAGAGGCACACAACTGTTCTCCAGTTCATCAATTATAAAAGCTTATTTCTGTTCCTTAGCTACACTCTTATAATGTAAGCACAATATGATGACACTTCTGTGTGGTGGGGTGGTGGGGCTTAGCATTTAGCAGCAGATTTATGGCAGAAATCGACCACAGTAGCTTTCACACTTCTTCACTAGTAACTCAGCATTAAATTTCATTACTGCTGTGGTTCAGCAGTGGTTCTAAAGAGCATCTCAGCGAAACCTGCTTTCAAGGGAGAGCTCAAGTGGTCATGGAAATAAAATGGCTTCTATCATCCCTGGCAGAAATTTCTGTTAGGACATGTTTATCAATGGCAGGATTCTCGATTTAAATGGCCCACATTGCGGCATGAAATTACTGCTTCGTGCAGTGAATTGGAATGAAGAAAGGCTATGTGAAGAAGCAGCACCATGCTTCTCAATGGGAAGGTTGCAGCACTATAAGCACACACTTGAGGAAGTCCCATTGAATTCATTGGAGCATAAGAACATAAGAAAAGCCTTGCTGGATCAGGCCAAAGGCCACTCTGTCCTCACAATGTCATCACCTTGTCCTCACAATGGCCACACAGATGCTCATGGGACACCCACAAGCAGAGCTTGAGCACAACACTCTCCGCTCTTGCGATTCATAGACATAATGTCTCCCACAGTGGGGGGTAAAGATAGATATTGTGACTAGTAGCCATTGATAGCCTTATCCTTCATAAGGACTGGTTCCTCCACAAGCCAATGTGAGCTCTTTGGCTCAGGTGGCAGATTGGCAGGAATGAAAGGTGACCTTCTACCTGCATGCTGCCATCACGTGGCCAGCTACAGGGCTGCCTGCAAGCTCATGGACCACTCCATCCTTTGCAGCTGCTGTCTGTCTGCCCACCCTAAGAGAGAGAAAAACCAGGTGTGGGACCTAGGCATGCCTGCCAGTGGCTGCTGCCAGGGAGCACTGCTGCTGTTTTGTCACTGTGGCGAAGTTTTACAAAACTGTTCAAAGTTGGAACAAAAGTGGTATCTGAAGAAGTGTGCATGCACACGAAAGCTCATACCAAGAACAAACACAGTTGGTCTCTAAGGTGCTACTGAAAAGAATTTTCTATTTTGTTTCAAAAGTGTTTTGTTATTGCTGTTGTTGTTGTGATGATGCTTAG
Organism: Lacerta agilis; assembly: GCF_009819535.1. Classification (NCBI taxonomy): domain Eukaryota; kingdom Metazoa; phylum Chordata; class Lepidosauria; order Squamata; family Lacertidae; genus Lacerta; species Lacerta agilis. The sequence continues at coordinate 57,083,602 of NC_046320.1, forward strand.
CCTGAAGAGAAGACTGAGAAGTGATATGATAGCTCTCTTCAAATATCTGAAGGGCTGTCACATGGAAGATGGAGCAAGATTGCATTCTGCCGCTCCTTTCAAAGTACAAGGAAAGGAGATTCCGACTAAACATCAGGAATAATTTTCTGACAGTAAGAATGGTTCAACACTATTAATTCCTTGATTCAATGATGTTGATGATTTTGCAGTTGCAGGAAAGTTGATGGCATCACTCCTTTTTGCAAATATGTTTTTTATTTTCATCATTTTACAGAACACAAATATGCATGTCAAATAAAGTTGTACAATATTACCAAACTCCGCCGAGTTTTTATTGACTTCCTCCCCTCTCTTCTCTGGCTTTCTAATTTTTACTCTTTCCTACGCTTTCTCTTCTTTTCTCTTTTCTTCTTTCACATATTTTGTTACCCTCATATTTTCTTTTCTCATTTGTCCTGTTACAAGAATTCCATTATACCCCGTAAGTGCTTACACCTCCTTATAGTCCTTTACATATTCCAGAAATTTACCCCATTCCAATTGAAACCTTTGATCCTTTTTTTCTCTTATTTTCCCAGTTAATTTCGCCAATTCTGAATATTCCAATACCTTCCTCCTCCAATCATTTATTGTTGGTACCTCTTTTAATTTCCACTTTTGCGCCAATAATACTCTTGCTGCTGTGGTGGCATATAAGAAAAAATTTTGATCTTTTCTTTCAATCTCTTCCCCTACCAACCCGATCAGGAAAGCCTCTTGTTTTTTTGGGAATGTATACTTAAAAATTTTCTTTAATTCATTGTAAATAGCCTCCCAAAAGGGTTTAACTTTTTCACATGTCCACCACATATGGTAAAACTCACCATCCTTCTTCTCACATTTCCAGCATCTCTTATCATATTTTTTGTACATTTTTGCCAATCTTACGGGTGTGAGGTACCATCGATACATCATCTTCATGATGTTTTCCTTTAACAATATACATGCCGTAAATTTCATATGTTTTTTCCATAAATTTTCCCACATTTCTAATTGTATATTGTGACCAACATCTATCGCCCATTTTGTCATTACCTCTTTAACTTCTTCATCCTTAGTATGCCAATCTAATAGATAATCGTACATTTTAGATAATAATTTCTCGTTACCCTCTAAAATATCCACTTGAAATTTTGATTTATTACTATCGAAATTGCATTTTCTTTTATCTTCATTAAATAGATTGTATATCTGGTGATATTGAATCCACCCTGTCAGTTTTTCTGCTATCTGGTCATATGCCTTGATTTTCCAACCTTTATCTGATTCGATTAACATTTCTTCATATGTTACCCAATCTTCTTCTTCCATATTTATTTTCTTTATTGTTAATATCTCTTTGGGGGAAAGCCATCTAGGCGTTTTTCTCTCCACCAAGTCCTTGTGTCTTACCCACACTTCATATAAAGGTTTCCTAAATACGTGTGCCAGGAATTCCCTGTGCACTTTCACTTTACCTTGCCAAAGGTAGGAGTGCCAGCCGTACCTATTATTAAAGCCCTCCAAATCTAGCAACTCCTTATCCTTCAGCACCATCCACTCTTTAAGCCAGATCATGCACGAAGCCTCATAATAAATTTTCAAATCCGGCAATCCAAAGCCCCCCCTCTCTTTTTTATCTATTAATAATTTATGTTTGATTCTCGGGCGCTTGCCTTGCCAGATGTATTTTGACAAATTTTTCTGCCACTCTTTTAACTGGCTTGTTCCCTTAATTACCGGTAACATTTGGAAAAGAAACAAGATCCTTGGTAGGACATTCATTTTTACACTTGCTATTCTTCCCCACAATGACAAACTTAATTTACTCCAGATTTCTAAATCTCTCTTAATTTCTTTCCAGATAGGCTCATAATTATCGCTAAATAAATTTATATTTTTGGGTGACAGCCAAATTCCTAAATATTTAACCTTTTTTACCACCATGATGCCATATTTATTTTGTAATTCTTCCATTTCCTTCCCGCTTAGATTTTTAACCAACATTTTCGTTTTTTCTTTATTTAGCTTGAAACCTGCTAGTTTTCCGAATTCTTCTATTGTTGTTAACATCTCTCCCATACTTTGTATTGGATCTTCTAAAGTCATTACAATGTCATCCGCAAACGCCTTCAGTTTGAGCTCCCTCTTGCCGATCTTAATTCCTCTGATATCTTTTGTGGCTCTTAATTTATCTGCCAAAACCTCCAATACGACAATAAAAAGCAATGGTGATATCGGGCAGCCCTGTCTTGTGCCCTTTGTAATTTCAAATTTATCTGTTAGAGCACCGTTAATCACTAATTTTGCTGACTGTTCTTTATAGATAGCTTTGATTCCATTTAAAAAGTGTTCCCCCACCTCCATCTTTTTTAAGGTCTTCATCATAAATTGCCACGACACATTATCGAAGGCTTTTTCGGCGTCGATAAAAATTAAAGCCGCTTTCTTGTCTATTTTCAGATCCAAATATTCAATTAAGTCCACAATTGTTCTGATGTTATTTTTCATCTGACGGCCCGGAAGGAACCCTGCCTGGTCCCTATGAATTATTTTGTTTAGGACCTTTTTCAGTCTCTCTGCTAAAATGTCCATAAATAATTTGTAATCTAGGTTCAATAATGAAATCGGCCGGTAATTTTTTTCATTTAACAAATCTGTGCCCTGTTTTGGAATTAAGGTGATGAAAGCCTCCTTCCAAGAGTCCGGGACCTTTCCATTAATTAAAATTCTATTCATCACCTCCAGCAATTTTGGTATCAGTTGCGGTGCCAATTCCTTATAATATTTTGCTGATAAGCCGTCGGGACCCGGAGCCTTCCCTCCCTTCAGCTTTTTTATTGCGCCTTTGAGTTCTTCCTCTGATATTGGACTATTTAGTTGTTCTTGGTCTTCCTTTGATATTCCCTTTGGCTTGTTCTTATCCAAATATATATCCATTTCTTATTCCTTCTCTTGATTTTCCTGATATAAATTTTTATAAAATTCTTGGAATATATTTTTGATATCTTTTGGATTTTCTATTAATACATCATTCTTTCTAATTTTGTTTATTATGCTCTGCTCTTTTCTTTTTTTCAGCTGCCACGCGAGTAGCTTGCCCGACTTATTAGCATATTCAAAATTCTTTTGTCTCAGCCATTTTAATTTCCATTCTATTTCCTGATTAGTTAATATTTCAAATTGGTTTTTTAGCCCCTTAATACTTTGCTTTAGATCTTGATTCTTTGGATGTAAAATTAATTGTTTTTCCTTATCTTCTAGTGCCTTTAATATTTCTTCTTTCTTCTTTTCTCTCTCTTTCCTTTTGCCAATATCTTGAGATATCATAAAACCCCTTAACACCGCCTTGCTGGCATCCCAAACCACGTTTACATCCATTTCTTCATTTGAGTTCAATTCAAAGTAATCACTTAAAACCTTTTTTGCCTTTTCTGTTATTTTTTCATCATTAAATAGGCTCTCATTCATTCTCCACCTAGTTCTAACACCATCTCCTTTTAATTCCATATATACGGCGTTGTGGTCCGATAAAGTTCTGGGATAAATCTCTACTTTGTGTACTTTTAATAACATTCCTTTCGTGACCCAAATATGGTCTATTCTCCCTGAGCTTTTATTAGGTTCTGAGAAGTATGTATATTGTTTTATCCCAGGATGTTTTGCCCTCCATGCATCTGTTAAACTTAAATTTTCTATCAATGTAAAAAAAGCCTTTGGCAGTTTACCTTCTGAACCCGAGCTCCTTGATGTTCTGTCTAACATTGGGTTCACTACCCCATTCATGTCACCCATTAGTATTTGTTTTTGATCAGAAAATTCCAGCAGGATTTCTTCAAGCTTTTTATAAAATTTGGCCTTTTTATTATTCGGTGCATATATTCCTACCAATTGTATTTTCTCTCCTTGCCACGATATTTGTACGATTACTATTCTCCCTTCTTCATCTTTATAAATCAGTTTGGGTTCCAACTTCTGTTTTATATAAAGAACCACCCCTCGCTTATTCTTTTTATCTGCCGATACAAAATCCAAACCCAATCTTTTATTTATTAGTATTCTCTTGTGTTTTTTGGCAATATGGGTTTCTTGTAAACATACAATGTCTAGCTTTTGTTTATTCAAAACATGTTCAACTTTATTTCTTTTGCATTTATTATTCAAACCATTTATGTTCCAAGATTGAAGCTTTAAAGTCATGACTCCGGATTTCTTGTTGCGTCTTTCTACAACTTGGTGTTCTCTCTGTCTTCCTCTTCCTGTTCCCCTTCCTCTTCTCCCTCTTCACTTTCCTGTTCACTTCTTTCTCCTTCTCCTTCTTCTTCCTCTTCCTCCTCTTCCACTCCTCCTACTGCACCTTCCTCCGTCTTCCCTTCTACAGTTTCCTTTACCTTCTTTTCCTTCTTATCTCCTTCTAATCCCAGCTCCTTCGGGTATCTTCTGATGAACTTCTTCAATTCTTGCACATTCATTATCTTATATCTTTTGTTTTTGAAATAAAAAGTTAGTCCTTCAGGAAATTCCCACCGAAAGCTTATTCCTTTTCTCCTCAAAATTCCTGTCAGCGTCTGGTACGGCTCTCTCTTCTTTAAAAATCTTACTGGGATTTCTTTATGTATAATAATTTCCCTACCACCAATTATTAATTTCTGTGAATGGCCTAATTTCAAAATTTCGTTTCGGATATCCATTGAGTTAAACATTACCAAGCAATCGCCTGGCAATTTTTTAGCTCTTGCTTTTGCTGACTTTACTCCTATTCTAAAAGCATTTAGAATGGAGTACTCTACAATTTCAGGTTTAGCATTTAACCATTTGGCCAATTCAGACACTATTTTTTGCCTTATGTTCTCATTGGCCTCCACAGGAATCCCACGGAATTTGAGGTTCAACTGTTTTTGCCGTAGTTCTAGCATGGCTAAATTGTCCAGTATCTCTTCTTGAGCCCTATTCACATCCCCTATTTCTTCTTTCACTTTTTCTGTATCTTTCTTTGATTGTTTTACTTCCTTCTGAACTTTCTTTACTGAGTTTTCTAATGTCTTAGATTTACTAGATAAATCTTTTATCTGTTCTGTCAACTCTCCCACCACCTTTTCAAACTTTTCATCCATTGATTCCTTCAAATCTACAATTTTTTTCTCAATATTCTGTTCACTCTGTCTTATTTCTTTTTTTATTTCTGCTAGTAAACCTTCCCATTCCTTTCCTTCCTCTTGTTTTGAGGTCCTTCTCTCTGCTGGTGTTGCGCTCCCTTTGTTCCCCTTCATTCTTAATTCAAAGTTTAATTTCCGCTATAATTTTCCTACCACCAGGGGGAGCAAGGCTCACTCTGCCTTTTACAAATACAATTACACTTACAATTACAATTTGACCTGTATTCTATTTTTAACCTTTAGGTGGCGTTGGAGAGTAACTATTTTCACTCAGTTCAGCTATCTTGTCTCTAACTTTCGGTTTCTTTGTTCATCAGAGTCCCAAAGTTACTTTCGATTTCTTTGTTACAAACTCATCTCCATTTTGCTGCTTTGTAGCTTCGGAAGCACAGCAGTTCACCTAGATGTTATTTCAATCCGTGTCAGAAAACCGCAAGAGTTTAAAAAGTCTAAAACCCACAAAAGTCTGTAGCAATCACAACGCTCCAACGACGATCCAACCTGAAAAGCAAGCCCCCCTTCTCTCCCCAGAAAAATCCCCAGCACTTAAAGGCTCAGTCCGGCGATGGTATCTATCTTCGTTTTCTCCCACAGTACTTTTGATCGACCCCTGCCAATTTCTTCCCTGTTCTCTGCTCAATCGATGATTGTAATCCCGGGAGTCGATACCCCCTTTCTCTTTATAATTCTTCAAACCAGTAGCCTTTGTCTCCTTTTACCGCCCGCCGACTTAGTCTTCTTGCACTCGGAGGGAGGGGGGAGGAGAAGGGATAAAGCTCTCTCTCTTTCTCTCTCACTTTCCAGCTTTAACGGTGTTTTTAAAAGCTTTCCACCAGCGGGTGCAGCCCTTTCCGTATCGCCACGCAAAACCCCTCTCTGTCTTAGGTTTGCTAACACGATACTAAGCCGCTCTGAGAGTCTTAGAGTCTTACAGTCTTAAAGATCTTTCCGTCGCTTTTTTTTTCCTCCTCTCTTTTCCCCCTCTACCGGATCTTCTTGGTTTCTCAAACACTCTAGTTCTTTTGTCTTATATTGTTATATTCCTCCGATCTGCCCGACCACTGTTCACCCCCAGGCAACCGGTCAAGAAAATTTAACTCACTTTACAGGAACGCTGTACCCAGATCGTCTTGCACAGTCATGCCCAGCGCCATTTTTCACCAGAGTAGAGACGGACTCCCTTTTTGCGTCTCCTACTCACATCCAGATTGTTGTCTTTGCCAATTCTTAAGTCCGGGCAACTCGATCTTTCTCGTTGCCCCGATCTCCCTTTATCTCCTTTTCTTCTGTTTTGGAAGCGGGCTGCTTTTATCTGGATCTTGAGGCTTTGCGCAGCTGGGGGGGTGCGATGTCCCCGTCTTGCGTCCGCTTCTCGCCCCTTCTCCCGAAGTTTATGCTTACACCTCGAGTTCTAGGGCGCAGCAAATGACGCCGCCAGGTACACTGAACTTCAAGGTAACCCCCCTCGAAGTGAACGGGTCCGCTTAGCCTTCGCGCGACCCCTTTTCCCCCAGATACGCTCGGAATACCCAGAGGGAATATTCCGCGATCCTACGATGGCCGCAGCTCCACCGGAAGTCCTGATGGCATCACTCCTAAGGCACTATGGAGCTATATCATCTTGCCTGTCACATCAGTGCTTTGCTCCAAGGACCCTATGTCACAGGGAGAGTCCTTCCTTCAAGTGAGGAGTTTGGGGGCAAGCTGTAGAAGGAACAGGATCACATGCAGAATCAGCAGGTGAGTGGTGGTGGGGAGTAGGTAGGGCAGCATTTGCTGGTTTGTGTCTATTTATCTGTTTATGTGTAGTATTTTTATCCTGCTCTTTATTGTGCAATCTCTGGGCAGGCTACAATCAACTCAACTAAAGCAACCCCAGACAGCAAAAGAGATAAAAAATAAACCTAAGATCAACAGAAGAATCAACCGCATGATCAACCCTACATCTTAAGTAGCTAGCAAACTCGGTACAACAGCAAAAAATAGTATTGGCAGCCTGAAAAGAACAGGGTGCAAACAGGTGGGTTTTTACTTGGTTCCCAAATGTCAACAGTGTTGGCACCACTTGCACTTTTCAAGCAAGTGCATTTCATAACTGGGGTGCCACCGCAGAGAAGGCCTTCATTCAGCAGAATGTCATGGACTGACCCTGCCTTCTGTTCAGTATATATATGCACAGGATTGCACTGTAAGGCATCATTTTCCAGCAAGGGGCTGCACATCGAAGCAGACAGTTGCATCCTTTCTGATGCACTTGTCACTGCCAAACTGTTTGACATAATACCAGCCCTTTCCTCTCTCTACTATAATGCCCAAATCTAAATTTTGTAGGGGGTGGGGTTAGTCTGAGACAAACAGACTAATAAATGCCTAACCGGTGTACAATGGCAAATTGATTCCCTGCGGGAGGGTTTTGTTATGTTTTCTGCCTCCAGGTAGCCCAGAGAGATTTGCATATGGATCCAAGGAGCTCTTCCACCCATGCAGTTCATAAGGTTAGATTTAGTTAGCTACAGCTGCAGAACTGCAGCTTGTATTGTCAAGTCCCTTAACTCTGTGTTGGATCATGTTGCTGTTGCATAGCTCTTGGCAAACCTTGCTAAATGCAGTTGCCTTTGTTTTAATAGTAGACACAGGAGTCCTTGATTTTCTTAAGGAACATGGTGCACATGGAAGGGGTGGGGGTGGGGAGTAACCCTTTCCTCCCCTGCCATTGCCCCTGTGATTTCCCCTCTCAGAACAGTGATTAGCCCCACAAGCAAAACTTCCACCGGCACAAATGTGGGCTTTCTTGGCCCCCGCCACCTCCAGGATTAGTAGTAGCTTTGGCTGGGTGAGAATTTCATCAAGAGGAAATGGTCAACTGCCCTTCTGCATACACCAGGGGATGAAGAAAACTGTGCTCCCATGTGTCCTATTAAAAGTAACCCTGAACCCACAACAAACTTGCATCCTCAGGTAATGTGTGTTTCATCATGTCAAGTTTGGCCTTTACTTGTTAGCCTTTTAGGACTGGGATTTGGTGTGGTGTGGTTTTGTTTTTTTATGTCAGAAAATCTCTGCAATCCATTGGGGTATTGTGGAAATATGCATACAGTATCTCTTACATTTTTAAACAGCCGTTCCTGAATTTCTAAAGCAAAAACATAACCTTTCTAAAGCTGGCACCATTCCTGGAATGTATGCTGTTATTGCCACTCACCCAACAAGCTCTTACTGAAATATGCTTCTTTTCTCATCAAGGTCATCCTAGCGGGAATGTCAGCAGTGCCCCTGACATCATTGTATAAAACTGCACAGTCATTAAATGGCTGCACGCGGCAGTGTCCTTCTCCCCTCCCATCTCTGTTGCCATTTGGCAGCATCTCAAAATCAAGGGGTGGAAGTGGTATTTTTAAAACTGGCCCACCTTTAGATAGCACATGCCCTAATTTTGCTTGTGACACCAATATAGATCCCTTTCATTTCTCTCTATATTTAAGTGTGTCTTTTTCCTCTGGGTGAATGCGAATACAGTAGTTTTGTTTTCTGTTCATAGGGATATTTTTATCACTCTGACAACTCTTTGCACCGCAGGGCTATTTTCCAACATACAAATAACAAAGGCGTTCACTGTTCATAAAACGCTTCAAAACTATCTCTTGTGACAACAGACCTCACTCATTAGAAGTGGAAAAACCCATTTTCTGCAATCACTTTTGAACATCATAATAAAATGGTACTTTCACCTATTGTTTTAGCATAATGTGCTCTTCCGATACAACCACCACATAGTAAAATTTCAAGTTATCACATTCACATCCATAATTGCTATTAACATTCATTTACTATGATGGAAGTGATGAAAGAAGAAAAAAATGGCTCAACACTTCATGATCGAATTCTGAAAGATGCCAAACACTTGAATATGGATGTCTAGAGGAGAGTCAAAACAACAAGCCGCATTTAATGTTTGTTGAAAAACACCGTTCCCATAGCATGCACTGATGTTGAACAGATGTCACAAGTATATTCTTATGCGCCACCCCAAACTCCAAGTGGTGAGAAATTCCAGGGGTGCCTGTGCCTACACAGAGCTCAGTTTCCTTGGAAAGGAGGTCAGGGAAGTCTGTGGTGCTTTAGGATAGATGGTTTTATTTACGCATATTTACAACCTAAGCAAAGGATGGAAGGGATAACAGCATTATCCCTCCCCCCCCCACCCAAGTATTGCTCCTCCATTAGTCACAGGCATCCAGCACACAGCAAGACATGTCTCTGTCTCTGGCTTCCAGCTCTCTCAAACAAGAAAAAACTATTGTACTCCTGAGTACCAGCCAGGTGAGGGGGGTGGGGGAAAAGGTTCACCTATTGGTTTCTATGACAAAGAGCAACTTCTTTTCATATGCTAAATTGTGGTACTTAACTAGCCAGCCAAAGCCATTCCCTTGTTTGGCAGGCTTCCTCTTCTACATCCTACCTTTGCAGATACAGGGTCACAAGTTTTGGGAAAGGGCCCAGGGTTTCATTGAGGCTGACCCCCTAAACTCACAACAATAGTTACATCGCTAAAATGTTGTTTTTATCTGCACCATTCCTGTTCTTTAGGTCTTCGCAGTCCTTGACCTCTTTGGCTCTCAGTGCCATTTAATCTCTTTGATTTTGGTGACTCTGTGGGATTTATGAAGACAGCACTCCAAAGCTACCCATGTGATGAGCAAACTACATGGGCCTCTACAGTCAATAAGGTGAAAAGGCAGTGAGGGCAGAAGAGGCCGAAGACAGTAAAAAGCAAGGAAGAAAAATGAAAAACATTCCGAGGAGATGAAGCAGCAACCAAAAGGGAATGAAATAGTGGTCGGTAACCTCCTGTCTGTCCAGATCCATCCAACCATCCATCCTTCCCTTTCAAAATGAGCTCCTGGAGTGGGGTTGTGTGTACAAACCTTGCCCTCAAGCACCCCATCTCCACAGGACATCTTTGTGAAGGATGTTCTGAAGGGAGCTTCTAAGTGCTTTTGGACTAATTCAGCTTGAAGCCTCTGTGCAATCAGCATCTTGATTATAGGCAGAGTCTTCAAAGTGCATCCATCCAAACATACTTAGAAACTCACTTCAGACCTTCCCACTTAAAGGGTGGTGGTGGGGGGAATTTGGGTGGTGTATGCAGGATGCACACTCCTGCTTCCCTTGTTGCTTGAATGTCTGAATAGGGCATCTCTCCGTCCTTTAAATGTCACTCAAGGTGACTCACATTAGTTTAAAGTGGGGGTAAAGACTGCAGTTTAGTAAAGCATTTGCTTTGCATGCAAAAAGTCCCAGGTACAATCACCAGCATAGTCAAGTTGGGCTGAGAGGGAATCCTGCTTGAAACCTTGGAGAGCCTGTCAGTCTAGACCAGGGGTCTGCAACCTTTAAGACAAAAAGAGCCACTTGGACCCGTTTCTGAAAAGGGAAAAAAACTGGGAGCCGCAAAACCATTGCGGCCCACAAAAATATAAACACCCAGAAGCTCATAGCACAATTTAGACAGGTAATGAAGAGCAGGTAATGAAGGCAAAATGGCAAAATATCACAAAACGCTCCCCCCCCCAGCCAAACAACAAGCACTGTATTAAAGGAACCATCCGAACGCCTGATGCTGCAGGGGCAAATCTAGAAGGGGAAATCCAACCCCCCAGAATATTTCCGCCCCATGAACAGCACAAATGCAACCCTAAAAGTTTAGCAAACTTATGCAAAAGCACACAGCATGCACACTACCCCAATCACTATTGGCCAGCAGAGGGGCTGGGCAAGGCAGCTGAGAGGGGCTGAAGCAGGGGGCTGATCACGTCCCCCCTGCAGGTGCGGGAAAACATTCCTTCAGAATGGATAAAACCCTTCTTTCAGTCCATGGGACTCCCGCTTCTAGGGGGGCAGGGAGCTTCTGGGGGGGCGCTGCCCCCTCCTGCCCCCCCGTCGGTACGCCCATACTCGGGCCCCTTTCACCACGCTGCTTAAGGGAAGTCTCCTGCGCCCCCCCGAAACAGAGCCCGGGCCCGGTCGTCCCCTGAGCTTTTTCCCGCGCCCATCTCATCCTGTTGGGCCGCCCTTAGCTGAACAGCCGGGCTTCCTTTTCCTTCCCAGACTGCCACGTGTCCTGGAGCCGGGCCCTTCCACTTCCACTTTTTTAAAAGAGGGCTTCCCCCTCGCCCGCCGCCCCTGGCCCAGCCCGCAGCTGCCTCCTTACCTCATCGAGTCGCTGCACCTCGTCGAATCGCAGCAGCCAGCAGCTCCACCAGCAGCAGCCAAACACCAGCGCCGGGACAGGCGCCAAGGAGGGAAGCTGCTGCGGTCTGCTGCTGCGCCTGCGCTGGCACGAAACGAGGCACGCATGAGCAGCACAGCCACTGGCAAGGTAAAGAAGTGGGTGGGCGCAGGCGGGCCAGCAGCGCAGCGCAGCGCTCCCTACATTTCGGTGCTAAATGCACCGGCCCTGCCCGGAGCCGCAGCAAAGGTGCAAAAGAGCCGCATGCGGCTCCGGAGCCGCGGGTTGCAGACCCCCGGTCTAGACAATACTAAGTTAGATGGAACAATGATTTGATATGTATGGCAGGTTTCTATGTTGCTAATGGTTTACAAGGCATGATACAAAAGGGGAAAGGGGCAGGAAGACAAGGGAAGCGGGAAATAAACAATATTTTTAATAGCATCTGGTTGCTGAAGGAAGCTTCGCCTAGCTCTCTCACTGCTCCTTTTGATGCAGCCAGGCAGATATGGGGGAAAAAGTGTGTGTGTGTGGGGGGGAGAGATATCTGCAAACTTATTTAACTTTTACAATTTAGTTAGAATTTCGTTTGAAGGAGCAATATACATATTTTGCAAATGATAAAACATGGAGAGAAATAAGACAACTTTGCTGGTTAGGTTGAAAATTACTAGAGACCAACAAGATTATGTAGAGGATTTGAAAGCATTTTCTTTTAAAAGAATACTCTAGATGTAAAAAATAAAATAAACAGTGAGGATTATAACTCACCACCACCACTGCCACATACACAAACCGGCTATTCTTCTAGCTGGTTGATAACAAACTGAACATGATTTGCAACAAGGCTTTTAGGCACCAGCTTTTCCAAGACACCCCCTGATGTGTTGACAGGTTGTAAGATACTAAATGTGACTACTGGGAAAGCTGACAGGGGATTAGGCATCGTCCCTGCCATTGCTATCAAGCTTTCATGGGTGAGTCAGGCTCAGGTATTATTCTGAAAGCAGGTTAACTATCTGCTACGAAGCAGCTGAAGAAAATCCACCCACAGTCATTCAACCCAGAGTTGTTCAACAGTCCTTGCTCCTTAAAATCCCAGACTGGACAGGAGTAGGAGTAGATAATTTGCAAATGGGTCACAACCCAAGTCTTTTCACAGTGTGTTTATCAAAGCTCTTTTGCTGTCTAACAATAGAAATGGCCTTTAAAAAAAATATGTTTCTGTGTAATACAAGCTTGCAAATATTCTGTTGTGAGTTGGGGGGGGTGCTGGTTAGGCTGCATGCCTGAGTCCCTTTCTAATTGCTGGATCTGACAAGGATTCAATTGCTGGAATAGCCAGGGCCCGCTTCTTGGTGAGGCAATGGCCTGAGTATGGGTAACAAAGGAAGTGGCTCTGTGCCAGAGGGCAGGGGGTCTTGTCATCTGCACAGCCCAGGACCTCCATACACACTGCCCAGACTTGCACTCTGGAAAGGTGACTTTGGTGCTCCTAACGTGGGAAAAACAATGTGGGAAGCAGCAGTTATGAGTTACCAGTGTTTGCAGTCATTCTTCAGTGGTTTGAATTCACCCCTGGAGGTGCACTCCATTGTCTCTTAAGACAGACAGATGCTGACAAATAAAATCCAACTTCTTGGTGATGATTTTGTTTAACATTGTAAACCTGATGTTGTGGATTTCAACTTCCATCAGACCCAATAAGTTTGGTCAAGAGTCAGGGATAATGGGAGTTGTAGTGTAAAACGTATGGAGGGCACCAGATTGGGGAAGGCTGCCCCCAATGTCTTTGGCCTTTCAAGAGTCAATATGTTCTCATATGCATAGTTAAGCTTTTGTTACAATTTCCATCACACCAAACCATTGTTACATAGCATTGGAAAAACAAAACAAAACAAAAAAAACAGAGATCCATCAAATTAAGCTCTACAGGAGACAATTTTGTGACACCTTAGCAGAGCAGCTGTATTAGAGCAGCACTGGTGGTATTATTTAACTGATGCCCTCTCCTGTCAATGCAAGCAGGTTAACTAACAGAGCCAAAGTATAATCCGACAGCAAATAAATAAAATAAAAATAAAAATAAGAAAAAGCAGGGAAAGAAAAGCCCAGGGCTAAACAATTCTGCTGTAGTTTGTTGTATCTGCATAGAAGCCTGAATATTAATGTCGTGGGTTTGAGAGACAAAGACAAGCTTCTTTTATTGCAGAATCCAAGAGCTTTATTTCACTTGACAGTAATTCACAGTTTTCCTACTGGCTAAATATTTTGTATACCGAGTTAAATGCACTGAGGTATTACTCAAGCACATAATGATTCCTCTTCCCCCTCTTCAGTTGGGAAAAGGATATTTTAACAGCAGAATGACTGAAGTAAAAATCCAAAATCTGTAAACTTGGCTACTATCGATCTGTACCCTATATAGAGGCATATAATGGGGCCAAGGGCATTTGGAACAGATGGATGTCAAAAGGCACAGCAAAGAATGATAATAACAACAGAGGGGTGGATCCAGGCTAAGTTATTCAGAATTAGGTTTCATTGAAATCAGCATGAAAGGTTAATTGTGATTAACTTAAGTCTTGTTGATTTCAATTAACTAATTTAAGGCACAATCCCAAGATCCCTTGGAGGGTGTCTCAGGGGCTGTTATGGTGCAGCAGACTTCCCCCTCCACTTGTTCTGACAGCTATACTTAGAGTAGCCAGCTGCACACGAACGAAAAAGAGGATTGAAAGAGCACACAGATTTGCATTAAATTTGCATGGTCTACTTTAGATGCATAGAGGGACGTGAGTGGCGGTGTGGTCTAAACCACAGAGCCTAGGGCTTGCTGATAAAAAGGTCGGCGGTTCGAATCCCCGTGACAGGGTGAGCTCCCGTTGTTCGGTCCCAGCTCCTGCCCACCTAGCAGTTCGAAAGCACATCAAAGTGCAAGTAGATAAATAGGTACTGCTCCAGCGGGAAGATAAACAGTGTTTCCGTGTGCTGCTCTGGTTCGCCAGAAGCTTAGTCATGCTGGCCACATCACCCAGAAAGTGTCTGCGGACAAACGCTGGCTCCCTCGGCCTATAGAGCGAGATGAGCGCCGCAACCCCAGAGTCATTCGCGACTGGACCTAACGGTCAGGGGTACCTTTACCTTTACAGTCAGTGCATATCCTTGCTTGATGTTCAATGGCTCCTATTTCTTTTCAGAAACCCATTTATTTATTTATGACATTTATATCTTGCCTTTCCTCAAGGTGGTGTACATGGTTCTCCCTTCTCCATTTTATTATCACAACCACCCTATGAGGCAGGTAACATCAAGAGACAGTGACTGCCTGAAGGGTACCCATGAGCTCCATGGCTGAGTGCAGATTCAAATGCTGGTTTTTCCATAGAATCATAGAGTTGGAAGAGACCACAAGATCCATCCAGTCCAACCCCCTGCCAAGCAGGAAACACTATCAAAGCATTCCTGACAGATGGCTGTCAAGCCTCTGCTTAAAGACCTCCAAAGAAGGAGACTCCACCACACTCCTTGGTAGCAAATTCCACTGCTGAACAGCTCTCACTGTCAGGAAGTTCTTCCTAATGTTTAGGTGGAATCTTCTTTCTTGTAGTCTGAATCCATTGCTCCGTGTCCGCTTCTCTGGAGCAGCAGAAAACAACCTTTCCAGGTCATAATCTAACCATTCCATTGCACTGGGTCCCCAGAAGGGGTGGGGAAATCAGCCATGTTCTCCCTCATTCCATCAGGAATATTACAAGAAGACCGGCTGCAAACTTACACAGAAACGTCTCTACCAAACACTACTTTCCCCCTGGTCAGTTACACTCTGTCTTTTTCTTTCCCACCCTTTACAAATGTTGACATCAAACATATTCCATGACATGTCTTGCTAGTGTGTTTTGGTACTCTTCTCACTTTCCTCTATTTTATGGTTGAGTCTCTGGTGGACCTTGGCTGATGGGGCTATATTAATAACGAACAGGGCTGTGACGCCTTTAAAGATACTAGAAAGCCCTCCTCTGTCTCTTGCTGTTCTTTTGTTATCAAGAGATCCATGGAAAGATAGGGCTTCAGAGCAGCCTCTCTTTTCCTTCTCCCCAGTTTCAAACTTCTCCTTTCTGAACTTCTAGCAAATGTCGTAACATCAAGAATGAATCAAATATTCTAGGACATGAATTTCAATATGGAAAGAAGTCAATAGCACTGTGGGGGGGAACATGTGGGTTTTGTCAGAACTGCAGAAACCTATAACCAGATTAGAGAACAGGATGGGTTTTGAACTAAAATAGACAAATACTCATATTTTAGCTATAAAACATAATCCAGAGAATATAAAGTATTATAAATACTGCATCCAATAGCCATATCATAATCTTCTTCTCCTTCTCCTCAGAGGTAAGTCCTATCAAATTCAATGGAACTTACTCTCAGGAAAATCGAATCACCATTGCAACCCAAATTATGAGGGTTTCAGCATGACTTAAGGATGACTGACTTTTGCTAGGTTGCATCCAAAGGCCTCAGTCCAGAAGATCTGGAGCAGAGCCAAACATTTTGATATTCTCCATCTGACTTGTTCCCTTCCAGGTTACAAAACACATCACCCAGCTGCAATATTATGACCTTGTTCTTCCTACTGAGTAAGCGGAATCTGCTTCTCTGAGCAAAAACCACTGGTTCTTATTCTACAGTGAATGACCTTTTTCTTCTTTATTTGTGGAGCAAAACAGATAAGTAAATATATGCACACTAAAAAGGGAAAGTGTTTTACCCTTTGAGAGAAGAATGAGGTTTTTAAACTTTCCATTTGAAGAAAAATAATGATGGAAATGAAGCGCTCAATTTCCTTTGTTAGGTAGGGAACAGACTATATGAATTGCCTGCCAGAATCGGTACAAGATCATTGTTTTTTATGTTCCCATTCTACAGACAGCAGAAGCTAAACACCCTTTGCAAAAGTATCAAGCAGTTCAGAAGAGAGTTTCCATTTGTCAAGGAAAAAGGCCGGCTGCTGCCCTTACCTTTTGAATGCCTGCTTGGGATTCCTGCACGTTATTCTCTGACCCATTACTTCGGTTAATCATCTGCCACAGTTTCGAATACATGTTGTTCTTCTCGAACGGATTCATCCCTTTCACCCGAACATGCTCATAGACCGCAGAGTCCAGGACGGTGCCATAAGGAATATCAGTCTGCCTGGAGAGATCCTGGAGAGACCTTAAGTGTTGGGTAAAGATAAGAAACACAAGAGACATGACTCCACATTTTCATGCTACAGGCAAGTAAAGGGCAACATGTATGATGAGACAGCTGTCAAGTCATTTTTGTTTTATTCTTAAAAGTCAAAGCAAGGCTAAGAGAATTACCTTTATAGTTTAAACCACAAGGGAAGCTATAGAGGGGAAAGGAGAGGGAAGGAAAGATAATGGATTTTTTAAAACAAGAAAGACCTGCACAAATCAGAGCAGTGTTAGCAGCTTTATTTTAAAGGTCAAAACAAGGAGGGGAGGAAGCAGTTTTTTTATGGGGTAATTTATTTCATTTATATCCCACCACTGGGATTCATAGATTTCCCAAGGTGGTTCACAAGCATGGGGGGATTGTTTTTGTTTTTGTTTTATTATGTACTTTTGTGGTCTTATTTGTATCTTTATGTTGTGGACTGCCATGTGATCTTCGGATAAAAGGCAGTATACAAATTTAATAACTAATAATAACAATAATGATCAAACAACAATAAATGGTTTAAAACAGGAGCGGGGAACCTTTTTCAGACTGAGGGCCACATTCCCTTTTGGGAAAACTTCCAAGGGCCACATGTCATAGGCAGGTGGAGCCAGAGACAAAAGTGGGTGGAACAACAAATTTAAATTTCAGTATTGCACAATAGGCTACTTTCGACTCTACCCTCCATTCAAGGAAGCAAGAGGTATGATCAGAATTCAAGGACACATTTCAGCCAGGCAGAAACATTCAAGCAAGACATGAAGCCAATAGGTGTGTGTGGCTGGGGAGGGAGTCTGGCTTGGGGAGAGCTGAAAGTTCCCAATTAAGTTCTTTTAAAACTTAACAATCATAAAAATGTTTGTGTGTGTGTGTGTGTGTGTGTGTGTGTGTGTGTAAAATATCAAAGCACAGAAGCATAGCTAAGACAAATTATTTATTTCTTATGTTTTGCAGCTTTTACCAAATTGTGCTTAAGGTAGCTGCAGCAACAGAATTCAAAGTAAAATATGAAATAGCAATCAAAAATAACAATAATAATTTTCTCATTTTTTTTTTAAATTTCACCCTTACTTGCCAAACTGGAGGCAAGGCCTTTCTTCTCAGGCATGGATAAACATCTCTGCCAAAACAGTCACCATCACAGACCAAGCATATGCTTTAGGATTTTAAAGGTAAAGGGACCCCTGACCATCAGGTCCAGTCGTGTCCGACTCTGGGGTTGCGGCGCTCATCTTGTACCCTGCCACTGAGTGATCACCCTGCCCAGGTTATATGCATGTCATTGCCCTACCCATAATCCACCTCTATTCATGGTAGGAATGGTTTGGTTCTAAGCTGAGGTTTACCTGACTCATTGCTTGATAAGTATGAATGTGCATCTGTTTCAGGATGAAACAAAGGGTTTCCTTGTTATTGAGGGCTGAATCTTTAGGCCACGGTTCTCAAGTATGCATGGAGCCTTCATGCATACAAAAGTCATCTTTATCCCATGATGGGCTGGGAAAAGTTATGGAAGCTGAGGGGCTAAAAACTAAATGCACGGCCCCAAAGCCCTGCTTGTACTAGTGTTGCCACTCCACTCTGGAAACACTTGAAGAAGACTATTGTAAATAGAGGTAAATGACAATGTTATATCTCATGAAAAGATTGCCTTCGTTGCCAGGAATTGCATTTTTATAGGCAGGAAGGTCTGTTTGAGAACACATTTTACACAACCAAGCTGTTATGTATTATCTGTAATGGTAGAAAAGAATGGTTTTGCAACTCAGTAAGTATGGAGGAGAAAGACATTTACTGAATGCTGCTGTTTGTGAAGCTGGGTGCTACATCAAGAACTGTGTATATTAAAAACGGCAAAGAAATGAGACTTCTGAAATGTGATATTTGGATAGTAGTTTGATGGGAAAGCACTGCACCAGGAAAGCGTAAGCTAGAATTCAAATGACAGAGACCCAAGACCTTTTGAGAAAACACCCAGAATTCAGCAGAAGAGTGGAGATAGGATCTATTGCCCCTGCTCCCAGACCTCCAGGCATCCAACAGAAAGTAGGAACAGAACCACTTCATGAACCCATAGGGTCAGAGCCCGTCCAAGACATTTTGGCGCCTGAGGTGAACCACAAAGTGGCGTGCCCTCTCCCCAACAGGGAAGAAGGGGGAAGTGAAGATCCACATCAGGAAAAGGCGAGCTAACAAAGATCTATATTGGGCTCTGCTGCCTCTGTGGATCCCGCCGCCCAAGGCTGTTGCCTCAACTTGCCTCATGGTGAGCAGACCCTGTAGCTTTCTATGCAGCCCATTCATTATTGGTAACCAGTCCTCCTGTGGTCACCTACCCTTTGAAGCATGGATCTCTGTTATCCCTTCCATCTTCTACTCCTTTCTTGACTTTGAGGAAGGGTCAAGCGGGTCCTTCCTCAAAGTGAGGCATTTTGGGCACAGTGTCTACCCACAGTGGAGAAAAGCTGTTACTACAACCAAAATTCCTCATATCCTTGCAAGGCATGCATTTGCCCAAACCACGTCTAAACTTTCTTCAGAAATGCAGGAGAAAAAACCCCATTGCCTATGTTTTGATGAATTATTTATGATTTAGACCCCCATACACAACAAAATGGGCTTCTGACTTGCATTGTATTTTTCATAGAAAGATTTAATTTTAATGAACTGGGGTTTTCTCAACTTTTTGTTTTTTTGGCAGTCCTCTAGCTTCTTCATCTTGCTCTCGGTGTGTTTTCTACCCAACCCCATCGGTTTGTTTTTTATATGGACATATGCAAATTAGAATCCTTAAGTATACGGCTCTGAAATACCACCGGTTTCAAATCAGTTTCCTGATGGTCCCTGAAAGTCTGCAGACCTGACATATTTCCCTCTATTTACCCATCCTTGTGGACCACTTAACCATGCCTTTATTTTTTAATGACATTCATTAGACTTCTGAAGGTCTACTGCAATCTAACACCTAGGAGCCATTAAGGCTTTGCTGGCACAAATTAGCTTCATGCAAGTGCACAAATCTAAGTGATGACACTTAAGGGCAGATAAAGGGGCTAGATGTGTGCAGTCTTTTGAAAAGCTAACAGCAGATTACTAATGCCCATGTAGCATGTTGGAAAATGTTAATACAAACTTATAGGTTGCCATAAGTTTCGATGCACTTAAGGTCTTCAGGTACAATCTGCTGGTCTGATAAGTATACAATGGAAAAGAGGAATGGTGGGAGGCCTCAGCTGGGGAACCTGAAGGGATGAAGGCCGAGGGATTGGTGGTGAGTCAACGATGAGTGATCAGAGAGAGAAGAGGGAAAAGCCTGGGACAGGCTTCCTCAAACTCCGCCCTCCAGAGTTTTTGGCCTACAACTCCCATGATCCCAGTGGTCAGGGATGATGGGAATTGTAGTCTCAAAACACCTGGAGGGCCACTTTTGAGGAAGCCTGGCCTGGGAGAAGGAGGTGTTGGAAACTGAAGACGTAACGGGGCTTAGTGAGCAGGGGGAGCAGAGAGCAGAGGTGGGAGCAGGAGAGGATGGAGGCCAAGAGGCAGAGATGAGCCAGGCTAGTGAAGAAGCCAAGGTATCTCCCTCTCCTGCTGCGACAAGCTCCCCTCACCCCATGTCTGCCAAGACCAGAAGAGGTATGAAGAGGGAGAAGCAGAGACGGGCACGTCAGTGTAGTTTCAGACTGCTTGAGAATGACCAGGGGGAGGAGGAGATTTAAGCAACTGTGGGAAGATGGGGATTTTCAGTCTCCACAGCTGCCTCATAGGAGCATGAACTACTGAGAAGATATCAAATCCAAACTCTTCTTCTTCTTCTTCTTCTTCTTCTTCTTCTTCTTCTTCTTCTTTTTCTTCTTCTTCTTCTTCTTCTTCTTCTTCTTCTTCTTCTTCTTCCGATACACAGGGTCATTATGTACATGCACATGCTGGACACTGTGATGGTGTGCTTCTGATTGACTAGTATCACTAGTCACTAACTAGATTTGTTAGCTCTCCCCCTTCAGGGCAGGCCCTGTCCTTTGACAGATTGAGGCAGCTGCCTCAAGTGGCAGCTGCTGGGGGTCAGGGAGCAGCGCCAAGATGTTAAGAGCTGTGTGCACCTCAGCTGCCAAATCTAGCCTGCTGGTGTCAGTTGTGCTGAAGTATACCTTCCCATTCCCACTAGCTGGCTTCTGTATGTGGGATGTGAGGAGGTACCATCTTGTCATTTGCTTTTGGCAGCAAAACATCTTGAGCTGGCTGTCCCTGCCCCCCTCCCTTGATGCTGTCAGTGTTCCAGGCAGCACTGTGCACATTCATGTTCCTATAAATGAGGTTTAACGTTTCAGCTTGTCAAAGCTTCGAAACAATGTGATGAAGGTTGCTGTAAAAACGTAAGGCATTGCCATATCTAATTTCAAGTCGCTACCACTTCTCTTAATACCCTTCCGCATCTCCTGACAGCGCTCTCCGCAACATCACATCGTATATTGTAATGTCCTGCAATTGTAAGGGTACTTGCTGTGCGCATTATGGGAATGGGGCAGGAGGAAGCAGTTCCTAAGTCCCCGCTTTCTAATGAAGAACACCTTGCAAATTTTAATCAGTTGCTTACAGGACTCAGTGTGGCTATATAATTCCCCAACATAATAGCCAGCGCAGCAATTTCCCCTACATGTATTGCTGTTAGTATAAATGATAGGTGCAACAGATGCTGCAGAACAGTCTGTTGGGAAACAGCAATGGGGAAAAATATTTTCCCTGCACATCTTAAAACTCTAGGAGTTATTCTTTCGTCTCTCAAAAGGCAGACCAAAGCAGTGCCATAAATGAGTTTCCTTTCCCAACAGCTTGATAGAGAGACAATAAGAGAATGAGTTAAAGGAAGTATGATTATAAACAGAAAGGTTACGATACAGAGGAGAAAACCCTCAAACAAACTCCATTTAGAGGGAAGACAATAGCTCCATGGGAGAACGCATCCTTTACCTGCAGAATGTCCCATGTTCAACCCCAGACTCTCCAGTTAAAGGGATCACAGAACAGGTGATGGGACAGGTGTCTGCCTGATATAAGGTGTAGTCAACCTGATGCTCTCCAGATGACTACAACTCCCATCATACCTGACCCAAAGCTATGCTAGTTTGGGCTGATGTAAGTTAATAGTCCTACAACTAAACTATGGTTGCTCTACAGAGCTGTTAATGGTCAGAGTAGACATCACCTTGCCGACAAAGGTCCGTATATTTAAAGCTATGGTTTTCCCAGTAGTAATGTACGGAAGTGAGAGCTGGACCATCAAGAAGGCTGATCGCCAAAGAATTGATGCTTTTGAATTATGGTGCTGGAGGAGACTCTTGAGAGTCCCATGGACTGCAAGAAGATCAAACCTATCCATTCTCAAAGAAATCAGCCCTGAGTGCTCACTAGAAGGACAGATCCTGAAGTTGAGGCTCCAGTACTTTGGCCAGCTCATGAGAAGAGAAGACTCCCTAGAAAAGACCCTGATGTTGGGAAAGATGGAGGGCACAAGGAGAAGGGGACGACAGAGGATGAGATGGTTGGACAGTGTTCTTGGAGCTACTAACATGAGTTTGGCCAAACTGCGAGAGGCAGTGAAGGATAGGCGTGCCTGGCGTGCTCTGGTCCATGGGGTCACGAAGAGTCGGACACGACTGAACAACAACAACAGAAGTACTAGGCTATGGACAAATAGCATGACCACAGCACCTGTATTTGCATTCCTATCCCCAGCTTTCCTTGTGAACCTTATTGACCATGCTATTTTGTCAAAACAAATTTGGAATTTCCAATAGGTCAGCACAAGCAGAAGGCAAAGCTTGTGTTGGGATTGGGATCACTGAAAAAAGCACACCCAGTCCCAGCAGTAAAAGACACTTGTATTATTATTGCACACTACTTAGCAACTATGCTATTAAGCAGTATATAAACTGTTAAGCAGACAAACAACCCCCTCTTCACTCCCCCAAAATTGCAGTTCCAAGGACAGTCTGACTGATTACTAAGTCAGTTTATGTCTGTGGCATTGCAGTGTGTTGGCTTGGTGAGGCACATGAAATTCTAATGCAAACAGGTCAAATGTAATGATTCAAATTAATTTGCCTCTGTCTCAGTTTTCATGTTCAGGATGTTGCTTTAGCTTAAATGGTGCCAACCACAGTTTTGTGTTGCTGCCGCCAGGATCAGAACACTGGGTTTTATCAACTCCCCATATTTAGTTTTCTTAAAAAAACCAACCAACCAACAAAACAAAACAAAAACCCCCCACACAAAGCTACAACAATGAAAAACAACTAATTTCGGCCCTGACAATTTGTAATTCCTCAGCAACACTCTTTTCAGAATTGGAAGGTATTGATTACACAGGAGTTGCAAACTAGAAAACAGATTTTTATGATTCCACACGGCAAACAGCAACATGTCTGCTGAGCATGAGGCTGCTATTAGAACTGTCTTGTAAGCTGTCTGTGCAGGAGCAATTAGTCACTAAATAATGAGGCCAAACATCTTATTGCTTATTCAGAAGCACACACTTATTTATTACTCTAATTCAGATAAAGCTTTGCCCATGGAGCTCTCTCTCTCTCTCTCTCTCTCGTTATAAGGAATAAAGGAGAAAGGGCAGAGGAAAGCAAGTGATCTGATGCTCTGCAAAGGCAGACATATCAGAAAGTACCACCGGTGTTATCTCAGTTGCTTATAGGTCTGGATGGATCAGGTTAATCGCACCCCAAAACAACACCACGTAACCTGGCAAACTGGAGTAAACACAGCATTCTCCCTTTCTTTGAAAAGAAACACTTATTGGATTTAAGCATCAATGGCCCTCTCCAACAGCAACACTGTAGATCACCTTCCTTATGAGGGATTCTCAGTTTGATCTCAATTGCGGCATGAGAAAATGAAATGGAAAAGAAACTGTGGTATCATTCTTCACAAATGTGTACCACAGCACATTTTCATACTATAGGTTATTCTGTCATTATCATTATCATTATTTTATAGGGAATGCAAGTATTATACTCTCTCTCTCTCTCTCTCTCTCTCTCTCTCTCTCTCTCTCCCTCTCTCCCTCCCTCCCTCCCTCCCTCTCAGGGAGCTCAGTTGACATGCCCCTGTGTCAGAAGAATGCTCGAGGGCAGATTGTAGTTCCCAATTTCACCACTCAGCAGTGGCATCCACTTGCTGACTGCATGTTTGGAACGAATCGGAATGGGCTCTAGGCGTGTACCAATATAGGCACATAGAGCTCCTGCACTTGAGGGTGTGGGCGCCTTTCTACTCTTCCTCTTTGCTCCCTTTCGTCTCTACTCATTGCTCTGCCTGAGCCTTCACATGCAGCAGAAAGAGGTGCAAAATAGATGATGATGGTGATAATGATGATGATGATGATGATGATGATGATAATTTTATTATTTGTACCCCACGCATCTGACTGGTTGCCCCAGCCAAATAGAATCCTGGTAGAACCCTGAGGTTGTACCATAGAATGTACCATGGAAGATCGATGGTTGGGAATTCCACTTTTGAATACCCCTCCCATTTCTTCTAAAAAAGCTAGTACACCAGGGTGAAAAGCTATAGCCCAGCTTTGGGGTCACTGATGCAGCATCTGCAAAAGTAATGAATAGCCACCATTCAAAATAATGAATATCCACAACTGAAAATAATGAATAGTTGGGATTTAAAGGTGACCAATAACCACTATTGGAAAGTGAATGATGGAAACCAACCAATAAGTGCAGTTGAAATTCATCAATAGCCACCAAACTAAACTGAAAGTTTATTAAAAAATATTTATGTTGTTTTCTATTAACCTAATAAATGCCAAGACTCTAACAGAAGTAAGACTTTGAGACTAAACAATGAATTGAGGAAAATGTTGAAATATACATTTGTTAAAAAACCAGAAGCTTTCTTACTGGGTATTATAGGTACAGACATTATAAAACAAGATGTCAAGCTTTTCCAATATGCAGTGACTGCGGCAAGGATTTTGTTGGCACAAAAATGGAAGCAAGAAGAAATACCGACAAAGGAAGAATGGACAGTGAAACTAATGGAATATGCAGAACTGGACAAAATGACGGGAAGAATCCGAGAACAGCGGAACCAGAAATTCATCAAAGACTGGGTTAAATTTACGAACTATCTGAGAGACAATAATTCTCAATTGAATACGTTTATAGGACTTCAAGAAGCTTTGTAGATAATGGTAGAAATATTATTGCAATTACAATTTTTTTATTGTGATTAATTTGCATATGACATTGTAAGCAATGATAGACTAAGAAGTATATAATTAAGATAGAGAACTGAAAGCCATTTGAAAGGTCTGAGGGAAGTCACGGCAATACATGCCAAACAAAATAATGTATGTGGATTTATTTTTTATATTCTTTGTAGTAGTTATAGTTAACAAAAAATAAACATTATTTTGAAAAAAAAGAAGTAAAACTTTGAGACTCCAAGATAATATCAAATAGTTAGGCTGGGCTTAGGAATTCCCTTAGGAATAAGCAGGTAATCCAAGCTTGCATCCCTACACATAAATTCTGGACTGTGGGTAACACTCAACCTTTGAGTGATCGTGCTGAAATGGAAAAAGAACAGGGTATTTTTTTTATTAATCCCAAGCCTTAAGACAATCGCTGGGGGTCTTGTGCTCTAGCCTGTTTTAGCAGATACTGAATTTGTGGGTAAAAGGCAGGGCCAACCCACCCATGGGGCCAGGCGAGGCAACTACCTCAGATGTCAAAGTCCACAGGGGCAGCAGATCCTAATGTCAATCTTTATTCCTCACTTGTTTGTGACATAGAGCTTCACTTACCCCTTTGTCCCTGGCAGGGAGGGGCACTTTTTTGGTTCAGGCGCCAAAATGTCTTGAGCCAGCCCTGGTAAAAAGTGTCACACTTTCTCAGTGGTGGCACATAAGCTGTGGAATTTATTCCCTGGGATGATGTGATGTGTCAACCTCCCAATTTTTAGACAGGCTTTGAAGGTCTCACCCCCCACCCCCACCCCAAGGCATTTCTTAACTGATTGTGCAGCTTTTATAGACCACCTGTTTTTAATCGGTTGCACGGCTGCTATATTTTATTTGCTTTTGTGCATTTTCATTGTCCTATTTGTATGTAATCTGCTTTAGGAGCTAGTGTTAAAAGCAGGATATAAATAACTGGGGGGGGGGAATACTTTTACTAGGGCACAATGACTGGTACACAGGGAAGAACATGAAAATGAAATGGTAGCCTTGATTGGGTGGGGAAGTAAAACACAAGGACATTGTTAGGAAAAGTACTGGAGGAGATGTACATAGTGGGTCGGTTGTGTCCACAGCAACTGGTAGGGTGGAAAGTAGGGAGACCAACAGTAGGTGGAGCAAGAGCAAATGACAGATGCAGCCACAGCCGACGACAGGCTAGTTTTGCCCCCATCCTGCTCCCTGCTGAGTTCTACAGGGGGGAAATGAGACCAAGGAGGAAACTGACAAGTAGTGACACCTGCTGGACTCGTTGTCAGTAGGAATGCAGACAGGTGAGGGATGGCTGAGGCCAGGATGAGGCTGGTGGGGGCACTGTTGCATTTGCCCAAATAGATCAACTTCCACTGGATGTATGTAATATGCCTTGCTGTATTATGGATAACTGCAATACTGGGGGATATATAATCCCTTCCCTCTCCCTTTTGGAACTTGCAGCAACTTACTGGATGGAGTTCTCAATACGAGTGATGGTAAGAAAGGCCGCTAGGTTTGCAGTGTAGGACGAGATGACAATCAAGGCAAAGAGCCACCAGGAACCCATCATCATCCGAGTTGCCAGTGTTGTATAGGGAACTTCTCCTCCTGTGGAGTAGGAAACAGAGAGCAAGAAGACTTAACTGCAGCTTCCTTGTCATTTTATTTATTTAGCAAGTTTTGTATACCTTTTAATTAAATTTTTAAAAAGTGGTTAACATTAACATTGAACAAAATATTTATCAACAATCTGCAATCAACTGACAGCAATTAGCAGACACAAAAATTATCAAAAATATAGATATGCATAATAAAATCATATATGAGTGCAGGCTTGCCTAAACAATCTTTTTTATTATTTCTTAGCAGGGGTCGCAAACAGTACATTGAAGGCACCAGCCTCATATTAATTGGCAGGGAGTTCCAAAGAATAGGGGCTTCCACAGTAAAATATAGATTCCTCACAAGTGTGGAACAAGCTTTATGTGGCACTTGTAAAATGCTGGTTCTGCAGATGAAAGCAGCGGAGAGGGCACATATGGGGCAAGGTGATCCTTCAAGTAAACTGGTCCCAAGCTTCCTTATTCTAAGATCACAGTTCCACTGGTACCAATAGGATTATTCACTAGAGTAAAATGCACTAGGCTGGAGACTGTAATTGAGGCCTGCAAAATGAAAACCATTAAAAGCATAAAGGGAGAGGGTTTGTCCGCACAACTTGGGTTCTACAATGAGTTCATTCAGCAGTATATATATATATGAAATATAGATATAGATGAGAAAAGGAGATTTTGTGAACTCTGAACAAAAGCAGCATATTTAAACACTTGAAACATTTCTACCTCATCTATATGATCTTAATCAATGACCTTAATTAAACTCTTACAGTGCTTTGGAACTTATTAGTGGTATGCACTGGATCAGTGGCAGGTGGTCAATGAACTAGGGAACTAGGGCAAGCACGTCCAACTTCCAAGACACGACGATCTACTCCCACAGCAAAAAAACTGGCAGTGGATTGACCAGAGTTGTTGAGCTTTTTTGGGGGGTGGGAGGTTATCAGGAGCAACCAGGGACACCCCGCAATTGGCCAGTCAGTCTCGATCAACCTGTTGGACATCCCTGGACTAGGGGGACTAGGCTAGTCTCCTAAATGTTCCCTGTAAATTAGAGTATTAAAGTTTTAAAGCCTGGAGCCTCCTTCCCAAAGTCCAGGAAGCTTCTGCTCCTCTTAGGGAGGGAGGCATGATGCTCTGTCAGGGATCCAAGAGCCCTTATGTCACCTTCCCAAAGCCTGCCCGACTTCCTGTCAGAGGTCTGGCGCTTAGGGAAGGAGGTGTGATGCTCCTTCCTGTGACATCAGGATGTCGCAATGTCACATACACAACGTCCCCCTACCAATCACCCTCACAAGATGGCACCTCTGGCTCTAACTGTTCCCCTCTTTCACCGCACGCCACTGCATTGGACGAATCCTGAACTGAAGTGGGGAACTTCAGAGAGATTCAGGACTTTTCAGAGCCAACGCAGGATCTCTCTGAAGTGCCCCAATCCAAAGGAGCTTAAGCGAATCCTTTTTTTTTAACCACATCAAAACTGTAAAGCTGCCCTTGCAAGAAAGCTGCAGCAGCTGTTCTTCTGAAAATTCACAGGATTCATCTCTTTAGAATGGGCAAGCATGCCTGCAAATTTAATCAAGTACTGTCAAGATAAGAGTAATAGTAACAACAACAACAACAATAATAATACTTATGGTTTATTTATAGAAAAGTGTTTGGGCTGGGCACTTTGAAGTCTGATTTTATTTATTTAAAAAATTAAAGGTGAATTTCTATAACTTTTTATGTTTTTGCTAGAACTGGATGAACTGTGCATGCTTGGGAGGTCCTTCTGAGGGGCTGATTCCTGCAAAATGTCAGAAGGATAGCTGCAGTGGTTTTTCCTGATGCTCACAAACCAAAGGATGCATCTAACATGAAAGGCCTCACTATTTATAAATTAATCACTGGGTTTTACACCCATATCAAGCGTGCCCCCATCCCGTTCTATCATTATTCTGAATTTCTAAAGCTTGCAATTATCAAACTGTTTTATCAGGTAGGAGTACACTGAGAAAAAGATGGAAATGCCCTTTTGAAAAGTTCAGTTAATTATAAACGTTGTCTGGATCTTTTGTCTTTAAAAATAAAATCCTCTAAGTAAATAAGATCAATGTTGGTCTCTCATGTAGCCAGAAATACATTTCCACCTACTTCTGAAACTGTATCATTATCAGAAATTAGATCTCCTCATTCTATCTAGAGATGCTAATTCAATATTAAGACTTTGGGAAGATGAAATGTTTAAGTGTAACTTGTGGAAACCTCATGTCATAGCTATAAATGAAATATTTTAATGGGTTATTTTCATTTTACAGGGTTTTTAAGGTAATGCTTTTTGGATGGTTTCAATCAAAAACCAAATTATAATCAAATGGAACTTTTTAGACAGGCAGACTAAATGAGCCCAATAGGACTGATTGTCCCTTTAACCTTCCAGTGTCAATCTCTGTAGTTTGCTGTGAATTAAATTGAAACAGGCGGGGTGGTGAAGGGGAAACCTGCAATTTCTCAAGAACATTTGTGTTCTCATTTTTCAAACTCATGAATAAAACTAAGTGCTATTTCCCATTGTTTTTAATTGAGGTGAATTTGCAGGAGGAAGAAGAACAACCGAAAGTCAACCTCATGTCTTTTATTCATAGATGAAGGAATTCATTCAAGGAAAGGAAGGGGGAAGAACTGGATCTACCATTGTAGGTTTTCTCTCCCATGCAAGCTGAGTGTAGATATGTGTTGGCTCCAGACTTATAATGCAGTCCTACATGTATACTCAGACCTTTTAATCTCAGGTAGCTACTGCATATAGATTTGCTGCAGTCCTGGTCTTACTTTAACCTTCCAGTGTCAATCCATCAGAATCAATGGGACTAAATGGGACCTAGTAAAGGTAAAGGGACCCCTGACCATTAGGTCCAGTCGTGGACGACTCTGGGGTTGTGGCACTCATCTCACTTTATTGGCCGAGGGAGCTGGCGTACAGCTTCCGGGTTATGTGGCCAGCATGGCTAAGCTGCTTCTGGCAAACCAGAGCAGCGCACGGAAACACCATTTACCTTCCGGCTGGAGTGGTACCTATTTATCTACTTGCACTTTGATGTGCTTTTGAACTGCTAGGTTGACAGGAGCAGGGACCAAGCAACGGGAGCTCACCCGCCGTGAGGATTCAAACCGCCAGCCTTCTGATCGGCAAGACCTAGGCTCTGTGGTTTAACCCACAGCGCCACCTGCATCCTAGGGATGATTAAATTATGCCTCATTGTTTTCAACAGGCCTGCTCCAAACATGCTTTGGTCTGGAACTAGCCCCAGAATTTTCAGTTTGCTAATGCCCTTGGGCATTATGATGCAGGTGTCTTTCTTTGGAAGGTGGTGCCTACTCATAAAATCAGTGAGTGTGTTGCAGTTCTTTAACTTCCCCAGGAAAACAAAGTGGGTGTTGTGGTATTTATTTGGTTTGTAAATTCCTACACCTCCTATCAATACAAGACTCTCTGGCTAGCATACATATTAAAACAATAAAACACCTTTGCAAAACACAGTAACAGCAAAGGAATACTCATATAGATCAATACAATCCAGCAGAACAGGTAAAATCATAATTTCATTCCAGAGATAACACATGTTAAATACCTGGGCAAATAACTCTTTTTTGAAAAGCTCTCAGCTGGCACCAAAACAGATATCAGTGTTGATGCCAAGCAAGGTCACCAAGGAGAACATTCCACAAAACTAGCACAAAAACCAGCGAAGCTTCTCTGATTATTACCTGTCTAATTCAGATCAGGTGTGGTGGGGAATAGGACCCACAAGACAGCCTTTATACATCCCTTTGCTCCTGTCAAAGTTCAATTAGTGCACACAAAAAATAAATACCCATATCTCGTTGAAACAACTAACATAACTGCAAGAAAAAAATAAGAATTGCCCCTCCCCGAGTTGTCATATATGTTTCTAATATAATTTGATTTATTCTTAATTTTGGAACTAGTGAAGGCAAATAGTTTTAGCCAACCAGCCCCACAAGCAGCCCCACAAAGGGTGCATTGCAGTAATCCAATATCAAGACTACCAACACATGGACTACAGGGTTCAGGCCACCCATGTCAAGGAGCAGGTGGTGTCATGCTCAAAGAATCAGTGGTCTGATAGGATGAAGCAGCTTCATGTGTTCATCCTTCTTGCTTTTGAGGAGTAGTTTACTAGTTGCGTCAGCCCAAGAAAAGTTGTTGGCCTTTCAAACTATTGAGCGAGATGCAGCCATCTTGCTTCAGTAAGATGCCATTTGTGATATTTAGTTTGCTTTCCAAAGGAGATGAAATGCCAGAATCTGTAAACAAGGCCAAAAACTGATTTGATCATGATATGTCTTTTTTTTAATCAGTCCAAAAGCTTAGGTATAATCAGGACCAGCTTCAACACCTACTTAACAAGGCCAAAACTCTGTCATACGCGCTCCTCCGATTCTTTTTTTCGGATGGAGCTTTGCATGTTCCCTCAGCCCTAAAGGTGTTTAAGGCAAAAGTGGTGAGCGTGCTTGCTTATGCTGCCCCGCTTTGGGCTGCGATGACAGATCTTGCCCCTCTTGAGACGCTGCAAAATCAATTCCTACGCCGGCTCCTAATGCTCCCCCTGTGTGTAAGCAATGCAGCCATTCGCCTAGAATTGAAGATTGTATCCTTAGAAACTTGCCTGTGGAAGCAAGTCTTCAATTATTGGCTAACATTGTGGCATAGATTACCAAGCCACTACCTTGTCCAATGCTTATGGCGAGATGAATTCTCTAGCCTTTGGACTAGTAGAATTCATGCCAAACTCCTGAGTTATGGAATCTCTCCTTCAGATTCCCTAAAATTAGATCAAACTACTGCTCAAAGACTGATCTGCCAAAGACTGGATGACATCGATCTACAGCGAAATTATATGCTGGGGGGAGGTGTTTGTTCGCCCCAGAACATTGGTATCACCTTAACTTACTGCGTTCCATCATACCTCTCCTCCCTTTCGACTGTTGTCCATAGACTGGCCTTCACCAAAGCGAGGTTCAATGTTTTTCCCTCCAATGTCCTGAGACATAGATTCTCAAAGGGCCAAGCCTCCGCCATGTGCAAATGTGATAAGGAGACACTGGAGTCTCTCCAGCACATTATGTTCGCTTGCCCCTTGTTCAACGTGCCACGGGCAAATTTGCTGGGATCAATCATACAGAAACTAGAGGGCACCCCACCAGAATTCCACCTTGCCCAAATCTTGCAGGATAAGGACGCTCATACGACCCTGAAAGTGGCAAGGTTCCTGGTCGCTGTCCTTACCCAAAAGCGACGCCAAGGAGCACTACAAGCTAGCTAAGGCTTAGTTTGCCATTCTATTTTATTGTATTTTATTGTTACTGTGGGGTTTTAGCAGCTGTTGTTCCCACTTGCACAAACTGTTTTCTATGTGTTTTTTTTATTTGTATGGGCCTATGGCCGTAAATAAAATTCTATTCTATTCTAATCAGGACCAGCTAAACAGAATGATGATAAGCCATAGGGGTATGTCTGCTTAACAAGCCTTTATCCAAATATAGGAAAACTGAGCCATGGTATGTTAAAAGCTGTGGGAATCTTGAATTTCAGTTTCTGACACGAAGCAGATGTGAGGTAGTCATTACTGTCCTCTACAAGATTCCTGGGAAAGAAAGCCTGAGCTCCAGCAGCATGGAGATAGCAGAGGTGGCCAACCTGTGGTTTCCAGATGTTGTTGGGTTCTGACTGCTCACAGATGACCCCATTCCTGCCCTAACATGAGCCTGTTTCCAGGCTTCTATCAGTTATTTCCCTCCACTCATTATCTTTCCAATGTGCTGTTCTTCCAATAAATAGCAATAGGTAGTCTGAGATACAGTAACTGGCCCAAAGCCACCTAGTGAGTTTCATGGGTAAGTGGAGCTTTAGGAAAACAGGAAGCTGCCTTATACTAGGTCAGACAACCTGCCCGTCTAGACCACTATAATTTACTCTGACTGTTGCTTTCCATTTCTCAGACAAGGAGGGTCCCTCCTCTCCATAACCTATGTTGCCAGAGGTTGAACATGGGACTTACTACACACCAAGCATGAGTTCTCCCACTGAGATATGGTCCCTTCCCCAAGGCCTCCCCTGTCCAATGCTCTATCTGTTATACGACATTGGGGGAGGTATTCAACATCATACTCTTTTGATGGTTCCATTCTCACAAGCATTTCTGTTGGCCAGATGGAATGCCCCCCTCCCTGCTACTGTTCCTTGGTTTCTCCTGACCCAGAACAGATTTGGGAGAGGTGCAGGGGACACATGGGGAGGAGAGGATGGAAAGTCCCACTGGGCTACCAGGAGCCTTTGCATTGGCTTTCTCTAGTTGAATTCAGCCCTGACTTTTGAAGTCCATCATAGTCATGAAGCTACCAAGAGGGTGGATGGGTAATATGTGGTTGGGTATTCTACTCTGATCAATCTGTTCAACTGCCCTGCCCTCTCAAAGTCTACTTTTTATCTGGTTTTGCAAGGCAGGACTATTATTTCCTAAGAAAACCCACAAGATTCCATTCCTGAAACAGAGTCCTGCAAGTCCATTTATCTAACTAGCAATTTGGTGGAGAAATATATGCCTTGAAAATTCCACATTTGTTTCTTATTAGTATTACCCTTTAACATTTTATCCACTTAGGCTGCAGAATATTGCAGTTTTCACCAACCTACCCAATTTTTGTTTCTGTTCATGTTACTAGCAGGAAGATAATGAGAACACCAATTATTTCTGTAGGACAATCTGCACTGAAACAAATTTACAGAATGTAGACAAGTGTTGCAGTTCTTTTTTTAAAAAAGCCCCCCCCCCCGATCTTTGCATGCTTTAAAAACAACAACAGATAATGAGGCTCAGGGGCTGACATTTCGTTTTTCATCATGGATGAACATTAGCAAAAAGGAAGGGGAGGAAGAAGATTAGGGGAGCAAAAGATGACTTGTTGAATTCTCCTGCAATAATAGAAGTAATATTAATTAGTACTTTTCTCATCTGAGTCTAGTTCCTACACCTGTTAATTATTCACTCTTGAGTAAAATCCCTTGATTTCTGCAGTAGCCTACAGGGTGACCTTAGCAATCATGTGTGCAAATCTTATATGTGAAATGGATGAGTATCCACAAAATGTGAACTATCTGCCAAACTCTGAGAAATCATTGTCTCTGCAGCTGACATACTATGGGTAACATCTTTCCCAGTGCTCCTGGAGAATGTAGTGACATCAAATAACCACAAAAAGAAACCTTAAGGGCAATCCGACCCTGTAATGTAGGACAGTCCCACTCAATAGTCAATGGCATAGTGCAGTGCAATGCAGCCTTCAGAGGGAGGTGAACTGCAGAAAACCTCTGGTGCAAACAAGTCATACCGGTATTAGTACTTGCAAACTATCCAAGACTTAGGCCATAATAACATTTTTTACACTATAGGGCCCTGGGCTGCCTCTGGGACAGTGCCAGATTTATGTATAAGCTAAACAAGCTATAGCTTAGGGCCCCACTCTCTTGGGCCCCCAAAAAAAGTTTAAAGGAAAAAAAACCTGGATGTACATTTCCAAAATATAAGATCATAAACAAATAAAATGGCTTTAGATACCTATTAGGTCCATAAATTACCATATAGCATATATTCAACACAAAAAACAGCAACAATTTGTTGTTGATGAAGGACAGCTGGACATATAAAGGGCCCCAATACCGTCAGTAGCTTTGGGCCTCATCAAATCTAAATCCAGCCCTGCTCTGGGAGTACGCATGTATGACACCACCCAAATCATGCATGTACATTGTGTGATTTGTACACTATGTGCATAAAAGGACAGGCAGTTTAAGGATAGGGAGATTTTAGGCAGGGTTCTCTCACAACCCTACCTAGAGATACTGTGGATTGAACTTGGGTCCTGCATACAAGGCAGATGCTCTAGCACTGAGCTATGGTGCTTCCAGACTAAATGCTTCCCATCTGTGGTTCCATGTGGCTTTTATTAGATTAATCTGGGGATACATTTTCTGAGTACTTGAAGCAAAATTTGTATGAATTTGTCTGTATACTAATCCCAGTCACAAGGTTTCTCTGTAGATGTTGCATACCGTACTTACCGGTAACTCCTTTATTCGTATAAATGAAGTGCCAGATAATAAGGAACTGCGAATTTGCTAAAAACAACACCAAGAAATCTACCTCAACTTCTGACATCCTTCTTAGCTGTCTTTGCATTGATCCCAACTCCCACTGCAAGTAGCTTAGTGATCACCCAAGAGTGGTTTCTGTAACACAATAAACTAGGTCCAAAGCTGTTATGTGGGAATTACTAGATAAAGATGCATATTGATGTGTTTAGAGAATGTACTATTGAACTAAACCTCAAGGGGTTGGAGCTACTCGCCTATCAGGGAACATTTGGGGCTTTTTAGTTTAGAGTAAAGGGGATACATGATAAAAGTGTCTAAAATATGCATGGTATGGAGAAAGTGGAAAGATAAAATGCTTTTCTTTCCTATCCCATAGTTCTATAACTCGGGGCCATACAATGAAGCCAAATGTTGGAAGGGTCAGGGAAGACAAAAGGAAGTATTTCTTCACAAAATGCATAGTTAAACTGCAGAATTTGCTGTCACCAGATGTAGTGATGACCGCCAACTTGGATGGCTTTAAAAGAAGATTACACAAATTTATGGAGGCTAAGGCAGATTGAGGACCAACTCAAAATGACTCAACACAATAGGGAAATTTTAAAGGTGAGTTTATACAGCGTGGAGCTTGGAAGGACTAGGTACCTTGTAAAGATTCAGAATCTAATTACAGTGGTACCTCGGGTTAAGTACGCTTCGTACACTTCAGGTTAAGAACTCCGCTAAGAACAGAAATTGTGCTCTGGCGGCGCAGCGGCAGCAGGAGGTCCCATTAGCTAAAGTGGTGCTTCAGGTTAAGTACGCTTCAAGTTAAGAATGGACCTCTGGAATGAATTAAGTACTTAACCCAAGGTACCACTGTATTATTTTTACAGTGCTTGGAAACCATGTTTAAGGGCAACACCCCCAAAACAGCCTTTTGTGGGGAAACCTAAAACAACCTCGAAGGAGGTGAAGCATCCAGTGAAAAGCAGGTGGCGCACCTTTAGTTTGATGGATGATAGATCCTCTATTCTTTTTGTGGCGTTAGGCTACAGATGAGAGTAGCCCATCATACAGGCTGCAATCCTAACCTAATTTACCTGGAAGTAAATCCCAAAGCATTCAACAGAACTTGAGTTCTGAGTAAACATGGTTAGCATTGTGCTGTCAGCTATTTTGTACCATCACACTTGGGACCACCTTGCCAAGTTGCACTGAAAATGCTAATCGAATGCCTCCTGCATTTGGAAATTAATCTCTCTGCCAAAGTGCATTGGACAAGGTCTCACTCTATGTGGGTTTTCTTCTCAGTCTTCATTGTTAGAAGATCTGGCCTCCTTGCATATTTATGCGCCAAAGTGTATAAGCTTAAATGGCTAGACGTCACAAGTTTTATCATGTTGAAAACTACTTTTTGGTTGTACATATTTTTGTATAGGTCAAATTAACCTCATGATATCAGCCATTGTAACAATTTAAATGGGACCTGTGCCTGCAAATGTTGGGATATGCATAATATTTGCGAGTTTGCAGCGCTGGATTTCCACAACATGCTCTGCTGTTAATTCAAAACTGATCAAGCTACATGAATGAGCTTTTAAGGCATGAGCAGAATGTGTGAAAGAATATTTCTTTTATAATATCCAGTACAAATGAGCTTAGCCAGCTGCTGATCTCTTTAGGCAGCTATCTTTCACTCAGCCTTACAAACCTTCATATGAAACATTCTTTTCCTTTATTCTGTGCCTGATTAGCAAGGGATGGGGAGAGGAATGTAGAGAGTGAAAAAAGAGTGTGTTTTTCTGTGAGTGTCTAGGGAAAAAGAATAGAAAATTCAGGAGCTTTCATAAGTCTAGTTTAGACAGGAACTCAGGTCACTGATTAAAAAGAGTAGAATAAAACGAAATAAAATGAGAACAGCGTAATAATAAAAACAGTTACCCAACTTCCTGTACTCGGTGACTTTTAGATAAAACCAATGCATTTAAATATATATTGAAATCATAAAATAGAGGTCTAACAAGTTCACTCCATAAGCATCGGGATCCACTGTGATAACGGGAAAGTCTAACCTCTTTCTAACTGAGCTGAGATTCCAGTTTTCTGCATCGCTACCGGTGATAACACTGCACAAACAGTATTCAATCATTAAATTAATTCCCATTAAATCAACATCCTTAAAGATCAAACAGTCCTTTAATAATAACCTGATTAAAGCAATGTTAGCATAATGCATTAGCAATGCTGTATTTATATCTTCCCAACACAGATGCAACATATGGACAAATTTCTTAGGGATGAAAAATTGATACAGTAGCTCTCTTAAGTATAAACACAATAAACACATAGGAGGGAATCAGGATCGTGTTTGATGGTCCCACCTGGTCTCCGTGCATTTGTCCACACTTATGAGCAGGCCATAGGTGCATACATGTTCTCCAAAAGTAGGCTGTTTTTGCAAATTATGGGGTACAGATCTCACATATAGTGCTTACTTGCATGCAGTGTGTATAGACATCTGCTCTAGCCTAGTTTGAATGAAAGTGCAGAGGTCAGGGCCAGGGCCAGGGACAGTGGATGTGATTCTTTTTTTTTATGTAGCTTGCTTATTTTAAAGTTTTGTTTTATAATCACATTTTTGTATTGCATTAGATTGTTATAAGATGTACATTTTTTGTTTCTTCTGCTTGTAAACCGCCTTGAGTATCATAATATAGAAAGGTGGTATAAAAATTATTATTATTATTATTATTATTATTATTATTATTATTATTATTATTATTATTATTATTATTTCTGCGCCCACACATGCACAGTATAAATGGGATTATCAATGGGAATTGAAAATAGCTGACAACAAATGGCAGTAATCTAATTAACTAGTTATCACACTTGTGGTACCTATACATCAACAAAGTTTTGGGGAAACAAGTTAATATTTCGTATGTTCTTTTATACAGATTTTGTGGCGCAGCATGAATGGATTGCTGTCTATGAAATAAGGTCTATTTGCATATGTGTTAGCAGATACTTACATATTTAAGTGTCACAAAAATAAAATGCTTGGTCCTGCAGCAGCTCTACATAATCTGAAAATCTCAAAGGCAAACTAGCACAGAGGTTACTCTCAAGTGATTTATCTTCATTTATTAATTTATGCAAAAATGGCAAATTAGATGACTTGCAGAACACTCAGTGTTCCTTCCACTCCTCTTTCCTGAAGCCCCCTGCACTCTCCGCCCAAACAAACTTTTCTGGAGGATTGAGGGACCTCTGGAGCAGATTTTGTGGACACTCTGGGACCGCAGAGAGGAGAAATAGATTGCACAAACAGATTTCCATTGTGGAAGTGGGTGGACATCATTGGATGTCAGTCTGTGTTGCAATTTAAACATATTGCATGTCATGATAATAATACACAACCTAAACGTAAGAGTAGCTGGTGCCATGTGATATATTTAAAAACCTGGTATTATAACAGTAATTTGGTTGAGGAAATATTCTCCAATGCTGCAGTCCCAAAAGCATTTCTTAGGGAACAAGATCCATTTCACACAATAGGGTTTGCTTCCAAGTACAGATGAACAGGAAGCAGGATGCAGTCTAAACCACTGAGCCTCTTGGGTTCGCCAATCAGAAGGTCAGCGGTTCGAATCCCTGCGACAGAGTGAGCTCCTGTTGCTCAGTCCCAGCTCCTGCAAACCTAGCAGTTCAAAAGCACATCAAAGTGCAAGTAGATAAATAGGTATCACTCCGGTGGGAAGGTAAACAGTGTTTCATTGTGCTGCTCTGGTTTCACCAGAAGCAGCTTAGTCATGCTGGCCACATGACCCGGAAAAACTGTCTGTGGACAAACGCCGGCTCCCTCATCCTCTAAAGCGAGATGAACGCTGCAACCCCAGAGTCGTTCACGACTGGACTTAACTGTCAGGGGTCCTTTACCTTTAGCTTTACAGATGAACAGGACTGCATGTAAATGTACCTTGTGTATTTCCTCTCTTTAGTTAAAACACAAAATGAATAATGATACTACCCATAATTTGTGTCTGAATGGTAATCAGCTATATTTAGAGATCTACATATAGGCAGAATTTACATAACCATTCAGAGAATTATTTGTAATCATCACAAACTCACCGGGAAGGGCCCTACCTCGGTAGAATAGCACATCCTTTGCATGCAGAAGGGTTTGAGTAGAGTCCCTAGCTTCTTCACTTAAAGAACATAAGCAGGAATGGGGGAGGTTCTGAAACCTTGAAGCCCCATTACTACACATGACAGATATACTAATATAGATGGACCAATTGTCTGACTCCAGTTTGCCATTGATTCAATTTCAAAACCTGGTTCAGAAAAAAATATGTCTGAAAGGTAGTCTGAGTAAAATAACCAAGTCACAAACCGATAAACAAAAAGAATGATTAATTAATAAGAAGACACCTATACAATGTAGGATTCAACCCCCCTCCAACATAACATAACATAACATAACATAACATAACATAACATAACATAACATAACAACATAACATAACATATAATATAAATCTAAATATGTATGACAACCAACAGAGCTTGCCCAATACATTTTGGCACCTGAGGTGGACCCCAAAATTGTGCTCCCCTCTCTGCCAGGGAAGAAGCGGGGAGGGAATATCTACAACAAGAACAAGGATGGAAGAATGGTCGGCATTGGGATCTGCTGCCCGGGTGGATCCTGCTGGCTGAGGCAGTTGCTTCACCTTGTCTGCCATGACAACAAATTCATCAATGAAATTACAAAACACCACAGAACTAAGTCTCAGCCAAGGTTGAATGACCTGTTCCTCCCGCTTTCCTGAAAAATAGTTTGAATAGGACATGAAGAGTCATTATCTACTCTTTGGATGCTAAGATTGCCCCACACCAATGTTTAAAATACTCTAAATGGTCACTTTTCAACCACTGGAAAGGTAAGCCATCTGTACACTAGTGTTGCCCGAACCTCAAAGTAAATTGTATCTTGATAGGGGTTCTTCCTTTAAATGGGTCTTAAACAAATAACGTGAATAGATTTTCTTGAAAGAAGCAGAGCTGTCCATTGTTCCAGTTGCATGTGTGTGTTACAGGTTGCATTACAGAATGATGGCAGAATCTGTGCTCCTTCGGGTGTCATTTGGACTTCAACTCCCACCAGCTCTTGCCGGCATGGCAATTGGTTCAAGGGTGATGGGAGTTGTTGTGCACCAACATCAGGATGACAACAAGGTTCCATGCCCCTGTTTTACAGAATGGCCAATAAATGCTATTTTTGTGGATTTAAGGCCTGTGGTTTATAATCTGAGCCATTCTACTGCTGCCCATTCCCAGCCATGCAAAACAACAACAACAACAAGCTAGGTAGCATACTTTGTGAAGATGTAACAGTGGGTGACTCTTATTCAAAACATTTTTGGTCACGCACATTTTCTTCTGGAAAATTACAAACCTACAGAGATCGGTGCACGGTTAATTAAGAATAAATGTCAACAGAAAAGAACGTTGTTGCAGGATTATCGCTTCCCACCAGCAGGGATACGCCAAGAGAAATATAAGTAAGACAGAGCAATTTATTAAGCTACTGTACACTCCAGGCAGTGCATTTTTGGAGATTATTACAAGTCTTGGGTGGTAAATATAAGGAACAAGACTGAACAATGAATGGCTTTAAGCAATTGTGTGTGTGTGTGTGGGGGGGAGACTATAATCACCCAGAACCAGTCTCATGCTGAATAACACACTGCTCTTATGTAATGGAATTTAAAGACAGAACAGCCAAATCGATTCCTTTAACTTCTAGAAATTTCATTGGGAGCCATTAAATTCCAAATGTGACCAGTCATTCAAGATCTAGTGTTTCTTCTACTCAAAACAAGAAATATGCCAATCCATTGTTTCGTGCATGGAGCTGCCCATTTCCATGGGTGATAAATAGGTAGTTTGAGGAACGGCTGCTATAGGATCCATTTCCTTGGGAGAAGAGGGAGCTGCCTTACACTGAGTCAGATCACTCAAACTCAATGTTTGTCTACACTGACTGGCAGCAGCACTCTTCAGCATTTAATGCAGGAGTTCCGCAGCCTACCCGGAGATGATTCTAGGGATTGATCCCAACATCTTCTGTATGCAAAGCAGGTATTGTACTAGCACCACTAAGTTCTGAGAAGCATCTGCTTTCTTGCAAATATCTCTTGCATACCATGGGGGTTAAGGGAAGCAGCCAGACACTCAATCCTAGTGTGAAAAGCAAATCATCTTCCCAGAACCATGTGCACTAAGAAGACATCTCCACTCCAATACAATACCACGACTCTGTCTCAGGAGGTATTTCATTAACCATTTTGCCTAGCTTTCTTCTGTACAGTGTTCTGGGAAGGAGGATGTCTATATTTGCATATCCATTGAAAATTGTATCTGGTCTTTCCATCAAATGGTGCCCAAGGCAGCTAGCAGTAAAACACAAACAAGCGGTCAAAACATAAAAAAACGAGTTGGTGAGACATCACTGCAACTATATAAAAACAATTTAAAGATAAAGGGTAAAGGGACCCCTGACTGTTAGGTCCAGTCGCGGATGGCTCTGGGATTGCGGTGCTCATCTCGCTTTACTGGTCGAGGGAGCCGGTGTACAACTTCTGGGTCATGTGGCCAGCATGACTAAGCTGCTTCTGGTGCAACCAGAGCAGCGCATGGAAACGCCGTTTACCTTCCCACCAGAGTGGTACCTATTTATCTACTTGCACTTTGACGTGCTTTCAAACTGCTAGGTTGGCAGGAGCAGGGACCAAGCAATGGGAGCTCACCCTGTCGCGGGGATTCAAACCACCGACCTTCCGATCGGCAAGCCCTGGGCTCAGTGGTTTAGACCACAGCGCCACCCACGTCCCTGTAAAAACAATTTACTAGCTCTCAAACATCATCCAGCTATGCCTTTGAGGGCCAGAAATAGGGTTTCACTGAAGCTTTACCAACCTTTTTTTCCAAAGTTTTGACTGTCATTTAGCATATACCCAAGGCCTGTGGCCATTAAATAATCTGGCTTGTTAATGCTGGTTGCGGGGAGGGGGGGCGAGACACTGTTATTATGATTATTTTATTATCAAGCTGTCTATTATTATACTTTTTTATGTCTTTATTTTTATGTTCTGTTAAATGTGTTCTTAATGCTGCACACCACCCTGGGATCTTTTCATAAAGGGTGGTATATAAATTAAAAATGATAATGATAATGATACTGAAACTACTACTACTAATAGTATTTTAACCTTAGCTGCCTTTAGTGCCATTTGACAGCTAAATAGATAAGCCCCCCCTTTTTTTGTAGAGCACACCTCTAGAGGTTCCCCAGCCCTGCTCTAGAGGCACATCAGGTGCCCATCTTTGCCTGTTAGCAATCAATCAAGCAAAACAAAATCTGCTTTGTGCATCCTAGGGTCAACGTTACAGCTCATGGTCAAACACGCAATATCTTAACATCCCCTTTCTGTACACTGTTTTATCTTTTAAAATGTGCACAGAGATTTCTTCTGCAACAGCAAAAGCATCATTCTTTCACATGGCAAGTAGGAGAGAGAGTGCCATGCAGTTCTGAGTAATTGTCCTTAAACCCTCTCTAAGTCACATGCAGAGGCAGTTTTAGGGCAGCGCCTGCGGTTCGCCTGCACTTGGTGCAGAGCTAAGGAGGGTGCCTTCTCAAAGCCTGGGAAGTGCTTGCCTGACTTCGGGAAGGAGGCACGTGCAGGCAAGGGCTGGAGAGGGTGTCAAATTTTGGCCTCTTACAGGGCGCCACATCACCCTAGTCACTTGCTACAATAATTTTCAATTAAAAGGCAGTGGATTTCAAACTTCCCACCTTCAGGGAATTTCTGTGCTGATTTGATTTGTGTGCCAAGGAACCCCAGCCTCCCTGGTCAGGAAAGCATCCTGGGATGCTTTTATGGTACATTTTCAATTGATCTGGGATGCATACTATGCCATTTAGAATAATAGAATCATAGAGTTGGAAGAGACCACAAGGGCCATCCAGTCCAACCCCCTGCCAAGCAGGAAACACCATAAAAGCATTCCTGACAGATGGCTGTCAAGCCTCCGCTTAAAGACCTCCAAAGAAGTCTTTGGAAGAAGATCTAGCTTATTCCTCCATGGTGGGACCTGCAGTTTACAACATCTGAAGGGTACCACATTAGCTACCCCTGCCTTAGAATATGCCTAGTTGTCACCTGCAACAAGCTTTGTAGGTGAAGGAAAGATTTCTGATATGACTGACTTCTTTTTACTGAGGGGTCTTCAGTACCAGTAGTACTGAAAGCACAGAAACCCTCTGATGTGCTCTCATGGGTGTTTCCATCTCCTTTCCATCTCCTTTTGCCAACTCCCCACTCTCTGAAAGCTTCA
Source organism: Lacerta agilis (assembly GCF_009819535.1). NCBI lineage: Eukaryota > Metazoa > Chordata > Lepidosauria > Squamata > Lacertidae > Lacerta > Lacerta agilis. The sequence goes on from NC_046320.1 coordinate 57,126,638, forward strand.
ACTCCATTAGGGAATGCATTAGGGGGCTTTTAGCTTTTCCTTTGCCAGTATTTAGGGTAGAGCTGGCACAAGGAATAGAGAAGACAACAGCAACTGAGCTGCCAGACCCTTCAGCTGGCAGCCTCACGTCCAACGTTGTGTTCTGCAGCACAGTGAAGAATGAGACGGGTTTTCAAGTCACATTACAGTCTGTGATGAGCTATTTTCACGGAAGTGTTTGTTGAAGCTTTGTCCTCAAATACTTATTTTCTCGGTACCTGGGCGTCATGAGCAATACGTATAGACAACTTGGAGCTTACCCCCAAAGTAATAATGTAATTTTGTCGCAATCTATCCAGATTTGTCTGCGACCCTTGGTCATGCCCTGTTATCTATGGCAAATCAACGTGGTAATTAAATGGTCCTGGTGATAGAGATGGGTGTCATGCATTTGTGTGCCTGGCGGAAATGCTCTACGTTATGAATACCTGATTGACCCCTAATTAACTGTAATACTAGACTCCCAATCCCAAGGGCACAGAAGGGCTTTCGTCTTGTTCATTTCATATCAATACAGCACACTGTAATATACCTGTACCTTGAGCTCAACAAGAAGCCTTTCTCTGGCTAAGGAGAGAGAAAAATATAACAAATCAGTGTTCCTACTCAAAAGACATTGCTGTTCTCCCTAGTCCCAAAATGATGTAATAGAGCTGGAAAAGTGGTACAAAATGATCAAAGGATAAAAGGATCTTTACTGTGAAGAAAGGCTAACGTGTCTGGGGCTTTATAGCTTAAATTAGCGTTTACCAACCTGGTTATCTCCAGAGAATCCTAGGAAGTAGTTTACCACCCACAGAGCTACAATTCCCAGCACCTTTAACAAACTACAAAATGTGGATGTGACCAGTAAGAGATGGCTATTGACTTCACGTTCTGCTCGGGCTTCCCAGAGTCAACTGGTTGGTTCCTATGGTGGCTGGACGAGGGGCTTCTTTGTCTAATCCTTGTTAGCACTGCCCATAAGGTTTTAGATGTTCCTGATTTCCTCATTGCTAAATTTCTGGATTCTCAGTTTTCTAAATGTTTCATATTAGTTAAATTGGATAACCACCTGAATGTTCTCTTTTTCTCAGCTCGCATTTTTAGTAAAGAACATAAATGTATGAAGTGGGGATGCAATTTGAAATGCCATCTCGGTTCGTTCATTTTTCACGAATTATTCAGCCCATCCTGCTCCACAGCTCTTTCTCTTTCAGAACGTTGGTGCTCTTTCATCCCGGTGCCCTTTGCCTGCGTAAGATTTTGTAATTGTTTTTGAAAACTTTGATGTGTGTTTCGTAACATGAATTCCGGCCATGTAACGAATACAGTCGACCCTCGGGTTATGTTACCTTTGGGTAACGTAACTTTCGGGTTGCCAATGTGGCAAACCGGGAAGTGTATACTTCTGGGTTTCGCTGTGTGTGCATGCGCAGAAGCGTTTTGCGCGCTGTGTGCATGCACAGAAGTGCTCTATCACGCCGTGTACATGTGCAGAAATGGTGCCTCACGTTGCAGACTTTTAGGGGTACATAATGACCCCTGGAACGAGTTATGTTCGTATCCGGAGGGTTCACTGTACTGCATTTTGGTTTAAGTACCGGTAATTTTACTTATCTGATTTCAGACATATGATATATGTGTTGTATGTGCTACAGTGTGAATTTGTACTATGTATGTGCGTCTATGTGTAACCTTTAAACAGAAACACCCCTGTTGTTGTTGCTGTTGCTGAAATTTGTATAACCCTTCATCCATAGATATCAGAGCAGTTCACACCATCAGAGCAGTTCACACCATGAAATACAATATAAGAAACACCTAATAAAAATAAGAACAAAAACAAACCACCAATCCCCCCTCCCACAACACTAAAGGGCAGCATCGGATATCAATCAGCCAAAGGCCTGGCTGAAGAGGAACGTTCACCACTTGGATCGATCACCTGTGTGAATCAAATTTTATATTGCTTGCTCCTTGTTAGCATTTCACAATACTTTGTGATGCTTACAATATTTTGGTACTAACTTTGCTTTCCTGCACAGCTTTCAGATGATATTCATGCTGATGCTGAGGAGAAAAAAATCCAGCCCTCAACTGAGAAAATACGCCAATTGCCAGAGACAACAGACGTGTATTTAGCTTCATTGTTTGTTAAGCTGAGCTAATGACTGAGCCATTGTTTAGGACGGGGGTCTGCAACCTGCGGCTCCGGAGCCGCATGCGGCTCTTTTGCACCTTTGCCGCGGCTCCGGGCAGGGCCGGTGCGTTTAGCGCCGAAATGTAGGGGGCGCTGCGCCGCGCTGCTGGCCCACCTGCGCCCACCCACTTCTCTACATTGCCGGCGGCTGTGCTGCTCATGCGTGCCTCGTTTCGTGCCAGCGCAGGCGCAGCAGCAGACCGCAGCAGCTTCCCTCCTTGGCGCCTGTCCCGGCGCTTGTGTTTGGCTGCTGCTGGTGGAGCTGCTGGCTGCTGCGATTCGACGAGGCGCGACAACTCGACGAGGTAAGGAGGCAGCTGCGGGCTGGGCCAGGGGCAGCGGGCGGCGGGTGAGGGGGAAGCCCTCTTTTAAAAAAGTGGAAGGGCCCGGCTCCAGGACACGTGGCAGTCTGGGAAGGAAAAGGAAGCCCGGCTGTTCAGCTAAGGGCAGCCCAACGGGATGAGATGGGCGCGGGAAAAAGCTCAGGGGACGACCGGTCCCGGGCTCTGTTTCGGGGGCGCGCAGGAGACTTCCCTTAAGCAGCGTGGCGAAAGGGGCTCAAGCATGGGCGTACCGACGGGGGGGCAGGAGGGGGCAGTGCCCCCCCTAGAAGCCCCTTGCCCCCCTAGAAGCGGGAGTCCCATGGACTGAAAGAAGGGTTTTATCCATTCTGAAGGAATGTTTTCCCGTGCCTGCAGGGGGGACGTGATCAGCCCCCTGCTTCAGCCCCTCTCAGCTGCCTTGCCCAGCCCCTCTGCTGGCCAATAGTGATTGGGGCAGTGTGCATGCTGTGTGCTTTTGCATAAGTTTGCTAAACTTTTAGGGTTGCATTTGTGCTGTTCATGGGGCGGAAGTATTCTGGGGGGTTGGATTTCCCCTTCTAGATTTGCCCCTGCAGCGTCAGGCGTTCGGACGGTTCCTTTAATACAGTGCTTGTTGTTTGGCTGGGGGGGGGGAGCGTTTTGTGATATTTTGCCATTTTGCCTTCATTACCTGCTCTTCATTACCTGTCTAAATTGTGCTATGAGCTTCTGGGTGTTTATAGTGCTTGGAGCCTGTACTTGCATCCGTGTTGGGCAGTGGTTTGGGGACATATTGGAGGTCACCATTTTTGGTGGGTAAAAAACTTCGTGTTTTAAAAGTCACCCTGCTGCATTTTAGAATTGCCCTTTGACTTTTTTCCCCCAGGCACTGTAGCTTAATCGCTGGCCTCTTTGTTATTCAGTTGCCTTGGAATTAGCTACATTGTTCTTTAATAGCTGGGCTATTACCTCACCGCAACTGGATTCCCAAATTGTTTTTTTTAAAAAAAGATTTTCTTGGTTTACAAAGTGTGTGCAATGAGAGAAGGGGGAAAGAGGTTTTTGTGCTGTTCATGGGGCGGAAGTATTCTGGGGGGGTTGGATTTCCCCTTCTAGATTTGCCCCTGCAGCGTCAGGCGTTCGGACGGTTCCTTTAATACAGTGCTTGTTGTTTGGCTGGGGGGTGGGGAGCGTTTCGTGATATTTTGCCATTTTGCCTTCATTACCTGCTCTTCATTACCTGTCTAAATTGTGCTATGAGCTTCTGAGTGTTTATATTTTTGTGGGCTGCAATGGTTTTGCGGCTCCCAGTTTTTTTTTCTCTTCGGAAACGGGTCCAAGTGGCTCTTTTTGTCTTAAAGGTTGCAGACCCCTGGTTTAGGATTACACTATGTCCTGCCAGACAAAGAACACCCCCAGCTTCCGGCTAGAAAATCTAAGGCACTCAGTTTAACAGAAGGAAGGGAGAAGGGGACAAGAGACCAGTAACACCTAATTACCATAATCATGAAAATATGAAGCTAACAAGGCAGGATTTACAATTATGAAAAAAGTTTTTGAATTTCAGGAAAGGATGGTCCAGGACACTGTAATGCTGTGAATGCTCTCTGAATCTCGCTTAATGTATACTCACTCCAGTGAAGGCACAAAATAGTGAATTCTGTTGTATTCTGTAAGCAGCGTTAAAAAACATGAATTTCATGCATATGCCTAATCTGAAACACACAATTGCACACACACAATTGTGTGTGTGTGTGCAAGCACACATGCACACACACACACCAGTCTCATGTATTATTTGGCTCTGCCCCTCCTCACTCATGTCTAAGTATAGTCCTAGTGACAGGTAATATCTATGAAGGAAGAAAATTCAGCGCAATTACATGGTTATGGATTAAATGCACAATCACTCTTTCTGGCAGGGCAAAGCCTTTAAAAAAGATAAGAATGCAGGGTCCACACATCAGTGGAAAGCTGGCTTCTCATTTAATCCTGTTTCAAAAGTGACAATTTAGGAGTGAGGTGTATAGAAAAGTCAATCTCATAAGGCCACTACTGTGATCTCTGGGGCTGACCTTTACTTTTCAAAATGTGAAGGGAGCAGCTGTTGGTCACAGAGAAGTTTGCTTGTTTTGAGCCAGGAGTGGGGAATTTATTCACTCCAAGGGCCATGTTTTCTACTATGCAACCTTCTGAGGGCCGCACCCCAAAGGTGGGTGAAGCCAGAAACAAAAGTGGCTGGAGCAAAAAATGCAATTTATAACTTTCTACAGTAGGCTGGTTTCTACACACACAACCTCTTCTCTATCCTTCATTCATGGAAGCCAGAAGTATCATCTGAGTTCAAGGACAAATTCTAGCCAGGCAGAGCCAATAGGAGTGTGTGGCTGGGGAGCGAGTCTGGCCCAAGGAGAGACCAGTGGGGAGGGCCTTGGAGGGCCATATTTAGCCCCTCGGCTTGAGGTCCCCCACACATGCTACACCTCCATCACAACATCCATTACGCATGCTGTGGAATGTCAGAGTATTTCTCTTCGTTTGGCAATTTCATTTTTTTAACAGATCTCACAGTAGAAAGCAGATGGAACTGCCTTGTGAATTCATTCAACATGCACTTTGCTGTCCTGCTACTATAATTAAAGTTATTCTACTAATGATGAAAACCATTCCCTGAATGCTTTGACAGTATTTTCCTGTTAATCAAGTCTCCCTTGTTTATATTTGGATGTAGCTGTTCTAATTCAAGTTTTGTGTGTTGCTGGAAAGGAAACTCAAAGATGCTGTAATTAAGATCCAGCCAGCAGCAATTGACATAACATTTTGCTCTGCTTCTTCCTGTAAGCCATGTTACTTTGGCCCTGCCTACTTCACCTTTGAATCAGACTGAAGCATGGCCAACTCTGAGAGCTTCTCTCCAAAAGCATAAAAATAAACAGCGTCTTAAATGTCCAAAAAATCCTAGTTCTAAAAAAACCCACACATGAACTCAACAGCTGCTGTGTAATGATCAGCACATGGGATGGAGCAAAATATAAAAAGTAGCAGGTGAAAACAACATCTTTCCTGTTCCAATCTAAACAGCATGCCCTGTTTGCTATAATCCTAACATGTATATTTTTATTCCAAAAGAGCTATTTTCTACTTTCATCTTTGCCAAGGCTGGAAGAAATAAGCCTGCGTGCAGTTCTGAACCTTTAGTCAATACAAAATAAGGATGATGCAAGGCCAGGACATGTTTGGCGGCCCCAAACAAAGAATTCAAAGGCAGCAAAGAACCAGTAGCCTCCGGGTCGTGCTGCTTTGTCCCTTTCAATGCAGGACACAGAAGTTGCTGTGCCTGTGCTATTTTTATTTATTTATTTAATAACAGGAATGACTACCTTGTCATGTTTTAAATCAGCTAACGAGAGAGCCTTCTTAAGTGAATGTGACAATATTTAAAATGTCCCATATTGCCTTGCTTAGGATCTGCCAATCACAATTAACGGCAGCAGATTTGCTTTTCTAAAATAAATAGACCCACAGACTTTTTTTTGCAGCCTAGAAAGCAGATGAGAAGTGAATATAGAAGCCAGACTTAGCACTGTAGCCAGTTAATCTGTCATTGGGAATTACTTTCGGCTTTCTCTCTCTCTCCTGTATTCACTGGGGTTAGTAAACAATAGAGCTTCTGCTAACATAGTTTTTGTTACATTCAAATTGAATGTGAAATGCTGGATGACATTATAAATGAATCTCCTGAGCTGTAGCACTAGAATTCCCAGGCCTTCAGTGTCTCTGTTATTCAGTCTTTCTGCACATTCATGTATTTTGATATCAAGTCCATTTAATTCTTGCTCTTTTCTTTTCAACCAAATTAAAACTTGTCCTGCTTGAAGGAGATATGCCTCTTTAGACTCTCTTGTTAAAACAAAAATAAAAAACACCACAATGGGTGATGATGAAGAAGAAGACCTTCCGTTAGGTCAATAAAACTTGTTGTCGTTAGCTACCATGAGCAGTGTGTAGCCAAAAAAGGGGCAAGAAATACATATTTAAACAAACAAACAAAATTAACCATAATTTTGTGTAGTTGGAAACTACAGTCATGCCATCTTGGATTCCATGATGGAAGAAAAGTGGGAATTTAAGAAAATCTGCTATATATATTTTTTGAATGTTGTTTAATCCTTTATATTCTTTATACATACCCTCCAAGTGTCCCAATTTTCCAGGGACAGGAATGTCACTATTTCCCCTGCCAGTGCTGAGCTTATGAAGGAGAATGAGCCAGCCAGCGATTGTCCCAAGCAATGGTTCCACTATTCGACTATTGATTCAAAACCCTAAAATGTATTTTATATAATTGACTCTTTATTTCTATTCTTTGTATATTGAATTGTTGCTTTACTGCTTTGGCCGATGGCTGGCGCAAATAAGAAGAAGAAGAAGAGTTTGGATTTGATATCCCGCTTTTCACTACCTGAAGGAGTCTCAAAGCGGCTAACATTCTCCTTTCCCTTCCTCCCCCACAACAAACACTCTGTGGGGTGAGTGGGGCTGAGAGACTTCAGAGAAGTGCGACTAGCCCAAGGTCACCCAGCAGCTGCATGTGGAGGAGCGGAGACGCGAACCCAATTCACCAGATTACGAGTCTACCGCTCTTAACCACTACACCACACTGGCTCTCATAAAATAATATAATATAAATATATATATATATATGTTAAAGATTCATTCATTCATTCCCAAGCAATGGTAATGGCAGCTGCTTCAGCTGCAAGGGAACATCGCGTTGCCTCTCCATGGCCGCCGCTGCCGGCCTCCTCCCTTGGGTAACTTGTGGCAGCTGCTGGAGAACGGAGGAGGAGGAGGAGAGGCTGCTGCTGAGGCCCCACCCAGTGTGATGTGATGATCCTGAGGGGCAGGCAGAGGGCAGGGCTGCCTTGAGTGGGAAGAAAGGAGGAGTGAAGTGGAGCAAAATGCAAGGGGGTCTTGATTTTTTTTTTTTTTTTAAAGTGCTTTGTGTGCCTGCATCTGATCTTGTCCCTTTCTAAAATTCATTTATTGGTTTCTTTCCGTAAATCTGCCAAAGAAGAATATAAAAGCAAATCAATATTAAGTGGTTTTCTCAGGACGGCGGGGGGCATGTGTGCTGGTGACACTCGCCCTTCTTCTGATAGGCAATGTTCTGCGGGGGGTGGAGAAGGGGATCAAGGAGGGTCATTTGGGGGAGGGATGAGAAATGACCCTATTTTTATCTGAGGAATATTGGAGGATATATTCATATCCATTAGCAATTAGCTACTGCTGCAGTCCTTGATGAGGATTCTTGTTTGGAAATTCAGGAATTCAGGAATTTTACCACTGATTTGAGCTTTCTATATTTTGTGGGGGGAAACAAGTTATATGACTCAGAGATCTAGAACTCTGCCTGTTCTGGAAGAGGGAAACAGACCGCAGGAACCATATTAACTGCATAACCAAGCAATTTCCCCACTTTCTTTCTGTTGAAAGCTGCAAGGAGATTGGATGGGGATGAATATTATTCTTTATTATGGACAGAGAAACCTTGAGGATATTGTAGAGTAGAGTCCACAGCAGAGAAACCACCACTTCCTAAGCTCTGCCAACTAGGCCTGCATTGCCAGGAAAGAGAACAGAGTCTCAAAAAAAGATGTGCTCTCCCAATGCCACATTCCCAGCATGTTCATACTTCTGTCTCAGCGGCATCTACTCTGGCTTGATTATGTACACAGAATGGAAGATATCTCTATGGATGTGCTCTCAGGGGATTGGGCTTCAGGCACTAGGCCTGTAGGCAGACCAACTCTACATAACAAAGATATCTGCAACTATGAAATGAAGGCTAGCAACATTAAATGTGCCATATGGGAATCTCTTGCAGACGATTGCAGTGTCTGGAGACAGACAGTCAGGTTGTGCATTCATAGCAGTGACCAGAGAAGGAATGATCACTGGGAGGAACACAAAGATAAGAAATGACATGGTGCACCTGTAACAGCAAAACCAGACACCTTCATGTGCCCCACCTGCAATAAAACATGTCTCTGCAGTATCAGTCTTCACAGCCACAGCAGGTACTGTAACTCTCCAATGAGAGTTGACTTTACCCCCAAAGGAGTACTCTTCCATTGTCTCCCAAGACAGGCAGATGCCAACTGCAACTGCAGGATTGGGAGGGTATGAAGCAGAGCCATTTCTAAAATTTAGCACACAGTAATGCCAAAGCCAACAGAATCAAGCCTCTTTAATGCCCAGAATTTCACCTAAATTTATGTTGCAGTCTTGGTCAGTTGCTTGTACAACAGATGCCATATGAATTAGCAAGCATGGTAAATGTCTGGTGTGGCAATGCCTGCACTAACTCATGAAACACAGCATGAGAGCCAGTGTGGTGTAGTGGTTAAGAGTGGTAGACTCGTAATCTGGGGAACCGGGTTCGTGTCTCCGCTCCTCCACATGCAGCTGCTGGGTGACCTTGGGCTAGTCACACTTCTTTGAAGTCTCTCAGCCCCACTCACCTCACAGAGTGTTTGTTGTGGGGGAGGAAGGGAAAGGAGAATGTTAGCCGCTTTGAGACTCCTTCGGGTAGTGATAAAGCGAGATATCAAATCCAAACTCTTCTTTTCTTCTTCTTCTCTTCATGAAATAACGAAAGCTACAGGCTATTGCTCCAGTTGCTCAGTCAGTTATATTTTGTGTTACCTGTTTTCAGAGCTCGAAACTTCCTGTTGCCCTGGTCTGATTCATGGCACTGCTCCCTATAAGTCCTCAGCCAAGACATAAAGAAACAAAACCCAAAGAATCTGGCACCAGACGTGAGCCCCAATGCTGAGTCAACAATCTGTGACCCATTTGGAATATGTGAATGAGCACGGGTCGGAAGCCTGACTCAGAAAGTGGAGAGGATGTGAGCCCCAATGCTGAGTCAACAATCTGTGACCCATTTGGAATATGTGAATGAGCACGGGTCGGAAGGCTGACTCAGAAAGTGGAGAGGATAAATGACGCTGGGGAATAATATAGGTAGATTTTAAAGCTGGAGGGAATGAGGAACGTAGCCAAGAAGGTCAGGGAAGAGTTGGTAGGTCTAAGACAAACGGAGCGAAAGCGAAATGAGCCGATGGGGCAGGCAGCATGTCAGCGAAGTCAGCCACAGGACCCAAGGGCACTGCTGAAGCTGAGGTCAGAGAGGTTTCTCTTCGACTGTGCCCCAGAATACAGTATTTGCTTTATGCACTGAATAAACTACTGGCAGAAACAGAGACTGTTTCAAAGTTGCAGAGGGGAAAATGTTTTGTTACTCTTCTTACACTGTTACTTAATAAACTGGAAATCCTACAGGCTTGAAACAAACATTACTGATGTTTCAGACCTGCCCATTACAATGATGGGTGCTGTAATAATTCTTGATCACATTATTTATTTGATTTCTAGTCCACCATCCCCAAGGAGCCCGATGAACCCCCCCCCCCCAATTCATGTCCTTTCCTGTTGTACTTTTGTGATTATTTGTGCTCAAGATGGTATTGGGGTGGTTATACAAGGTCCGCTTTTCAATACATTCTGCAGCTTCAAAGGTCTTTGGGTGGTCATGCTGTTACATTTCCAGTCCTGTAGCTTCCTGCTGAAATCCTGTAACTTCTCATACCACAAACATCCAGTTGTTGTTGTCCTGCTCTTGTTGCGCTATAGCACAAGTGTGCCACTCCAAATGGCAATGATGGAGCAGTATTGGTGAAGCCTCACTAAGTAAGTGGAATTATGCTTGGACAATCCAGTATAAATCCATGACTATTGCACTATTATTATGTCAATGACATGTTGTAGAACAAACCTCTAAAAAATCACCTGTCTGGAAGAGCCCACAGACAGATGTTCACACACTACACTGGATGGGGGAATAGGGTTGCCTCTTCCATGCTTCTTCGCTTGTTCAGCTTAAGGTGTGCACATGTCTTTATGCATTCAACTGCATGCTCCTGGGAAAGCATGATTTTAATCACGCAGAAGGAGATAAATGCATATCGGCATGAGGAGGAAGCATCAATGCTGCTGTGTCTCTGCAAGTCTGTGCAGGAAGCTGCAGCAATGAAGCAGGTCGTTCTGGTGGCCATGCCTCTTCTCTCAGCGTGCTGAGATAAAGCAGAAATGCTGAGGGGGAGCTGTGGGCTTGGTGAGGAAAACAGAGAAGCAGGAGAGCTGAAAAGGAGTTGAATTGTTGGGACGCATTCCCATCCTGTTCACAGAGTGAGAAGTTTGGGGGAACAGAGATAAGTGGATGGAGTCCTTTAAAGAAGCATCCAAAAAGAGGTGAGAGGTGAAAAGTTCTCATTGCTTTCTAGCTGCCAGAAGCCTGAAACTAGAACTCAGGAACCAGGTGCTGGCTCCCGCCTCTCTGTTCTGTTGGAGTGCTAGCCGGGGGGGGGGGGGGAAGAAGAGCAGGCAATTTAGCTCAGAAATGAATAACATAGCCTGTCATTCTCCCATTCTGGGAAGTCAGGTGACAATGGAGGATCTATCAAGTAGTAGTGGTTGCGTGAAAGACCCAGATATGGGTTGTTGTTGTTTTTAATTCAATCCAGGCACATGCCACCCATCCCTGACCTTTAGCCGGCTAGCTTGGCTCTATCTGCTTATCTTCAGGATACACATCTGCCCTCAAGTTCATCACCCGACACTGCCAGGTTTCTATTCTTTTATACTCTCTACCACCACAGTTTCTCTGCTTGTCTGCCTCTAATCTTATTTCTCTGCCAAGTCTATCTTGCTTAGATACATTTTCCATTAAGTTTATCCATTCTCACCCTCATTTCAGGATTCATCTCTTTATTTACTCAATCATTTTCCACACTGTTTTCTTATTCTGTTCATTCTTTTCCAAGCTACTTTCCTCATGAGTCATAGATGCATAGAACTGCAGTTAGTTGGAAGGGACTCCAAGGGTCATCTAGTCCAACCCTCAACAATGCAGGAATCACAATCAAATAATTCCTGACAGATTGCCATCCAACCTCTGCTTAAAAACTTCCAAGGAAGAAGAGTGCATCATTCCACTGTCAAACAGTTCTTAGTGTCAGAAAGTTATTCCTCATGTTTCTCCAGAATCTCCTTTCTTTTATTTACAACCCATTGGTTCAGGTCCTACCCTCTGGAGCAGGAGAAAACAAGCTGGCTCCCTCTTCTGTGGGACAGCACTTTGATAGTTTTTTTTTCCTTGTTACAAAATTGTACACACATAAATCATAAAATATGACATAACTAAAAGAAAATGGGTCATGTCTCTTCCCAGAATAGAAGCCTATAGGCAGCCTTCTTTTTTCTTTTCTTCTTTTAAACAAACTCTTTAAAAGGCATGGTCTCTTTTAGGAGCTTAAATATTAATAATAATAATAATAATAATAATAATAATAATATATTTATACCCCACCCACCTGGCTGGGTTTCCCCAGCCACTCTGGACAGCTTCCAACAGAACGTTAAAGTACAATAATCTACTAAACATTGAAAGCTTCCCTAAACAGGGCTGCTTTCAGATGTCTTCTAAAAGCCTGGTAGTTGTTTTTCTCTTTGACATCTGGTGGGAGGGCATTCCACAGGGCGGGTGCCACTACTGAGAAGGCCCTCTGCCCAGTTCCCTGTAACTCGCAGCGAGGGAACCACCAGAAGGCCCTCGGCACTGGACCTCAGTGTCCGGGCTGAACGATGGGGGTGGAGATGCTCCTTCAGGTATACTGGACCGAGGCCGTTTAGGGCTTTAAAGGTCAGCACCAACACTTTGAATTGTGCACATACACATACTCATACAAAGCATGTGCTCTGCCACATAGCCAGGTTTGGGGAATGTGTAGCCCTCCAGATGTTGTCGCACTACAACTCCCATCATCCCTGACCATTGGCCATGTTGGCTGGGACTGATGGTAATTGGAGTCCAACAGCATCTGGAGGGCCACACAGGTCCTGCATCCCTATAATAAGAGCTGGCCTCCCTGTCATTTGCTAGTTAATATTTTTTTCTCCCTTACCTTGCTGCACGAAGGATCCATAAACAAACCACATAGAGTTGTAGAGAGTCGTTGAAGTCATTGATCCCATTTGCAGACGTGGTGGATTGAGCCAATTTAAGAGGTATACCAAAAGTCCGACCAGCAGCACTGTGCCAGCTATACAAGCCCAGAGAGAAAGGTCGAACGGTGCTAAGCAGGCAAACATGTCCATTGTCTTTTCAGCCTTCTGAAGCAGCACACCCACTGAATAGTCCATGTAACGGGTGGTAAAATCGACCACGTTTTCCCGATCTGGTGTGATGGTTAATGCAGAAATGCCTATATCAGCTCTCTGTGGGGGGGGGGGAGGGGGAGAGAGAGAGAGAGAGAGAGGAAAGCATTCATTTTCATGAGCAACAGAAAAATTTCAAAACTGTCATTTGATTTATAGCCTTCAACCCTATCTCAGCAAAACAGTTGCCTAGATTTGTTTATTTTAAATATATTCCTTATACATCCATCCAAATAGCAACTCTGCTAAGGGGAGAGAGCAGAATAGTTACAAATTTGGCCATAAGCTTTTTTTTTAAAAAAATAGTTTTTATTAAGGTTTTTTGTGTTACAAAGCAAACAGATAAGCAGGGAAAGGTACATCTGTTTTCTCCACTTTCAATTCACAGTCTATTACGCAGTTTGGTGAGAGACACTTTTGTCATAGACATCTTGCAGTTGGGGGAAAGGCGAGGGTAGGAGGGGGGGAGAGAGAGTTGGGGGATATTCTTCTTTTGCCTATTGACATCAGGTTATTTCTGAAAATTCAAAAAGAAGCAGATATTTCAAATGTAAGTGGAGGGTGGGAAACAACTGCTTTTGGATGTTTATCTTGGTCTTTCTTATGGTCACCAGTGTCACTTCTGAAGCAAACTGGAAACCCTTGTGAGTAGTTTAGGACTTCTGTCAAATTAAGGTCTTGTGCTGCCGACTTAGAAATGAATTCTACTCTGCTCAACAGGACTCACTCACTAGTGCTTAGGATCGCAGCCTTAACTGATTCACCTGTTCCCTTTCATTTAAATACATTTGCATGTTGCCCAAGCCGCCATAGCCTTTTGAGATACTGAAGAAATAATTTACAATTCAAAGTGTGCGTGAGAGAACATAAGGAATCTGCTTTCTACCAAAACTAATATTTATGAAAAATACTTAATGTGGCATTTCTACAAAACAACTCCAGTGGGAAAAGTGGGCTGATTTTGGAATTTTAGCTATTGCTTAGCTCCAGTTATGATTTTAACCCCTTTTGTAGTTTTGTATCCAAGTCATTTCCTGACTGAGAAGAATATTGGTTCAATCAAAACATTTGTGATTATTCCACAAGTTTGTTTGCTGCACTAACTACCTCTGAACAATTAATCCTAAACCTTTTAAAGGCTTTGCATTTTTTCTTAGACTGAGTTTGACGTCTTATATAAGATCATCTTTGATAGTCATAAACCTAACATGAACTACCTAAGAGCTGATTGGGTTCATGATTCAGAATGCAACAATGGAAGGATGCCATTAAATCATTAACCATATCATCTGTTGTCTTAGGCTCATTCAGCAAAAAGTTGTACTTCAAACTCACCGGCCTTCAAAAAAGCCTTTTGGATATAAGCATTTTGAAAAATAAGTGGCGCAGATATGATGGCTCACAAGAGACTCTCATCCGTATAATTTGGAAAGGCCCTACTATTGTGTCCATCGACAGAAATAATGTACTCCTGTCCTTAAAGTCAGAACTCTCATTTAAACATTTTCCCCCCTGGGACACATCCTTGAAATCTGGAAGCTCCAAAAATCTACTATACTCTGCACTGCCAGAGCATCATTTGTAGCAAAGCATATTATGCTACAGTTCTGGTAATCATGTCCTGTGCTTCTAATCGAAAATTGGGTTGAAGACCTTTAAGACTTCTCCATTAAAAAAATGAATCGTGTACTGTAAGACAAAGAGATCAGATAAATTTAATGCAATTTGGCAGCCTTTTCTAGAGTTGTTTTCTAATTGAATGTTACTCTTTTGCTGGAGTTTCACCCATGCACAAAAATACCTTTTTAATTTAATATTTTCTCATTATGTCAAAACTCTGCCCTTTTTTTTGAACACTAAATGCATTCTACTGGGAAATGTTGAGTGGTTGAAGGAATAGATGTGGGGAGTGGTGGAGGGGGGTTATTTTTGTTTTATCGCTAAATGAGAAGATAACAACAACACTGTTCTCATCTCTCTTACTGTACTACCAGATTTTGTGTTAATCTCCTATTTGATGTGAAATAACATATCTGTGATAAAAGAGTGCTTAACTGTGGTTGGACCACGCCAATAGGCCTTTTGTTGAGTTGTTCGTTATACTTCTGTTTGTTCAGAGAACTCCTTTCCTGCCCTTCAACCCAACACAGGTCATCAAGGCAGTTCTCAATAATAGAAGTAGAAACCAAAATTCAAAACACGTAAAACCAGATCAATAAACACAAATCAATAGCACCTACATAAAAATAGCTGTGAAAACAGCAGCACCAGCAGCATTTTCTGAACTGGATCAGCTTTCTCCAAAGCTCCTGCACCAGAAAAGGGTTTGGGGAATCTGCTATATGCATTGGAGAAGCAGAGGTGTGGATGAGCCAAAGTCAGGCAGATATAAATTTTTAAGATAGCAAATTAGGATAAGAAAGCAACAGCCAGGCAGACTTCTCATACTGAAAGACATTGCTCAATCTGAACAGCTAGCTGATATTCAGAGGCATATTGCTGATGGGTCTCAAACCCTTGGTGAGCTAGGAACTTCCCCTCCAGATTGCTCTGGCTGATTGAGTGGACACGACCAATAGTGGGACAAACTGTCAAGAAGGCAGTTGCTGCAGAGGGAAGTAAGGGGCAGTTGGGAAGGAAGCCCACCTAGGAGAAGGAAAACTCTGATCCTAAACCTCCAATGCCTTGTAGGATATCTTCAGGAAAAGAAAAGCCTAAGGAGTAAACCAGGCTTCCTCAACCTCGGCCTACAACTCCCATGATCGTTAGCTAACAGGGCCAGTGGTCAGGGATGATGAGAATTGTAGTCTCAAAACATCTGGAGGGCCGGGGTTGAGGAAGCCTGGAGTAAACCATACACAAATCCAGAGAGGAGTACCTAAGACGGTTGGAAGGTGCCTTGTACGCCTCCTTCCAGTAACTCCTGCAACCAAGCTGGTGCCAAACGTATCATTCTGCTTTCCTTTGGACCACATCAGCGAGGCCAAGAGGGGGCTCTTGTCATCTGGTCAGCCCTGGACCTCCAGGCTTGCGCCCTGGGGAGGCCACTTCAGTGCCACTAGAACAGAGGTTTGACTTCATCCTCATTGACTTTCGTGATAGATGCGGATGCCAACAACAATGACTTAAGTTACAACACACAGACACAAATTTTAGTATGCATATTACTTCACTTGTTTAAAAATGGAGTAAGCCATCCCTGCAGCGTATGAGACCCTACTGCTGCATGGAGTGCTGGACTTCTACCCCTGTTCTGAAGGCACCACTAATTCCACAACTATTTTACGCTGAACCTGAATGCAGTACCCCCCTCTTACTGCTGATTACTGGCTTAGCACAACTACAGTTTCCTTTTTAACAAATCTCTCTGCTGCATGCCTGCAATTGGAGTACTGCCTTTTTTTTAATCCAAAGAGCTACACATCCTGTCTGAAGTGAATCAGAACTTTGATTACAAATTTATTACAAAAGAGTGCAATATACTGTTGGTTTTCCTTTGTCTTGCAAATGTTCTGGTTGCAAAGTAACTTCAGAAAAATGAACATCTCCTGACATCCCTGGCAGATGTTAAATAGCACCTGAAATTGATGTTACTATACCATATGGCTACCTGTCCTATACGTAACAACCACGCTGCCTTTGTTCCTTCCAGACCCATTTAAGATATGAAGAAGGCTATTAATATATCCCTTGATCTAACCAGTTTACTGCTCCGCACATCTCAAGAGACAGCAGTCACAACTTCAGTAGGTGTTATTTTAACTTTCTTTTCACATGTGCCATTATAATTGCAGCAGAAACCAAAGATGGTGTTTAAGGCAGTCACGTTAATGTGTTGTGCTTTTTTTCTTTTTCTTTTAAGGAAATTAAATACCAAATAAGTGACTGACTGTCCTTTTTCTGAAATATGAAAAAGAATATTTAAATGCTCAAAAAGCTTCTACTCATTTGAAGTAATGAGCTTTGCCTGTGATTGAAGCTGTATGAGGTCCTTTATTGGAAGCTGAGCAGAGTGGAGGTGGGGGCAGGAAGAATGTGTGAATGGTTGGATCTGATCAATCAACATACAACTGTATTGAACACTGGGGATTTTCTTTCATCTCTGCCTAATGATGACAATGTATCCTCCTCACCACTCGGTAAAGTGAAATGTACCTGGCATCTAAAGTCACACAGAATGGTCTGTGTAGGAAAGAGCAATGGATCCCCTTTGACTATTCTATATATTCAGCCCCATCGGTGACTAAAGGTTTTCCTGGACAATGACATATCGGCTTGAGGGGACCGACATTTTTCTATCATGAGGAAAATACTACATATACATTAACCTAGCATATCAGGGAGAAGGTGAGTCTGAATACGGTAGTTGTGCATGTACAAGGGATATTTAAACATTCAATCTCGAAGCTGCAGCTTGAAGACTGACATTTATTTATTAAAAAAATATATTTGCATATACCATGATTTCATTTTAGAAAAATCAAAGTATATGTGGGAATTTAAGTTGAATGGTTAATGTGTATAACAACTGACCACTGCACATATTCACCAGGCCTAATGCAGAATGTGCAAATAAGCCTTCCAGGAAGAGGGCATTGTGCACATTTCCTGGACAATATACATAATCTCCAGTAGGCTTTGGGAAAGGTGCATGAGGCTACCACCCTGCTGAATCTAAATGGCCTGGCTCAGTACATATCCTGTCTGTCAGCTCAACTCAGATCAACCCATTGGAAATTCTCTCAAAAACAAATACATCTCTACCCAGCTACAAAATGCCATAAAGGAATGATCAATGGACTTTAGTGCCACCATTCACAAGACAAGTTGCAAAACTACACCTTGTCTAATAAACAGTCAGTAGAGACCTCCATTAATTGGGTTCCCTCAGATATCCATGATGGGGTGAGCTCCCGTTGTTTGGTCCCAGCTCCTGCCCAATTAACAGTTCAAAAACACATCAAAGAGCAAGTAAATAAATAGGTACCGCTCTGGCGGGAAGGGAAACGGTGTTTCCATGTGCTGCTCTGGTTCGTCAGAAGCGGCATAGTCATGCTGGCCACATGACCTGGAAGCTGTCTGTGGACAAACGCTGGCTCCCTCGGCCTATAGAGTGAGATGAGCGTGCAACCCCAGAGTCGTCCACGACTGGACCTAATGGTCAGGGGTACCTTTACCTTTACCTTTATAGATATCCTAGTTCTACTTGATTTCACAGGAATGAAAACCTGAAAATCACCAGTTCCTCCTGTAGTTTAGTTCCTGAAAGCCCCTTCACAAAAACAAAAATCTCAACTTTTTGAGATGGTTGTACCACCATGGCACTATGGTGGTGTAATCAAGTGGCAACCACTGACCTAGCCACTCCCTTGCTGCAGATCTAATTTGGCAAAGGGATGTAGCTCAGCACTAGAGTTGAGAAGGTCCCTGATTCAATTCCCAGCATCTCCAGGTAAGGCTGGGAGAGACTCCTAACTAAAAACTCTGGAGAGCTGCTGCTAGTCAGTGTAGAGTGACAATACTGAGCTAGATGGACCAATGGTCTGATTCAGTATAAGGCTGCTTCCTATTCTATACTGTACTGTGCTATGCTATGCTATGCTAATAAAAGGGTGGCATTCCAATAGGAAATAATCATATGATCTGCACAACCATGTGATCTGGTCAACAAAAAGTGAGATTGGCACTTGCATTGCTTTGGCTGTGACATGGAGCCCAAACCATACTGAAATGGAGACCCCACCCCCTGCTTTTTTTAAATCTCTGCCATAACATATCACTGAGGAAGGAATAAGGCCACACTGAACTCCTACTGGTTGAAAAGCAATTGTCTGAATCTATCATATGTGAGAAAAGAATGTGAGTTCAAGCATGTTATAGATTTAAAAATATGATGTCGAACAGAGTATCCCAACCTGGTGCCCTCTAGGTTTTTGGACTACAACTCCCATCGGCCCGATGTCGAACAGAGTATCCCAACCTGGTGCCCTCTAGGTTTTTGGACTACAACTCCCATCGGCCCAATTGCCAGGGGTGATGGGGCTTGTAGTCCAAAACATCTGGAGGGTACCAGGTTGGGGAAGGTTGCTGTAGAACAATTGCAACTAACCATTTGTGAATATTCAATTTATGTTTTTATAGAAGCACTTTCCCAGTATTGAGGTTCACTTCCAAAATGACATTAATTGCTTGTCACTTACGTTATTAGTTCAAAGAGTAAAACAAGGTTTCATTTGTTAGAAAATAAACAGTAGCAAAATGTGAGTCACTCTTCAGAGTGAAGGTGAGAGCAGCCACCACTGTCCAGGTGAACTAGCCTGATTTTTGATAGGCGTGGCACCCCAGCTGTGACTGCCCAGAACTTGTGCAAAGCATCCCAGTGGTGGTCCATGGCATCACTGAGCTCCTGAAGGGAAGCATTTCTAATGATATGCAAATAAAGTCAAATTAGCTCAAAATTGGAAAGGAAGAAATGTGAAAATGCCTATCATTATCCTGTCAAAATTAATCAGAGAAACAGCAGTTTGTACAAGCCAAGGTTTGCTAAGTGATCCATGGGAAAAAAGAGAAGATAAAATATGTGCAATTGTGTCAATATTTAGATGCAAAGGTGCCAGTTCAAAGTATAAACATATAAAGTGGGGCATACAAGCCTCTTATAGTGACTGTGAAAACATCACCCGGTATCATTTTTAGCATATCGTATCATCCAATTTGCTTAACAAATTTAATGCAACATTAATCAAAGATAAAGTTAATTTATTAACATAGACTGCAAGGGACAGCTTTCTAGCTTTAAAATTAACAAGAATTAGGGATAGCGTAGTCAGTGAAAATATGTGGACCACATCATCATCATCATCACCATTACTATTATTAGTATTTATTAGATTTATTGGCTGATCTTCAACAGAAAATATCAGAGTGATGAACAATAGCTACACAGCAAACACTGTGCCCACATATAAAATACAACCAACTATAACAATAAAAAACACAGCATCAGTATTAAACATCAAAATCACTGGGGGGAAAAAAGCTAACAAGAGTTTCAACAATAGTGGTACAACAGGGCCTGGGCCAATCCAGTTACTTCCTAATGCTTTCATAAAACCGCAGATCTTCACAGTGCCACCAAAACTAACCAATGAGGTGCTAAGCCAAGCCGCCTGAGGGAGGGAATTCCAACATGGGGGCACCACCACTAAGAAGGCCTTGTCAGGAGCTACTGCAGCAGAAACTTCACTCAACAACAGGAACACCAGTAGGGTGCCCTACAGCAGATCTTAACTGGGAGACTGCTGCACATAATGATTAGAAAGTGGAAATTACAAACGTGTAGCAGTTCACCTCACACTGAAGGTGGCATTGGGGAAAACCTGCCCAATATGTGTGACAAATTTTAACAAAAGTAGGTCTGCATATAGTGAGTCCTTTAAAAAAAACAAGCATCTGCAGTGAGTTACCTTGACCTGATTATTTCTTGCAGGCACCTGTAACTTGAGAAAAATGCTAAGGTTGCTGCTGGTTACTGAGAGGTGGAGGCTGAGGCAATGGGTAGGTGGCCACAGTGCAAGCAGAGCAGGGGGAGTATCTGATTGGCTCTGCCTCTGAGACTGTACCACACAGCCCCCCCCCTTCTGCCTTGCCCCATCCCCTCTTGGTAATCTGCAGTGACCCATTGGAAAGCCAGATAAGCAACACCACCATACCACATCCTGCCCCACTGATAGCTACTGCTTTGAGCCCTGGAGGTTTAATCCCTCTGAAAACTGGCTGATATTGGAGGAATGCAGCTGACAGATAACCCTCCAACTCATCTTGAATATGAGCAGGCACAGAATCTTTTACTTACTGATCTGGAGCCTGAGTTATAAGGCTGAAATGGTGAAACGATGGGAGGCTCTCCTAGTTCTTTCTCAAGTTAGGGGTGCCTGCATGGAATCATGAAGTTGTTAACTCCCTGCAGATCCTTGTTATTCCATAATGTTGTGACCTTTAGCCCCAGTTCCGTCTTGTGTTTGCAATCCAGGACGTGGGAGAAGTGAAATTCGTTTTGACTTCTCAGAGGGTAAATGTGAATAACAGAGGTCTGGCGAATATAACATTAATGCATGCAAACAGCATGTTGGAAAAAACCCTCAACCCAGCTCAAGTTTAAAATTTAGCACGACAAGAGTTGCACTGCAATTGTTAACATTTATGATATTTATCTAACGGTATATGAAAAAAGCTCCAGTTGGCTCTTTGAAAAGCTCTTAAAATATCTGATTTAGTTGCCTATTCATCACTGAATTATGATGAAAATGTGATGAATTTTAACAGGCCAACAGACTGATAAATGCTTTGCACCATAAGGCTAAATAAACAAGAGGAGCATCATCTCAGTCTTGCTGGGAACTCTAGAAGGTGGGAGTTCTCACACATCTTGGAGAAAATGCCACACAGGTGCAACACATCAAGCCCTACTCTATTTTAATGCAGAAAATTCGTACTTGCCATGGCAACTGCCACCTCCTGAAGTATGTCTCCTGCAGTGGCACCTTTGAAATCTGACACGCCCCCTCAGCGAGGTGCTCTCAGCAGCCTGTCATGCAAATGCTACTATTTTCCACACCATTTGTGTGCAGGCATAATTTGATGACTCAGCATATCCTCAAATGCCAAGATCCATGCAAGCTCAAAGACACCACCCCAGAAAGCAATGCATGACGGAACATCAGCTCAGAATTGGTTGAACTGGCTACTGCGTTAAGCTGCAATCATGTTGGACTGACAGTAGGGTTGGTGGTGCTCTGCCAGCATCACTCCACCAGCATGGAGCTACTTATTTCATGCACTGAATGTGTGGACGGAAGTGCTTCTGGTCCGAGCCTGACTGCTGTGCCAGAACCATGGCAGATGTGAGTTACAGGGCTGCAGATGTGATGGCCCCACCTCTCCATTCTTCTCCACCCTGGCTAGGATTTGGTTTGCATTCCCAGACAAAGCCAGGCAATGCAGAATTGATGATATGAACATAATGGACTCTCTTGTCTTTAGCATCAGTTAACTGTTATTTAATTTAATAATATGCTGACTGGTGAGAGGGCTTACTCGGTGGCGGCTCCTCATTTGAGGAACGCCTTCCCTGGTGATGATCACCTTCTCCCTTAATACCAGGAAAGGAGAGTGTTCTTGTGCTCGGGTCCTGCTGGTTTTCTACAGGCATCTGGTTGGCCACTGTGAGGACAGAATGCTGGACTATATGGGTCACTGGCTTTTAGTTCAGTCAATGCAGCATGGCAGCTAAGTCAAGGTTTGGCTTAGCATGTCATCTGAACATGGCTTCATGGTTTAGCTTGATCTTCCTAAACCACACGCTGTAGCCATGGTTTGTTTTCGGCTACAGATCTTGGTTAAGGAGGAGAGAGCTTAATCATGAACTTGGGACTGGGTGACACATTAAAGCAAACCTTGGCTTAATTCCTATGCCACACTGAGCTAAAAGCACAAGGCAGGAGCAAAGCAGGTGCAAGTTTCTTCCTGAGTCCCAGGACATCTGCACAGTCCCAGTATGCCATAGTTTGGCTTACCACACCAAGTGAACGAGGCCAACACACGGACGTCCGTGAGCATTGTTATGGGCAGCCATCTGTCCCAAGAGATAATGGAGTGTGCATTAGCAGCAGCGAAGTTACCTCCCCAGGGTGCACATCTGGGCAGGCAGTGTGTATGGAGATCCTGGACTGCCCAGACAAGACCTCCTCTTGGCCTTACTGTTGTGGTCCAAAGGAAAACAGAGCAATGCATTTGGCACCAGTTTGGCTGTAGGAGTTGCCGGAAGGAGGCATACAAGGCACCATCCAACCATCTCAGGGACTCCACTCTGGATCTGTGTAGGATTTAGTCTTTAGCTTTTACATCTCCCAAAGATATTCCACAAGGCAGTGGAAGTTTAGGGCTAGAGTTTTCCTTCTTCTAGATGGGCTACATTCCCATGTTTATGAGACCCATCTGCCCCTCACTTCCCTCTACAGCATGTGAAGAAACCACCTTCTTGACCATTGGACTCACTATTGGTCTTTCCAGCTCAATCTGCTGGAGCCTCTCTTTGCATGCAGGGGATGTCCCTAACTCAATGAAGGTTTGAGACCCAGCAGCTACGCTCACCTGGTTTACTCAGCCAGTCTAAGCCATTCCCAGGGCATGTCTGCTGTCACATGCTGATGACAGCTTCTAGGAGCCACAGGTGATAGCTGAGTGCAGGGTGGGGACCAAAGGTGGAAAAACTACCCAAGAAGTAGCACAACGTATCCCCCACCAGAGGAACTATCCCTCTCCTAACACTCCACACACCGATAAATAGGTGGTCATATGTTGTGAGCATACAGCTTCAACATACTTTCTTCACAACAATGAAATCGCAGCCTACTGAATCACACAACCCCCCTAAAAATGATATAACTTTGACACTGTAACTAAAGTTCTGAGAAGCTCCTATGGAATATTTTAGGCATGGTCAAAGTGGCACTTTCACATGCGCCCACATCTCTGACACAGCTGATTCCTT
Organism: Lacerta agilis; assembly: GCF_009819535.1. NCBI lineage: Eukaryota > Metazoa > Chordata > Lepidosauria > Squamata > Lacertidae > Lacerta > Lacerta agilis. The sequence continues at coordinate 57,149,994 of NC_046320.1, forward strand.
AGCCATGTTCCTCAAGGTAAGTTTCCATTACCTGAAATGACAAGCTTTATGCTGAACCTTGAGTTCTGCATAGATTCAGTCCAGGGGAGAGAAATATGCCGAGGATCAAATGTGAAATGAACAGTGAATATATTATGCTTATTTCCTTTAATTTATTTGTTGTGGTAAACATTTAATGCAGAATTAATTAGAAATGGGTGGCTTATTAATTACAGATTAGACTGTATGTACCCAATTCACACATCTACACAACATAAATGTTATTGTGCATCAATAAAACATTTTCCGTTGATCGTATACCTCAGTTATTATTCATAGCTATCAATACTTTTCTCTAAGTGCTCTGCATTATTTATGTAATGTGCTAGCCGTTAAAGCTCATGCCATATTTTTCTCCCCAGAATGGTTTGCCCTGCTTGCTTATAGCTCGTTTTGACAAATTAACCAGTGATACTAGGAGTGCAGCCTTTGCTTCGTTTTGCTGGTGCTCTTTCTCTCTGCCTTCTTGGTGCAAGTGAGGGCAAAGAGGGCTCAATTACCCTCACAAGCACATGTTTGAGGTTTGGTGCTTCACTAACCCTAGTGAAATTCTCAAATCTGATTGCACCACAAGTGGATGCTGCGTTAACACATACTTGGTTAAAGGAGCCTGGGGAGAGGGGAGCTCAAATTTAGACATGTATTAGTTTTTTGGCATTGGATTAGTTTCCCAACTACATTTTCTCTCTGCGTTTCTCCGGGGAAAAGCAGTGGGACAAGAAGAATTATGGATATGCCCACAGACACAAAACTGAACCTTTAGCGCCATTGGCCCAGTCTTTCCAATAGAGATTTAGCAGCTGTATTCTATTTTATCCTTCTGAAAACCTTTCTTTATGACCAGGCTCATGCAGACAATTAAGATAAACATCTGCTGTAATAGTTAGCTAGTGATCTGTTTTATATTTTTATGAGGGTTTTTTTTATTGCGTATATATAATAGTTGTAAAGAACTTTGATTTTTTTAAAAATAAAATTGTGTTATACAAGTATTTTTTAATAAACAACAAACAAAACAAGTACAAAATGCAAAGTGTGTAAATGAGAAGGAACTACAAAAAGATAAAAAGTAGATATTTGTCTTCTACATATTTTAAGGCAATAATTACCTACATCCTTACCTTAAATACTAGTTCCCCTATCAAACCGTTCCATGTCCCATTCTCCAGGGGGCGCCCATACTTGTGATCTGGAGCAACATAAATTTCATACGTGAAGCCAAGATATGTGGATAAGGATTCTAAGACATCGATGGAAAAGCCCTGGTATTTCTTTGGTTTCCCCAAAACATTTTCTGACACCATCACAAATGGCTCCTCCTAAACAGGGAAGAAAGAGAGGCATCTGAAGTAGTAGCGATGTAATGACTTTTTACACTGACTGCAATGGAAAGAAACATTTTCAAAAACTTGTTTTCTGTTATTTGTATGATTCTATGAATTTTTGTTACAGCACTGCACCACTTTCCATAGCAGCACAGCCTTCCACAGTTGTTATTCAAACCAAGGCAGTGTCAAATTGCTATTAAACTATCTATCGGCAGCATCATGAGGATCCCTGGCAAAAACACAGCAGATAATCCAGCTACTCGTGGCAAACCATCTTTCAAGATCCCCTTTAGCTGGCCTTTGGCAAGTTGTTATGTCTCAACTTCAGTTCCTAAACTGTACATTGAGAGCTGCCACCCAAACTGGCTGTGAAAAGGAATAAAAACTTCGAACCATGTATGCATAGCATTCTTCATGTTTAAAAGTAAATTTTTAGTCCCCAAAGTTCAGGGAAGTGGTTCAAATTCTATCTGACCATGCCTACCTTTCTTGTACTGCCATGATAGATTGCATGATGGAACTGCTGCAAGTATCATGATAGATGAAACATGCATTACAATGGGATCCATTTCATTTGATGCAGCCTGACAATGAGGACAAGGAGTTTGTAACAACAAAGCAAACATGTTCCATTGACCGTCCCAGCTTATTAAAGTTTGCCAAGATTGTCTGACTGGGTGGATCCAAAGTGTGGCCAATTCATCTTTATGGGAGGGAGTGGTCCTGACCATCTCGAAATAGGCAGTGATTCAACCACTCCAGAAAAAAGACCCATTGGTTGAGATAACTACCACTCCTATCAAATACCCCCTTCTGGGGGACCCTGCTATTTTCACTTGACCATGGTATCCTCCTGAACTGACACTGTGAGATAGTTATTGGGGGCATTGTTTTACAATGGTTCTGGTCCTATCTTCAGTGGCAGTTTCAGATATTGGCGGTCTAATAGCTGTTCTGTCATGTTCTGTAGAGTACCACCCTCTCCCCAATGCTATTTAACATCTGCATGAAGCCGTTGGGCGATTTCACTATAACATCTGTATCAGGAGAAGTCACGCTCGTCCATTGTTTAAACTTGGTTGTGTGCTGGATGAGAGCTTACTGGAGGTGCTGAAGGTAAGTGGTTCCCAGGTCCAGATAATTAGTCAATTGCCTGTTTTGGATGGGGTTGCATGCCTCCTGAAGGAATTGGTTCATAGTCTAGGATCCCTCTCTGTCATTAGAAGTCCAGGTGACCTTTTACCAGCTTCAGCTAGTGAGGTGGATATAGCCATTTATGGACTGTGGTAACCTGACCACTTACATCAATATGCTGGTAACCTCCAGGCTGGATTACTGCAATGTCTTCTGTGTGGGGCTGCCCTTGAGGTTGACCCAGAAGCTGCAGCTAGTGCAGAATGTGGTGGCTTGACTGTGCACTGGAGCAGAATATCGCCATCATGTTATAGCAACATTGAAAGAATTGCACTGGGTGTCAATTACCGTGTTTCTCCTAAAATAAGACACCGTCTTATATTTTTTTTCGCTCAACAAAACACAGTATGGCTTATTTTCAGGGGATGTCTTATTTTAACCGCGTCGCATCGGTATGCTGCATAGCCACGCCTCTCCAGGCTGTTTTAATGGGAGGTACCACGTCACTATGGCTTATTTTCGGGGTATGGCTTATTTTGGGGGAACAGCTTATATTTCGCAAATGCATAGGAATCCTGCTATGGCTTATTTTATGGCTATGTCTTATTTTAGGAGAAACAGGGTAGTTCCTGGGCTATGTTCATGGTGCTGGTATAGGTGTATGAAGCCCTAAACAGCTGGGGGGGGGCAGGATAACTAAATGATCATATGAACCAACCCAGACCCTGCACTCATCATGTGAGGCCCTTTTTCATGCATCCCCTCCATGAGAGGTCTGGAGGATAGCAACATGAGAATGGGCCTTTTCTGTGGTGGCTCCCTATTTGTGGAATACAGTGGTACCTCGGTTTAAGAACAGCCCTGTTTACGAACTATTCGGTTTACGAACTCCGCAAAACTGGAAGTAGTGTCCCGGTTTGAGAACTTTACCTCGGTCTAAGAACGGAATCTGAACGGTGGAAGGGCACCAGCAACGGGAGGCCTCATTAGGGGAAGCGCACCTCGGTTTAAAAACAGTTTCAGTTTAAGAACGGACCTCCGAAATGGATTAAGTTCGTAAACCGAGTTACCACTGTAATGTATTTATCTTTCATTTTGGTTTTAATGTATCAATGCATGGTTTATTGTCTGTCTCTTTTTGGCTGCTTGGTTTTAAGTCATTTTGGGTTTCCCTGGACGAGATAAAGCAACTAACAAATTTAAATAACAATAATAATTGCCTCTATGATTTGTTTTTTATATTGAATATTCTCCATGCACGGTTTTGTTATTGTTTGTATGGTTCTGTGTTAGTTTGCACATATGCTTATGATAAATGAATAAAAAACTATAAAATAAAATAAAGTATTTCTCATCCTTTATATACCCAACTAACCATTGCATCCTGCAGGTACAATTCTATCCAGTCATTCTGCAGGGTGTCATGATCAGGCCTTCCCTGTGGTGGCAACTAACCTTTGGACAGACACAATTTACACTGTCTTTGTAATGACTGTTTCAAACTTTCCTGTTTCAACAAGTCTTTTAAGTTGAGATTTTTATCCCAGCCGCTGTTTTTATTGGATTCGAAATTGTTTCGATGTATGCAATTGTTTCAGCTGCTCTTATATGTGTAACTTTTAAAAAATTGTTTGAACTGTTTTTATACAAGCAATTGCATGAGATACGTTTTTATTGTAATGTGGAATTGCTTTGAGAAGTTCATAGGAAGAAATTAATAAATAAAATAAAATAACAACACTGGTTTAAAACAAGAAACTTCTATCAATCTGCATCAGCCAAAAGTAGACATCATTCAACAAAAGGATCCCATTAAATAGTTGTCCAACATAGTTTTATTATAATCATATGAAACATGATCTCAAAATAGGTTATTAGAAATGAAAAGGGAGAATCATTTCTGTTTTCCTCAGCCACTACTCCCTGCCACATACAAAAATAAAAAAAATATCAGAAATATTATGCCACTGAAAACCTTTGTGCTTATTAAGGAAAAGCAAATAATAAATTAGTGATCATCATTAAAGTGTCAGATTCCCCATGCAATAAATCTGATCAGCTAGAGCAGGGGTAGGCAACCTAAAGCCAGTGGGCCGGATGCGGCCCAATCACCTTCTCAATCTGGCCCGCGGACAGTCCAGGAATCAGCATGTTTTTACATGAGTAGAATGTGTCATTTTATTTAAAATGCATCTCTGGGTTATTTGTGTGGCATAGGAATTCGTTCTTTTTTTTTCTTTCTTTCAAAATATAGTCTGGCCCACCACATGGTCTGAGGGATGGTGGACCGGCCCATGGCTGAAAAAGGTTGCTGACCCCTGAAATAGAGCAAATGAGATCTTACACACACACACACACATCTTTGTAGTTTATCAATCCAAGTATACTATGCAGTGTTTCCTGGATCTCTTTGGAAGGGAAAACGGGTGATTTAAGAGGTGATGTTTCTTTTTTTTAGGATGGATTTATTCACATCAGTTGTCAGGTTTATTAGGTAATAGTGGCTCATAATTCAGAATTAGAATTTTGTTAGTCAAAAGTGCCTGCTAATTGTTCATCGGATTTATGAGACACTTTGAAGCATGCAAGCAGCTTTGTACTAGATTCTAAGATTTCATTAATGAATGTGCAACAGCTGGCAAGTAAGGAAGTTCAGACTGGTTTCCATTGTGTGAGACACAAACAACAGGAATTTGATTTCAGAAAGGCTTTTGATAAAGTCCTCCATGATATCTTGTAGAGAAGCTGGTAAAATGTGGGCTGGATAGATAACTGTTAGGTGGATTTATAACTGGCTGACTGACCAAACTTAAAGAGTGCTCACTAATGGTTCTTCATCATTCTGAAAAAAATGTGACAAATGGGGTGCCACGGGGTTCTGTACTGGGTCCATTGTTCAACATCTTTAAAAACAACATGGATTAAGGAACTGTCACAAAACTCATCAAATTTGCAGATGACACCAAACTGTGAAGAGTAGCTAATGCCACAGAAGACAGAATCAGGATTCAAGATTATTTTAACAGATTGGAGAACTGGGCCAAAACTAACAAGTTCTACAATTAGGCAGAAATAACCAGCTGCACTGACATAAGGTGGACACATAGGTTGCCAGTAGTGCACGTGAAAAGGATCTAGGGGTCTTAGTAGACCATTGGGCTGCATCAATGGAAGTATAGTGTTGAGATTAATGGAAATCATAGAACCACTTTGTTCTGCCTTGGTCAGACCACACCTGGAGTATTGTGTCCAATTCTGGGTACCACCATTTAAGGCGGATATGACAAGCTGGTTTGTGTGCATAGGAGGGCTCCCAAGATGATAGAAGATCTGGAAACCGAGCTTTATGAGGAATGGTCGAAGGAGTTGGGTATGTTTAGCCCGGAAAGAGGAGACTGAGAGGAGATATGAGAGCCATCTTCAAATATCTATAGGGGCGTCACATGGAAGATGGAGCAAGCTAGTTTTCTCCTGCTTCAGAGTAGGACCTGAACCAATAGATTCATGTTACAAGAAAGGAGATTCCAACTAAACATAAGGGAGAACTTTCTGACAGTAAGAACTGTTTGACAGTGGAATGGACTCCCTCAGAAGGTGGTGGACCCTCCTTCACTGGAAGTTTTTAAGCAGAGGTTGGATGGCCATGTTTCTGGGATGCTTTAGTTGAGATTCATGCATTGCAGAGGGTTGGATTAGAGGACCCTTGGGGTCCCTTCCTACTCTACAAATTCATGATTCTAACTGACCCCAAAACCATTGCAAGATATTAATATTTTTACTGAACATGAAAACAATAACTATACTTGGACTTTTTCAACCCTTGGACTATGACTAGTTCTTGTAAGCCACACGACGTTTGTGGGGATCTTGTATCATCATTCAACTCAACAATGAATCTTGAGCTGGTGATAATGATGAGTTGATGGAGGGGGACATAACTCAGTGCCAGACCATGTCCTCCCCCCCCCCAAGTAGTGCCCCTTCTCCCCGTTAAGGTATTGTCTTTGGCAGGCCTCCAGCAGCACCAACACCTGGACATGGAGCCAGTAATAAATACCTGGCTGGGATGGGGTAACCTTTGGTGGGCTAGATGCACATGATTTGTCCCCTACTATGGTGCTTGACTTTTAAAAGGTACCATGGTAGCAGGGATAAAGCCCCAGGCAAGTGACTGAGGCATCACTGCAGTGTTTTATCCTGGGGAAAGCTTTACATCTTGATTTTGTCTTAAAAAAAATATTTTAAAGATTCAAAAGAAATTTTTTTTTTTACACACACGTTTACATTAAATCATAGTCCTTGAACCCCTGGACTTTCCTCCACTTGGCTTCCAAAATTTAGCTTCCTTTTTTAACTGCATCTAATTGCATTTATCCAAATCATTATACTTCATTTTTATCCTTTGTTGTTGTTTTAAATTACAAGTGCCATGTCAATCCTGCTAATGATTTTAGATTTTTATAGTGTTCTTTAATATAATCTATAAAGTTATGGCACTCTCTATTAAATTTGTTAACCTCTTGGTGCCTGATCTTCTCGGTCAGCCTTGCCATCTCTGCATAGTCCACCATCTTCATTATCAATTCTTCTTTCGATGGGGCTCTTTCTTTGTTCCATTCCCAGGGCAAATAACATTCTTGCCACTGTCATTACATACATAAACAGTACTTTCTTATCCTTTGGTAATTACTGAAAAAAATACATCTTGATTTTGTCAATGGTGTTGCCTCTTTATACCAATGGCTGGTATAAAGAGGCCCCAAGTAACTGGGCTACTAGAAAATACTTCTCAACTGAACTACAGGTGTAAGGACGTTCAGTGGTTGCTCATGAGGAAAACGCCAGACGCAGAACTTTTAAACTAAGTCTTTTATTGTGCACAGCTATATACAGTGGAGCAAAAGATCAAACGTCCATCTCATCCCTCCGCAGGGTCCGGGAATGAGCTCTTCCTGTTCTTTGTCCAGCAAAAGAGGCGCGGGATTCTGAACCCCCGCCTCCCCCTTCCACGTCCTTCCTGTCTGCGCCCTCGGAGCGTGGGAACCTGACCCTGTTCCCCACTTTCCCCTCAGTGCTGAGGCTCTGCGATCCTCTCAGAGCCCCTGCACCGCCTTCCTGCCTCTGACTCCCCCTCCCCACTGGAGGAATGGTCGCTTCCGGCTGAGGAGGGGGAGGAGGAACTGGTAAACAGCTTCGGGGGTTCTCTATACTGCAAACGCTCCCGCGCTCCCACCAGCCGCGGGGAGGGGGGTTTCCTGACAACAGGTTTTAATTAACATGGCAAACAAGTTTGATGATTAAGAAAACATACTTCTGTTATGAAGAGTTACTACTACTAGGCTTATTTTGCATACATCTAAGCTTTCGTGTAACTGCTTATTTGTTAGTTTCTTTGCACTGTCTTTCCATCTGACCTCACTGCTTACTGCCACTCCCCTGGGAATAAAACTTCATGCATTTGAGGAAGCAGGACTCCTATGGCAATAATAAATATGTTAAGTCTTTGAGTTGCTACAAAAGTCTTGCTCGGTTTTGCTGTAACAGGCAAATGCGGCCACCCCTCTGGAAATCTCAGCTGGGAGATTTTAGCTTCTCACCGAAACCATGGAAACTGTCTTTATGACAATTTGCAATCCGATGTAATTGTTAATCCCCAGGGGAAGGCGGGGTATATTTCACAAACTAACAGATGCAGATCGAAACCCAAAAAAATCTTTTTCATCTTTCTCCTGGAGATAAAAGGGCAATTATTTTATTTCTAGCTAATGTTTGATGATGATGAGAATAAAAATTAAAAAGTGAACCTATCTGGAGATGGCTAGTGAGACCATGCACAGCTGGAAAAGAAGAGAGAACTCAAAGTGACAGCTGAGGAGGGATTTCCCCCCCCCCTTTGGCCTTTTATGAGACCCAAGAATATACTGCCACTTCATTACTCAGGGGCATGAGTTCAGTTAGGGTAACATGAGTTTGCTAAATGGTTTCGCAAACACTCTCATCAAATTATAGGGAAGGTGCAGAAGTGATTTCTGCTGATTGTCGTTCACCGGCTCCCTGCTGAGGAATCAGAGGCATTATCACCTTCTCTGTTCCCTGCAAGAAATATCTGGAGATGAAAAGGAGGGGCCTCGGGAAAGAGAGTTTCATAAGACATTTCCTGATCAAAATAAAGAGCTCTCTTAATGCTAATTCACATATTGTGTGTGTATGGGGACAACAACACTACTTCAATTCTGGTAATGCTGGTCTCAATCCAGCGCTCTGCAGCACCTCAGAAAACCCTGTTTTAACCTCTTCTCACCATAGCTGTCAACTTTCCCTTTTTTGCGGGAAATTCCCTTATTCCAGCGCCGTTTCCCATTGCAAAAAAAGGGAAAGTTGACAGCTATGGCTGTTTCCCAATGCAAAAAAAGAAGAAGGTTAACAGCTCTGCTTCTCACCCACCAGGCTGCCATTGTGCTTGATGTGCTGTTGTAAGACAAGATGCTCTAGCACAGCAGCACTGTGCAAAGCAGCATGGGACAGGGAAGGGGCCTAATGCTAAGAGCTTCTGAGCTCTATTCTAAGTCTCCTCAGTTATGTGGGTGTTGATTGAAGAGAGGCCCTTCTTAGCTGTCTCACCCTGTACATATATGCAGGGCTTTCCCCCCCCAGCCAGAACACAGTTCCAGCACCTCTCAGGTGGGTGCCATTGCCATTCTAAGAGAACAAGGAACGCATTTATGGTGAGTTCTGGCACCTCTTTTCTAGAGAAATAGCACTATGTATATGAAATACATTCCCAGGAAGGTTGGGGCTGTAATGTCCTTCCAGCACCAAGAAAAGTCCATTCTGTTTGTCCAGGTCTTCTGCCACATCAACTAGCTGGCTTTAATCTGTTACTTTTATTTTATTTTATTTTTGCTGGCTTTTAATGTGTGTTTGTTGCTCTGCTGCATTTATTCATGTTTGTGACTGCATTGTTCATGTTTTGATTTTACTTTATGATTTATTCGAGAGCTTGTGCTGAAGATCAGCATATCAATCTGCAAACAAACTTCTTTTCTGTAAGCAAAGTAGTCCTTGAGCTGCTTTCACTACTTTCCTCTCAAGTCAGGTTTCCTAATTTCCCCAGCATCAAAGGGTGCCATTGTTTCTAACATCATTGTTCTAAAAAGCACAATGGAGGAGAACAAAAGGGATAGAGCTCATTAGTACAGCACATGTTCTGAATGCAGAAAGTCCCAGGGTTTAGTCCCTGGTATTTCCAGTTTAAAGGAAAAAAGGATAGCTTTTGGGTAATGCAGTGGCTGAAAGCATGGTGGAGCTGCACCTGACCTCCCTCTGGCTGTGTTGTTGCTGCATACCAGGATGGAGGAGGACGGATGAGGTCAGCATGGTACAAATACAGCAGCAGGAGCACTGTACCGGCTCTGCCAGCACATTTGCACCATACCAGCCTCAGCACAGTCTCATCCCTGTCCCTGTCCATCCTGATCTGCAGCAGCAACTCAGCTGGAGGGAGGTGAGGTGAACAGCACAGCGCAGCCAACCACACTGTCTGCCACTGATGTGATGGAACCCACCATGTGGAACAGCCTTTTGGAAACAAAGCATGTGGTTTCTGTTCTATATTTCTGGAATATGATGAAGACTTTTCTGTTCACCCTGACATTTCCATACCAACCAATGCCTACTCTGTGTCACAACAAAACACTGGATCCCACATTTTTGTTGGGTCATAAAATAAATCCCACTTCTGCCTTTCGTACAAACGCTTGATCACTCATCTCTTTTAAACGATAGCAAATCGTCCATTTTTTTTGTTGTTTTCTTTAAGTCGATACTTATCTCGTTGCAAATGGATGTCTCCCTTTAAAAAGGAAAACATCTTTTGAACATTCTGCCAAACACAAATAAAAGAGCAGAGAGAGAGGGAGAATGTTGATTGGTAAGAAATGGAAATGGAATCTACAGGGGTCCAGAGCACACAGTAAAGTTTGATCTGCAAATGCATGACCTTCTGTGCGTTGAAAGAAGTGGTGAGATCAGGTAATTAGACTGACTGTTAGTATTCACAGAGCATATTAAATGACCTCAGTGACTATCCTTTATATTTTTCTGATCATACCGGGATATGTTATTTTAATATTGATATTCTAATCCATTAAGATGAGCTCTGCAACCTAGTACAACTACCATGCACAGAACTCTGCTCCTTTGATTTTGTTCATATAGGTAACAATTCACAAATGATATCTCTCAGTGCTGGTCTTAAATGGGACACTTCACTTGAGGATCTCATTCTGTTACTCCAGTGGACCAGATATCAGACAACCCACTAAGACAATGATTGTACGCCATCATGCTAAATCACAGTTTAGCGTGACAAGTATTGTGCTCTTGCTTGCCCTTTCCTTCTTATGCCATGCCTGTGAGAATGGAAACTGCCCCCTTATTTTCAGTAAACAATGGTTCAAGAGTGTCACCCGAGGCTTAAATTGTGGTTAATGTTAACCATGGTTTGTTAAAAAGAAAAGCAGTCCCACAATTCATGGTTTGAAGTTGACCCATTTCAAGCACACCATATTTAACATTAACCACAGTTTAATTACCCAGATTACATGGCAAAATGTGTTTAATCTAAAATGGATGTGAAAGCTTCCAAACATTTTCTTACAGCTACACTAGAGACAGAGAGGGGAATGGAGAGCGCATGAGTCAAGGTTTGCCCGGGCTCATTTTCAGCATTCCCAACCATAGTGTGATGTCCAAATGCAGCCTAAGTGTTACTTCTCTCCAAGTATACTTTCTAAGTCCCATCAGCCATAAGCATTGGCCATGCTGGGTAGACCTGGTGGCAGCTGGAGCCCAACAACATCAAGAGGATGAAAGCTTCCCCATCCTTGTTTGCCTAAGACAAGCAGAGGAGAATTCTGAAAGCTCTAATTGCACTCTGTCCCAGTGGTGCTCTAAACACAGCCTCAAACTAATATTTAAAAAGTTTAAAATAAACCCACAACTGCAAGCATACATATTGATTTTAAGATTTTAAGATTTTCAAAAATGGTGGATGTTGGTGAGCTCTGAGAACTGAATGATGAGCTGCCACCCCTTCTTTCTCTCAGGTGACAAGGAGCAGACATTCAGTAAAAAGGAGGTACTTAGAAAAGTCAGAGTATCTGCAAACCACTGTTCAAATGCCAATTTCAAGCTTGTATGCCCTTGTTACCTTCTTTGACTTCTCCAAAGTTTTAGCTCCCCAAGTTTCAGTGTTAATCATTCTGGGCTTTATTCCCCACAAGCTTTCAGAAAGAATATGGAGGCACCAATACTTCATTTTCTTGATTGCTTTATTGACCACTGTTCCATCGTTTACACTTGGGCAAAGAACGGCATAGCAGCTTGTTATTTTTAATTGAACAGCAAAATGCATTACCTTGATGTTGGGAATCAATGGCTAAAATTTAATTGAAACATTTAATATTCTAGTTACAGAAGCTCTCCTGCTAACAATAAGATTTATTTATTTATTTATTTTTTAAAAAAAGTCTGAACAGATAACAGGCTAAAGGGAAAACACAAACACACACAATGAAGCATCTTCCCCCAAAAGCAGCTGGCCAAGAAAGACCATTAAGAAACAGTGGATCTTAAGGCTATGTCTAGACAAGGCAGGAGTAGAGTAAATGAGAATGATAACTGTATTTCAGGACCTTGTTTTCTTATTACTGGCTTTGCTCTCAGGTCCCAATGTCAGACTCAAAGAAAAGTTTATGCAGACTATTGGCTCATTGGGCTATCTACCATCACTGCACTTTTTCCATGAGACTGCTGCCCTCCATATGTTTTTGAACTATGGCCATGCTGTCTGGCAGTAAAGGGTATTGTACTCCAAAACATTTGGAGGGCACCAGGTTGGTGAAGGCTACTTTAAGCAATCTCTGCTTCAGGATCACAAACAAGGATCATGTACAGGATCCCCAAAGATAAGATAAAAGCTCTCTTTCTGCAAACATCTCAAAGGGATTTGATGATTGCAGCGGTTGGTGACAACCAAGCTTTTCATTCCAAGTTCTCTGCTAATGGAACCTATGCTAGAGGAAGGTTTTGAAAAAAGAAGTTGAAGGTCAAAGATGCTCCACTATGCCTGATTTCGCCACTAAGATCCCATTATCACGGCCCAGATACTGTTGCTGCTTTGGGATCCTCCTCTCCATGCTTCAGAGGGGACTTCCAGGCTGAAACTTGACAGTTGCATGATTCTTGTGCATATTCTGGAATAGCAGTTACTCCAAGGGTAAGAGCTCTCCCAAAATATTTTATTCAACTATATGCCATTGTCTCTCCCAGCTTTCAGTCACATTATATTTAGCTTTATTGTTTCCCTAATAGTGGTCTCCACACCTCAAATTATTTTTTCTTGGACCCACTCATTTCCAGGCAAGCAATCTGTGTCCTGTTCTGGTCCTATGGCAAGGCTATCTCAGCACCACGGAGAGCTCCTAGTGCTCAACTTGTTCTGATTAGGCTTGGAAGTGAACTGAGTTATTTTTGAGCCCTGGTCTCCAGTTCTCCCATCCTATATTCTACCATCGCTAGCCCATCTCTCCCAAGATCACCCTGCCTTCTGGAGAACTATAGCCTCTTAAAGAGTGGGCCTTCTAGCCTGACAATGGGTACTTCTCCTGCATTCTAGATGCACTCCCTCTGTCAATGGACTGTAGGAGAACTTGGTCCCTCATACCCACAAAAATATGCCTATGAGGGCACCTATGAGTCCTGGAGATGTGACCTCTGGTTCATTGGGCTGCTACCTGTCAGCCTCAGTGGTCTCCTGATCACAAAGGAGCCAGAAATCTAGCCTGGTTCCTTATACGGCAGCACTGTGACGTCTGACTCTGTGTCCTGGGCTGGATCTAGACACATCAAAGAAGTGTTTCAGGAAAATGTATTGTATACTCTGTATGAGAAATCGCATTTGCAAGAACGGAACTCCACATCACCATCTGGTGCCAGTGTTTTAATGCATAAAGGTCAAGGTAAAGGGACCCCTGACACTTAAGTCTAGTCGCAAACGACTCTGGGGTTGTGGTGCTCATCTTGCTTTACAGGCCGAGGGATGACTAAGCCGCTTCTGGTGAAACCAGAACAGTGCACGGAAACGCTGTTTACCTTCCCGCCGGAGTGGTACCTATTTATCTAGTTGCACTGGCATGCTTTTGAACTGCTAGGTTGGCAGGAGCTGGGACAGAGCAATGGGAGCTCACCCCGTTGTGGGGATTCGAACTGCCAACCTTCCGATCAGCAAGCCCAAGCATATACAACGCATATACTGTAAAACATTTTTCTTTACCAATCTAGCTGAGTTCCTGGTGACTACAGGAATCTGGAGTCCTGACAGTCTAAAATAATTTTCTTTCTGATGTAGGAGTGAATAACTTACTTTTAAGCACTTGGAAAAAGGTAGCTCCCACCTCTGTCCCTCCGTAATTCATGCACTGGGCACCAGTATGAACCTAGAACTCCCTGACCGATTGTGCTCCATAAGATTAAGATTAGAATATTCATTCAACCATGAATGCCTTGTCAACCTATAAAATGGCCTTTAAAAAAGTTTTTAAATGCAGTTAGCTGCTACACTGAAAGCAATTAGATCTGTTTAGATATAAGATTACCTGAGGATTTTTTAGAAGTGCCAACAATTTCAAAACCCGTATTACTTACTGCATGTTATCTGTTTTAAATTAAAAATGACTGCCTCCCAGGAATCTCATAAAGCATATTTCATATTTAGTGACAGGTTCCAATCCAAGGCCTGGTGTGGCTAGAAAGAATAGCAAATAGCCAAGTGCTTCTGTCATGCATCAATCTTCATGATGATTTTATTCATCCAACAATAAAATGAGCCCATTTATCAGGGCGGCTGTAAATTACTAGCATTTCAGTTTTTCTTCATAGGTTTTTGCTAGGAGACAGCTGTTCTGCTCTCTTTTCTTCTGACTGAGATGTGAATCAGAGAGAACAACAGAAAGCAAAGCAGAAAGTTCTGTTGCCTTGCCATCACCCAGTTTCTGTCAACTAAAGATTCCCAACAAATCCTAATGTAACCATCAATTATTTAAAAAATAGTTTTTCTTTCAACATGTGCTGATTGTATGCTTTGCCAAATAGTAGTAGTGGTGGTGGTAGTACTAGTTGTTGTTGTTGTTGTGAACATTACTATCATTTCTGTAGAAGTGGGACCTGCAACACAATTCCCCTCTCCCACTTCTCTATCCTCCTTCCTATCTATACTCTTTGGCAATTGAAGAAACTGTGCCCTATTTTTTCTGTTTGGAGGGTTCCCTACTAAGAGTTTTTCCCTCCCCCTGCAATACCTGAGGGGGAGGAGGGGAGGTCCACTGGGCCAGCTGATACCTTTTTATTTTGTGTGGGGGATGCCATTTAGACAACATAAACAGCAGCACTCACAGCCTGAACATAATGGTACTTTACAGAACAACAGTATGACAGGTATCTGTTCTGAGGATCTTACTACAGTACTACATTAAGATAGAAGAGAAGGAGAGACAAGAGTATCAAGAGAAAAATGTGAGAATTCACAGTGGCACCTAATTAGACTTTGTTTTTGAATAATCACAACACACATGCAACACACATATAAACACAACAGGCCTATTAGGTGAGAGAAAGGTAGTGAGATCATGCCTTGTTCAAGGCCATCCCACTGAACAGGGTTTGTAAGAAAGATTAGATGGTTTATTGTACAAATGTCCAATCTCCCCAATTACTGCCCCATATTGGTCCCACAGAAAGCAAGATGGAAAGAATGAAATGAAAAGAGACCAGGATCTGTTTAGTGAGAAGAGTGAATAGTAACAGAGAGTGGGTGGGGGACAGAAATTGTACACCCCTCTTCACAGTCCCTCTTCTTTCTCTGAAATCACCAATTTGTTTAAAGAAAAAGATGTGGGCAGACTGTAGACAATGATCCAATAGCAGGACAACTTCTAGTATTCCAAATGGCCCTTGGTGGATAATTGCAAAGAATGGATTGATCCAGATAGAAGTGCATGTGCAATGCATTGATCCAACCAGATACTTTTCATATGAAGTGCTTTGTGTTAGCAGGAGCGTCCTACTCTCGTATAGGACCCTGGCAGAGACACATGCCTGACTGGCATGTTCTCTCCCTCCTGCATGAGAGTAGGCCATACACCGTCATATAATAGATAACAATCCCATGACTGCAGACACAGGGAATGAATCTCCAACACTTTGCTGGAGCAGTGCATTCTGTGCAAGAGTCTCAGGAACCAGCAAGTGCTAGGTGATTGACTGGTCAACTGATCACTTACTTTAAATGTAAAAACCCACTGGTGGACCACCGCTATAAAAATAAATAGAAGAGAACATGAAAATATGAAGCAACCCAGCACTTCATATAAAGATTCACAATATAAAAGAGTACAAGAGAGCTGTTTGCTTTTTTAATGAATCCTCCCAATAGCCTTTTTTTTTTAGAAAATAAATGAAATACTATTAACGCCCCCCCCCCCCCAAAAGCTGTGAAATAAATGAGTGAGCAAATGGTATCAATACTGGAGAAAAAGATGTGTGATGGTATCCTGCGCCATTATTGGCCATCTGAATATATTTCTATACTTCATCTGCCCTTTCTTACGGTTGTGTGTTAGAATTCATGATTGTGTGCTAGGATGTAGGATCATTTGCAGCAAGTCAATAGAAAATATACCAACATGATATAAACAGGCTTCAGGAGGGTGGGCAGAACTGAAATGTCATTACTGTGAAAACAGAACATAATTGTCAGTGGAGTGACTGACAGTAAGTTCTGGAAATAATACCAATTCTTTAAAGCAGGTAGTAAGGTAAAGGTAAAGGACCCCTGGACGGTTAAGTCCAGTCAAAAGCAGGTATAGATGATTGGCTGCCTCTAGGCCAGTTATAGCCTTGAAGCAATTTCACCCTGGCCCCTGGTGGCCCTATCAAACACGTTTTACAGTTGTAAGGAATGGAAATTCCAGCTATAATGTCCCATCTATCTTTTGGATTTTGCATGTAATCTGTAATGTGCCATATTTTGTCGATTATGCTATGCCACTGGGCACTCATGCTCAGGGTCAGCAAAAGGATTGAGCAAGCCTTTGGCAAAGTACCCTCTAGAGGAATCACTCCTATACGTTTGGGCTCCCAGACATGGCCTTACTTCGCTGTGGCAGAAACATACAGTCATTTTAATTTCCCACAAGGTCACCAGAGCAGCACAGCTCAAGGGCATGGCTCTCCAGATTCTTCTGGACTACAAATTCAAGGGAGTAAAGAAAGGATGTAGCTCAGTGAGAGATCATCTCTTTTGCAATGCAGAAGGTCCCAGGTTCAATCCCCCACATCTCCAGGTAGGGGTGGGATAGAACACTCTGCTTGAAACCCAGAAGAACTGCTACCTCCTGTGTAGACAATACTGAGCTAGATGGATAAATGATCTGACCCAGCAGAAGGCAGCTTCCTATATTCCTATGGAGAACTAGACTTTTGCCAGAATGAGAGCCCTCTCCTTTATGCTTCAAATTGAAAGAGTGAGGAGAGGGGAGGAAGGAAGATTGCTGGCTAAATCAAGCTGTTTGAGTGTTCCATATATATATGGTAGGGAAAAGAGCAATACTTTCAAGGGTATCATTGAACACACAAACAAAATAAAAATTGGATTCATGGTTTTGGTTCAGTTTTATCTGCTTCTTGCAAGAAAGCTGAAAATCTGACTTGGGTCACATGCACACCATATATTTTAAACAGTCTCATGCCATTTTAGCTATTGTCACTTCCCCCAAAGATTCTTGGGAACTGTAATTTGTGAAGGGATGCTGAGAATTGTTAGGAGACCCCTCACAGAGCTATAATTCCAAGTACCCATAACAAACTACTGTTCCCAATTAATGGTACACACTAAAAAATATTCCTTGCCACTTGACATAACATTTTCTCATCACCTCCTTCATTATCCATCATGACAACTAAAAGATTTGAGACAACAAAAGGTACAGTGGGCTAAAATTAGCAACCAGTGCCTACTAATGCTCTCTTCCTAAGCCAGCCTAGATCTGTTGAGAGACAAGTGCATTTTTATTCTTAGGTTGAATAAAGGTTCCATCCCACACAATTGCAATGCGATGAGTAAGCCATAATCATGAAAGCATAACCTGAGTTTTGTTTTTTGCTGAGCCCTAAATGTGTAATGTCATCAAAGTTCATCAGAGCTGAAAGAGCAGTACTATCAGTCCACCTTAACTTTGTGGCCACACAAGTGAATGGTAACACACTAAAGTGGAGAGATTTACCTAGTGTTATATTCCATTTCTTTACAGTATTCATGCCGCTGTCCTAAATAAATTGGGTATTGTAGAACAGAAGCCATACTCCTGCTTTTGGAGGAGTGACACCCCAGATCCACGGACAGGAACAGTTGGGGAAGGACTAAGGAAGTTAGAGTGGTATTTCATGCTAGGTAAAAGGCATGAAGTTCACGAAGCAGGACTTGGACTTAAAATCTTCAAGTGTGCAGGAGAAGGCACACCCTGTTCCTCCAGCAGGAAGTTCTTGCTGGCACGGCAAATGGGTAATGTAGACCCATTATCATTCTAAGACTGCCCTACATCCCTCTAGGTTTCCTTACCACCACCATCCCCTATGGGACAGAGAAGGCATGGCAACACATGGGTGACAAGGAATACAGTGGTACCTCTAGTGACAGTCTTGATCCGTTCCGGGGTGCCGTTTGCACCCCGAAAAGTCCGCAACTAGAGAGCCGCTTGTGTGCAAAAGCGCAGCGTGATAGAGCGCTTCTGCGCATGTGGCAAAACCCAGAAGTATACACTTCCGGGTTTGCTGCATTCGTATCCTGAAAAAAAAACGCAACGGGAGACTGACATAACAAGAGGTATGACTGTAATGGGATAACTTACAGCGCACATTCACAGTTGACTTGGTCCCAGGACTATGCCCTGAAGACACATGATGTGCAACTTGTTGAAGCTAAGAAGGTTTGAGTCTTCTCAGTACCTAGATGGGTGACTGCCCAGGGACCCCATTTTAGCAACTTTCAAGTTTCATGATGGAGGAGAGGCAGGATATAAATGTAATGAACAAATATGTGGGTAATTTCAAGCTGTGTCCCCATTCTGCTGAATTCTGTGCTGTTTTGTATGACTCCTCTACACAGCCATCTGGCAACAGTGGTTGTTTCAGACATAATAACTACAGCCTATTCAGTACATTGGATTCAGGGGATGTAGTTTGCAGAATCCTGTTGCATATGGAAGCCTTTGCCAATGTTGTGGATTGCAAATTCATCATTTCCAGGCTGCACAGCCATCTGTTACAGTCCAAAGAATCGAGAGGGGTCAAGATTCACAAAGACCCAGCATGGGTTTCTAAAAAAACAAATCATGCCAGATGAATCTCATTTCTTTTTCTTTCTTTTTTTATAGAATTACAATCTTGGTGGATCAGGGAATGCTGTGGATGTAGTGCATATTGATTTCTGCATGGATTCTGACAAAGTCCCCCAATATATTCTTGTGGGAAAGCAGGTAAAATGTGGGATGCATGAGATTATTGCTAAGTGTATTTGTAGCTGGTTGATTGACTAAACCCCAAAAGTGCTCACTAATGGTTCCTCATCACACTGGGAAAAAGTGACAAGTGGGATGCCATAGGTTTTCATCCTGGGTCCATTGTTGTTCAACGTCTTTATAAAGACATTGGACTTGGGTGAAGAAATTGAGGGGATGCTCATCAAATTTGCATATGACATCAAACTGGGAGGGGTAGCTAATACAGAATAGTGATTCAAAAAAACCTTTGGAGAACTGGGCCCAAACTAACAAAATGAATTTGAATAGAGACAAATGTAAGGTTCTACACTTAAGTAGAAATAAGTGTAGCTAGCTGTACAAATATAAGATAGGGGGCACATGGCTTGCCTGTAGTATATGTAAAAAAGGGGTCTTAGTAGACCACAAGTTTAACATGAGTCAACAGTATGATACAGCAGCAAATTAAGCTAATGCTATTCTAGGTTGCATCAATCAAAGTCTAGTTTCCAGATCAAGGGAAATATTGTACCATTCTATTCTGCCTTGGTCGGATCATACTTAAGAGTACTGTGTCCAGCTCTGGGCACCACAATTTAAGAAGGATATTGACAAACTGGAATGTGTTCAGAGAAAGGTGACCAAGAGGACCGAGGGTCTGGAAATCAAGCCTTATGAGGAATGGTTGAGGGAGCTGGGTATGTTTAGCCTTGATAAGAGGAGATTGAGAGGTGACATGATTGCCCTCTTTAAATATTGGAAGGGCTGTCACATGGAAGACAGAGAGAACTTGGTTTTTGCTGCTCTAGAGGTTAGGACCCTAACCAGTAGATTCAAGGTATAAGAAAGGAGATTCCGATTAAGCATCAGGAATAATGTTTGACAGTGGAATGTACTCCCTTAGAAGGTGGTAGACACTCCTTCTTTAGAGGCTTTTAAGCAGAGGTTGGATGACCCTCTGTCATGGATGCTTTAGTTGAGATTCTTGCACTGCAGGCAGTTAGATTAGATGATCCTTGGAGTCTCTTCCACCTCTACAGTTCTATGAAATGATGGCCTAGGGATTGGGACAGTAGACCAGGTGGTTGAAAGAACTGGGTATCTGAATCCAGGCTTTCTTATTTAAAAATGTTGTACAACTGAACATGCATATGGGCACATTTTAAATAGAGGTTTCTATTCAGGTGAAATGTGTTTTCATTGTTTTCTAAACAAAAATTGTTGCGGGGTGAACACCAGCAGGTGTGAGTATGGAGGTGGAATAACCAATCTGTCATGTGTGAAATCCTGAACTTTAAATCTCTCTCTCAGATTATATGAGCCTATATTGGCGTGAGTAATGGTGCATTTCTTTTTCCTATGCCCATAAGCATCAAAGTCACTAAATCTTCATAATATAGTTGTTTGCCAGAAGAACGCATGCCGGCCAGCTAACTGAAATGATAAAATAGGGATGAAATTATAGAAGCAGGGGAAAATACAATGAGAAACTAATTTGAATTATGTTTGATAGGGAACATTCACTGAGCATTTTCATTGCAGGGATATTATGTTCAATCCATTTTGAATCTGTAGCAAGCAAAGTACAAAGACCAGCTTCTGCTACTGCGATGCTACTTTGATGAACATCAAATTAGCTGGAACACACAAACTACAAATAATACAGCCTTGTCACTTTGCAGTTGCTCACTCCAACTTAGTTTAGTCTAGTGGAAAAGGTACAAGTCTTGTTTACAAAACAGAAAGCATTGAAAAGGAGAAGGGGTTACTGCTGTGGGTCTTGAACTGAGAGTCCTGTGGGTCAGAAACTGTTTCCCTGTGACCTGTTTGCTGTGTCACTACTAATGCTGCTTGAAGGAGAATCTGCAGACAATTAAAACTGGAACTCATTCACAGCAGCTGAGAATCCTCCTGACTCGGGGGATTAGATGGTACAGTACCAAATACGAAGATGACAATGACAACGACAACAACAACAACAACAACATGCAACATGCAACCAAAGTCCACTAAAAAGAACTTCAAATAACATCCAAAGTAAGTTTCTGTCAGTCTTCTAAAAATGGTGATCTGTCAGTGCCAGATAAGGGACCATAGGTAAGTGGTAGAGCACACATTTTGCATGCAGGGAGTCTCAGGTTCAATCACTGGCATCTCAGTAGGGATGCAAAAGGCCTCTGTCATTTTCCACTCTGGGGAACTACTGGCAGTCGGAGTAGACAATGTTAAATTAGATGGATTAATGACATGACTCAGTATGGCCAAATTGTCATCATGCTGCTAAATGAGGGCAATGGATCCAAAGGCAGCTCAGCCCTGTGCCAGTTAAGTTCCATTTTGGTACTCTCCACTGTCTGCCACTTGCACACATCCCACTGTTCAACAGGTGGAAGAGGCATCACTCCATAGGTGGTGGCCAGCTGCAGTCTAGCAGAGCTGTGTGGAGGGGCACCTCTGCCTAATCCAACCCCTCCTCCCTGCCTGGCACGAAGGTGGTTTGAATTGCTTTGCCAGACTGTAAGTATGTGGGCAGGGATTGTCTTCTTCTTAATCTGTGTATAGCACTTATAGTAAATTTTAGCCTGTTCGAATCATTGTTAATCATCGCAATCTTTTTCAGGCCTTGCTTTGTGCCTGTCATACGACGCAGAATACTCAGAAAGCAAAAGCAAAATATGGCTGACAAGAGTGTAGCAATTGTTTTACTGAACTAATGTAATTCACCCTAAGATTATCTTTAATATTTTCTGAGTGCAGTAATTTGTGTGAAACGGCAATCAATTTGCTGCAGTAATTGGTGGATGACTGCCTCTTATGCATCATTTAGAGCTTGAGCTAACGGGCCCACTTTGTTTTGCCCTTTCCAACTAATGCACATGGCTCACATAACTTAGCACACTGTGATGGAAGAAGCAGAACAATGCATTTAATTCCCATGCTGAAATTTAACTCTATTGGTAAAATAATTATTTTGAGGGGTGGCAAAAATTCCCATCAACCCAGTATTGACAAATATAAGCCTGATGGTGCAACAGTCAGTAGAAAAGTTTCACATTATTTTGGTCAAATTGTAGAATAACGTCATAGTTTTTTGCTTTGCTCTTTCTTCTAAATAGTAGCCAACGGACTGTAAGTCAAGAGCAAGAGAAGCCAAAAGAAAGTATATACAGTATATTTTATTTCAAGAGGAAAATCTGATTCTGCTTACCAGCACTGTCACTACACGTAGAACCACCCCACGCATGTTATTCTCCAGCCTTCTGTCTGTTAATGAGCCGTTGAGACCGGTGACAGGATTCCAGCAGCCCAGCTGAAACACAGAAAAAGATGTGTCACTCTGTTGATCATGAAATATGAGCAGTTATTAATGTTTAAAGTAGTGATGGGGAAACCTATCAGCCTTGAAGTATGGTTGGACTCCAACTTCCATCAGCCCCAGCCAGCATGACAAATAGTCAAGGATGATGGGAAGGGTAGTTCAACAAGTTTTCCATTCCATGATTAAAAGAGAATATGCTTTGGTTATTATATACACAAAAAACCCATCTCCTATCATCAGTGAAGCAGAAAAGGATACTGACAAGATTACTTCTCCTCTATGAGCCTGTCCACAAATTATTTACAGAGGACATAGACAACATGGTGTCCTCCAGATATTGTGGACAGCATCTCCCAGCATAGGTTTGGGTTATTTATTTATTTATCCTTGGCTATTATTTACGCTGGCTGGGGCTGGTGGGAGTCATAATTTACAATGTCTGTAGAGCACCAGGTTGGATAACCTTGATCACTAGAGAATTTCTTAATTATCCTAATGCCATGTTAGGTTGGCAGAATGGAGAGAACCTACCGTATTCTCTGGCTTCTCCTATAATCTTGAAATCACTGCCCATCTCACCACTTCTTTGTTTTATGAATACTTTTATCCTTGAGAGGCCAAACCGAATACTAGTGGGCCTTTTCACTGCAACGTTAGCTGAGTTGTGTTTGTTAAACAAAAAATAATTTAATAATTCTGAATGAGTAAATTGATTGATTTTTTCCCCCTGAGGTTTTTCAGTGTCTTTTACTGCTGTTTATAGTTGTTTTTACTTACAAGTTTTAAACTGTCTGCAGGCTTGTTGTCCTGAGTGTTTCATTGTATTTTGTGGCTTATTTTGGATTCTGTAAAAGCTGGGATAAAACTGTTTTATACACAGATATGTCCAGGGGTGTGTGTGTGTGTGTGTGTATACACCCATTCTGAGCATCAGTCAATATTGTAAGGGACCAACAGTAATATACATAACAGAGATGGGATTTAGTGTGGACTTGGAAGCCAATGAGGAACATTAAAACAGGGATGGCGAGGTTCTGGCCCATGAACCAAATGTTGCTCACCAGGCTTCTTAGTATGAAAGTTGAGACTATGAGGAATTTCAGTGCTACCCTCATAGATCATTTTTCAGGGATACTTTTTGACATTTGCTCTAGCAACAACTATTCTAGAAAAAGAGTAGTGCACATCCCTTTAAACTGAACTCGCCATTATATGTAGCCATTTCTACAGCAACCTTTTGGGAAATGCTATCCACCGCTGGCCTGTTGCTAAAATGATAAAATTAATGTCTTCTTGCAGATAGGTCACTTTCAGGTTCTTGTTCAGCCTCCCCCTGAAGTTAATGGAGACTTCCTAATTGGTTTAGAATCATCAGAGGAAATCATATGTATTAATAATGTAATTTTTATTCTTTATAAGGTGCCTTCGACACTAGGGTATATGAAATGCATGGAACTGCATCTTAATCATCCTTGGCTAGCAGAACATAAGATGCAGCCAAACCCCTTTATCCAGTGTTTGCAACAGTAGGATACTTTTCAGCAACCTATGAAGGAAATGAGTGCATGGAGAAGTCCATCTATAATCTACAAGAGCTAAGAAAGCTTTCAAAGTGGGATTAGAAGGACAAATGAAGTGCATAGGAATGGCCTAGAGATCTAATCAGCTCCATTGATGGGAGCCTGAATTAGGAAGTTTTTTTTCCTGGCCCTCTAAAAGAAGTTCAAGGGGATACTGAAACAATTTACTCATTAATAAGGAGGTCTGGTGTTTGACAGACCCACAAGATGCCAGGTACAAAATTCCCAAATAAGACTGAAGAATTAGAGTTTATCCACATTTATCTTTTCCCCTGCTCTTTCCAGGCACAGAGCTGCACTTAAAAGCTCTGAATGTGGGATGTTGTGTTTTGTTTTGTTTTTTTGCCTCTGCAAAAACCTGCTTTTTGCAATTGGAGCAAATGTCAATTTGGGCTTTAAGCAGATTGCCGTTTGCTCTGACTGAGCTTTAAAAAGTGGGATTTTGCAGGAAAAGCTCCAGAGCAAAAATGGGTGCCTGGAAAGAGTTGAGGAAAGGGAAGTGTGGATAAACCCTTAGTTTCGGCATGAGTTGCTAAGATGGCAATGTTCAGCCTTCACGGTTGGAGGCAATATGCCCCCGAGTGTCAGTTTTTGGGAATCACAAGTGTGGGGAGAGCACTCTTGTGCTCAGGTCCTTCTTGTGGACTTTCTATAGGCAGCAGCAGGCTGCCACTGTGGGAAATGCATACTCATACTGGATGAGATGGCCTGATCTAGAAGGCTCTTATATTCTTATAAACAGATGGCCTTCTCGGTAGTGGCGCCCGCCCTGTGGAATGCCCTCCCATCAGATGCCAAGGAAATAAGCAGCTATTCTATTCTTAAAAGACACCTGAAGGCAGCCCTGTTTAGGGAAGTTTTTAATATTTAATGCTGTATTGTTTTTAACACTCGATTGGGAGCCGCCCAGAGTGGCTGGGGAAAGTCAGCCAGATGGGCGGGGTATAAATAATAAATTATTATTACTGTATATTATTATAACTGTGTGCTTAGAGGTTAAACTCACATCAGTTCAGTGGTACCTCGGGTTACAGATTCTTCGGGTTACAGATGCTTCAGGTTACAAACTCCGCTAACCCAGAAATAGTACCTTGGGTTAAGAACTTTGCTTCAGGATGGGAACAGAAATCATGCGGCGGCCTCAGGTTAAGAACAGTTTCAGGTTAAGAACGGACATCCAGAACGAATTAAGTTCTTAACCCGAGGTACCACTGTAATCAAAAGAATTAGTGAGTTGCTGAGCATTCCGCTATTAGCATCCTAAGATTTCTGGTGCTCTAATTGCTGAAGCAAAAAAAAAAGACGGGATGATGTATTGGTATCATCTGATCATGAAGAAGGCTTGGTTCACACATGCAGGGTTATCACTTAATGATGCAGTGATGACTTACATGAGCATAATGAACCTTTACAGATAAAATAGCTCAGAAAGAGATTTCATGTCACCTCAAATGCAAAGCTTTCTAATGCATACTATTCATATAGCTATTGAGCTGCCAGTCATTCAATATAGATTCGCATCCAGTGCAGACCCTCCATGTGTCCCTAATTTTCAGGGACAGTACCGGATCTACTGAAGCCATCCTGGTTTCTTTTTTCTTTACAAAATATATACACATTACAAGACATATACGAAGAAAAAAAGAAAGAAAAGAAAGAAACAGAAACATATACAAAAAAGAAGAAAGTTACATTGACTTCCACCGTTGCACATCACTACTCATGTCCAAATTAAGATTTTTTTTTATCTGTCATTTTTTCATCTGACACCCTTTAATACATATTCTGATATCATAAATCTACTCTAAACATAACCAAAATCCATCATTTGTTCCTTGTCTATTTAAATACTCATTAAAGCATTTCCATTGTTTTTGAATTATATTTTTCGGTTTTTGTCTTATCAGATCACCAATCCTGGTTTCTGATTTGATCCTAGAATGTCTTGCTTTTCCTTAGGACGTCCCTATTTTCATCAGAGAAGTGTTGGGGAGGTATGGAGTCATGTGATCCCCAAGCCAGGGAGATAAGTAGCTATACAATCTTTATAAGACATCTGTAGGCAGCCCTGCATAGGGTAGGTTTTTAATGTTTAATGGTTTGTTATGTTTTTATATATGTTGGAAACCACCCAGAGTGTCTGGGGCAACCCAGTAAGATGGGCAGGGCGCAAATAATAAAATTATTATTATTATGGAATAGGACATTCCTATTTTCATTGGAGAAATGTTGGCAGGTATGCAAATGTAGAAAAATAAAATTACGTGCATGGGTGTGTGAACCATCCTAAAGAGAGACTTAAAAATAAGGCCACAGCAGGCCACAATGCATGGCTGGTGGGCTGTGCTGAGCTTGGCAGGTCACGGCTTGTAAGCATTGTTCTGTTATATGTGCTGGGGAAGCTGATGCCAAGAAACTGTCAACGCTTTCAGAAAACAGCATGATTCCCAAAGTTCAGTGAATAAAGCCGTGCCATAAAATCTGGTTTTAAAATGGTTCTATAGATTAGGGGTGGGCAGACATCAGACCTGTGGGATCCACTTTGACATTTTTTTGAAGTAGAATCCTGAGATCAGGGATAGGGAACTTGTGACCCTCCAGATGTTGTTGGATTTCCAACTCCATCAGGCCCAGCCAGCATATGCAATGGTCAAGGATAATGGGAACTGTAGTCCAACAACATTACCTGTGTACATCAGGGGAAACCTATGATCAGCACCACCAAATGCTTTTCTTTCTAAGCAAATAGCAGGCACAGGGTTTCTGATCCAAATGGGAACCACTACAGAGAGGGAAGGCTTAAAGTCCCTCCACCCCTGCCAAGACTCCAATTCAACTTGGTGGGGCGTTGATGCCACCTTTCTGCTCTTTAAAAACTCTATTCATACGATTGTTTATAGTGTGTGTCTTGTCCAGTTTAGTGCCTTTTTTTTGCTCCAGCGTTGTCAGCACTGACCATCTGAATTTGTATGAGAAGGGCCATGTTGTATCACCTCAAAGGCCCATCAAGTCCAGAATTCTGTTCTCACGGTGGCCAACCAGATGCCCATGGAAACCCAGGAAGCAGGACCTGTGCACAACAGCACTCCCCCAATTTGCAATTCCCAGCAACTGCCTTTCTAAGGCACACTGCCTCTGACAGCAAAGGTAGCACATAGTCATTGAGGCTTTTAGCCTTATCCATCATGAATATGTCCAGAATCATTCTAAAGCTATCCAAGTCAGTGGCTATCACTACTTCTTGTGGAAGCAAACTCCATAGTTTAACTGTGCTCTGTTCTTTTTTTCCTGTCCAGCATCAGCTTCATTGGATGTCCTCGGGTTCTAGTTATTCATGAAAGAAGTATTATTAGAGAAAGTGATGTTGGGACATTGTGTAGGGGGGTTGTTGACACATGGTTGCCCTTTATGGCCGCTGTGAGTCACATCCTTAGCACAGCAACTAGTTTGGCCCTCAGGCAACCTTTCCAGTTTCTGTGATTGACATAACGGTGTGGACTACACACTTGCTAATCCACACAAATATCCAAAGGCCAGTCAAAAGTTCAGACTCAAAACATCCATAGATGCATTTCCTTGTGAAAATTAATCATAGCCATCTTACAGATGAAATAAAGGCAAGCCTTCTGCATGAAAAGAGGGATGGAAACTGATGCCAACAGCCAGGTTGAGCTGTAAAAGCACATTAAATTCATTCAGCACTGTGTCATTCTTAGTTACATAAAGAAACTAATTAGAACTTAGATCCAATTAGCATAGCCAAACGTGTTGAAAGTCTAATTACCACAGATACTGTACTGCTCTTGCCAAATGTAAAACCCTGTGAAGTTTGCAGTGAGCCTTTGTTCTCTTCGGAGGTCAGCAAAAGTCCATTTTTAATTATGTTCATTAATGTGTACTTTTTATATAATTAACTTTTCAGCTTAGTCTATTTTAACAGCGCTTTTTTTGTTGTTGTTGTTAAATGATACTATTGAGCTAAGGCAACAAAAGTTTAGCCTGCATCTAATTTCCCTGTTTAAAAGGTACATTTTGCTTTTCAATTATCTTCTTTTAGTTTTCAATTTAATCCTCCAGTTTACATGGCACAATCACGCCTAAAACAAATGTGAGGCTGTACACCACACAAAATATAACATTAATTCCCCACCAGACCTTCAACTCCCCAGGGGTACATGACAATTAATCATGTTAATTAAATCAAAGCATTTATTGATTATGATTTAAACAACTCAGCCTAGTAGAAGTGTAGCTATCAGATCTGTTAATATAAACAGCGTGGCTTAATTTGAGTGTGGACTCAGTCCCTGAACTAGTTGTCAATATCAGCACTGAAGTCTTAGTAACTACCTTAAGGGGTTGTTGTGGAAATACAACGAGCAGGGCACAAAACAATGAGCACTGTCTTGGACTCCCTGGGAAAGGCAGGGCCAGGTATAATAACAGGACCCAGGGTCCATTTTATGAGTCCTTGACACCCTATGATTAAGCAGGAAGAGTGTGACTGTGAACATGTGCAGAATATATTTCCTTCACCACCAAAAGCCTGCTCTCACACCCCTTTCAGCACACAATCACCAAGCTACGCTCTATCAGTAGAGGCTGCCTTCCTGCTACGGCTGTATTCTGTTATTCCATGGGGCTTCATGATCCCACTCCTGAGGTTGTCCAGCTTGCCCCAATCCTGCCCCTACAGAAATAAAGGCTATTTGTACCTAAAAGGTAAAGGTAAAGGTACCCCTGACCGTTAGGTCTAGTCGTGGACAACTCTGGGGTTGTGGTGCTCATCTCGCTCTATAGGCTGAGCTTTTGTCCACAGACAGCTTCTGGGTCATGTGGCCAGCAAACCAGAGCAGTGCATGGAAACACTGTTTACCTTCCTGCTGGAGCGGTACCTATTTATCTACTTGCACTTTGACGTGCTTTTGAACTGCTAGGTGGGCAGGTGCTGGGACCAAACAACGGGAGCTCACCCCGTCGCAGGGATTCGAACCGCTGACCTTCTGATCGGCAAGCCCTAGGCTCAGTGGTTTAGACCACAGCGCCACCCACATCCTGTGAACCTAGTCCTCTATTATGTGAAGGGTAGGACTCTTGTCCCTCTTTCTTTCTCTTTTGGGTCTGTGAACAGGAAAGTCATTAGTACACTTTCTGCCTTTTTGTCTCTACATCTAAAACTCTCCACTTAAGGGCCAAACTAATTGTATGAATGTAATCAGCAAAGCACATTTTTAGAGCTGTCAGAGGGGAGGCTGAGCACCTGCAGGACTGTTAAGGGAAGAAGAAGAAGAGTTTGGATTTGATATCCCGCTTTTCACTACCCAGAGGAGTCTCAAAGTGGCTAACATTCTCCTTTCCCTTCCTCCCCCACAACAAACACTCTGTGAGGTGAGTGGGGCTGAGAGACTTCAAAGAAGTGTGACTAGCCCAAGGTCACCCAGCAGCTGCATGTGGAGGAGCGGAGACACGAACCCGGTCCCCCAGATTACAAGTCTACTGCTCATAACCACTACACCACACTGGCTCTTTTTTTCCTTTCCGGAGTCCCCATGAAAATGTCTCTGAAGCTGCTTTTTGCATAGGTGCTTCAGATATATACGAGAAAAGAAAAGGTGCACCCAGAAGACAGTAATGGAACGATAGATAGATGATAGATAGATAATAGACAGACAGACAGACGATTGGTAGGTAGGTAGGTAGGTAGGAAAAGGCAGAAAGTGTCTGCATTCCTTTCCAATATTTGCAATAAAATAAAAGAAAAGCACTTTTAAAAACAACACCATGCTGGGAGCTTATTCAACAGCTGTAAATGGTGATGTGCCTTAAAAATGGTTTGAGCAGGCAATGAGGGGAAAGTGGTCCACCATTCATTGAAAAAGGAAAGGCAGAAATTACTGCCAAATGAACTTAAAGCAATAAGAGAAATAACTCCAAACGTAGCCACTGCATCCGTGTGCTTCACAGCCAAAGGGTTCCTTTTATAATCCCCATGATGACAAAGGAAAAGCAAAGGCTGACTGCACTTGGGGATCAATTTTAAAACATACATCATTCCCCTTTGCGCTTGTTTGTAACATGATCATTATGTCTCAGGTGGGGGGTGGGGGGGCAGCAATTGACAGACCCCTAGCAGAATCCTTTTTCTGTGCAAAACTGAGGCAAGGGGCTAAGTTCAGCAGGAAAGGACAAACCATATTTGGTCTTCTGAATTTGGTCTCCACTTAAAAGGTCCCAGAGCCAGTTTGCACATCTCTCAGCAGTAGTTTCGTTACTTCTTATTAAGGATGGAGAAGCCCATTTTAAATAAAAAATTAATGGTTCTGCTTTGCCCACATCAGGCCATCTCTTTCATTGAGTGCGCTCTTATGTCAAGACATTTGTGCAATGTCCCTTCCATAAAAAAGTTTATGTTTATGTGCTGTAATTATATTACATTATATGAGATTTATAGTATTAGTATTATTTAATCTATATGCTGCTTAATGCTAAAATAGGCGTCTAAGCAGTTTACAAGTATAAAATTGCACAAGCATTAAAATATAAACATCCAGAATTAAAACACACAATAAAACTATCCTATTAAAACATTAAAGTGGACATCCACAATTATAATACACAGAAAAATAATCCCATTAAAAATAACAGAGTAATGAAAGCAGGAGGCTCAGGTTGAAAGATCAAGGGCTGCATATAATTTTATACTTAGAGTAATGTATATAAATATGCAAGAACTGTTTGTATTTTTAGTGGAACCAGCAAAAAAATATGATTCATTTCTTGTCAAGATCTAGAAGCTAAACAGGGATTTTTTAAAATCCATGTGGATTAACTCAAAATCAAGATTTTCAGAAAATCCCATCCTTGCTTCAGACAGAATATGCAAAGTGAGTTCTTGCCCTTCACAGCTATGGTGAGATTTATCAGGTCCAGAAGGCATATGAGGTCAGTGGATCTCACCACAGATTAGATGTATCATGTATTTCTACATTGCCTGTTGCTTGGGGATAAAACTCTTCTCAATTAGACTTGCAAAATAACTCTTGAGAGGAGCAACAGTTGATGTTACTAGGACTGTTGGTTCACCAGTCTGAGTTAGTATGTGGCAGGCACTTCATAGCAGCATGACACTCCACAACTGAAGAAAGTACTACCTACAATTTACATTACTCCAAGTTATGGCACCCTACCCCACATCTTGCATTTGAAGCTGGAAGGCCAGCTTCCAGTAGCTCTTAATTTTAAGGGTCAAACTCAAGAGATGAACGTTTGCATTTCCAGTTCATAAAGGAAGGGACGCTATAGAGTTTTGGGCTGCAATCATATATGCATTGGAAAGAAATTCTGCTGAAATCAGTGGAACTTATCTGAAAGCCAGCAAGGTTACAATTAAAATGTTAGTACACAGGAGTGTGAGATCCGTGGAAATGTGGTGAAAATGGAGAGGGACAGGATGCACAAGCAACTTGCACAACTCCACCCTGCAAAAGGATCACGTAGATGACAATTGTACTTCCTAGTCTCCCGGCTGCAATCATCACATCCAAAATGGCTCTGTTTCTAAGGCACTGAAATGCTCATCCATTCCACAGCACCATGATGTTCTGTGATATGAAATAACCCCTTTAAAATGAAGGATGACCCTTAAAATATGGGGCATCTGGCCAACCTACGTGTACTATAGAAGCTGCAAATCACTGGCTATTGCCAGCCATATTGTCTAATACCAGTAAGACAGGCTTCTCCTAGGAAATGTAGATTTATGGTGTGGGCTTTTTCTCCCCCTCTCTTTTTAATCTTGATGCATCCTGGCTAGTCCATGAGAGATGAGCTGGGCTTTGATGGCACCCAGAGTGCAAAAAGTCACAGGCAGGAATGAGGATATGGAAAACAATGAGGGTGCTAATGGAAATAAGTGACACTTCTCTCTTGTTTCAGGGCTTGCAAAATGTTGCAAAAATGTTCAAGGAGGAAGGGGTATATCATTTCATAAACAGACCCCTTGCTTCAAAACAAAACTCAGGCAGACATTTCCACCAATATTTTAGTGTTTCTATGCAGTTTCACCGTAATCTAAATGCTCTCTATACTAGTAGTAACAGCTGGCTATATTATATAGTGTGATCCTGCTGGAAGTGTATAGCTGTGGTCTAGCTCAAAGCTATGGTTTTCCCAGTAGTAATGTACGGAAGTGAGAGCTGGACCATAAAGAAGGCTGATCGCCGAAGAATTGATGCTTTTGAATTATGGTGCTGGAGGAGACTCTTGAGAGTCCCATGGACTGCAAGAAGATCAAACCTATCCATTCTCAAAGAAATCGGCCCTGAGTGCTCACTAGAAGGACAGATCCTGAAGTTGAGGCTCCAGTACTTTGGCCACCTCATGAGAAGAGAAGACTCCCTGGAAAAGACCCTGATGTTGGGAAAGATGGAGGGCACAAGGAGAAGGGGACGACAAAGGATGAGATGGTTGGACAGTATTCTCGAAGCTACTAACATGAGTTTGGCCAAACTGCGGGAGGCAGTGAATGATAGGCGTGCCTGGCGTGCTCTGGTCCATGGGGTCACGAAGAGTCGGACACGACTGAACGACTGAACAACAACAACAACAACAGCTCAAAGCCTCCACAGTAGTATTTGTTTACATGGTTCCATAGGCTCTTGACATATCCAGCTATTAACCATTTCACTTGCAATTGCAAATGTATGTATCCAGTCTAATTAAACCTTTCTTAAAGAACAAGAAATGCATGTAAATCTTCTTAATCAGTTAGGAAGCTGCTTTTCATGCTTTCTGCTTTCAAGGAAACCTTTCCACAAAAACCTGTCAGCCAAAGCCCTCTTCAGAAATCATTCACAGTGTCAATGTGCCCTTGACTCTGTTCTCCTTATCTCCGTGCACTCAACAGCAGGTTTGGAGGGGAACCTAAGCATGCAGAGCTGAGGGTGTGTAAGCTTCTCCATGCGATTCTGAGCCCTGATTACAAAGGGCTCCCAGTCGTGTGGAGGAACTTACACATAAACACAAGTCAGGGAGTGGAGTCATTTGACATGGAGATCCTCTAGTGCAGGCATAGGCAAACTCGGCCCTCCAGATGTTTTGAGACCACTGGTCCTGTTAGCTAGGGATGATGGGAGTTGTAGTCCCAAAACATCTGGAGGGCCATGTTTGCCTATGCCTGCTCTAGTGGGTGCTGCAGGGGCATCTCCCTCCTCGCTTCATGCATTCACATGGAGCATGGGCTTATCACTGTGTCTGAACTTAGAATGCACCCTTGAACTCGCCAAGCCATTCCCTGCAGCTGTGCAATGCAGAGTCAATGCAGAACAGGGCTGTAGGCACAGGTGGGTATTTCAGCCCCCAATGCAGAATTCGGCACTACTATCACATATGAACACTTAGAGACCATAAAATGCCTATCTAGAGGCAGGAGAAATAGAAAAATTGGTGATGATTGGGCATGTGTGTCTTTGAGGGGTTCTTGCCTACCATTTCTAAACATCCCACATGAAACAGCAAAAGACTCATTTTGGGCTGGTAGGTACTCACCAGTGCTTAGCTACGCTCAAGTTTTGATGGATCAAATTATTTCATAATTTGTGGGTTAGTGTTATACCCAAGAGCATATTCACTTTGCACTTATGCATTCCATGGTGCAGTCAAACAATTATGGATTTAATTACCCTACAGCTCCCCCCGCCCCATCCCACAAACACACAAAATAATGTGCAACAATTGTTCCAGTGTTTTGTGAGTCTTTTGGCACTAGAGAATGATTGGGTCCCCTTTGGTCAGGGGTAGGCAACCTAAGGCCCGGGGGATGGATGTGGCCCAATCGCCTTCTAAATCTGGCCCGCAGACGGTCCGGGAATCAGCGTGTTTTTACATGAGTAGAATGTGTCCTTTTATTTAAAATGCATCTCTGGGTTATTTGTGGGGCCTGCCTGGTGTTTTTACATGAGTAGAATGTGTCCTTTTATTTAAAATGCATCTCTGGGTTATTTGTGGGGCATAGGAATTCGTTCATTTCTCCCCAAAAAATATAGTCCGGCCCACCACGTGGTCTGAGGGACGGTGGACCGGCCCATGGCTGAAAAAGCTTGCTGACCCCTGCCTTTGGTGCTGCCTGTTTAACAGCACCCTACTCATTTTTATTTTTATTTTTAAACCCTAGTTTGAGGCGGCAGGTGAGATGTTCTCTGCTGAATGAAGCCTGGCTTTCTGCCATTAAGTAGCCTACTATCCCTGATGACACTACTCTTCCTATTAAATTATTTACTGTTCAAGTGGACTAAAGAATGATTTGAAAGGATAGAAGGAGGAGCCTTGTTTGGTTTACACATGCAAGCATCTTAAGGCAATCATTCAGGAGCCATTACAGGCTTTGCTCTGAATGCAGTAAAGGTGTTGGTTCTCATTACAATCTGTAAGCTTGTCACCAAAGCCTACCTTCTGTAATCATCTAAATGGCAGATAGTACATTGTAAGCATCATGGCAGCTTTATATAAAAAATAATAATAATAACAAAGAATCCTTGCACTGGGGGTGGGGGTGGGGAGAGTAAGCCATTCCCTTAAATGATGGGATGAACGAGTGGAAAGCTCTTGTCAGCCTGCAGAACAGCTGAATCGGTAAAATACATTTTGATTATGGAGAAAAATCACTGCAGTAATGACACTGAGGTTTGCCACAAAAACAAGTTAGCAATTTATCCTTGAGATTAAATTATAGCTGTGCTATAAATCTCTCTCATAAGAGAAAGGAAACATGTTGCTTGGAACATTATATTCTCTAATCAGATCTGGATTAGTATTTATATGTCACCGGACTTATATTAATGCAGTGCTTCCCAGACTTCTGATAATGGATGAAATCTTTATTTCATCATTGAAACTCATTCTAAAAACATCTAGTGGTAAAAGTAAGTATTCTCTTGACTTCATGTGGAGGGGCACCCTAGGCCTGGACCAAATTGCACCCCAGACTTTGGGATAATTTATTTTTCATTACAGAGCCTATTCACATAGCATGTTTTGTCACTCTGTCATGTAAAATGATACATTTGCATGCTAGCACCTGAAAATCTTTATTTATTCATGCCATAGAAAAAGTCTGCACTACCTGCTTGAGCTGCTCAGTGGATAATTGAACCGACAGCCAGGGGAGCGTTTTCTAGTTGTTAAAAGTCATCTACAACAGGTACATCCCATGTCAGGTCCAGAACTGAAGTGGCCCCCTGGCAACTGGAGGAATGGCAGGCAGTGACACCAACAGATAGGCTGAGCCAGAGCCAAAGACAAGCAGGATCAACTAATTCTAGTCCTGTCACCAATGTCAGCTCTGATGAGTTCTACAAGGGGCAACAGTGAGACCTAGGGAAGAGGACGGTGACAAGCACTGCCACCACCTGGCACCTGGGGAGATGGCTTAATGGCAGAGGTTGGTGGGACAGTGCCCCATTTGCCCAAATGGAAGGGCTTCTACTCTCAAGTGGATCTCCTTCTGATTCACGTCACCTGCTTCTCTTCTTTTAGGCAACTCTGTTTTATCTGGTGATGGCAGCACTGAGCAACTGGAAACCACCTTTGAAAATTTTCACAATGCTCCTGAACAGCACATCTCCAAAGCTGCTGTGCTCAGGTCTGATGAGGGTGACAAGGTCAGAGGTTGTAGCACTCCAGAGAAATCCGAGTGAGCAGCTTGCTCCAACAAAGTTTGAGAGCTAGCTGGGCCCTTTTAAACCTCTGCCCTCCAGTCTACCTCTCCCCTAACTTTAGTTTCTTAAAGGGCCAGCCATCTGTTCTAAAAGATTAACATTCTTGAGATAAGCAATAAGTATCTAAGTGGGGTGGGGAGAAAGCACCTCTGTTAAATGACAGAGAATACATTCATTATATAAAGCATAAGCATAAGCAATTAGCCTACTAACATTAGTCCTGATTGAAACACTTTGGCGTGAGGTGCTTTCATTAACTGTGTTGACAGTCACTATCTATTATTCCTTTTGCCTGCACTGCCATTGCACTTCTAGTACACAATAATATCTGACACATGTTGAACCATACTGAAAATGTCACCATCTATTTTTAAGGGTAGTAGAAAACAAACCATTTCATAAGATGGGTTGGCTTTGCAAACATGTGGCATCACATGACCTGTTCTAAATTAGAGCTCCCATGGTTTATGGTCTCACATCTGGTGGTTGAGGAATCACAGCCTTAGTCCTGAAAAACTCCTTGGGTTGATCAGACCAAATGTCTGCCCATCCTTAACTCTAGAGTGCTAGAGGATCTGCCTTGCACGTAGGTCCCAGGTTCAATGTCTGCCAACTCCAGATAGAGCTGGAAGAGTACCCTATCTGAAACCCTGTCTGAATGCAGCTGCCACTCAGTATAGACAGTACCAAGCTAGACCACCCATCGGGCTCAGTATAAGGCGGATTCTTATGCTCTGATCGATTGATTCAAATTACTTATATTCCACATTTCATGGCAAATCCTTCTTAATGCTTAACTATCTTAATGATAGCTTGCTTCACATACCAAGGAGGAACATTGTGCTTCATTCAAGAGGCCATGGAGCTGGATTTAAGAACAATGAAGAAGTGTGCTCAGCAATGGCAGCTGGCAACTAGATGGAGTGGGTTCCCACCTGGAGCTATACCAAGGCATTGTGCGGGATGTAGATGCCTTTGGGAAGTTCCTGATTAAGACATGAAACCCCTTCCCATTATTTGTCTCCAGTGTTCAAAACATAGCCTGCTCTGAACATGGACACCCCCCTAGATAGCTAACTTGCTACAGGAGCAGAGATTAGTTTGTGCAGGTGAGAGCTCAAACATTTTAAAAATGAGACTTTTTGAAGACTTATAGGCAAAGCAGCCTGGAGTACTATTACCAGTGTCTTGTCCAAAGTTTAAATCCTGGAAGGGAACTGCGCCCTCCTAAGTGTTTTTTCAAAGACACTTTGAAAAACTCTTGTTTCCATATTTTCCAGTAAGCTGATCTTCTATCCATCAAACAGATTATACTGCTGAAGCCTGTATAAATTATAAACTTGCTTTGTTGCATTTCCCCTCACAGAGGGATAGAATTCATAAGGCTGCAGAACAAAACAGCTGGATTATGGCTTTACTTTTTTTAAAGCATTTATTATATTACTGTGAACTGAACCTCAGAGATAAAAAAATAAAAATAAAATTATTTTGTTCTCTGGAGAAGACCGCACAGCGCAGGAATTTCTGGGAACATTCCAGTGCATAAATCATATTGATGGAGGCCTGTGATTCCTGTACCTTGGGCTTTGTGAAGTGGCTTCTGATTGATTAGATGATCGGCATCTGCCAGCTAATTGTAGCTGAGATATTAATATTTATTGGGTCTTATTAGGTGAATCCCCGAAGAGCCTGCAATATGGCACTTGTTGGGTAATATAAAAAGAGTGCCGTTCAACATTCCACCACCCCACAAATATCATTTGGCACAGTGAAGAGTACAGAGCTACTGATTGGATGTTCATGCCAAGTGAATAACATTAAATTTATCTCCTTCAGTGTTTTGGAAATTCTGAGGCTTCTGTGTTGCATTGTGGTCTTCTTTCTTTTCTGTGTAACTAAACCTAGATATAAAACCTCATCTGAATTTAGACACTTTTTAGAAAGAAAAAGATAAAAAAAACTACCAGAGAATAGAAAAATAAATTACTTCAGGCAGTCAGGAAGTAGCCAGAAGCCTTTTCTAACTAGACTGTGGCACATAAATGTGTGTAATTTTTATATGACCAGTCAGTCGCCTGGTGGGCTAACCTGGGTGTTTGCTGCAGACCTAACCACAAACTAACTTAATTGCTAGTGTACCATTAATCCCCAGGTGCCACCATCTTCACTGCTAGCTAGAGATGGGCAAATCTGTCAATTTCAGTTTCTCTCTGTCTCTCATTCGTCAAATCTTAAATTCAAATTTGTAGTAATATACACACATTTATATGCAATTTTGCCCAATACAGTGGTACCTCTGGTTATGAACTTAATTCATTCCGGAGGTCCGTTCTTAACCTGAAACTGTTATTAACCTGAGGTACCACTTTAGCTAATGGGGCCTCCCGCTGCTGCTGCACTGCCAGAGCACGATTTCTGTTCTTATTCTGAAGCAAAGTTCTTAACCTGAAGCGTTATTTCTGGGTTAGCGGAGTATGTAACCTGAAGCGTATGTAACCCGAGGTACCACTGTATACACATTTTTGCAAAGCGATGTTCCAAAACAACCTATGTTATTTAAAAAAAAACACATTTCTACGGACACTTTATCCTAGCATATGCATTTTTGTACAACTGCTTGGATGTAGAATTGCACTGAAAAATTCAGAGAATTTCAAATTTTGAATGGCAGGTGTGTTTCAGTTTGCGTATTGTTTTGGAAAGTGTGAACTGGGTAACTTTGCATTCAAATGAAAACAGAATCAAATATCCCCCCCCCCCACAATTGCTACTTCTATTACACAAAAGCCCTCTTTGTGCAATCTGCCTGAACACACAAGGCAAAAAGTGTGCAGGGAGATTTGGGCATTTCTGCTTGCCTAGTCCCTATGTGATCTGAGTGCACCTGCTCCACTCCTGACATTTTCATGTTGTCTGGGATGGCCTGAAAGAGACTTCTAAGCACGTTTGGGTGATGGACAGTTATCTACGCATTTATCACTGTGTATCTTCATCACATGGCAGAATTTCAAACAAAGATGTGCTCTCCCAACCCCACGTTCCCAGGGTGTTAGCACTACTGTCTCAGGGACGTCTATGCTGGCTCGGCCATGTCCACAGAATGGCAGAATGTCCAAGGACATACTCCAAGGGGAGCTGGCTTCAAGCAGCATTGGCCAACCAATTCTGCATTACAAAGATGTCTGCAAATGTGACATGAAGGTTGGCAACATCAACTGCGGCTTGCGGACAACTGCAGTGCCCGGATATAGTCCGTTAGGTCATATACCCACACCAATGACCCAAAGAGAAATGACTGCTGGGAGGAACAGAAATAATAAACTCTGTGGTGCACCTGCATCAGCAGAACAGATGCCTTCGTTTGCCCCAGCTACAACAAGACACATCTCTCCTGTATCCGTCTCTACAGCCACAGCAGATGCTGCAACCCTCAAACACCTTGGCTTCACCCCAACCCCCAAGGCACACTCCTCCATTGTCTCCCAAGACCAATGGATGTCAACAACAGTATTCTGAATATGTATTTTTTGTCCAGCTGTTCTAGAGGCAAAATGACATGAAAGGAAACTTCACAGTCCAATCCTAGCCATGCCTACTCAAAAGTAAGGCATACTCCTAGGTTAGTGGAGTTAGGATTGCAGCCTTAGACAGCTTGCCCATTGGCCCTTCAAAACCCTTGAGCCAACTCTGATGGAGGACACTAAAATGTGAAGGCTAGAATAACTGACTTTCACATAAGTTCACTTAGGCTACAGTTCTAAGCATACATATTAAGAAAGTACCGTATTTTTGTTTATAAGACTAGGTTCCCCCCTAAAAACAATGTCAAAAATTAGGGGGCGTCCTATACACTGATTGGTTCAAAATTGGGAAAGGAGTACGACAAGGCTGTATATTGTCTCCCTGCTTATTTAACTTATATGCAGAATTCATCATGCGAAAGGCTGGGCTGGATGAATCCCAAACCGGAATTAAGATTGCCGGAAAAAATATCAACAACCTCAGATATGCTGATGATACAACCTTGATGGCAGAAAGTGAGGAGGAATTGAAGAACCTTTTAATGAGGGTGAAAGAGGAAAGTGCAAAATATGGTCTGAAGCTCAACATCAAAAAAACTAAGATCATGGCCACTGGTCCCATCACCTCCTGGCAAATAGAAGGGGAAGAAATGGAGGCAGTGAGAGATTTCACTTTCTTGGGTTCCATGATCACTGCAGATGGTGACAGCAGTCACGAAATTAGAAGACGCCTGCTTCTTGGGAGAAAAGCAATGACAAACCTAGACAGCATCTTAAAAAGCAAAGACATCACCTTGCCAACAAAGGTCCGTATAGTTAAAGCTATGGTTTTCCCAGTGGTGATGTACGGAAGTGAGAGCTGGACCATCAAGAAGGCTGATCGCCGAAGAATTGATGCTTTTGAGTTGTGGTGCTGGAGGAGACTCTTGAGAGTCCCATGGACTGCAAGAAGATCAAACCTATCCATTCTCAAGGAAATCGGCCCTGAGTGCTCACTAGAAGGACAGATCCTGAAGTTGAGGCTCCAGTACTTTGGCCACCTCATGAGAAGAGAAGACTCCCTGGAAAAGACCCTGATGTTGGGAAAGATGGAGGGCACAAGGAGAAGGCGACGGCAAAGGATGAGATGGTTGGACAGTATTCTCGAAGCTACTAACATGAGTTTGGCCAAACTGCGGGAGGCGGTGAAGGATAGGCGTGCCTGGCGTGCTCTGGTCCATGGGGTCACGAAGAGTCGGACACGACTGAACGACTGAACAACAACAACATACACGGATAGTGCCAAGGGTGGATTGACGATTCATGAGTCCCCAAAAATAGGGGGCGTCTTATACATGGGGGTGTCATAGTCAGAAAAATACGGTAAAAACCTGATGTGCTTGCATTGGCATTCTTGTTAAAGGATTGCTTGCCATTCAAGATCACAGAGCGACCCATGGAAAAGATTATGCAGTGATATATAAATAAATGCAAAACTTTGTGTGTTGCAGGAAACACATGGGGCAGGATACTATATTTCTGTGCACACCCCTGCTTGCAAAGCTCTCCAACACAGTGTGGCAACATACACAAAAAAAAGAGGGTCGGGTTCATGCACATTTAATAGTGGGAATTTCAGCCAATGTAGCTTACCTGACAACTGTGCTTCTACACAAATATTAAAGGTACAGGCATCTCACCCTCTTTTGAATGTGGCCACACAATACCAGAAATGTTATTGGGCTGCAGATGCAGTCCAGATGTGGCTAGACTATAACTCCCCTTATGCCTGACTGCTGGCTATTGCTGGCTGGGGGTGATGCGAGGTGGAGTCCAATAAGAGAAGTTCCCCATCCCGGCTGAATGAAATCTACATACCGGTAGCTGTTTAAAATCAGTGTTTCACCTGTTCTAAGAAAGATATATCTGAATTGTTTCCAACTTTTTCTTTATCCAGCTGTATAGACTCCCATACAGAGCACATCTGAGCACGTCTAAGAACTTAACACTCTTCATTTTTCCTTTGAATAGCAATCCAAATCTCTGACTGAAATAATCATTTAGTGGGGGTAATGTGTTTATTGATCACAATTTCTGAAAGTATGTCCATTTTCAGTGGAATGATTGGATGGATGGTTTCCTACTGACAGGTTGTCTACATTTAGTCCATTTGGGCTATTCAGGAATTGTGGTCACCATAGCAACAGAAAAGCTGTTTTCCGTTCTTTGATTTCTAATAAGAAAAAAGCCTTTCCAATATGAACATGGAAGGAAAAAATAAGAAGTACTTGCAGAAGTGGTTTTGCTGGACAAAGACCTTCTGCAGGCAATGGGCACAGACTCAGGCATGTGACCCTCCAGATTATGTTAGCCAACGATTTGCATCATGCCCGCCTTTTTCTATTCTCCCAGACCTTTTAACTTGCAAAAGCCAAATATTTTTGGTGGTCTTAATTTTATTTACGTCATTCTTTTTTTCTTGCAGGTTTTATGCTGCTTTTTATTGATTTTATGCTGCTTGTCCTTACCTGTATGGTGCATTGTAAGTGTCTCCTTTTATGTATTGATTTGTATGTGATGGTTAGCTGCCTATCTAGATCTGAGTGTGTTTGTAGGACACTGTTGCTATGAACAAGTGAGCATCCTAGCACAATTTGTCTTATGCTAAAGAGCTCTTTGAATGCGCAAGCCCAAGATTCTCATATCCTAGTGCACTCAACACACCACCAGTTATCAGTTGGTCATTGTGAACCCTGGGTCCGTGTGCTTCTTCCAATTGGCACCAAAACATGCTTGGGCTAGAGTCAAGTCTCTTTCTATTTAAAAGAGTGCAGGTCATTGCTCTCTACTGAAATTCCATTTTCAGTGCTAACCTGCTTTTTGTTTTCTAAGATTAAAACTGGCCTTGGATCCACAAAGTCAATGCGACTTCAAGAGAAATCTTGCTGGCTGGCAAACACATGCAATTGAGGAACACCCAGTGCCTGTATCTGCACTGCATAATTCCATAGTCTTTCCCAGGTAAAAGCTCTGCCATGGGGGGGGGGGCTCCTCTTCCTGCCTTAACCTACTTCCCCTTTCTCTGATGTGCTG
The DNA here is from genome assembly GCF_009819535.1 of Lacerta agilis. Taxonomy (NCBI): domain Eukaryota; kingdom Metazoa; phylum Chordata; class Lepidosauria; order Squamata; family Lacertidae; genus Lacerta; species Lacerta agilis. Next base: position 57,192,296 of record NC_046320.1, read on the forward strand.
CTGACAGATAATAATGGAAGGATAGGTATAATCAATCTCTCTCCTTTTCACTTTAACTCCCCCCTTTCTCTTGTCAGTTTCCCAGCTTCCAGTGCTTTCTCTTCTTTAGCCCCCAAACACTTCAGCATTACCACACAGCTGCCTTTGGCTCCCTGCCACCTCATATATCCCTCACTCTTTGGAGAACTTTCAGTAATTTACTATTTTTTTCCGGTCCCTGGTCCAGTCTCTGCTACCCCTCCCACGGGATTATGAGGACACTCCACCAGGCAAAGCAAAATTCCCTAACATCACCGAAGCTGTGTTCACATATATCTGATAAAAACATTCTGATTTCTGGCTCTACTGGTCTGACAGCCTTTTCTCCAACAAAATAATGCAGCCAGGTTTGAACGGGGAAGAGGTTCCCTAATACTAGAGTAATCCTCCGCCATCATTCATGCTCCAGAAAGGTTTGCTTTCTGTACATGGAAAATTAAGTTTCCCACTATACAGAGACACAGCAGGCATAGTGTTGTTGTTTAGTCGTTTAGTTGTGTCCGACTCTTCGTGACCCCATGGACCAGAGCACGCCAGGCACTCCTGTCTTCCACTGCCTCCTGCAGTTTGGTCAAACTCATGTTGGTAGCTTCAAGAACACTGTCCAACCATCTCTTCCTCTGTCATCTCCTTCTCCTTGTGCCTTCCATCTTTCCCAACATCAGGGTCTTTTCCAGGTAGTCTTCTCTTCTCATGAGGTGGCCAAAGTATTGGAGCCTCAGCTTCAGGGTCTGTCCGTCCAGTGAGCACTCAGGGCTGATTTATGGGTAGGTTTGATCTTCTTGCAGTCTATGGGACTCTCAAGAGTCTCCTCCAGCACCATAATTCAAAAGCATCAATTCTTCGGCGATCAGCCTTCTTAGTGGTCCAGCTCTCACTACCATACATCCTACTGGGAAAACCATAGCTTTAACTATATGGACCTTTGTCGGCAAGGTGATGTCTCTGCTTTTTAAGATGCTGTCTAGGTTTGTCATCGCTTTTCTCCCAAGAAGCAGGCGTCTTTTAATTTTGTGACTGCTGTCACCATCTGCAGTGACCATGGAACCCAAGAAAGTAAAATCTCTCACTGCCTCCATTTCTTCCCCTTCTATTTGCCAGTAGGTGATGGGATCAGTGGCCATGATCTTTGTTTTTTTGATGTTGAGCTTCAGACCATATTTTGCGCTCTCCTCTTTCACCCTCATTAAAAGGTTCTTTAATTCCTCCTCACTTTCTGCCATCAAGGTTGTGTCATCAGCATATCTGAGGTTGTTGATATTTCTTCCAGCAATCTTAATTCCGGCTTGGGATTCATCCAGTCCAGCCTTTCGCATGAATTCTGCATATAAGTTAAATAACCAGGGAGACAATATACAGCCTTGTCGTACTCCTTTCCCAATTTTGAACCAATCAGTTGTTCCATGTCCTTCATGGATCACTGCCTTGTCATGGTGAAGGGGCTTGAATAACTCAGAGCTATGCTGTGCATGGTCACCCAAGACGGACAGGTCATAGTGGAGAGTTATGATTAAACGTGATCCACCTGGAGCAAGAACCGGCAAGTCACTCCAGTGCCAAGAAAACTTCCTGGACAAAAACAACAGGCAAGCATAGTAAACCTGTGTAGAACCAAATGGTGCGAATGTCCCTGAAGGCCAACAAATGCCATCCTGGTAGTCAAGATAACCCCAGGACCAATTGGTATGTACTGTGAGAATGAGCTCATATGTTTATCCGCTTGCTCTGAAGCCTTAGTTTTGGTTCAATTAGTTGGGAGACAGGAGACTTCTTGTGCTGCCTGCCTGTCAGCTACTCCCTCATCAGAGGTGGATGAGAGTTGGAAAGAGGTCTCTAAGCCAGAGGTGATTAATTGGGCTATTGTTGCCAGCTTAAGTAGCTTGCTTTTTGTGAAAGTAATGCTTAACATATTAGCCCCTTACAGGACAAAGTCATGGTTCTTGTCACTTCGGCATCCACCCTGTGGTGTAGCAGCAAGGAATCCTACATTACATTGCTGCAGACCCTCCAAGACCCTCCAAGGACAGTCCCAAATTTGCAGAATCCATCCTGGTTTCTGATTTGATCCTGGAATGTCCCGCTTTCCCTTAGGATGTCCCTATTTTCATCCGAGGAATTTGGAGGGTATGCAGTTATGCGACCCCTAAGCCAAGGAAATAAGTAACTAAGACCTTTAGAAGACATTTGAAGGCAGCCCCCTATAGGGATGTTTTAAAATGTTTAATGGGTGGCATATAAATAATGGCATTATTACTATTATTATGGAATAGGATGTCCCTATTTTCATCAGAGAAATGTTGAAGGGTATGTTGCTGTATGTAAGTTTCTTGATATATCTCTATAATAAAGCACTAGAATTGATAACCCTGGAAGTTTGTGTATCTTTTGGGGGGAGGAATCCCTGCAACTGGGTTCTTCGGGGCATCAGTTAATCCTACGCCCCAGTTTGTGTATGGATGCACAGGACAGAGCAGTACCACACAGTCACAAATAGGAACAAATGTTTAAGGAAGTACATTGTACAGGAGCTCACCAAATTGGTAGCTCAATACTTGCATTTGCTCTTTTCTCGTCGTAATATTCTGCAGTCGTCTGAGTTATCAGGAGTCCCAGAGATGTGATCGTGGACAGCGGAGTCCTGTCTCTTTTCTCTTCTAATATAGTTTGCCCCACTGCGAAAGTATTATTTCGCTACTGTTTTGTATGTATGTATGTATGTTTGTTTGATGCCAATAAAAGGTTGATGATGATGATGATGAAGTACATTGTATTACACTACGACAATGGACACTGGGGTGATGTGTTGAGGTGAGCAGCAGCTATTTTGCTATGAGATATATGCATGCACTCTTATGACAGTAAATGGTCTTCTACCAGGTCTTTGCTTATTCACTTCAAACAAACCACATGGATAGTGTAACAGCTGAAAATGCAATACTGTTTTCTTTCTCTTTCCTTTGTGCGTGTTTTCAAGCTGTTTTCCAAGCCAATTAGTTTGAGGGGGAATGCCTGTTTCTTTCATTAGTTGTCATCATCTCTTCTGCTTTTGTTGACCTTTGTATGGACTCTTTAAAACCTGATGTGGAACCTTGCCATCATCAGCATGCTAAGGCTTCTGTTCACCTTGGTCCCACTATTCTGTCCCTTTGAAAACCCCAGGAAAATAATGAGCTTCTTAAAAATATAGGCAGTTGAAAGTAACATGTTGGCAACTAAGATAACAAGAAAGGGCTTCCATTCATCTGGAAGCCCTGGATATTAGATGCAACCTAAGTTGGAATGTTTTAAGCTTTCAATTTTTTAGTCTTTTTATTATAATTATAATTAATTACCTGCCCTTCACCCTAAGGTGACAGGGCAGATTACAACAATTAAAACCCAATATTAAAAGCAGTTTAAACAACCTGCATTTTTTTAAATAAAAAAGTTCTAAAAATATACATCTCAGGTATGAAAGAGGGCAAAGAGGTGTATATTTAGCATTCACTGAAGGCTGTATGCTGAAGATCAAAGGGGAGGAAGTCCCTTTCCTGGGCCATTACCCCATGACCTTCTGAAGGCAGCAGAACAAACAAGAGGGGCCCCTTCTGTTGATCTTAACACCCAAGGAGGTCTGTAGGTAAAGAGGCCATCTTTCAGGTATTTGGGACCTGTGTAGTTCAGGGAGCACCTTGAATTGGACCTGGAAATGTACTGGCAACCAGTGCAGTTGCTTTAAAACTTCTGCATACACCCCTCCTTTATATACTGCTCTGTAGGAAATCAAACTTAGTGGGTTATTTCAGCATCCATATTTCCACATATGAACATTTCCACAAAGAAATTGAGTATTACATGCTCTTGTGATAAGCATAAGTAAGGGGTAGGATTACTTAATGATTGCAGTTGATGCTGGCTTTATTTCTTCCATTCTCAACACAGCAGAATTAATTGAGCATTTACACTTGTTGGTTCTTTTCAAAATATAAAGAAAGACAGTTGGATAATTATATGTGGAGATACACAAAACTGGCAGATAGGGCAGATGGAGTCTTATTAACACTGGTTGTTAATTGGCTTGTAGAGTTAATATGAGAACAGATTTTCTCCCCCATAGTTTGTACACAAGGAATTTTAATTTTAATTCCCCTTGCTGTTAGTGAGAACTGTGCATTTAACGTCATCTATACGATAATAAAAAGCTGGTAAAGCAAATGTGATTGAGCTAAATCTCTGTGGCCATCTGAAGCCCCAAGATGCCTAGATGGATATTAAATGGTGAAATACTCAGGTGTACCCCAAGAATTGAGAATATTTAAAAAAAAATTCTGAAAGGCCATTGATAATAGATCTGGGTTGCCTCCATCATTTTAAGATAGATGTGAGTGTTGCTGTTGATATGCATAGGATGTGGGACACAGTGTGTGGGCATTTACTGTATGTTCCTAAGGAAATAACTTTATGGGGCGCTTGAGAGGGGAAGAGTGGCAAGCATAGATATGCTCATACGGCGCATTAAATACACTAATGCTGTTTTAGATGGATCCTTCACCTTTCCACGTGATGGAAAAGAATGACAGCAGGGCCAGTCACTGCCTGTATAATTAAACTTGTGGTGCTGGCCTGCTTCACAAGCTCAAATCATGGCTTAATAAACCATGTTTTGCAGGAGCTCCATGCACCAACACAGTTGCTTTCACTTCTTGCTTCATGAGTGAGAGACAACAAGCCAGGGAGCTGTGGTTAAGCATACTTCCCCGTTGCTTCTAAAACAAGTCAGGAGCCATAAGTCTACTTTAAACCATGCTGGCATGAGTACTTTAAACCATGCTGGCATGGTACTATACATATCCTAGGTTATTAGACAAGGATTTGATCACGCAAACATGTCCAATGGCACAGTTCCCACATGCTACAACACAGGAAGAATTTTGTGTGACAAGAAGGAACAACCATCACTAATCTTTTGTTTCGTTTAATCGTTTAAAAATGCTTCCTCAATTGGCACTGGAGGCTAGAAGATGATTGCTTACTCAAGTCTTTAATGGCCCATGATGTTTGGTGGCTACCAGCTACCAAATACCTACCAGCCAGACTGAAAAACAAAACTGAATAGTGAGATCAGTGTTCTGCTTGCACATACGTATATGGCAAGGGAGAAACAGACGCCCTCATTTGCCCCTCCTACAACGAAACTTGTCTCTCCTGTATCAGTCTCTACAGCCACAGCAGGTGCTGTAACTCTCTAATAGTTTGTCTTCACCCGCAAAGGCTCACTCTTCCATTGTCTCCCAGGACAGACAGATGCCAACCAACCAACTGCAGGAAGGAATTTATATAATTCAGCTAACCATTTTTTACCAAGTGGGAAGTTAACAATGGCCTTGTTTGGATGCAGCAGTACACTATGATATAGCATTCTGTGTACAAGTCTCAGGAGCTTCCACTTCTATTAACTAGTTTATTGTTATGTCTGACCACAGACAAATGGTAATTGGCCTTTAAGTATAGTTTATTGAAACAGGTCAACGTCAAAACTGCTTATAAAGTTGGCTTGTTTCCCTAACTCATAGTTAACAATTAACCAAAGTTTAGAGCATGACTGTAATGCTAAACTGTGAGTAACTGAAAATAGAAGGCATGGCAGAAGATAAGAAGGGGTGAGAGAATCCACAGGTCTCAGGTTTGTGCATGTAATACTAAACCATGATTAACTGTTGTATTTAGACCAGTCCAGTGTGGTTTGCTAGTTAAGGAAGACTGTGGCTTCTGCTGATCAGTGTTAACTGTCCAGAAAGAGACTTCAAGGCTGGAATGGTCCCTAAATCTATGGCAACTTTCTCTAGGGAGAGGTATATCATACAACCCATCTGCTGGCCATTCTAGCCAGTCAGACTGACCATACTGTTTAACTGGATTAACAACAAGACTTTTACATAAATGGAAGTACACTTACATTATGTTAAGCATATAGCAGGGCAAAACTACCCAAATATGTATCCCATTACAAACTACCTGGCTGTTATCTTCTGTAGTTATCCTTGATACTAAAATGCTATATACTGTATGTCACTGGGAGCTGGAGGGCATTTTCTTAAGATTTCCCCTTTTATGGCTTTCTCTTGTTTGGCACGACTCCAATATATTCTCCTGTGAAAGATTATGATCTATCATTGCATGCTATATCCCAGATGATCTGTGTTTCAAGAAATAATTATAAAATATTTAATATTTAATTTACCATAATGAATTCCCTAGGTTTCTGTGTGATCTTCAAAGATGATTAACCGCATCCTTCTCAAAGTATTTTTCTCATTAAAAAAACTCTAACCATTTTTTAAGGTTTACAGATAGGCTGGCATATGCAATGTTGTATCGATAGCCTTACAAAAAGTTGTGGACAGAGAACACTTTAAATGCAATAAGACCCCTGATTAATTTCCCAGTATCTCCAGTTAAACAGAAATCATTGGCGACTGGGGGAAAATGTCTGCCTCAGATTGCTGCCAGCATGTAACAACTCAGCACATATATAATTAGCTCAGACAGCAAGCCTAACCCCACATACTTGTGAGTAAACACCACTAAAATCAATAGGTTTTACTTCCGAGTAGAAATGCTTTGGGTTGCACTGTAAGTAAAATAAATATTTACATATGAGATTTGCTCATGCATTGAGGTGAAATGAATTCAGAGCCCAGTCTAGAAAACTGTCAAGACCAAGGAATTAAGTTGCTGTTTGTTAATCAGCATCTGAGTAATTGAGAGGGGAAATGGATTTTATTAATGCAAATAGGGAGGTTTGTTTCAGCTGGAAAGGGAAATTAATAATGTCTTACCCATTTGTTTCTGAAGTGATAGCTGAGAAAGACAAAGTACATGTAGGACAGCAGGCCATTGGCTACTAGGACAAGAGCCTACCTCAATCCTGATGATGATGTCAGGGAAATAGGAAACTTAGGTCCATGGGAGAGCCTGAGCGAGTGAGCAAGCTCCTGATTTCAAGGTGTGTCAATTTCTCAGGCAAAGACCTATACATGTGTAGCCTGTATGACCTCCCCCTCCCTCCCACACAGCCCTGGGCGCTGGCAACCCACGCTACGCCACTGGCCATAAGAGCTTGCAGGATCAGGCCAATGGTCAATCTAGTCGAGCATCCTGTTCTCATGCTGGCCAACCAGATCCTTGTGAGAAACCCACAAATAGGATTTGAGCACAAGAGTGCTCTCCCCCCCCCCCTGTGGTTTCCAGCACTTTAGAAGCATTACTTCCTGCAACTGTGGAGGTAGAGCACATGGCTAGTAGCCATCGACAGCCCTGTTACCCATGAATTTTCCCAATCCTCATCAAAAGCTCTCTAGGTTGGTGGTCACCACTGCCTCCCATGGGTGCGAGTTCCATAGTTTAACTACCCGGTATGTGCTGCATGAATACATACTTAAAAAATAAAATCTGTCCTGAATCTACGAACATTCAGCTTCTTTTGAAGGACATGAGTTCGAGTGCTAAACTTTTATCTAGCCACTTTTCCCATGTCATGTCACCACTTACTCGCTTTTCCTCTAAATTAAAATGTCCCAAACACTGCAGTATGTCTTGTTCTACCTGTGAGCTCCCTAAAGGCACCTGGTTAGCCACTGTGGGAAGATGAACCAGATAGACCTTTGCTATGATTTGTCAGGCCATATGTTAGGGCTGGTGAACCTGTTGCACTCCAGGTGCTGTTGGAATCCAGTACTGATCGGTCCCAGCCATCATGACCAATGATCAGAGGCAATGGGAGTTTTAGTCCAACAGCAGCTGAAGGACCACAGGCTCCTCATCCTCATTCCTGTACTATATTCTTATTTTTCCTTAAGGTAGATTTCAAGGCTTTGTACCCATCAAAATCAACCCCACTTTTAAAGATTATCTGGTTGAACAAAGTCATGATTTGATTGAAGACATAGATCCACGTATTCGCAAGTGATTTAGAAGTCAGTTTAAGTGAGACACTAGACAAGTGTTTTGAAAATCAAAACTCTAAGCAGTTCCACCTGGCCAGTGCTGTATTAAACCTTGTTGCTGGCATCTGTGTATGCAGAATTAGCATATACCTGGGCCAGAAATCCCTCCTATACTATTGTATAATGAAGAGCTAGGTGAGATGTGATGTGAGCAGCATGCATCCATGATGCTGTCATGCACACATTTCTACCAGAAATCACCGAGATATTCCTACACAAGCAGAATCATTCTTAAGCATTGCAATAGGTCAAGAAGCAAAGTCTCACTGCTCATTGATATTCAGGCAAAGCTGTTCCAGAAAATATAGCCATATAGACTATTTATGCTGTGCCAGAGCCCCAAACTTATTCAATACAAAACATTTCAGGAGACAAATAAAAGCACCAAGACCACCTCCAGATCTCACAAGGGTCAGCAAGTGTCTGTCAGTCGGTGATGACAGTCACTTGGATTGCACTCAGATCACTGACCTGGAGAGGGAAATCTCCCCATCTCTATTATCAGTGCCCTGAGTGATGATGTTTTAACATGCTTGCTTCCAGGGAGGGGAAAAATAAAATAATGCAATTATGACCTGTGCAAATGTCTTTGTGGAGCCTAAGGGAATGTGATAAACATCCGTTTTAATGTTGAGTTGTCAAGGAAAAAAACAGGACTATATTGACAGCATGCCACTACAGTGGAGAGACCCAGACTGTTGTGTGAAAGCCAAATGGTGCAGCTTGGCATTCAAGAGTACTGCCTGCTGATGCCCTTTCTGTCTGATTACAGAATAAGAGGAGGAGGATGAGCCTCCTACCATCTCTCCCTCTCCCTCCTCGCTCTCATTTTAATTTGTCTGCCAATGCAGAATGGTACAAGCAGAATGGTATGCTGTCGTTGGTCCCAGAAAACTGCCTCACTGAAAGTCTGATAATTCTTCCCCCTAAAATATAACCCAAATGGGGACCCTACTTTCACAGCCTGCAGATGGAGCTACAAAAATGGAAGGGCTTTCTTCACTCACCCTTAAAGCAAACACTATTGTCTACCATGGAACTACACACACACAGAGAGAGAGAGAGAGAGAGAGAGAGAGAGAGGTTTTCAATTCACTTAACAGAGTAGCTTGGCATCTTTATACCATGATCAACCTATCAGGCATAGCGTTGCAAGATACATAGATTCTGCAGCATTTTAATAACAGGCTTGTAGAAGAGGAGCTAGTTCCTATATAACTATTATTTCTTTCAGGAAATTAACTGTTCTGAACAAGGGAGACACCAGCTTAAACGACAGTGCCTCAGACGTCTGTAGGAGGATATTAAAAGCAAGAGTTCTTTAGCTAGTCCCTTATTGACAGCTATGTATTTTATTTATACAGTGAATATCCACATCAACACTATTGCCTCCCCCACCCCCCACCCCCGGCAAACATTACTGGGGATGGAGAAGCACATTGATAATAATGAATTACTATTTGCATGATATTAAGACTGTCGGACGAATGAGACTATTAAAACTTGAGCAAAGAAAAGCAAGAACAGGTAGTGGCATAGAGGTGGGGATGAAATAATATGAACAGCTTCTTCTTCTTTATTAAGAACATAGAAAGAGGCCTCTGGGGGGCCCATCAGGTCCAGCATCCTGTTCACACAGCGGCCAACCAGATGCCCGAGGGAAATCTGCAAGCAGGACCCGAACACAAGAGAATTTCCCCCTCCTGCAGTTCCCAGAAACTAATACTCAGAGGCACTACTGCCTCCAACCATTATTTAGTTAAAATTAACCAACTTATTAATTACGCTAATTAATAAAATTTTCTAGACCAACCCCACCCCACCCCCAACTGTTGGATGAATAATTACAATGCTGGAAATGTTGGGGTGGGAATGAGGAACTGAAAGTTGATAGATTTGTTCATCCTTATTATGAATTACAATGCAATCCTAACCATGCTTATTCAGAAGTAAGGCCTATTTAATTCAATGGGGCTTACTCCCATGTAGGTGGGGTTAGGATTGCTGCCTTACTCTTTAAACTTGCTTTTATTATTTGGTTTTGTACATCACCTCGAGCAGCTCTTAATTAGGACAAAAGGTGATTAAGAAATTGTTCCATAAATGAATCAAGATTGTTTTTTTGTTTTTGATTTTTAAAATCTTTGATATTTTTTTAAAAGTTGTTAGCCACTTTTAAGTTAGCCTTTTGTTCAGAGAGGCAGAATAAAAAAAATATGTTTCTAATATGTAAGTGATAAACAGATTTTTAAATGCTACACACAGTTCCTCATCAAATCTTCACTTACTTTCTCTTGCATGGAACTGTATTTTTAACAAATGTCAAAACATCACCCCAGTAGAAACAGAGGTGGAAATCAATAACTATTCACACCTAGCTGTGAAGGGTAAGGGGAATAAACTACAAAAACAAATACTGGCCAATGTCATCAAAGCATAAACACGAGGCAATCAAATGAATGAGCATTAGATACTGATTTTTAAATCAGGTTTTTCCCAACTTGGTTTTTTGGTTGAGCTGAAGGGACGAAAAACCCAAATGTATGCAAGCCTGCAGTGCAGAATCAGCACATTCTGTCACATAAATTGTTGTCTGAGAGCTTACTATTAATACCAAAAATGATTGCCTGATAATAGACTCTGATATGGTGGAAGTGAAAACTGCTGCTTCTGATTGATTCCTGCTATTACAGAAGGTGGAGAAAGAGTTGTGTTAATAAACTAAAATTACTAAGAGAGGGGGAAAGTGAGGGAGGGGAGAAATGATTTAAGATGAGATAAGAGAGTACATATTGGAAAGTCATTGTGCTGTGAAACATCAGATTGAGCAACTTCTCCCAGGCAATTAACGAGATATAACCTGATCCAGAAAAGTTAAGGGTGCTCAATGGATCATTCATCTTCAGTTTGCACAGGTATTAAGCCCCTAATCTCTATTTAGGAAGGGATATTAGCTGCTCGAACAGAAAAGGTGATTACAACAAGGATCATAAAAGTGGGCCCTCCAACGATCAGCCAGGTCCACACTTTTATACTCAGCACATGGGGATACAATTTGCACATCCACACACCACCCACAGGAGTTATGCACATAACCCGGAAGCATGAGGAATGTCTTCCAAAGCAACCTTGAGATTGCTGCCAGTAAGGATTGCTTGTATCCAAAATAACTGGTAGGATTTCATGTTTCTATTCCCAGGGATGTGAGCCAACATCTATGCTGATGATCAAGCAGATGATGACCCTCATGGCCTGCCCAGAAACAGGATGCACGTCAATGTTTTGGGTGGTTTCTGGGGTTTAGGAGTCTGCAACCTTGTGCAGTGCCCCCAAACATGAGGTTTTGGAAGCTGTGCCTGAAAAAGGCATTTTTCCAGTCCGTGATCGCACATGGGTCATGTGACTCAAGTGGGATTTCAGGTCCAGGAGATGGTGCCCCGATTTTGGGTCGTGTTGTGTTGGAAGGTATGAGACTGTCCTCTGAAGCAGACTACATGGCCTCACTTGTAAGATGACAAGGAAGCAGGACTCCATTGCTGTTATGATGGGAACGGGGTTCTTGACTTGCCCAGAGCCAGCTGCTCATGAGGCATCCAGGCACTGCCCACAGAAGAAGAGCTGGAAGTGGCTTGGGGAGAGCTTGGAGAGAGAGGAGAGATCTTGGAGAGAGAGGAGAAAGATAGCGAGGGCTTTAACTTGCTCCCCTCTTACATCTGAGGCCCACCCTAAAAGGAGAGCAGCACAGGATGTGCCTCGTAAATCCTCCCAACCACAATTATTATTATAATATCCCTGCCTGTCTTGTGTAAAGACAACCCATAGCAGCTAACAATACGCAATGATTAACATAAGCAAAATGAGAACAACTGAATGCAGAAGAATGCAAAAACAAAAACAACAAAAGTATAATGATTTATTTATTTTTTGAGCCAGCCGATGACTCAGCACTGAACTTAAAATGAACACCGGAAATATCATTAGATAGCATTAGTCCCCCTTTTGTGGGCAATCCTTAATTTTCTGCCAAAACTAAAAAAACACTGGGTTAGTTACAGGTAGGTAGCCGTGTTGGTCTGCCATAGTCAAAACAAAATAAATAAAAAATTCCTTCCAGTAGCACCTTAGAGACCAACTAAGTTTGTTCTTGGTATGAGCTTTCGTGTGCATGCACACTACTTCAGAAACAAAACACTAGGTTAGTTCCACTTATATTTAGAGCAGACCCACTGAAATGAATGGAACTCCCATAGATTTCAGTGTTTCTATCCATAAGACTAAATGTGGCTCCAACTTCCTGTTACCAGCCTCCCTGTTTCTATTGGGTCCTAGGAGGTCTCTGATGTTGAAAGCAACACACGGAACAGCTCACAGAGAAGAATTAGGCTCCATTGAAGGCCAACAAAGAAATTTTTTTTAGGAACAGAAAAATAAATAAAACCTTAGCTCTCATAGAAGAAAGCAGACAGGATGCATCAATGAATAACATCATTGTGAAACTGATCTCCTTAGCTGCAGTTGCCTCTCCCTAAGGACACAAGAAGCTGCCTTATATTGAGTCAGATCATTGGTCCATTTAGCTCAGTATTATCTGCACATACTGGACAAGACTGCCTAGGGTATCAGACCAGGGTTTTCCCCAGTCCTCCCTGGAGATGCTGAGGATTGAACCTGAGACCTTTGATAAGCAAAAAGATGCTTATCAAAGCAAAAAGATAAGCAAAAAGATATTTTGTAACCATGAGATGCAAAAAGGTGGTGTGAGGGACAGAGACAGCTTGATTGCATGGAAGTATGGATATTCCCAACCAATACGACACTGATTTTATTACATATTTATATAATGCTCATTTGAAAGGCCTGAGCAGTTTCAGTGGTAACACTTAACAAAGATGTGTTGATTGCTATACGGAACAGTGCTAATATAACTGAAAATATTAACGTAATGGTTATATTTGTTGTTTTAAAATAAAAACAGTGACTGTTTATCTTAAAGGTGCTTTCTATGTCTGACATAGGATAAATTGAGTGGCATCCATGGGACCCTCAGCTCTACGAAAAGTCTTGCAAGGTTTTTTAGTGTCGCATCAACCAGCAGCAGTCAAACTTAGCTCAGTGCAGATCCTGGGAGCTCGCAACCAGAGCTCACAAACGGGCGAGGGCATTTAGTGAGGCAGTTTAAGGGGGAGGTCCAGCATTCCGTGTCTTGGTGTGCATAGGACCAGAGATATGGAGGGCGAGGGAGCTGCTGCAATGACCTGTTACACCTGTGCCATGTTTGTCACCTGCCAGAGAAACAACAGTACACTTGTAGCAAGCGCAAGGTGGTTGTCTTGCTGGAAGAGAAGCAGCAGCAATATGAGGCCCGCCTAGTCACACCTCAAGCAACAGGACAATATGCAGTTACTTGATAGAGCTGAGTTGACTGAGATTGAGCACCAAGATAGATGGGGTGCCCCCAGGGTGGAGAAAGATTGCCCAAGTCGAAACCCTGGAAGAATCACTATTGACATTTATTAAGGACTGGAAACTTCATAAAGACTTTTTACGTGAAAGAGAAAATGAACTTGTAATATCTGCGAAGGGATTCACAATCAAAATAAATTAATGATTTGGGGCAGAATTCAATTGGTTCTCCTAAAGCTGCTGCTCCAGAAGGATGTCCCCCCCACCCTGCCACACAAAAGGAGATGGGGAGCTATTTTGACTTATCTCCCTCCCTCTGCATCTCTCCCCCCCCCCCCCGCAGTGCCCCATCAAAATTTGTTCTGGAGGAATGAACAGTTGAACAATGAATTTTAGGACCCGGGACATTTTCTTAGATATTTTATATTCTTATACCTACCATCAATAATATGAAACTACCCATGTCCCATGTAAGGGATGCGGGTGGCGCTGTGGGTTAAACCACAGAGCCTAGGGCTTGCCGATCAGAAGGTCAGCGGTTCGAATCCCCGCAACAGGGTGAGATCCCGTTGCTCGGTTCCTGCTCCTGGCAACCTAGCAGTTCAAAAGCATGTCAAAGTGCAAGTAGATAAATAGGTACCACTCCGGTGGGAAGGTAAACAGCATTTCCATGCGCTGCTGTGATTCGCCAGAAGCGGCTTTGTCATGCTGGCCACATGACCTGGAAGCTATATGCCAGCTCCCTCAGCCAGCGAGATGAACACCGCAACCCCAGAGTCGTCTACAACTGGACCTAATGGTCAGGGGTCCCTTTACCTTTACCTTTACCCATTAACCAGTAAAGGTAACCCAATAAATGAATGCTGGTTTTTTTAAAAAACAAAAAAACACAGGCAAGCAAGCAAGCAAACTGTTTGTTTATAGGGCCTGCTTCCAGCTGCTGTATCCCTACTGTTTGTGGTGTGGTGTTTCCCTGTTGGTCTGCCTTCTTTGCTTCTTGCATTAACAAACTACAACATACAAGTTCTATTAAGTTGCAAATTCGAAGCACTTTGTCACTGGCATTTATTAGCTTGACATCTACCCTTTCATCCCAACAGCAGTGCTTAATAAAACATTGCTGGCTTTTTAAAAACTACACAGTTGTCGCTGTACACTAGGGGTTCTAAATGCACTTTTAAATATTAACAAGGTTTTCATTAAGATGCAGAAACATGGGTGGGGAAGCTAATGTCAATGGCTGAACTGTGTCTCCTCCAGTTTTGTGAATAAGTATGAATTAAATCCTTCATTAACACTGCATAAAGCCTTTGTCTTTGCTTTGATGCAGATTATTTCTTATTGAACAGAATCACAGAACTGTTGGGTTGGAAGGGTTCCCAAGGACCATATAATCCAACCCCATTTGATGCAGGATTGAAGGAAAAACCACCACATTCTGAAGTAGTCAGTTCCACTGTTGGAAAGCTCTTCCTACTGTATAGTCAGAACCTCCTTTCTTGTAATCTGAATCCATTCGTTCAGATTCTATCCTCTGGAGGAACAGAAAACAATCTTGTTCCACCTTCCATATGACATCCCTTCAAGTGTTTGAAGATGGCTATCATATCTCCTCTCTGTCTCCTCTCCATGCCCAACACTCTCAAGCATTCCTCATAAGGCTTGGTTTCCATACCCTTTATCATTTTGACTGCCCACCGTACACATATTCCAGCTTGTAATACAAATTGCTACTTCATCAGCTACGACTGGCTTCCTCAAACTCGGCCCTCCAGATGTTTTGAGTCTACAATTCCCATCATCCCAGACCACTGGTCCTGCTAGCTAGGGATCATGGGAGTTGTAGGCCAAAAACATCTGGAGGGATGAGTTTGAGGAAGCCTGAGCTACAACTTTATTCAAATCTGGAAGGTCAATTATTAGTTATATTCTAGTTTTTGTTGTTATTATTTTGCAATTCAAACAACCCAACAGAATTAAGTGAGCTTATGGATGATCAGCTCTTTTTATAGTGGACAATATACTGATTCTTATGAAAGTTCCAGTAAACAGAGACCAAAGCCATGTTGCACTTCAGAGTCACAGTTATATTCCCTATTTTACAATGCCACAATTCATAACTGGAGGTAGGGAACATAATTAATTTCTACACTGAAAACCTCTACAAATTTCCTTACATGCTGCCAAAATTAGGAATTGTAACTTCTGGATTTAAAGTTCCCATAGTGCTCTTTATTTCTTTGAAGAATGGCATTTTTCCACCAATGCAAAAATAGCAAAGTTGTGGATAACTATTCTCACTCCTCTTCCCTTCATTATTGAGAGCCAGAGTGGTAAAGTGGTTAGACAGATGGACTAGGACCTGGGAGACGAAGGTCGAAATTCCCGCTAAGCTACCAAGCTCATTTGCTTTCTCTCAGTCTAATTCTGCATCACAATGTTGCTGTGAGGATAAAATGAGGAAGAGGGTGACTATATATGCCACCTTGAGCTCCTTTGAGGAAAGGTGGGATATACAGGTGAAACTCAAAAAATTAGAATATCGTGGAAAGGTTCATTTCTTTCAGTAATTCAACTTAAAAGGTGAAAATAATATATGAGATAGACTCATGACATGCAAAGTGAGATTTGTCAAGCCTTTATTTGTTATAATTGTGATGATTATGGCATAGAGCTGATGAGAACCCCAAATTAACAATTTCAACTTTGGGGTTTTCATCAGCTGTACGTCATAATCATCACAATTATAACAAGCAAAGGCTTGACATATCTTGCTTTGCATGTCTTGAGTCTATCTCACATATTAAACTCCAGTAGCTAATGAAAACAATTGCTTACATAAATGGACTTTTCCACAATATTCTAATTTTTCGAGTTGCACCTGTAAATGAAATAAATGAATAGTTTCTAGTTCCACTTTCCGTATCTCTCTTCCACACCCCGCTTTCTCAGGTTTAATTTTGAGACAATAGTAAAACAGACAGTGGTGAGGCAATTATTTCATAAAGCACAATGAACGTTTTCAAGCACATAGGGAAGATCTTCATCACCGCCCAATATACCAGCATCTGTAGTTTTGTTCCCTCTTTTAAAAAACTGTGTTTATTGATTTAAAGTAACAAGCATTAACACTGGCACAATCAGACCCCATTCTACCCTCAATCGTTCCTGAATGAACAAAGTGTACCGGGAGAAATCAGAACTACAGAGCCCGTCACTCCTGACAACATAATGGAGGCTCATCTGCCACCCTTTGCCACCCGGAATGTGGAGATGGGTAGCTGACTCCTAAGCTGCACCATCCAAATTGATGGTGAGGAATAAATATAATAATAGTGTCTGTCAGAGTCTCATTTATTAATACACATCCCAGATTTGAAGTCCTTTGTTCTAAAAAACAGAATGATTAATTCATCATCCAACTGCAGCTGGTAAAAATGTACCAGAATATACAGGTAGAAAAGTGTGAAACCTTCTTTGTGGCTAATCAAAGGAACAGAAAGAAGTCACGATGTAGAGGTTATATTGACAGGAGTTTGTTACGTCATTTATGCTAGAAAAGGAGTGGAGGGTGGGTTGAGAAAAAACCTTTGCCGTTCACAAGGAAATTAGCTATTAACTACTTATAGCCTGGCATTGTTGTGTTTAGTCAGGGCTCATTTCCTTCAGAATGGATAGGTTTGATCTCCTTGCAGTCCATGGGACACTCAAGAGTCTCCTGCAGCACCATAATTCAAAAGCATCAATTCTTTGGTGATCAGCCTTCTTTATGGTCCTGACATACCAGACACTGAAGGAGGAGTTGGGAGAAGAAAATGACCTCCCTCCTTTCCTTTCCCCCCTGAAGCTTGCCATCACTGCTTGCTACAATGCAGGGGCGTAGCAAGGGGCGGTATGGGGCGGTCCAACTCATGTTCCATAATGCAGTGGGTGACAAATTATCAAGGAACAATTACTGCCCTACTAGGGCGGTTCATAAAAAAACTTTGTTTTTGAAAATGCCTGCTCCAAAGGTCTCATCTTACTATACTAGGGATTATATAGCTATATATGAAATTTCATGCATATCGGTTAATATCTTGACCCTCCTCCACCAAAATTAGCTGTTTACTTGGCTGTTTTCCTATGTCGTGAAGGCTGAAATTTCAGTTCAGCGGTGGCACTTGCTGTTCCCCAACCCTAACCCCGTGGATAAAAGTTTATTATTGTTACTTGTTATTATTCCTTTGTAAGAAAATATGAAACAACGTAAAACCATTTTTGCAGGGGGGGGGAATCAATGGGGGGGGGACAAGAAATTTTCCACACTGGGTACCAGCTTACCTTCCTACGCTTCTGCTACAATGACTGTGTTCTCCAATGTGTTCCTCCAGTGTTGGAGGCAGTATGCCGCTGAACACCAGTTGCTATGTGGAAAGTGTGTCATTGCACCCTGGTCCTGCTTATGGACTTCCCATAGGCATCTGGTCAGCCACTGTGAGAGCAGGATGCTGGATTAGATGGGCCTTCTTAGGTTCTACTGCTCATGACAGGTGGAGTCAGTCTACCACAACATAGTGTGGTAGGAGGAAAAGGGCGGAGGGGAACAGTGGTATCAGGGGCAGGTGGGTGAACAAGGAGATTTGTGGGTGGTGGTGAAAGGGGCGGAATTTAGGATTACTTGGCTTATTTCTGAGTCAACCTGATGAAAAGTGAAGGGGAGTTTGCCCATCTCTTTGCCCTTCCTTCCTTGAGCCTGAACCCAGAAACAGCCCAATGAGCTTTCTTGGAGGGCGCTGATAAACATCACTTCTCCAAGGAGCCAAGTCTACTGATGATGAACACACTTCAGGGTGATTCAGAAATAAGCAAGGTCAGGAGAATCTTGAAAGTTCATTAAATGACTCACCAGGGAGCTGGACTGCTGTAATGATAATAAGGTAAAATGACTGGCAAACAAAAGGTCAGCAGATGCAGGTTTTTGGATCTAAAAGTCTCTGCGTCAAGCTCCAGAGAAAAGCTTCCTCCATTGATCAGAAATTCTATAGAAATCTAGATGCAAATCAGATAGAACAATAACTTCTGCAGGCAAGGCAGCATGACTCACCAGGAAGCCACTTGTCATAGTTATTCTTCTTGATAGGTAAATCCATTCAGGAGGACCATTCACAAGGGGAAAAAATTGGATGAGTCACCCTAGTTTGTTTACATGCCCAATTTATCTGTTACTAGAACTCTCTCCATTACATTACATTACAGGGGTCTTCTACCCTGAAATTCCTCCCCTATGTCCTGTGGGATGTAATCTACTGGGAGCAGTCAATTACAACATTCTTTCTAGAGTGGACATGCAAGGGAATGTTTGGTCCAGCCAGTCGAAACTTCCTGTTTCTCCTGGCCTGGAGCATCCTTCTTTGCATGTGACTAGTAGGTGGGTGTGACCTTTCCAGACCTAGTAAAAGACCAAGTCACGATACCTTCTTCTTATCGACCTTCCTGTTTGTCCTTGCCTGCTTCCTGCATCACCTGGACTGGATTGCTGGCTGCCACAGCAGTTCCCCAGGTCATCTCCCATATGGGGTAAACGTGTTTGTACATGTTTGTAACTTTAAGCCTAAAGCCTGCCTTCAGGGATCACACTGTGCTCTGCCTGATCTTGAGTAAAACTACTTTTTGTTACTTATGAATAAGACTGTGGTCTCTTTATTCTTTTGGGAGGGATTCCAAAGGGGTCTTACCAAGAATATTAGAATATATCTGAATCTGGACAAGCCAGATTTAATTGCTTATTGTCTTAAGAAACTCACATGAGTTTGCAACCAGCTTTCTGCTGCATAAGAAGGCAAATGCACTCTGCTAAGTGAAGAAACTTGCTAGCGCAAGTTAGGAATGGAAGGATATTAATAAACAATATATCCTCTCCTGCCACCCTCAACATTCCCACATGCCCAAGCACACCCATCTGGATTTTACGCAATCCCCTTTCAGCCCCTTGTTTTGACCTCATCTGATCATCATCCCAGCAAACCCAGACAGACTTTTGATCTCCTAAAAGTCTATCTAAGATCAGGTTTTAGCATTGCTCATATCTCCCTGAGCACCCACAATACTCTCTGAAGATCTTCTCTACTGTCTGTCTCTGAGTGTCCTCTCCTTGCATCCAACTGCTGGGCTTCACACCTAAGGTCTGGGAAAGTGTTTATGCCCGCCATCCTGTTTTACTAATAAAGCTGTAAAATCACATCTGAGACAAGACTCCTGAGCTCAATTCCTGGATCCCGTTGTTTTTTTTTTATCACCTGCACACGCATACAGTTTAAGGAGTGGTTTAGCTGCCTTTATCTAACAAAAGTAATCTTTGCAGCTATATCTATCTTCAGCGCTATTTCCTCTTTTCAGTTTAGAACTCCTCTTTCTTTAAATTAGAAGTGTGCTTGTGTTAGAGTATGTGTTGTTTTATGCGTACCCAGTATTGCAAATGTATGCTGCTACACTTTAATGTTTAAATTACTTTTAAACATTATTCCATGCAGAATATTATTATCCGAGTCTTTCCACTATGTACAAAGGCTGTCCTTCACTATGGTAATTAAGACTATCTAGTCTCTATGTAAAGAAGTGTACACAACTGCTCATTTTCACTTCCAATTTGTTATTAAAAAAAAGTAGAAGCCGATAAATTCTGCAAGATTCAGCCAGCTCAAGCACTTATTAAAAAAATGCATAGCTCTGTATCAGGTGTTAAGTTGTCTTGAAATTAAAGTGCACCAGTAGGACAAGAATAGGATTGATTGGGGGGCTGTGATATGTTCGCGAGTTCATGCTGGGAATCTCTAGTAAGCACAATGCATCTCTAATGTGAATCAATAGAGGCAGCCTGAAGACAGCCCTTGTAAAAGGAAATGCAATCAGATCGCCTCTCAGAGACACAGCATAATTTTACTTCTCCCCCCCCCCAACTCTACAAAAGGGCATCATATTCTTGCATTACAAGAATCAACTGGAGAAAAGAATTCATTCAATAGCCATGACTGTTTAAATGACCCATAAAATAACAATGAAATTCAGAAAAACAAATTAAAAAATTAACAGAATAAATTACTTGTTTGGCCAAGCACAGCAAGGCCATTCGTTGTGTCGAATGCCTGCAAAGCCTGACACTGTTTTGCAAGCACAACCTCTGACATAGCCTCCTGATCAAGTGAAAAACCAAATAAAATATTAAAAGATAAATAATATATAGCATTTGAGAAAGGAGTAGAATTAAAATGGGCACCACCCACAAACATTTTAGTAGATACTGTATTTTGCAGAATGTTTTTAAAAAGGACATAAGCCACCCAACCCACATGCCATGTAGGAGCTGTTTCTTTATGGTGCAAACCCATGCAGCTGTGATATGTATCTGAATATCACAGCTAAGCACAGGATCCCACCATGCATGCATGTTCCAAGGTATATTATTGTGTTATGGGATAGTGCTGCAAGAAAGCAGTGTGCAGGAAGCTGGGTGAGTGAAAAGGGAGACATCTGAAAGATGGTTACAGCTAGAGGTGCTGGAAGCATTCGAAGAGGGGTGCTTGCACAGGGGTACTCAAGACCACAAAAACATACTTGGGGCAAGGAAGTGAGATATAAATGGGCACTCTAAGTCCCTGGTAAAGCATCATTCCCCACCAGGACTGAGACTACACATCCCAGAATTCTCAGTGAGAAACCATCGTTTCCTCTCAGGTGTCTTCAGGTATCATGTTTTGCTCCTGCTGAATCAGTCAAACACCCACTCCAGTCAGGATTCCTCATAAGTTTCCTTCTTTCCCAGCAACAATTTGCTCTGTGCCAGAAAATGTGCTGACGGGTTGTGTAGAGGGGGAGAACAATTTCATCAGGGCCACTTAGTGAAGCAATTCTTATCTAAACAATATTACCTGTTCACAATTAGCAGGATTTATACGAAAAGCACACGTTGTGGTGGTTTTAGCTCACTTTTTCCCTCTACTACTGGCCCTTCTTTCTACATTTGGTATAGGCATACCTTCCAACCCCACACTGATCAAAATCCGGACACTCATTTTTTGGTCCTAAGTGTGCAAAACCAAAAGCCATGGGTCTTTTGGTCCAGTGCTCTGATGCTAGCCAGCTGACCCACACCAGAGTGCCAGACCCCCCCAAAAAAGGTGGGGGGACATTCCAGGATCCAATCAGAAGCTGGGACACACAATAATATTGCTGGGGTCTCATTGACTGCCTCCCTGATGCCAAGTTCGTAAGTGCTGGGAATAGCTGGGGGAAGGAGGTTCTCAGCAGGATCTCCCCACCCCTCCTCAGAGAGATGGGGGGAAATTTTGGGGAGCCTAGGTGCCACCTGCCACTGAATCTGCTCACCACTTTCACCACCATCACCACCATTTATTATATATATATGCCACCCATCTGACTGGGTTGCCCCAGCCACTCTGGACAGTTCCAACAATTAAAGCAGCTCACTGCCCACCAACTCACTCCCCACCATCACATGGCCTCTGGAGGCAAGAAGGCTGTAGACTCCTACTTTATTATATTTCCTGTAGAACTTTTAAGCTCTGATAGATATCCACCTGGTTCCCTGCCCCCTCCTCTGCCAACTATTTTTTGTCTAGCTGAAATGTAATATTACTACCTCTCTGACACAGGTAGGTAGCCGTATTGGTCTGCCATAGTCAAAACAAAATAAAATATAAATTTAAAAAATCCTTCCAGTTGCACCAGTTGGTCTCTAAGGTGCTACTGGAAGGATTATATATATATATATACACCTCTCTGACAGTACCACTAGGTTTCCGTGGGACAGAGAGATATTCATGTATGAACATTTACATATATTCTGATGCAGCTTCTCCCAGTTCTCTACAAATTTTCTTTGCACAGAAGGAAAAATTATATTTCAGCATGGATTTTTGTAAAGGACCTACATTTTGAACACATCACAGCAAAGAATCCATTATATCTGCACTGAAGGAAGATAAAAGACAACATACAGCAGCGAAAGGGATATATCATAGAGAATAATTCATCTAGCCCAATAGAAAAATCAATCCAATTTCCCACAGGGGGAAACACACCTCTGAATCCAACAAATATCCTATTATTCACACATGAAGGGCAAAAACAGAACAGTACACACGGTAAAGTAGCACAGTGTGGGAAAAACAAATCAAGAATATGAAATGTAGCACCTTGGGGCATTGAAATGACCATAATTGTCCTCATCGACTCACAACCAAAGCCAGGCATCTCTTTCATGAGGCCCTTTCCCAAGCTCCCACAGATGTGTGTCTCATGGGGGAGGGGGTAGAGTGATGCAGACTCTGCAAGGTGGAGGAGACTCTGCATTACAGTTCCTGGTCTGCTATGGAACTGGGCCTGAGGAAGTCACTCTCATAGCCTCAGCTCCCTCACATGGTTGTTGAGAAGATAAAATGGGGGGCAGGGAAGACCCTGAGGAGAGCCCTGCTGAATTGTGCCAAAGAGCCATCTCATTCATCGTCCTGCTCTCAGTGTGGCTCGTTGGAGGCCTGTTGGAAGTCTGCAAGCAGGACCTAAGTGCAACAACATTCTGTCCTTCTGCAGTTTGCAGCAACTGGTAATCGGAGGCATATGGTGTCTGATAGTGGACGTAAAGCATGTTGTTGTTCAGTCATGTCCAACTCTTGGTGACCCCATGGACCAGAGCACGCCAAGCAGCACTATCCTTCACTGCCTCCCGCAGTTTGGCCAAACTCATGCCAGTCGCTTCGAGAACACTGTCCAACCATCTCATCCTGTCGTTCCCTTCTCCTTGTGCCCTCCATCTTTCCCAACACCAGGGTCTTTTCCAGGGAGTCTTCTCTTCTCATGAGGTGGCCAAAGTATTGGAGCCTCAGCTTCAGGATCTGCCCTTCCAGTGAGCATTCAGGGCTGATTTCCTTAAGAATGGATAGGTTTGATCTTCTTGCAGTCCATGGGACTCTCAAGAGTCTTCTCCAGCACCATAATTCAAAAGCATCAATTCTTCGGCGTAAAGCATAGGCATCATGAATACAGCAGTAGTCACCGACAGCCTTACCTTTCTCTTTCCAAGTTGATGGCATATCCAGTGTGCATGCCTATACTAAAGAATATGGGACTATATTAACTCAATGAGGCCAGACCCTCCAAATGTCCCTCTTTTACAGGGACAGTCAGTGGATTTACAGAATTCATCCTGGCTTCTGATTTGATCTCGGAATGCCCTGCTTTTCTTTAGGACGTCCCTATTTTCACTGGAGAAATGTTGCAGGGTATGTAGCTATGCAACCCCTTCAAACCAAGGAGATATGTAACTATACAACCTTTAGAAGGAAAAAACAAACAAACACCTGAAGTCAGCCCCATATAGGTAAAGTTTTAAAATGTTTCACGATTTATTATGTTTTTATTTATGCTGGAAGCTGCCCAGAGTGGCTGGAACAACTAAGTCAGATGGGCAGGGTATAAATAATAAAATAAAACATCTTTTCTGATTACTCTCACAATTAATCAACAGCTCTAACCTATCAATGCACCGTACAGATGTAAGCTATTCTTGTGGGTTTCTTGACTGAGGTCCATTGCATGCAACTGAATCTCTAGCATAGCCAAGGAGAAGTGCAGCTCACCTGAAGCCATTTCTTTCTGGCCTCTTTTCTGTTAGCAGGGATGGGGAACCTGTGGCCCTCTACATGTTGCTAGACCAAGACTCCCATAACCCCCCCCCAGCCAGCATGGCTAATGGTCACAGCCTTAGCTCAGCGGCAGAGCAATTGCTTTGCATGCAGTAAGCAGATCCCAGGTTCAATCCCTGGCACCTTCAGGCAAGACTTTATGAAACCTTAGGGGGGTGCTGCAAGACATTGTAGACAATATTGAGCCAGATGGACCAAGGGGTTGACTGTATACAAAAGCTTCCTATGTTTCTATGGTCAGAGATGATGGGAACAGAGGTCCAGGAGCCCTAGAGGTGGCTCCTTCAACTTGATCTTTCCCATCCCTCTGAATCTTTCCCCCCGTTTCTGCACCACATTTTTAGACATCTTTTCTCACAAAATAATGATTAATGCTACCACAAGATGCTGTGCTACTGGGTACAAAAGGCAACTGCACCAAGCATATTGTATTTCAAGAAATGTTTCTATTCTTTCTGCTGTGCGTAAAAAAGATACAATTGTTCTACCTGTCAACAAAGACAGAAACGGAAAATTAATAACCATCTTTTGACCTGCTCCTTGAATTGTTTTTGCTCCTTCTAATTTCCTGCCAAAGCGCGCCATACGGTTTTGCAAGGTGACATTTTCTGAACCTCCATACAGATTGATAGGCTAAACTACCGAGAAACTGAGAGAATTCTTATAAAGAATGACCTTCATCCATTATAAATTCAGACCTCATGATGCTATTACTGCTAAGAAAAGGGAAGGGAAGAAAGAGTAAAAGAAATCTTCTCACAAATAAGCAGCAAGGGGGGAGGGGAAAGAGAGGCTCAGGCAGGATACAGATCACAAGGAAAACAGAAAACAAAGAGCAACATAATCTGCAAAAGCAAGATAATGCTCAACTGATAAAGTCTAATTTCAGTGTTTTCAGTGAATACAAGATACAGAGCAGAAAATTCAAAGTGGTCTTGGAAACTTTAGAAAATTTAACTCAGCAGGAGTTTAGGAATGTAAAAGGGCTTTGTTTTCCACTCCGCCCTGTGTATGTCACATGAAACACTGTTGCTGTTCCACTGCAGTTTGTCTTCTGCCAAAAACTACATTACTGTATTTATCTTGCTGCCTGCTGAGGCAAAATTATGCAACTAAAATAATTACATAACTAACGTAAATTCAGTTGTCACAACGCCATTCCACCATTTCAATGCAAAGGAAAGGCAGTGCAAGTTGTGTGTGTGTGTGTGTTTACATAATCACTTAGATATCACTTGGAGATTAAAAGAAACAACAGCAAATTCTGATCTCATCAGTGCTTTTTTCCTAGAAAAATAGGTGCTGGTACTCACCGTAAAGTCGTTAAAGTAAGTGCCACACTTTTTAACAACTAAAAAAAGAGGTGCCAGCACTGCGTACCTTTGAGTACCCCCCCGGGGGGGAAAGCCACTGCTGATCATATTCGCTGGATTGATTTCTGTTCCAAACATGGGAAAGAAAAGGGACATTTCCACTTTTTCCAGAATTTTTAAACATCCCTACTGGAGTTGCATATGTTAGTAAAATAAAGTTGGGAAGAGATGGGAGAGAGAGAGAGAGAGAGAATGTGTGTGTGTGTGTGTGTGTGTGTGTGTGTGTGTGTGTATATATATATATATATATATATATATATATATATAATGTCCAGTAGCACCTTAGAGACCAACTAAGTTGTTCTTGGTATGAGCTTTCGTTTGATATCTGAAGAAGTGTGCATGCACACGAAAGCTCATACCAAGAACAAACCTAGTTGGTCTCTAAGGTGCTACTGGACAATTTTCTTAAAAAAATATTTTTAAAATATATATTTCTCCTCCTGAGGAGGTGATAGAATGCACTGTACCACTACAGCAAACTACTGCAAGCCCTGCGCCTAAAAAACAACAACAAAAAACCACACACACACACACACACACACACACACACACACAGGAAACCACAACCTTTTCCACAGTAGGAAGAAGGGAATTCAAGACGCTTTGGATGTAATGTTCCATCATGGCAAACATTTCTGCTTGCCTAATAGAACAATCTTCCCTCTCTTCCCCCATGCACTGTACTGGAAGTTCTCCTAACCCTCGTGAGCAGGTCTAGGGGAAGATGGGATGATGGGTCTATGCCAGGCTTTCTCAACCTCGGTCCTCCAGATGTTTTTGGCCTACAACTCCCATGATCCCTAGCTAGCAGGACCAGTGGTCAGGGATGATGGGAAGTGTAGTCTCAAAACATCTGGAGGGCCAAGGCTGAGGAAGCCTGGTCTATGCTGCTGCACCAGTGGGAGTGCTGGCTTTGCAAGGGCACCCACACAGCCCCCATTCTCACTGCTACTCCTTCCCAGCCCTGTCCAGGAAAGCTGCAGTGATGCTGTTGCTGGGAAGGCGATTCTGTGGCCCCACCTCATGACACAAGCCACTATTGGTGCAGACTGTCTCTGGGTGTGCGCATCCATAGATAACTGAAATTGGAATTCACCAATTGCCACTGCCTATATCAGATGCAACAATCTATACATGAACACATATCTGAGGGAACTTGAGGACTGCGCACTCTGGGGTGGGGGAAACCAGCTGTGTGACAATAAGAACAACATTCTGGTTTGAAGAGTAACCCAAACACATTCAGTCAAGATCCAGAGGAACAGCTATGTGTTGCATAGAGTCTTCTGGTACCTTAAAGACAAGCACATTCCATACATCTTTATATATTTTATACATCTTATACATGTCTAAAAAGACAGAAGTTCCATGGAACTTACTCCCACATAAGTGCATATAGGATTTTGGCTTAAATTTCACAGTTCTTGTGCTTACGAGTCTCTCCTCAGTTTGGAGAACTAAACTACTAACAAGTGCGTGTGTTGCAGGTTCATGCCACACATGTAATATTATGTATCACTCAGAGAAAATAAATTCAGGATATTAAGTGAATGTTAATTTCTGCTTTAAAGCAAATTCTCCAGAAACTGGCAAGCCTGCACCAACATTTCTACTAGTATATTGTCTCCACTATATACATGTTGTCTTTCTTTAGAATTGCCTGAAGTCAATCTGCAACACCAAGCTGATATAATCAAAACTTGTGGGAGAGAAAATGCTGTTCAAAATGGGATCATGTTTCGTTTTGGCAAAGTCAGCCACTAGATGGCGATGCAACTGCTCACAAACCACAACAGCAATAACCGTAGCAGGAATACACAAAGCACAAAGCACAAAGCTGGGGATGTGTGAAGCCCTGTTTCTGTATACAACTCCACTTTCCAACTTATTGGTGTTCAGGCCACTTCTGTGGAAAGGTGGGCACGAGATTTTAACAATGAAGTTATGAGTCAGGAGTGAACATTACACATTTATCATCTGTGGTTGACTTCATTGAATATTATATATCCCATTGAAAAGCTCATGCTCTCTTTCAGCAGCCTAACACAGATGTGAACAATTACTGTGCATTCAGTGTACATTGCTATTCACCACTGGTTGAACAGAACATTGCCTTGAGCATCCAATCATTACTTTTCTCCCACTGTGGAACTAACACGCATATTCTGAAAGTTGCTGCAACTTTGGTGGTTTTGCATTTCAAGTGGAAATTAACAATTGCACATGAAATCTCTTCAGGATCTTAAGTACAGTGGCACCTCTGGTTGTCAGTGGGATCCGTTCTGGAGGCCCGTTCACAACATGAAAAGACCGCAGCCTGAAGTGCCGTATCTGCACATGTGCGCAGTGCGCTTCTGCGCATGTGCAAAGTGCGATTTTTGTGCTTCTGCGCATGTGTGCACGCCGAAACTCGGAAGTAACCTGTTCCGGTACTTCCGGGTTCGGCGTGTTCGTATCCTGTAGTGAACGCAACCTGCAGCGAACGCAACCCGATGTATGACTGTATTCACAAGCCATCCTATATAGTTCTACACAGTTTTGGGAACCACATTCCATGAAGGATGTTAATACAATGAAGAGCTGCAAACAAAGCCATGAATGTGATGAAAGTGTTGAAAGACCTATAGTTAGACAGTGAAACAACATCATATGAAGACTAGAAATGCTGTGGCGACTGTTGTGAGGCATGAGGGCCCAAAGGCAATTGCTTACATTACCATCCTCACCTGATAAACACAAAAGCAGCCGGTGCAGACGCAGCAGTGTTACTAATAAACTTACACAAACCCAGTGCATCTGGAATGCATTCATAAAGCCAATCCATCACCTGACAAAAAAAAATGACCTTCCTTGGTTTACATAAGGCAGGAATGTTCAACAGGTAGATCATGATCATGGTAGATTGTGGGGTGTTCCTGGTAGAGCCTGGTAGATCCTTGGTCCCTCAGTGATCTCCTCCCCCTCCCAAAAAAACGGAGGGGGGGGGGAGAACTGGCTTCCTCAAAAAAGCTCAACAACTTTGGTCCATCCAACAACAATGGGTAGATTACTGCCAGTTTTTTTAATACTGTGAGTAGGTTGCAGCCTATTGGGAGTTAGACGTTCCTGACATAGGGCATACAGTATTGTTTTACCTTCAAGACTGGACACAGATTAGAGATTAGAAAAGGTAGCACAAAGAAACCCTCCAGATGTTGATTATGAGTTACCGGATTTTTCTGTGCATAAGACGCCCCCATGTATAAGACGCCCCCCTATTTGGGGGACTCCAAATTAAGAAAATACCCCTCAGCACTACCTGTGTATAAGACAAGCCCCAAATTTAAACCATTTTTTGTTTTGTTTAAAAACCTAGTCTTATACATGGAAAAATACGGTAGATTGGCTGCCATGTCATCATTTTACATGCGATGTCATACAGATTGTGCTTCAGCCTACAAAAGTTGGGTAAGTCTGGACTCTGGAACCATCTTGTTTAACTTTAACGGATCACAAAACTCATGTTGCTTCTACACTGGAGCCTTTTGCGTGCATGTTTGTATGCACATGCAGCCATAAACCCACAACTCTTCTCGCATGTGCTATCAACACATGAAGGGGTTCATCTGTACCTCCTTATAGAATATGGTCCATACCAGATGCAAGATAGGCATGGCATGATTGCCAGGGCTACAAATCTCGGTAGGTTTTCAGCTGACAATCTTGGAGGTGTCAGGCAATTACTACTCTGTTTTGGAAAAACGAAAGACTGCAGACAGATCCAGCATACCAGCCAAGGAAGCCCCTGATATCAATAAGCCACAGTGGATGAATCAAATGGTTGTCCACATGCTAATTTGAGAAACTAAGGGACTTTGCTCCCACCCCTCCTGCCAGGCTCTAACTACAGGTAATAATTACAGATGGGGAGAAATTTGATTCAGTTCATGTGTAACGGTGAACTTTCCTATTCTGCACTTTCCAAAACAATATGAGAACCAAAACATGGCAGTCCTTCAATATTTACATTTTACCCAAATTTTGCAGCATAGTTCTCCAACCAAACAATACTTATAAAATGGGTATATTAGGGTGTGTGTGTGTGTGTGTGTGTGTGTATATATATATATATATATATATATATATATATATATATATAATAGCATAAAAATGCATTGTATTGTATTCCTTGCAAAAATGTGCACAAATTTTTATAATACCTTTCAAAAAGTGCATTAGCAGATTGCTGCAGAAATGTGAACTGAATTTAAGATTGGAAAAATGAAGTGAGAGAACTCAAATGGAAAGATCTGTCCAACCCTACTTTCTTTCCATTGATCATTCCATGATCAATCCCAAGCAGGATAAAGACTTATGGGTACACGGAAGAGATTTAATGCGATTTAAAATGCCAAACTCAGACTATACGACTACATCTTTGTTTTGTTTGAAGAATTTGAGTCCTATAGGGCTTATTTCAGACTACCAATTTAGGAAACTGGCATCTATTTTATTTTAGTTTTAGCCTATAGACATCAGTGAAATGCTTAGATCAGTCAGGCTCAATTTGAGAGCCTCCAAAAATTGTCCATGAAAGATTTATGGGAGTTATGTTATTTTCAGCCTCAGGAGAACTGACATCTCCCTTCAGGTCAAGAGCCTGTTAGTTATAAAGCAGCGGCTGCTACCCATTGGTTTGAAAACATAAATCAGGCTGGTTCCATTCTGCTTTTATCAGCTTCCTTTTCTGGGGCTCGCTTCACACCTTTTCCCTCCCCCCCTCTCCTGTGCTGGAGCAAAGATAAGTACCATGCAAATCTGGAAAATCATCAGCAATTATCAGCCTTCAAGAGAGTAGACGATAAGCATGCTGCTTCTGAAAATCTTTATGTCTTTTAATTATAAATAATATGCAAATCTAATTTAATGTTTAGTCGTCGTGAAATTTGCTGGTGGTCAAGCAAAGTAAATTCACAGGCTCATTCCCTTTGAATTGTTCTCTTGGGATGTCTGCAAAAGAAATTACTGTGGCTTAAATAATGGTTGGAGAAGAGACGACATGCCAGACTGGT
Organism: Lacerta agilis; assembly: GCF_009819535.1. NCBI lineage: Eukaryota > Metazoa > Chordata > Lepidosauria > Squamata > Lacertidae > Lacerta > Lacerta agilis. Next base: position 57,222,850 of record NC_046320.1, read on the forward strand.
GGGTCTCAAGCTGTATTGTGTTTCCCAGAGGTGGGCAAATCTAAGGGTGGGGTTTTACTAGGTTTTTATATATGCTGGAAGCCACCCAGAGTTGCTGGGGAAACCCAGTCAGATGGGCAGGGTACAAATAAATTATATTACTATTATTATTATCCCAGACTGAGAGAAAAGATTAATAGTCCAATATTAGTAGCAAGAATTCCAAGACTGCACGGGTGCTGTGATGTTGCTCCAACAGATATCCCCAACTCCCTGCCAAGCTTTTAAGCAGGGAGGAAGGATCAGTTATGTCCTGAACCCCTGGCCTACCTGGGAGCAAGTCAGTATGTCAACTCCCCAGTTCAGGGTCAATCCACATATCCAAATTCCTGCAGAGATCCTGGAGCACCCAAGCTGAGATCCATCAACCTGGGCAGTTGAGATGACACAGCACCTCAGCTCTGCTGCCCTTTTATACTCTGCATGTTAATTGCAGCATCTGGGATTGATGAGGCATGTGAGCTTCACCTGCTCTAAGCCTACTCCTGCTGAGGAATCACACACCACCTGCCAGAGCTAGCGAGCCCCACCTGGCCAGCTAGGGAGCTGGGCTGTGGGCCCTTGCCTTCCTCAGCCTCTTGAAGTGCTCCTACGCCCCAGAGCCCGCTGTGTTAGTGGAGACAGAGGCCCTGGTTCCTATGCACTGCCCAGGATACCCTCATCATCCTCTGTCACCCCGTGAGTACTTTCTACACCAACCTCTCCTTCCCCATCCCCAACTTGCCACTCCCAGCTACAGCCATCACCGTGATCCTCTTCTTCCTCCCTGTAGTCCTGCCAGTTCATAACATATTACTTACAAGAAGCCCTATTCCTGCAATCACTCCTGGCCTGGATGAAAGCATTTATCCAAAGGGAGTGATCCTCCTCCCTTCTCTCTACCTCTCTCTGGGAGAAATCTCTGTGCATGCCACCTCCACAGAAGTCTTCTGTTCTGTCGAAGTGGGCAGCACCTCTGAGCCTCATTGCCCTTCACAGGCTGAGAAGGGGCATCCCATTGGTCTCACATCTGTACACATCTGGAGGCAGAGGAATGCTTCCTCAAGTGGGCTATGCTGCATAGTCTCACCCGCCTCCCCCTTCCTAGCCCTCATCACCCAGTGTCCCCCCATTCCTGCTCTGAATCCAAGGGCTCAGAGGAAACTATGACAGATAAAGGGAGGCAGCAGCTTACTGAAACACTTAACTGTAGGGAGATCTATGTATTTATTTATATATTGATTCCTCAGGTTATGCATCTATTTCTGAATGAACATGCTGAGTGCTGTGAGGCATAGCATTAGGTGAGCAATCCTTAGATCTGCTTGCTTGACTGCATGTAACCTTGGCCTCTGCTTGGCTTTGACTGCCCCATTTATATGATCACCTGGAGAATAGACATGGTGAATATCTTCCTACCTGAGCATCAGCTCTCTATGTTGTTCAGTGCCCGATAAGTCTCCAGCAGACTGTGTGAAGTAGAGTGCATGCATACAAATGCTTTGAGCATCCCTGGGAGAACAGAGGACTTTTGTTCAGTCTTGAGAGACTGGTGGGATTTCTCATAGAATGGATTTCCTTGAAAATGCCGCTATACTTCTTTTTCTGTTTCTGTCTGTCACTCATGGGACATCAAGGAATATGAGACTAGTATTATGACTTCCATTGCATAGCAAGGAAAGTTTTACTTGGTGAATAATGGACTTTACTTTACCCAAGTCATTTTCAGAGAAGAGCTACCAAAATAAATGAATTTACATTCCTGTAAATGTGTGCTGCTTTATCCTAATCAATTGGCAACTTGGTTAGGTCAATATTTATCCTTACCTCAAAAGCATCTTGACACATCACTATAGTCATATATAGTAGCCCCAATGTTCTGTGCTGTTAGAGACAGACCAACTGTCTAAGGAATGATAGAAGTGAAGTTCTACTTGGGGAAGTTTGGAATACTAATTCCACCCCCACCCCCCGTTTTCAAAGCTGTGCTCCATTGCAAGTCAGATCCCTTCACAATTCCAGTCACAATTGGGTTAATTCCTTTCACCAGCCAGCCAGTTTTCCGATTCAAGTTGTGAGGCAGGAGGAACTGCAAATCCCATGCTCCTCTGGTAAGGTTCCATATTTGTTGCCAGGGCTACTGTTATTTTTAGTATTTTCTGCACTTTGGAAAAGTGTTGTATAGTATAAATAGGAAAATAGGAAGTTGTCTTTTATCTGGTCAGACCATCTAGCTTAGTGTTGTCTGCAATGACTTGCTGCAGCTCTGCAAAGTTCAAACACATTGCCCAACAATAAACTGGAGACGCCAAGGATTGAACTGGAACTTTCTGCATGCAAAGTATGTGCTCTACTGCTAAGATATCACCCTTCCCAAATACGTAGCATAACCATTATTATATGACACCAGTATTGAAAACACAAGTAATTTATTCCATTCTTTAATCATTTTGAAGCTAAAAGCTTCAGAAGAGCTGCAGTAGAACATACCAAAGATCCATCCAATCCATGATATCGTTTCGAACCTGTAAGAGGATCGTAAAAGCAAGAGCCTTTCCCTGTTGATTGTTGCTTCTAGCAACTAGTGTTGAATGGCATACTACTGCCTCTGAACTTAGAAGCTGCATTTAGCCATCATGGCTTATAGCTAATGGAGGACCTATTTTGAAAGAGCACATACTTTGCATGCAGAAGATCGCAAGTTCAATTCCTGACATCCCTAGGTGGGGCTGGGCAGGACTCCCATCTGAAATTCTGGAGAACAGCTACCAGTCAGTGTAGACAGTACTGAGCTAGATGAACCAATGGGTTGACTCAGGATAAGACTGCTTCCTATGTTAAACCAACAACCATCATCACTTCTTGTGGCAGTGAGTTCCACAAATTAAGTATGCATGGTGTGAAGAAGTACTTTCAGTCATGAATTTATAGTCAATCAGTTTAAGTGGGTGACCCTGAATTCGAGTGTAAAGGGAGAGGAATAAAAAAAAAAGTCCTAGAGGTTTTCTTATTTTTGATTGTGCTTATTGAATATTTATAGAAGACTCCCAGCCTGAAACCCTGGAAATCTGCTGCAAGTCAGGGTAGAAAGACCAAGGGTCTGATTCAGTATAAGGCAGCTTCCTATATTAACAAAAATGTAATTAGTACAATAAAAAGTAGAGGTAGAGAAGGCAGCACATTGTATATCTCCTGAACTTAGCTTTTGCAACTAGGTGTTGTTGTTTTTGAACCCTCACAAGTTATTTTGAATTTCTCCTGCTTGCCAGTGTCTAGACTGTCATTCAGCCCATTAGTCATTAGAAGCTGTTTGCTTTCCAATATGCTACTTACTGGGGCAAATCATTTCTTCCAAGGAATTTACATCAGGGAAAATGAAAACATCAATAAAGTAAACACAAATCTTCTGATACAGTGTCAGCAAAAGGTTCTTACTCCTGCATTATGTTTCCATTATGTTTCTAATTTTGTTCGGGGCATATGTTTGTGTGGTGTGGTTTTCCAACTTGCATTCAAGGAGTGAGAAATGTATGTATATAAAATATTTACGGCCCAATAGGAGTACCTATACACAACAGAGATTTAAGGCTACTGTTCAGCACCGTAAGATCAATGGCACCATAAAGTGTGTTTTCATGGCTTTGCTTTTAACATACCTTAGGAATGTGATTTGAATAAATGCAAGTATTGAAATGTACTGGGGTTTTTTGTTTGTTTGTTTTTTTGAGGCTGCATAAGTATTTTATCACCCTGTCTCCATGCATAATCTTGGGGAGGGGGTTTAGTCTAACTAACAGAGGTCTATCTGTGCAAGATTCCAGAAAAGTAGGGTGTTAAGATCTGTAGAAAGTGCTATCCTGGTAGTTCTGCGTCACCCGCAGAAGTGAAGGGAACAGTGGCTTGGGAGGGGGGTGATTTTCTCTGTGGCAGATCCTGCCCTGTGCTGAAAACACACCTCTACCCTGTGGCCTTTGACAGTTAAGGTATTTTATTTTGTGGGCCCCACCCCTTTTGCTAAATGTTATGTGCACATTGTTAAAATATAAATATTAGAAACTGGGGAGTCTGAGTATCCTTGGGACTTGCAGGTGGGGGGGTGGGGGGGCGGATGAGAAACTCTTTTTCTTGGGGTCATTCCCCAACAAAAATCCTGTGTGAGAGAGAGAGGGGGGGTATATAATTCAATTAATAAATTATTGTTTTTTCCTACCTGCAAGGTACCTCTGTGCTGTGGAGTAAGGTACCTCTGTGCTGTGGAGTAAGGGACCAGGGACCTGCTGACAATATACATAAGGAAGTCATTCTGTAAGGTCATGTAGATCATCACTAATCCGGAATGGCCTTGGGGAATTAACATTGGATAAATGTGTTATTCCATAGGACTATAGAATGGTCTGTAGAGTTGGAAGGGACTCTGAGGATCATCTAGTCCAACCCCCTGCAATGTAGAAACATGCAGCTGTCCCATATGGGGATTAAACCTGTAATCTTGGTGTTACTAGCACCATGCTCTAACCAACCAAACTATAAATGTGTTGCAGATGATTTAATGGGCACAAATCAACCCTAGTTCTTCTTCTCTCTGGGCCGTACCACTTCATACAGGTTTTTTTTGGGGGGGGCGCACAGGATGGTGTGCTCCCTTAAAAAGGGGGGAAGTTTTATGTTTGTAGACATCTATGTTCAGACATCTGAAGGCAGCCCTGTATTGGGAAGTTTTTAATGCTTGGTATTTTATTATGGTTTTTATATATGCTGGAAGCCACCCAGAGTAGCTGGGGTATAAATAAATTATTATTATTATTATTATTATTATTATTATTATTATTATATCAGGGAGAAGGCTAGCCTAGGACACTTCACCTGACATGCTACTTTTCTGCGTGAAAGGAATGGTTTTGTGAAGGATTATTAAACCACATGAACCCTCATCGGGTGCCTAAAGTGGTACAACACAGACACAGGCTCTGACATTAAAAAACACACTTGCGCATCACTTTTTTTAGTCTTTCTAGGTCGGAGCTTTCCAAACTTTTCACTTGGTGACACACTTTTTAGACATGCATCATTTTGCAACACAGTAATTCAGTTTTACTAGCAAATCAGAGGTTTAACTTGTCAGTTTGCATTTCTTGGTACAGAAAGCATTGACCTGATGTGTAGAGATCTTTTCTATTCTAATTAATTCAAGAGGGTTCTGGAACCCTCTCTGCAAACTGGAAGTTTCTAGCTGACACATAAGTTTCTATTCTGCCTAGAAACAAGAAGAATATTCCTGATGTTTGGGTTATTCCTTCAGAGAAGCTGAGTACAGCTGGCTTAAACTGGTTCTGTTATTGCTTTCTGTCAAGGTCATGTTGACTATAATAATGAGGCCAGAAGGAGCCTGAGTTTCACTTTGGATCTCTCTTTCCTTCTGGTGTGGTGTTCTGTATATCGTATGCTTAGTGTTGAGGTTTTAGTCTTAGCGTAAGTTTAAGTTAAGTCTGCTGCAACTGGATTTCTTATGGACAGTGCCAATCCTGAATGTATTGGATTTGTGACTATTGCGCTCAAAGCTTTGCTGGATGAAATTGCCTCTGGTCTATCTTTTGGGAATCCTGCAACGTGTTTTAAGTTTCTACTCTGCTAACTATACATAGGAATCTGCTCTGGATCAATATGAGTAGAATTCATGACATAACTAACCCCTTTGCAGCCTCAGGAGCTCCAATTCAGGGTAGGGCTGAAAGCTGTCTTTCTGCAGAGGTGTAGTATTGGGAAGGGTTGTAGCTCCAAGATAAGAGCATCTGATTTCCCTGGTTCAATCCTCTGCATCTTCAAGTAGGGCTGGGATAAACTCCTTCCTGAAATCCTGGATTGCTGTTGCCAGTCAGTGTAGGCAATATTGAACTAGATGGACCAATGATCTAACTCAGTATAAGGAAGCTCCTTATCATCCTAGGTGCTCCTCAGTAAGCTTGCAAGCAGTCATTTCTATATGTTTCTGAATCCTGAATCCATGCCTGAATCCACCTTTGAATTTCTGCTTTGATATTCTAAGTTGCTCAGGATAGTGGATATGAAATTATCCTGTGTAGTTATCACCAGAAAGATAGCATGTAAAGGCTGCGTGATGCGGTTCATGCCACATGCAAGATCATGCAAGTTTAGCCTTCAGTTTTCTTCCCTCCAAAGCAAATGTCTATATTCCTGGCCAACTAAAGTTCCTGAATGGGCACTTTGGCCAGGATGTGGGGGTACTGAATCGCAGACAAAACGACAACTTCTCCAAATGGCCTGCTGTATTGGCATTTGGTGGGGCATTTCACTTAAGGGCTGCCACTTGCTGACACCCCCCCCCCAAAATCCAGCTTTTATAAAGCACAGAAATGTATGAGCATTTGCCTAGTGAAATCACAGGGGCTGGGGAGTTGCAGAGATGCATTTTATCTTGAGCATCTCAAAGAAAGAGAACGCAATGACAGCAAGAAAGGATGCAGAGTTAACTATCAGTGATATATATGTGGAAGTATGAAAATACAAGGGAGCAGAAGGAATGGATTGTGGTGGAGGACAAAGGTGGAAAACATGCTAAAAAGAATTTGAAAAGGGGCCATAGAGATTATATATATCAATATTATCAAAAGTGGAGTTAGCAGATGAAAGAGCACAGATGAAGAAGTAAGATTTACTGGGGTGATTCCTGAAAGTGGATTAATCATAGCAAGCCTGGGGAAAATATTGCTAAGAGGATGAGGAGATTTTCCATCACTTGGCAGCCTTCAGTTCAAGGCTGGAGCCCTTCTAAAAGACATAGTTCAGTCAGCATACAGGTTAATGAACTTAATATAATGATACCTGGAGAAAATCTATTGCCCCATGGTGAAAGAAGGATGTGTTCAAATCCAATGTTTCCTTTCAGCTTTTAAATTTTCTTTTTTTATATATATATTTTGAACTGCAACTCCCAAATGCCTCAGCCAGCACAGTAGAAAAGGAATGAAAACATTTAAGTTGTTGTGAACTGTGGTTCAGGATGGACTAGATTTAGCTACTAGTGTTGCATGAAAAAGCATTCTCTATAATTCAAAAGCTTAAGCCATGATGAGGCATGCACCTTCTGGAATAAATCAACATACGGGGGAGGGTGTGTGTGTGTGGACAAGTGTACTAACTCCACCCCCAGCATCACTGTCCACATTGCTCTCCACAAGTTGCAAGTCTGCAGAGGAAGCCTTCCATACACTTATAGGCTCCCTTCAAGATATAGGACCCTGATGGTGCAGATTTAGAGCATGCTGCATCCATACATTCCCATCCCACACGTTGATCTATCTTAGAAAGGTAAACACTTGAACAAATGGAGGGCTCAATTGCTACCCTGTCCAGTAAATGGTGTCATGTCAGCCATTTTGGATTCCTACCTCCTTTGGTTCTCCATTCTTCAGAAAGAAAAAAGCAGCCAAAACATCTGCAATGAAGCAGGGGCAGAGGCATGTTTGACGAAGCTGCCCTATGCTGGGCTCCCTCCTACTGGGGACTTCCCTGATGGAAGCAGTACAGCAGACAGCCATTTTAATTTCCCATAATTCGCTGGAGAAACATATGGATACTATGGTAAAATCAAAATGGCCTACCAAGGTCATTGTATTTCTGGGGGTGTTGGGCGTATAGCCATGAGTTCTGGAGGATCAGGACAAGGGGTTTAACATTGGTTGGCAAACATTTTCAGCAGGGGGCCGGTCCACTGTCCCTCAGACCTTGTGGGGGAGCCAGACTATATTTTTTTTGGGGGGGGGAGAGAACAAATTCCTATGCCCCACAAATAATTCAGAGATGCATTAAAAGCACACATTCTACTCATGTAAAAACACCAGGCAGGCCCCACAAATAAACCAGAGATGCATTTTAAATAAAAGGACACATTCTACTCATGCAAAAAACATGCTGATTCCTGGACCGTCCGCAGGCCGGATTTAGAAGGTGATTGGGCCAGATCCGGCCCCCAGGCCTTAGTCTGCTTACCCATGGGTTTAAGGAACTCAGAAGGTGCCAGCTGACACTTCTGGTGGGTCACAGTGAGCTATGCCAAAGCACCGAGAAACATCAAAGAGAAACGTTGAGGGTGAGGAGTCTGATCCCATGGAGGGAACTAGAGCAATGTCACCCCACTGCCCCATGCCAGTCTCACCCATGGTTTCAACTCCAAGCTCTGGCATCACTGTTAATATTTTTCATTCTCCATTGCTGTTGGATCTTGTGATCCACACTGTTTACATTCCATACTTCTGGAAGTGTGAGAACGGAAGCTTAGACACTGAACGTCCATCCTATGTGCTTTTGTTTTGGAGTTTTTTGTTCTGTCTCCCGGACAGATAGGATGTTTGTGTGAGCTGCTCCTCGCACGGTTGTTATTTTCTTTATTATGATTTGCTTTGATTTGATGTAAAGCAATAAAAAAGCGATGCTACATACTTCCGCAGCCGAGCTTTCATTTACTGCGCTGTTCGTGTGCTCATATGAGCAGATATGAGTTGCTGAGACACAGGACTGTTGCTGAACACTTCATGAGAGTCCTGTTACCAGAGGGAGAGGCTCCAATAATCACTTCCTGCACCACTGGATCCTTTGCCTCTGCCAGCTTTTGCCAACAAGCCTCCACCCATCAAGGAGACACCCATTACCCAGTCTGGCTCCAAGCCGGTGCTGTCACCTCTTCCATCACCCAGGACACAGATACACCAGTGCTGATATGGACATACAACTCACACCCAGCCCACCACGAGAAGTTCCCACTTACTTGCTCAGCCAATGATGCATCCCACTTACCCCACTGAAATCATACCCACCCCACACCTTTATAACGGGAGCCCAAGGGCCTGCCAATTGTTGGATCAACACCTTAGCTTTCTGCACCAGTGACCTTTGCCTTGCTTATGTATTGCACTAATTTGAACATTGCAATTTGTAGCACAAAATGAAATTTGAGTCCAGGTACTTCCCCCAGCATGAGTCAGGACAGCTATCGCTCCTTGAGAGAAGTCTTAAACATTAATTTATATGATACATCTGGTGACATGATTAAGTCTGTTTGTTGCATGCTAGAGTATTGCTGCACAAATGAAGTCTACATATCACCAACCACAGACAGAAAAGTATTAGTGCATATTTGACTCCCAGTCCATGTGAAATGTCCCGCACGTCTCATACTGTACTGTCATTCTATTCCCAAAACTCAGTTTTCCAGTCAGATTAAAATCAACTGACTAAAAGTACTGTGATAGAAATGAAATGCTGGCTCCTTACACTTAATTTGACTTCATTCCAATATCACTCACCAAATTGTCACACATGCTCTGACAATGACAGTTGAGTGTCTTACTTTCCACTGGGAAGATGGGTAAGTGTGTTCTTCATTCACTCTTTATCTGAAGAAGAGATGCCATGAAAATCCAGCTAACATCAGTGCCCACATAAATGAGTCAATATACATTCCACTACCAACTCTCAGGCTCTCGATTATTGTAAATTTAGCAATCCTCCTATTATTTGCAGATGGTATCTGTTCTGTCTCCAATAATAAACATTTCCAGTTCAGTGCCACATTTCCCTCTGGAGCAAATGCAAATATGACAACAGTCAAATGGTACACTCCATCAGTCAATTCAGTAGGCATCATACGAAAACCATGGCCCTATATTAAATGATATCTTCCCACAAGGAAGAGGAGACTGAGAGAGCACATGCCCAACCCATTCATCTGGATTATTATCTCTGCATATCTATGATGGGTCACCACACTGTGCCGAAATGTTCAAATAACATGGGGGGGGGGATTCAAATACATAGATACCATATCTGAACAATAAGACCCCATTCTGAGCTATCAGAGGTGGGTTGGTCAGGAAAGTAGGTGCCAATCAATCACTTCCATATGATTGGGCCAAATCAGGGCAAACCAGCTGAGTGTATGCCAGGCGAAAACATTCCTCTTCAACCAAACCTTTGGCTGATTATCACCCTGTACCCTTCTAAATGTGTTTGTGAGAGGTAGTGGCGGTATGGGGGACTTACTGGTTTGTTCTTGTTTTTGTTTATATTATGCATTTTGTGTTTTTTATATTGTATTTTTATGTTGTGTGGCAAACAAATTGTAACAACAACAACAACAAACCTGAAAGCATTAGAATCAATATTTTGTTTTGTTATACGAGACACTCATAATTTCATATATATGGATGTCATATAAAAGTATGCATTTCTATATTCACAAAAGTAAAGCTCTTTTGCTGATAGAAGACATATATGAAGACATGTTAATAAAACCTGTTGTATCCAAGTTCAGCAATGAGGTTACTGTGATCAAAGACCAGCCAATGCGGCACCTGCTGAGTGCCATATGTCTCCAAAAATAGTGACAATATTTCCCTTGTTTAATCACCAACGCTTTGATTCTGTTGAAAGAGTCAACAGTACCACTTTCCCCTTTCTTCACGAGTGTTTACTGCTTGTTCCTAAAAGCTTTTTTTATATATAACTCACTTCCATTTGTACAGTAAAAGAATTGACTACCAATCAATTACAGCACTAAAGCACTTTAACAGGGCTTAATGAAGTGCCCTCAATCAGCAAGGATCGTAATAATCTCAAAGCCACTTTAGTTCATTCAACAACGTAATCCCTGATCCAAAAGTCTTTACACAAAGAACAATGGCAGAACATGTCTTTTAAGGATTGGCAAGCAAGGTCAAGCAAGAGTGGCAATAATAGGTCCATGGTTCTCAAACTGTGAAGTGCATGTCCTTAAGTAGCCACAAGTATTCCCAGAAATTGCTATGAACCCTAAGATTACCTCTTGCTTGACCTTTCTTGGTATGTTTTGGAGTTTCAATGTCTGTGAATCTCTGCTGCTGTGGTGAACTTTGCTGTATTCATTTTATCTTCTGCTGGTGATTTTATACTATAGTAGATTTTGAGACACATTGGATTTTTATTGCCTTGTTTTGGTATTCAGTTATTGCTGTTCACTTTAAAACACAATTAAAACTCATAAATTAAAAAAAACCCTGTTACTTAGAAGCAATGACAATGGGGGAGGGGAGGAAGAGAACACAATCATATTGTTTTTATCATCCACTCCCAAAGACTTCAGCAAAAAGATATATTTTGTCATTAACTATTTTGTCATTAACTTGTCAAGTACTCAGTAGTTCTTACACAGAGCACTGAACTGTGTCTTACGGAGACGTGTTGCTTTTTTCCTTGAAGCATGATAGTAACCAAATTCTGCATCCTTTGGTTGTGTTCTTTCCCTACATCTCATGTGGGAGACCTAGATTAAAATCCACACTGAACTTCATGGCTTCCAAGCCCATTCACACCATTATTGCAATAATTCATATGATAAGCAATAATGCACTCTATTCCAAAGGGTGCTTAAGAAATGATGTTTTTTACTTACTGATGCACAAAAGTATAAGAAGCTAGTTCTCTACACTCTGTCGCACCCTGACATGACCATGGAGCAGAACCTAGGGTGGGGCTAGGCAAATGAAAGGGTAGGGCTATCCACATTGAATCAGGCTTGACTCTTCATGTCACCAAGGGCAAGGAGCATGATTAGTCCCTGCCTTATTGATGCGTTCTTTCAATTTTCCCATATGGATGCCACACACACACACACACACACCCCTTCTACAGGAAAAGGTAAAATGCTGTATTTGAGGATATTATTGAAGTTAGGGCAAAACCCTCCCCCAGTTTCCCACTGATAGAGATTAGCATTTTCCTAGCAAATTACACACACACACACACACACACACACACACACTGTAATGGGAGACTACAGTTTGGACACATCCACACAGCATCTAGTTTGCAAGAGTAGGAATGATGAAAGAAACATGAATGGTTTGTTCCCCCTCCTCTCCCGGTACATTTATTTTATCTCCCTTTCCCCTTGTTTTATTTTCTGCAGCGCATACAAAAGGGTTACTCCTGAGGGTCACCCGCTTTGTTGCCGTTGTTCCTTTGTTTGTGGGTCTTGTTAGTCTTGTTATTTAGAAGCATAATAGTTTGTATTTCAGTAGTACGGAAATGGGGGGGGAGCACGCCACTCCAAAAAGTAAATGTAAATGTCAAAAAATACATACCAACCAAATGTCAAATGCCAACCAAACAGATGTCAAAACACTATGGCATTCTCCATTCAAGCATTTGTTACTGCATAAACTCTCACCATTATAGATCAAAAAAGCGAGTCAGAATCCCTCTGCAGCTCATGTTGAAACACACAAAAGCCATTTGGCAAAGGGTGAGCCATGAACTGGCAATGATGAGCTCCTTGCATTCCAAGTACCTGCCATAGGCAGCCTATTGTGTAGGAACCATCTGCTACCTGTGGGAAGCCTGGTTAGAATGATAGTAGAGGGTGATGCATTTCCCAGCTCCTGCACGACACACTGAGTGCCTTGGGAACAATAGGATGCGAACATGATCATGCCTTCACTTGGCACTAGTTTGCAATCTCAGCATGTGTCTGAGAAGTCTCACGATTTTGTTTTCCACATCAAAACCCTCCCAGAATTCGATATGTAGCCATTTCACCATACGCCTCCCCCAAGTGGATGTGGGAATTGGCTCTCAAGAAAAAGGGTTGCTATTTGATAATAAAAACAATAAAACAAATGGAATGGTTCTGTAGAGCCAGTGCGGTGTAGTGGTTAAGAGCGGTAGACTCGTAATCTGGTGAACTGGGTTCGCATCTCCGCTCCTCCACATGCAGCTGCTGGGTGACCTTGGGCTGGTCACACCTCTTTGAAGTCTCTCAGCCCCACTCACCTCACAGAGTGTTTGTTGTGGGGGAGGAAGGGAAAGGAGAATGTTAGCCGCTTTGAGACTCCTTCGGGTAGTGATAAAGCGGGATATCAAATCCAAACTCATCTTCTTCTTCTACTCTACTCCTAAACTAATGCTTTTTTGATGCTTATCATTAGAGAGAAATATGTATCATGTGTGGCACTAGAAGGCCTGATTTTGTCCTCAGCCATTTATGTGGAATGTGGGTACTGGAAATGCACAATGAGATGAGAGTAAATGACTCCGCCTGTCACAGGAAGAGAATGCAACATGGAAATACATGCCATTCTGCATCATTGATTTGTTGGGGGGAAAGAATGTCAGACCGTATGGGATATGATACTGGTCATTTTGCTTACTTTTGTAATGACAGCTGCAGAAAATGATACACACCAGTCCTGGAAGATCCACAATGTGGTATTAAACTGAGATGTCCCCCAAACATGGCACAAACGCCACTGTGACCGACCGCATCTTAGGTAAGGACTCTGCCTTGGGAAAGATACTATTTTTTTCAGCACAGACTCTGCATTATATAAAGTAAAAATGATAGTGATCTAATCCACTGGTGGATGAACAAGACTGTAGAACAGACTTCACAAAAAATGTAAATAAATATATAAAAATTCTAAATAAAAGTGATAGATATATTCTCAGAAGTATAGGTACAAAATCATAAGAGTGTGGTTTCTAACATATAAAAACACATATTCTTAATTTATATATACCTATATTTCTTGTAAAATGTCTGTCTGGGTTTAGTGTACAACTATATGAATTTGTGTACTGGTGTATTTTATTATTACATCCAAAAATCTTTCCTTATCCCCATGACACTATATTTCAGACTTTAAGCAATGGAGTATACAGTATACTGCTTCTAAAATATGAAAACTGACAATTGTGATTAAGAACCTCAAAGTATTGACTAAACAATGTTGTCCAAGATGAATTTGTGGTTTGAAACATAAGGCACATTTTTTTCAGGCATGTGAAGGCCAATTTACAGGTGCTTGCTCATCACTCATTGACTTCCATTTCAAGTAATAAATTAAATAAATTAATAAACTAGGAGTATAAAGTGACAGCAATAAGCATGTGATGACAATTACATCCAAAGAAATGTTGGAAAATGTGGTGTTATGGGAAAAGGATGTTGTTATGAGCATTTCAGAAAGCCCTGGCTTTCTATTTGTGAGTGGGGCCTTTCATCCTTTTCTCTAAAGGGAAAAAACCAACATCCTTTCCTCTAATGGAAGAACTTGCTCTCTTCAAGAACCTGTTGCAGTGTTATTCGACCTCTTCAACTCCCACATAAGACTGAAATAACTGGTAGAGGCAGATGTTGGAGAGGTTACAGCAGTGGTGAGATTCCAGCTATGATATGACTGTTAACTAATTCACAACACTGGATATATTATATCTGATATCTTGGAAGACATAGATGTTTATCTGTGACCATTAATATCTAATGATGCTAAATAATTCATAGTTTAGGGAAGTTTTTAATGTTTGAAGTTTTATTCTGTTTTTAGTCCTCTGTTGGGAGCTGCCCAGAGTGGCTGGGGAAACCCAGCCAGATGGGCGGGGTATAAATAATAAAATTGTTGTTGTTGTTGTTGTTGTTGTTGTTCCAAATGATAATTGTGTATTGATGTGGTTTCATTAAAGATGAGAAGTCTCATAACTTTTGCATTGTTTCTAAATGGCTGCATAAATCATAGGAAATCGTGAGCTTGTTGAAACTCAAACAATTATATTAATACATAAAAGAGCAAAAAAAAAGTAACACCAACTTTGCTTTAAATTGGTCTTCAACTATAATTTATTATTTCCACACCAATTTCTAGGAAGGTCCTAATTTATCATATCAGAGAATGTAAACTCATAAAGGGAACAAATGCTATTAGCCTTACCCACATTCTCGAAAGATAACACCCCCACCCCCACCCCCATTTGCAAGGGCTGCTTTGGAAATTCTGCAGAAATTCTGTATGAAGTATGCAGGGATTCATACTTCCTCTTCCCATGCTTCTATGGCCTTAAATTAGGAAAGTGCACAGCACCCAAACTGGAATGCTGGAACACAGGAAGATTACACCACTGGTCCACTGAGTTCAGTAATGACTACACTGACTGGCAACAGCTTCCCGGGATTTCAAGAGGGTTTCTTCCAGCCCTACCTGCAAAGCAGTTACTTTACCACTGAACTATGGCATGCAAATAAACCCAAAATGTAAGAAAAAAGAAGCACGAATCACTTATGCCACTTCTCTCACTGCTTCTAGATAACATGCCAAAGTGTCCTCTTATTTTCAATTGGTGACATTTAAAATACAACAAACAACTATAGCAACCTGACTTTTCCAGATTTGTTTGTTAAGAGAAGGCAGTGCACAGAGACCTTTGAGCCAGAGCTTTATCTACATTTTGTTTTCGTTTTTAAAAGGGCTAAAAACAAAAAGATGCCACAAAATATGATGTGACCAAAATTAATTTTAAAAGTCAGCAGTTGGACCCACAGAGAAACAACAAGAAGTAGTATTTCAAGGCTGCAGGGATATTTCTCTTTTGGCACTTTCCCCCTTGTTTTTTTCCCCTATTTTCCCCCTGCCATGGCATGAAAATAGATTAATGATGTACAGCAGAGTTCTATTGACTTTGCCATCACCCCAGGCCATATTCCCATTTCTATGTATTCCAAAAATAAAACATGTAGTGTGACCACACTTGAATGAGAAACGATACTGTTGCACATCATACAAAGAAATCCCACTGCTTTTAATAATAATTTTTCAGCTTGGCTATTACGTACTAGCTTTGGCTTGCTGGATAGGGGTGGCTCCAAGAAAGAACATGTAATCAGTCTTTCTTTGACCTAGGAGATAATGTGTGTCTAGACATTCTGCACTACCTCAGATCACTCTGGAAAAATAGCTGCTAAAGATGAAAACACTAATATCATCTCAACAGGAGTTTTCCCTCTACAATCTTTCATACAATCTTAACTAACCTTAAGGTACATTCTGTTTGTCCTTTGTAGTATAATAGAAAAACTTGGAATAAATGTAAAGCTAAGTTGTTCCTTTCAGGATTGAAGCAATGTGTGTGTTTGGGCAGGGGTAAGCTTAAATTTCAGGCTCCTGTGAAATCATTCCTCTAACGCAGGGGCGTAGCAAGGGGGGTGGAGGGGGCGGGGGGCCCCGGGCAGCACCCCTGCTGGGGATGACACATCGGGGGGCGGCCCTGCCCCCTGGGCTTAATATATTTTTTTGGCTATTTTCGGCACTGCCAGGGTGGAGCCGCAGGGGCGGCCAGTGAGGAGGGGTGTCACCCCTCTCGCTGGCCGCCCCTGTGGCTCCGCACCGGCAGCGCCGAAAATAGTCCCCCCCCTTCCAGCGGCGGAGCTCGGCATGGAGGCAAGGGGCAGGCCAGCGAGGTGGGGTGCCACCCCCTCCTCACTGGTCCGCCCCTTGCCTCTATGCCGAGCTGCGCTGCTGGCTGGCTTGCGGAGCCGGGGCATGGAGAGGGGCGGGCCAGCGAGGAGGGACACCCCTCCTTGCTGGCCCATCCCTCTCCCTGCCCCGACTTGCGCTCCGCCAAGGGAGCCCGGGCGGCGGATTTGGGAGTCTTTGCAGCCCGCTCACGCAGGCATGAGCAGCCGTGGCACGAAGGGGTGCTGCCGCCGGGTGTCGGCTTCAGGAGTCTCCCGAAGCCGCCGCCCAGCACCCCTGGGGGCAGGGCGGCACGTGCGTCATGACGCACGCACGCACCGCGGTGCCCCGCCCCCAGGGGTGCCCCTTGGCTTCTCACCCCGGGCAGCCAAGGGGCTAAGAACGCCCCTGCTCTAACGTTCATTCTAATAGAGTCATTTCTAGAAACGATATCATTTATTCATAATAAAATGGGAGGCTGTCATACTAGAATACATAATTTTGGGAGGATTTTCTGTGATTGCCAACTTCTAAAAATATAAGCATCTCCTCACTAGCAAACCACCAAGATATTGCCGCATGTATTTCAATGCAGAACGGACTGGGCTGAAAAATGCTGTTATAGAACAGCAACCTTCATGCATGTGAACCTGACCTAGGAATGTGTGGAGATACCCTGAGACATTTTGGAAAGCTTACTGACACCCTTTTTGATTCCCTTGAAATCCCTCAGATGTTTTGCTTAAGTGGGCACCTTTGAATTCACCACAACATTTTGCTTTCAGTGAAGCTAAGTGCCTAACATCAAATCAGACCCTTTTGTAGCCCCCCCCCCGATATTCTGGGATTACAACCCATCTGTCCCAGACAGCATGGCCAATGGTTAGGCATGACGAGAATTGTATCTAAAGAGCCACAGGTTCCGCACCCCAGCTTTAGTCAAACAACTCCAAAATGCTATTTTAAAATCAGAATGTAAGATACATCTATATCTCCACTCGTACAATAAAACAGCACTATCACTTACATGGCAGGGGGGGGGGGCTGAATTCAACAAAGTTTTTGCACTAGCAGAAGTCAGTGCAATGAGTCCCACTAATGCAGTCGGACTTCTCCCTCTCTTTTCCTCCCCCTGCCCCGGTGCCCTCAACAAATCTGCTTGAACCCTCTAGAACTGTACAGGGTGGGAATCATTCTTTCTGGAAAGCAGAAGTGTTGACAGATCAATATCCTTAGTGCTAAATTGAATTAATAGTAGGTTACGCATTATTCTTTAAGGATTATTAAACTTTTTCAACACGAAAAGAAACCACACAGACAAGTAAGAATTAGGAAATCTATTCTCACCTTGCGGATGCCTCTGCTAAGTTCTTCTCCATAGTTGGTACCCAAGATTTCAAAAAGGACATTAGGATTCCCACCATTTTCTGCAAATTCCAGTTCTCCTGTTAAGCCGTTCACTCCTCCCTGGGTGCACAAAAAAAGGATGAGCATAAAATTCAGACATAGCCATGTATTAATTTCTGCAAAATATAGGTTTGCAGTAATTGCAAATATGAAAAAGTTTAAAATGGCAAAATTTAGCCACCCAGTTCACAATATTGTTGCTCCTCCCTTTATGTATGTGTGTATGAATTTTTTAAAGCTCAGAATTGGAGTAAGATATTATTAGTCATATTTAGCAAAATGAAAACCTACTATTAAAAGTAGCAGCTCAGATTATGCCAGGTTTTACAAAGGACAAGGTTGCTAGAGGAAAGCAAAGCACTTTGCAAATCCTAACCATATCTACTCAGAAGTCATTCCTATTGAATTCAGTGGGATTTATTCCCAGGGAAGCATGGTTTGGGGCACAGCCTCACAATCTTTATTCTGGGCAATGCAAATGTTTCTAAATGGAAAGCCAGATTTGGCAGAATTAGGGAGTGACATTTTCTGGTAGATCTTTCTTTTCAATGCAAACAGTAGCTTGGTCACTTCGAAACAATGCCTTCAAATTAGCCATTGCTCCAGGCAGCTGGACCTGTCTTCATTAAAAACTAGAAAGTAAAAGAAAGGCAGTGCCATCAAACCACATCTTCGTGGAATCTTGGAAACTGTGGATCCCAAGGTAGACTTGCATTTCAATCTGCACCTGGGCCTGATCAGTGTGGCTCAGGCAAGACCACTTTGAAACCTGAATTCAGTCGAACCCATTCCACTCCGAACCTTAGGCTTAAACCTGTCCATGCAGACCTCCCAGGACTCATTCTGTTATATCAAACATGGCAGAGCCAACTGTTGAAGCTTTAACTGACTTTGAGAATGCTGGTGGGGGGGATCACATGCTCGAATGCTTCCCCACACACATAGAAAACTAGTACATCACAGACAAGACTAGGCTAGAGCCCTTCTCCCTGATGCACTAGCTTTCCGCATGTAGGGAGCTTAGACATGCCAGTGGATCTAAACTTGCAGTCACTTCTGCGTTTTGAAGAGAGATAATTTCCAGAGGTTTGTAATACATGCTTTTGAATCAGATCTGCCACATCTTTAAACGTCTTCAGTGCAGTATAGAAAGCATCACACAGTACAGACTTCAATAAGACACTGAACATAAATGCAAGGTTAGAATTTTGGCCTTCCTCGGCTCATTTTCTCCCTAACCTGCCCTATACCTCTCACCATCTCTTAGAAAAGTAGACATGCTCAAGATAGAAACTGCAAAAAACAAAATGACAGCATTGTGTATTTATTCTCTATCGGTGTCTTCCATATCAAATTTGCCGCATCTACAACCCAAAACACATTTTTTTTTCTTAGCCAAAGCCTAATCGGCTAGCAGAAAAATCAAGTCTTGGCTTTTCTGCTTCATAAATCATCACTCTCCATCACTGACAATAAGGAGTCTGAAATCAGAATGTAGCCGTCAGAGGCATGGATGATGCATGAGGCAGTAGGAATACAGCCTCTGCGGTTCCCCTTTCCACAGGGCACATGAAAACTTGCTTTTTGTCAGTAACCTAAACAAATGTGACTGGGAAGGCGGGGGGGGCAGGAGAGACACGCAACGCAGCCCAATGCAATACTGCAGCATCATTTTTCTTTAGCTTGTATTGTTGCTATCAGCCTTACTTTAATAATTTACATAGATTACAAATGGAAATTGATATTTTTTTCTAGCACTGCCATTATTTCATATTACCGGCCTGTTCGCATATTCTTGAAGTGTCTTTACTGACTAATGGGGAAATTGTCAGAGGTTTGAGTAATGGAAAGTGTTGTGTCCCCCCCCTCCCAAAAAGGAAGAAATATCTTGATGGATTCCAATTTTATATATAAAAAGAATGCTGTAGCATTTATTATGGTTCCTGACAATATTTGGATGCGCACGTGTTTATTTTGGGCTCAAATGGTTATTGTGACTGTCAGGGGGCTGCCCTCGCTGAAAGGCAAGGAGTTGCCAGGGCTTTTTCAGTATCGCGAGCCCCCGCCTCAACTGCCGAGCAATTCGTCTTCCTCCAGTGGGGAAGGCAGTGATCCCTCTAGTGGGGAGGGAGAGATGGTACTGGGAAGTAGGAGTCAGGGCTCTGACAGGGAAGGAGAGCCCGCGCACCAAGCAGAGGCTGGAGGGGAGGCACCTCTTCCATCTCCCCACTTGCGCAGTGGGGATAGACGCAGAGGGGGTAGGCGGGGGTTCCGCATCCTGCGGCTTTTATCCTGGGCAAGGAACTGGAAGGGGCCATTCCCGGACTCTTGCGAAGGATGATCTAGACACACTTTTTGTTGCTGCACTGTACATATCTGCACAATAAAGGAACTTAGTTTTAGAAACCTCGGAGTCTGGCTGGTTACTCATGAGCAACAACTGAACACCACTACAGTGACCAACATTTGTTGTTGTTGTTGTTCAGTCGTTCACTCGTGTCCGACTCTTTGTGACCCCATGGACCAGAGCACGCCAGGCACGCCTATCCTTCACTGCCTCCCGCAGTTTGGCCAAACTCATGTTAGTAGCTTCGAGAACACTGTCCAACCATCTCATCCTCTGCCGTCCCCTTCTCCTTGTGCCCTCCATCTTTCCCAACATCAGGGTCTTTTCTAGGGAGTCTTCTCTTCTCATGAGGTGGCCAAAGTACTGGAGCCTCAACTTCAGGATCTGCCCCTCCAGTGAGCACTCAGGGCTGATTTCTTTAAGAATGGATAGGTTTGATCTTCTTGCAGTCCATGGGACTCACATCGAGTTTAAAGACGATGTAATTTGCATTGGCCATTTCCACAAGCAACTTCATTCATGGGAGAACAGAGCTACACAATGGGAATTTGTAATAGCTTGCAGCGATAGAAAACGTTTCCAATAATTTCTCACATGCAAGGGAGAAGGAAAGTATATACACATGAATACGTGGGCGGGGGGAAGCATCCCATTGAAAGTCCAAACAGGACATGGTGCACTTTTCTTCAAAAAAAGGATGATCACATTATTATAGGGATGGGTGGCAACCATAACCCAGAACTGAGTTTGGCAGTATTAGAAACAGCGAGCTTCAGTACCTCTGACTGTATGAAGAAACCAAAGCTTACAGATTACAAAACCCATTGAAACCAAGAACCCCAAATGTGATCATCAAAATCAATGATTCCTTATATTGCATGAATCAAATTGTAGAGCTGCAATTACTGAATCATAATCAGCTAATTAGAAGGGATAATGTGGCAATGTGGTCCACACAGCACACTGCAAGTTGGTGGCAATCTTCCATCTATTTTAATGATTCTGGATCACACCTTACTCTCTAATACAAGTTAACTGCTTGGAAAATTGTAGCTTCCTTTAACCAAGCAGCAATATTATATTAATATTGTAAATGGATGACCTCTCTATTTGCAAGCAAAGAGCCACATTTTGAGTAGCCCGATTGATGCTCTGGAAGATGGAGAGGGGAGGGGGGACACACACAGAGAACCACAACAAAGATTTAGCAGCTGGAGTCACACATTATGTGCTGTGCTTTACAAAGAGGCAAAAAGGTCATGTCTAAACTGTAAACTCTTTATCTGTCAAATGCCGAGGGAAAATTAGCCACAGCACCATTAACAAGAGCTATGTCTGAACCTCTAGAAAGCCCAATTGCTATTGTTTATGCGGTTCAGTCTCTGTGGGTTTCCACAAGCTAAAAATTGAAGGAGAAGCATTAAAAACCAAAAGCCCAGAGGTAATAGTTTGAAACCAGAAAAGAAATTAGAAATTGATTATTCCCACTAAGGAGCCACAACCAAAGCTCAGCCCAGAATCTAGCCAAGAACATGTGTGAATCGTTACTGCTACCACCTGGAGTTTTATACACTTGGAGATCTAACCTTAAGAGCCACTTTTATCTATCAAGCACAATTTTGCTGCAGCTTATTTCAGAAGCAAAATCCCCCCCCCCCAGGTAGATCTCTCTCTCTCCCCCACCCCACCCCAGCTCTTTGAAGTCATTCACACACACATTAGAACAATATATAATATTCTGCAAATTTCATATCTAATATTGTCAGTTGGGGGACTTATTTGGATTATGCTGCCCTTATGAAAAAAAAATCAATTTATTTCTCTTCCTAATTGAATTCTGCTTGGTGTAACCTGCGTTCTGGGCAGAGAAAAAGAGAAGTATAAAAGTGTGGGGCTATTACTTTGCTTCTCTGGGAGTAGCAAATACAATGGTTTAAAAGAAGTCTGAAATCCTTCAATAGACAGATGGTCTGGAGGAGCCAAAGAATGGGCGAGCCTTGCCAGATACTATGGGTGGGGAAAGCACCTGTGCTTTTAATATTCACATGGCGAGACCTAGTTAGCCTTCCAAAGCAGTAGCAGAACTTCAAAACTGTTCGTCACCTGAGCACTTTTTCCTGTGGAAATGCAAGCGGGGAAATTTGTCTTAGGAGAGGAATAAGAGATTCTCTTTATAAAGAATCGGCATCCTGGGGCATGGGGAAGAAGGTGGTAATTAAAATGTTCTGGTTAAAAGTAGAGATAGATCAGTCCGTTTCTGGTCCATGTCACTCACATGCATTCTGTCCCTTCTTCACATTAATCTGCATTTTTAATTTTAAATAATCTGCATGAAAACCTGCATTTAAGTGTGTGTGTGTGTGTGTGTGTGTGTTCGTATGCATATATTTGAATGCATTTTTAAATGTACTTCTCTCAAAAGACACACTTCAAAAACGTTTTATCCAAAAATATGCATATTTTAAATACATTCTAATAGTTTTTGTCTGAATTGCAAAATTCAGAGAAGTGTGAAGTCCAAAAGAAAGCTATGTGCAGATTACACTAAGAGACACAGAGCAGGTCCTTTCGTATTGAAATCCACAAAAAAAATGCATCAAGAGCCTGCTGTTCCAAATGCACTTGCGTAGGGGCTACCATCATAGATATCCTAAGGCATTTTGGTGTTTGGGACAGACAATCCAAATAGAAACCTCAGGTTTGTTAAAAGACAGTCAGCGTGGCAAGGTGGTTGGAGGGAGAAACAGGCTTCAACTCCCCACTCCGTCAGGAAGCTCACTTGGTGACCTTGGGCCACTCAGTGTCTCAAGCTTGACTGACGTCACATGAATTGTTGTGATGGTAAAACAGAGACGGGGAGAAAAATGTACACCCCTTTGAGTCTCTTGAAGGAAAGGTGGGATATAAATGTAATATTAAACAAAGATAAAACATAATTATAGACAAAATAATTGACCCTTCGTAGCTGTA
This sequence comes from Lacerta agilis, assembly GCF_009819535.1. Classification (NCBI taxonomy): domain Eukaryota; kingdom Metazoa; phylum Chordata; class Lepidosauria; order Squamata; family Lacertidae; genus Lacerta; species Lacerta agilis. Next base: position 57,245,866 of record NC_046320.1, read on the forward strand.
ATGGCACTTCAAAATGTGCCAACTGAGGACAGGTAGGATCTACCTGGCTGGGTGCTACTACCCAATGAGAATCAGCCCACAAATTGTGTCCTCCCTAAAAGAGGGCACGTGTTGTGGTGAGACCTGGAGACTGACCTCCTGGTTGTGGGTGGGTCTACTGGATAGCCACAACACCCGATTGGTAGGTCCCTCGTTGCTGGGTTGAATCTGGCCAATGGAGTGCAATCTAAATGGGACCTATATGCATGTGTCCCAGAGCTTCCTCTTTCGGCTCGTGCATCGGAACACCCGCCCACCTCTCCCTAATTTTAGGGCATTTTGTGTTTGACCTTGTTATGCTGTTGTGTGTCATCTTTCGTTGGGATGGGGCACGGCAGGAATTTTCCCCACTTGGCTGTAGCCATTTGGGTTTCTCCTGCCGCTTAGCAATTTGTCACAACTTGTAAGGTTGCAGATAGGCACTGGTTCATGTGATAGGGATGGGAGAACGGTCTCGCCATCCCTATGTGAAGGGTATTCCGTTAAAGGAACCCAGGGACTCAACTTGGTTTGGTCAACCCCCAAAAGGGGGTTCTGCCCATGCCTGAGTCCAGGGGAGCATCTGGGGAGTGAACAGAGTCTGTTCCCAGGCTTTTCACCTGCCTCAGGTGTTCACCCTTGGCTGACCTATGATAGAGCTCTGGGTCAGCGCTCCCTGCAAGGGTGCAGGGAGCTAGTCGAACCAGAGCCTGTGCAATGACTCACTTTTCTGTAATCAATAAAGTTGTGGCCTAAATTCTCCTAAAAACCAAAACTAAAATTGAGTCAAATGTGTCTTTATTTAGGGGAGAGGTCTCTGGGTCTGAACACTCAAATCGTAATATGATCAACGGAAAGGAGTATGAAATAACTATATTCATTGTTGACTTCTCATGGTATGTATAATTATATGTACTTTTTTAATTGTCAGCGTAGACCATAGAAAAAGACAGTTTCATACTGTGAGAACAATCAAGTGCAAGTCTGAGAAGAGTGAATGGCAAATAATATCTCTGTAGTTTAATGAGGTATATACTGCAGCCCACACTTGTAGGCCCATATTATAATATTGTGAATCTGTGGCTGGTTTCTAGATACTGCCCTTAAAAAAACCCACACATTTTAAATCTGTCTGAAGGGAAATGAAAACACTGTAAATCTGTAAGTTCTGAAATCTCCATACCTTCTGAATTGTTCAGAAGAGATTCTACTAATCCTTCAAACACAAAAAGATGTTTTGTTTTTGTTTTTTCATTTTGTCTGGCCCTTATTTGGTGCTGCTTTCACATCGTATCTGGCTACCTATTTCTTTTTGCGTTGCAAGGGAGAATTGCCTCACACAAATTAATCATTAATCTGAGTGACTGCTGCAAGGTGAAAGGAGGAGTTTGTTTGTTTGTTTGTTTTATTAATTATCCTCTTTTAAAATGGCAGAACATAGCAAGAGACAAACTGGAAATGTTAGCCAGGCTGACAGGGCAAAGGATTTCATAAACTCTGGAGTGCAAAATTATCATGCGTGCAAGTGGGGTTTTGTTGCATTGACAGAAAGGAAGGAAGGAAGGAAGGAAGGAAGGAAGGAAGGAAGGAAGGAAGGAAGCATTTAAAACAGACAGAATGTAGACAATAGCTACCTCCTCTGGGCTTTTAGATGTATCCACACAGGTGTCAGGGATTGGCTGGATGAGGAAGGGTGGTGGGTGCCCCTTGCCCAAGTTACCCCAGGGAGGACACAGGAGATGACGTCTTAGACCCTGGATCGTGGTGGTGGGACACTGACGAGCAACCTGGGGAAGGGACGAGCTGGGAGGTGCTAGAAGCAGGAAGTCTGAGAGATCAAGGGGGGGGTCAGAAGAAGGAGGGCCTTCCAGGACAGGGTTAGAGGCTGAGAGTCACAGTGTGAGCGCAGACTCAGACAGAGAGGAGTCAGAGGTTGTCCTTGCTACCAAGCAGCAGGACAGTCCCAGTCCTGCTGGCTCCTCCCACTCTGACACCCTGCTTGAAAAGAGTCCTGCTGAGACTTTCCCTCTCAACTCATTCCTTTCTTAGACAAGCTCTCTCAGATTGTCCCCCTGCCTAGTGTTACCAAAGAGCACAGACTTGGTGTCGATTTAAGGGTGCCCCATGCCAAGGATAGCCAGGGTGGTGCCCTCCAGTTGTTGCTGGACAAAACCTGGTCAGCTCCTGCCAACATGGCCAGTGGTCAGGGATGACAGGAGTTGTAATTCAGCAACATGTGGAGGGCACCACAATGGCGACCACTGCTCCAGCATCCTTAGGTAAAGGTACCCCTGACCATTAGGTCCAGTCGCGGATGACTCTGGGGTTGCAGAGCTCATCTCACTTTACAGGCCAAGGGAGCTGGCATTTGTCCGCAGACAGTTTTTCTGGGTCATGTGGCCAGCATGACTAAGCCACTTCTGGTGAACCACAACAGTGCACAGAAATGCCGTTTACCTTCCTGCCAGAGCGGTACCTATTTATCTACTTGTACTTTGACATGCTTTTGAACTGGGCAGGAGCTGGGACCGAGCAACGGAAGCTCACCCCATCGCGGGGATTCGAACTGCCGACTTTCTGATCGGCAAGCCCTAGGCTCTGTGGTTTAGACCACAGCACCACCAGCATCCTTAAGGCACACCTAAAGCACATAGCTCTTGGGAACTGTAATTTACTAAGAATTATAGGTCTGTGAGGGGGTGAACTAAAAGTCCCAGAATTCTTTGGGGGAAACCATGTGCTTTAAAAGGTATGGTATGGATGTGACAGGAGAAAATTTCTTCACCATAAAAGTAGAAAGAGTTCAAAACACATTTCTAAGTATCTGAAGCAGCTCCTGTATACAGTTGTATGCAAAATTATTATGTGGTTCTGATTAGGATGGGTATCTGTCTAGAAAAAAGGCAAGAGATGTGCCCACCATTTCAGTGCTTGTTTATTAGTGGAGGTGGGATTAGTAAAAGTCGAATTGATTAACCTGGAATAAAACATTGTTCTCTTGCATGTCATAATGACTTATTGGTTCCTACCTCTCAAAAAAATAACACGAGCATTTTTGTGCTTAAAATCTTTGCAGGCCTGACAAGTCCACAACCATATGGCTGACGTGGACAACCAACTGCTTCTATTATTCATGTAGTAATAAACACCCCATAGGCAAATACTTCCCCCAGGACATAGGTCTTGAAAAACCCATTCACAAGGAGGGCCAGCACTTGATGGAAATCAAGTTTCCACATAATCTCTGTAAGCGCTTAGTGAAAATCATGGTCTTGGGACTCCACAAAAGAATCAAAGCTCTTGAGGGGGAAGGAGGGCTTGGAAGATGTCTTGCTTTAGATGCAATTTGAAGGACAGATCCTTGATGTGAAACACCCATATTCCAGAACCAGATTGCAGAGCGCTGCAAAATGTAGGGAAGAGCAACAAACAGAATGTGTTTTTTTAAAAAAGAAATCAACAATTTATGGAACAACATGAACCCACTAGAAGCCCAGAAGCAGATGTGTCAAGAGTTATGAATTAAGCTTTCCATGTCTGTATGAACAAAGCTGTTGGAGGGGGAAGAAGACACAGTTTACAAAAATGTGATAGCAACAAATAAGAAAAACATTTTTTTAAGGCAAAGAAGGGCAGGATCTGAAGTACCTTCTTGATGGTATCCAACATGGATCTCCCTCCTTGCCATGGTTTTGAGTTCTTCCTAATGCACGTCAAGCTAGCCATGCTGTGCCATTTTCGGTCCTCCAGCTTCTTATGGAAAGCGTTCGCCAGCAAAAGCACAGTATCATATATGTAGAGGTTGGTAATCTGTCAAAGAGATTTATTATTATTATTAACAAATGAATTGTGAGCAGCTAGCACACACATGCAGGCAGAATTCATCTGTGGCTTGTGCCAGCTGTCACCACTCAGGCAGTCAGTAGCTTAAACGCAGCCTCACAGCTTAGAAATTGGCTGAATCTAGGAGGCTGCATATGAGTTAATTCAGCTTGCATTTTTCAGCATAAACATGTTCCAATCCACTGTTGGAAACCCTCTAGTGTAGTGCTGTGCCAGAATCTGTCTCCTGATTTCTCTTAAGTGTTCTTCCCTTGTGAAAAAGGTCTCAGTTCTTCTTCTTCATACCCATGGTACTTTAGAATTTCTGAGGGGGTTGAATTTTGAGCTTACTGTTATTAGGTGGTTAAGAGTGGTGTGTTTTTCCTTACAGTAAACATTTTTCCAGCATTCTGCAGTCTCCTCCATTGCCTGTACTTCCTAATCTGGAAAAGTCTCATTGGAAGAGTCTTCCCCTGGGCTTTAATTAAAGGGTGGGCACCTGGGAAGGCTGCAGAGAACAAATGAAAGAACAGACACAAGTGCTCTTGGGCCTCCACAAAAGTGAGGTAAGCACAGCAAAAGCCAGATTCACCCATGTGAATCTCACCAAAATATTCTCTCTCCTATGATAATTTCCAAATGCAATTTCTTTTCTCATTAATTGCTGGAGGGTGGTCAGGGGAAAAAATGTGGGAGAAAATTTTGGCACAACACCACTCTTTATTTCATATTACCTTATTCCTGGGTACTGTAGTTGGTTAAGGATGCTGAGAGTTGTTAGGATAATGCTGTTCCCCTCACAAAAACACAATTCCCAGAGTTCCATGGGAAGAGGGATTGATCATTAAACCATTCTGCAAACAGTAGCTCTGTGAGGGGAATAGGGGTCTCCCTTAACCGACTAGCGCCTCCAGGATTCTTTGGGGGAAGTCATGACTGTTTAAAGTGGTGTGATGCTACATTAAATATATAGTGCAGATGGTGTCTAAGTCATATCTATGTAAGAAGAGATTTGTTAGATCTAATCTGAGTCAGTGTGCTGTGAAACCCATTGCTGTGTTACTACACAGCAATGGGTTTCACAGCACACTGACTCAGATTAGATCTAACAAATCTCTTCTTACATAGATTAAGAGTGTTGGACTTGGACCAGAGAGCCCAGGGTTCAAATCCCTACTCAACCCTGAAGCTCATTGGCTGACTTTGGGACAGTCATTATTTGTCAGCCTAAAATACCTCACAGGGTTGCAATGAGGATAAAATGGAAGGGGAGAATTATCTATTGTGTTAAGCTCCTTTGAAGAAAGGTGGGCTATAAATATAATAAGTTAAAACAAAAAAAACTAGTAAATAAAATAATCCATGAATTCTACCAGTTCATCTGCCATGGTACAGCCTGAGGACTGGCTCTTTGTGATAGGGATTCACACAAGTAAGATCAAGTCCATAAACTAAACTTTTAGGAGATAGGCAGCTGCCTCTCAGTTGACAATTGTCTATCTTTACCCTCACTTTAATGGCCACTTTGTAATACTATTATTTAAAGATGGAAAAGTTAACAATCTTTTGGTTAATGCAATGACTTAATTTTAAAGCTGACAATTTAATTTATTTGAAATTTTTCCTCTTTTAACATATGCTCCTTTCACCTGGGAAGGACATAAATATGGCCTGAGCAATTGAAATACCTGCTTTGTTATGAATTAGCTTTGGCATCTGTCTTTGGAAGGCTTGGCAATAAATCCCTTAAATCAGGGCTTGAAAAAAACCATTTAAAACTTCCAGGAAGCAAAGACAATAAGGCTCTAATTGACACATAAAGGCAACAAGACTGCACTTGGCATATAAATGACATCAGCTTCCATCACCATCATGTCCAAACAAATTGACTTTCCCCCCCTTTTTCCTTTTAAATGCAGTGTCTTAACTTTGTATAAGAGGAATACTGAAACACCATCACAGTTTGTATTGATGTATATACTTGTTAATTTAGGAGCAATTTTGCAGTGCATCTATCAACTGTTAATAGGACTCTAGAGAACAGTGATCAGCAGACATTAAACAGATATTTTAAGCCTTTACCAATAGTTCAGATGAGTACTTATGGCATTTTCAGTCACCAATAATTCATATCCAAGTTAATTTCTGCATCTCCAAACTCTTTTCCTGTGACCTCAGAAGAACGCTCTGTTAATCATGGTCACCCCAGAACATGCTATATGGTGATTATTGGAAGATTGCTTCATATATTTATTGCTCTCACACCTAATCAAAACAGGTTTCTTAATGCCTATATAATTCAAATGAAGGCACTGATTTAATGCACATTTCTCAGAAGCCGCAGTGTTCTGCTGAGGGGGAATGAGGGCAGGAGGGGAATGTTGGCGTGACCAATAATGGCCTTGCTAAGAACCAAAACTATAAAGTTTTTAATATTTGACTTTTGGGAAACTTCAGGAGGAAGTAGAAGCATGTAGATGGCCAATCTTAGGGTGCTCATGAAGCATAATCTGGAGGAGAGGGGGGAATGGCACAGAGAGCAACAAATAATAATAATAATAATTTATTTGTACCCCACCCATCTGGCTGAGTTTCCCCAGCCACTGTGGGCGGCTCCCAATCGAGTGTTAAAACAATACAGCATTAAATATTAAAAAACTTCCTTAAACATGGCTGCCTTCAGATGTCTCTTAAAAATAGGATAGCTACTTATTTCCTTGACATCTGATGGATTCAAATGACTGGTGGCAGGCAATAAGGTAGCACACTAGGAATATGGAGAGCCAGTTCCAAGCAGCCTAAATAATAGTGCACATTTACCGGTATAGTCCATGTAGTTATGACCACTTGGTTTCTCGAAATCAAATGCTTTACCATGGTGTTTTTAAAATTATCAGACTCAAACATGCAAGAATTCCCAAAGGACAGCAGAAATTAAAATGAACTCTATATCCCAATTTAACTGACTCTATATCCCAATCAGGACCTGCAAATTGATAGCTTGGGTATACAATGTTCTTCTGGCACATGAGAAGTGGAGGTAGGGGCAGACATTGGTAATATGCTGCCCTGTGTGAGGCCATTTGATGCTCTCCTCCCAGCCCTCATTGCACCATTTTAAGACGTGCTTTGGGAAGGAGGTGCAAGACTCTGGCAGTGTCCTGGATTCCCCCAATCTCTTTTGCAAGGCCTGGTAAGCACTTGCCCAGCTTTGGGAAGGAGGAAGGAGGGCTCTAGGACTCCCACCAGAGCACTTATATCTCCTTCCCAAAGCCAGAAGATGCCCCCCTGAGCAGTGTAACCACACCACTTGCACTGCCCTAAATCCTCCTCTGGTGGAGAGACTTCCATTGCTGCTATAACCCACATTAGAGGTGCATGCCTCACCCCAGGGTCTGTCTGGTTAGTGTGCAGCAGGAAAGCGATAAGGACAGTCTACCTTATGGCCTTGCTGGTTCTTAAAACTGACTGGACGATCAGAGTAAAATTGTTTTGTTCAAATGTTTACACCTTCCCATGTCTGGTCTGAAAGTATCTGTTCACGGCAGTCTTCTCCATACTGGTGCTCCCCCAGATGTTGCTCTGCAACTCCCATCATTGCTGATCATTGCACACAGTGTCTGGGATTTATTTGTTGTATTTATTCAACAAAATGTAAATACCACTTGATTGTGGCAAAACATTTAAGCGATTGACAGGAGTTATAGTCCAACAGCATCTGGAGGGCAGCAGGTTGGGGAAGGCTGATCTAGAGGAACACGGGAAGAACATTTATCAGAAACACTTGCTATCTTGTCAGAGTACCTTACCTCAAAAGGCAGGGGATTTGAATTATAGAATGGGAATCAATGGTTAGCTCATTTGAAAAGAGAATTAAGAGTCTCAAGTGAGATTTACAAGGCTTCTAGTATGTTTCACCTTTAATTGCTGATTGTTTGCTGTGTGTGGTGTGATATGCCAATGATGTGGCTTGGTATGGAATTGCGAGTCTGAGAAGAACACCTCTCCCTAAAAATTTTTAAAGTTGAAATCAAGGCTAGCCAGAAGGTCCAGACTTCATAAAAGGTTAGCAATAGATAGATAGATCACAGATTAAGAATTGAACATTTATGTACAGTGGAACCTCGGGTTACGTACCGTCCTCCTTACGAACGAGCTCCGCTAACCCGGAAGTAGATGCTCCTGGTAGCGAACTTTGCCCTGGAATGCGAGCAGAAGTTGCGCACCAGTGGCATGGCGGCAGCAGGAGGCCCCATTAGCAAAAGCATGCCTCAGGTTAAGAACGGTTTCGGGTTAAGAACGAACCTCCGGAATGAATTAAGTTTGTAACCGGAGGTACCACTGTACTCAGTTTTGCACAGATGCCTACCCTGAAGAGGCCGTTTGGAAATGGCGAGCTTCAAAGCTTTCAAAATAAATGCTGTGATAAGCTTTGCATGATTCAGAGGAAGAAGCTTGGATATTCCAGCATTTTAAAGAAAAAACGATAGGAAGATTTCCCCCCTCCTGCAATTCTTGTATAGGGATAAAAGGGGCATGGTGTAACCCATTAAATTAGAGGACACAACTACACACTCCATGCTGTGTTCTTACAGCTACATATGCTGGTGCCAACATTCTCAAACCTTGATTACATGGAGCTCCTGTCTCCTATTGAATGAAAGTGCAGCAAATGACCAATCAAAAGCCACCAAAGAAATATTCTCTGTAACAAATGTCAACAGGGATGTAGAGCAGTTGGGCAAAGAAATGTGATGGGGTTGTGTCAAATATGAACTGAACACTGATGAAATGAAAGCTAGCCCTGCAGATCTGGCAAAGAGGATAATAAAAAACAGGATTAAAGAGATTAACATGCAGGCAGACATGGATTAGTTTCCTAATACATATTTTTCTTCATGGCATAGTCATAAAAGAAATCTAACCAAATTTTTGAGACATTTAACTGATTTAATATCCTCTGCTCTTCAGGAGGCTCTTCCAATCCCTTTGATTTCAAGCAATGAAACTGGAGAAAAACATGCATGGGAAATATGCTAAAATGCTTGTCAGGAATATGCTGTGAATTTGTGGCCTTCAGTCACAAGTTCTTATCCATTACATACTGTATTGTTGGTTATATTCAGTTCCCAGGGACAGACTTAGTTTGGACCTATTGGCAGAACTTTCCATCTTTAATGATTTTTATCCTATTTGTTTTCTGGTTCTGGGTGAAATGATGTACCTAATGCAAGGGTAGTCATATAACACTCTCTAGAAGTTGTGGGCTACAATTCCCATCAGTCACAGCCAGCATGGTCAATAACAGGTTGAAGGGAGTTGTAGTCTATAACTTTTAGAGGTTACCATGTTGTAGAGGTGACCTAACATACAAGGCTGTCATATATGTGTGTCTGAAATCCAAAAAAATAAGGCAAGTGATTGACAGGTAGTGGCCCAAGACTCCTGTCAAAGTTGGCCTGTAAAGCTATATCTTGCTCCCTACCCTAATATATAGCAACAATAGGTGTCATAACTTGAAGATCACCTGACTGAACAGCATTCCATTTTATTTTACTGCTTAAATCATTTTATTATTTATTTTAGATATTTATGTTCTGGTTTTTAAAAGCAATTCTTCAAAATAACTTATGGTCTGATAACGAGAACAGAGCATTAAAACAGTTGCAAAAAAATATAAGCAGCATTAAGAGCAGAGGAACAACTAAAAAAGACCATTTTTTTAAAACAATGTCATAAGTGACTGTGTGTGGAGGGGAGAATCAGTTAATTCACACTTGATCATTACGATTAGATTTATTTTTTAAAAACCCCTCTGTGATTGCCTATGGTCATGATCAAGTACAGGTGAAACTCGAAAAATTAGAATATCGTGGAAAAGTCCATTTATGTAAGCAATTGTTTTCATTAGCTACTGGAGTTTAATATATGAGATAGACTCATGACATGCAAAGCGAGATATGCCAAGCTTGTTATAATTGTGATGATTATGGCGCACAGCTGATGAAAACCCCCAAGTTGAGATTGTGAATTTGGGGTTCTCATCAGCTGTACGCCATAATCATCACAATTATAACAAATAAAGGCTTGACATATCTCGCTTTGCATGTCACAAGTCTATCTCATATATTAGTTTCGCCTTTTAAGTGGAATTACTGAAAGAAAGGAACCTTTCCACGATATTCTAATTTTTCGAGTTTCACCTGCATATATACATACATACATATATATTCATTCATTCATTCATTCATTCATTCATTCAATGACAGCTATAGTCCATTCCCCCATCTGCAAGCAGAGATGGTGAGCAAATTGAAATGGAAAAGCCCGACATTAGAACTATGCTTAAAAAGTCTGGCTTGAGGTAAGATCTTTGTAATCAATGAAGAGATAAGCAGTTCCTTTAAAAAGTGGTGACCTTCAGAAACAGAATGTGTAGGTCTATTTGTATCATGGACCACAAGTGCTCTCTCTCTCTCTCTCTCTCTCTCTCTCTCTCTCTCTCTGTGTGTGTGTGTGTGTCCTATACAAGCCTAAATGAATACATGCCTAAAATGTCACAATTCAACATTTGGAAATCTGAGAAATAATACCAAACTCACAGAAGAAATATTGTTGATGCTCAGAGCTTCTTCTAAAAAATGCACAAACCCTCAATCAATCATATGTAGACAAACACAAGGAGTATCCTTTCCATCAAAACAGGCAGCCTTCACACCAACACCACCAGCAAAGGGAAAGCCAACACTTTTTTTTTTTTTAAGGGATGGTCAAAAGAGCTTTCTGGGCACCAAACTTATAAGATTTGAGAGTACCTCCATATTTTGGGAGAAAGGGTCTTTAGGATCACACAGTGATGAAGATATTCGGTGGTTCCCACGAAAGCAACGCTGGCTGATGTTATGTGGCACAGGAAAGCTCTGACGAATAATTGTTAACCTCCCAATGGACTTCCTCACCAGCTCCTGCACATCTGCATCATTGATCTCCTGCAAGATAGGGCACAGAAAATACATCCAAAATGTAAGGCATCACAACTTTATAAAGTATTTTGTTGTTTAGTCGTTTAGTCATGTCTGACTCTTTGAGACCCCATGGACCAGAGCATGCCAGGCACTCCTGCCTTCCACTGCCTCACACAGTTTGGTCAAACTCATGTTGGTAGCTTCGAGAACACTGTCCAACCATCTCGTCCTCTGTTGCCCCCTTCTCCTTGTGCCCTCAATCTTTCCCAACATCAGGGTCTTTTCCAACATCTATATAATTCCAAAATTTTTATTTTATTATTTTATTTATTTCTTACATACAAATATTACCTTATTCTCCAAGTAACTCAAGGTGGCATGCATGGTTCTCTCTCCCCCCATTTTACCATCACAAAAAACTGTGTGAAGTAGGCTGGGTTGAGAGATAGTGACTAGTCTTAAGGAACCAAGTGAGCTTCATGGTTGAGTGGGGATGTGAAGCCTGGTCTCCCAAGTACGAAACTCTAATCATTATACCACACTGAAAATAAGGATTGTAATAATCAGTGCTTTTTTCTGGGGGTACGCATACCTCTAAACATTTTGTGAATCTTTGTACTTTTGTCCATTTACTGTATTTATTTTCTCCGATTTGAACTATAAAATGGTGATTTTCTTGAGTCAAAATGAGAGTACCCCAAACATTTTTAAGGGAAAAAAGTACTAGTAATAATTAATATTGTTGTTATTATTGTTGTAGCACTTGTTCATTATTTATTAGTTCTTCATACAATTGCCCTGGCATTAATTTATGCAAACATCGAGTTCATGGTACATTCTGAAAAGCTACATAAAGTTAAGTGATGCTGTATGTTATACATATGACTACGCCTAAAATTTCCAGAACAACTAGGTCAGGTGCATTGCTATTTCTATTTTATTTCTTTAATGGTTCAACAAATAAAATGCTGAGAGCCATGAATTTTAAACATCAATCTTCTTGACTACACTAAACCTATTATATTCTTCTTCATAGCCTGTCATAGATTTTTGAAGCCATCTGTTATTTATGTTCTTTATGAAATATAGATTTTTCTGCAAACAAAATAACACCTGGCATCAGCTGTGTCCAGTGTAATATCCTGCATTTCTGGTCGATTAATCCTTAATGTACCATAGATAATGGCTTCTCTCAGCTTACGAAGCCATCTTATCATGTAGTCTGTATTATTTCACTAGCTACAAGAGAGAAGAAAAGTTGCTATCTGGTGCAAAATGCAAACAATTCTTTAAAAAACTTGCAATACAATTAGAGTTAGAAGTTTTAAAGAACCTAAATAACACCATTGGTTTACAAGGCTTTTTTATTTTTTATTTAACTCAAGGGAAGTTGGTTAAGCTCACTGCAAATCAATCATTATTGTGTTGTTTTGTTACACATCTCAGGATAATCCAGAAATGCTCACACACTAAGAAGTATGCACCTCAGTAGCTCTGTGTGTGAAGGTGCAGGGATAAATGACAGGTAGCCTTTGGCACCTGTGTTAAGAAGCAGATAACCATTTCGCTATGAGTGCAGAATCAAATATCCCCAAGAGTGCTGAGATCAGAGGTGGATAACAGCCTTCCTGCGTCATCTGCATCACCCTAGTTTGCACATGTTCAATACCTTGTGCATGCAGATAAGCACAGTGGATCCACTCTCCTTCTTCTTTGCATTGTATTCCTTCCTTTCCACCCCTCCCACAGTTCCACAGATCAAAGCAATCGAGTGGGCATATATGGAGTAAAGTGATCCTACAAACCAACTGATCCCACACCATTAAGGGATTTCTATAATAACAGTACCACCTTGAACTTGGCCTGGTAGGAAATAGGCAACCAGTACCGGTCTCTGAGCAGAAGTGTTACATGCTGATGAAGTCTCACACCTGTCAGCAATCATGGTACAGCATTCTGCACTAACAGCAGCTTCTGGGTCAAGTGCAAGTATCATATACTTGAAAAACAAGGGATCCCCACATACAGCACACTGCAGTAATTCCAATCCAGAAGTTCAAATGCAAGAAGCACTGTGGCCAAGCTTTCCCAGTCCAGGAATGGTCGTGTCTGGGACAGCTATCCAGCATGCACAAAAGCCCCATGGTATGCAGTACAATATGACTGAACTAGGATGCTTGCCTTTGCAGTAACTGAGAAGCTGTCATTCTGCAAAACTTCATATTCACATGACTATGCTCCATTGCCAAGTTCTATTTTCTATGAATTTCTGACTTTTAGCTGTGCAAACATTTATCATGTCTCTCCCCAAAAGCACAGAGCATTGTTTCTTCAGTATTCAGCACTTTTGTGCATTTTAATTAGAATTCACGGTTTTTTTTTATTTTCTTCCTTTGCTTTCTGGCAGTTGCTGGCCCTAAGACACATCATACATTTTACAAACTATCTTGAGACTAAAATTCAGTGGAAAGAAGGCTTAAGGTGGTATTGGCAATATATGCATTGCCACTGTAGTGAGGCATTATAAGCCCAGCAACAGAACAGGTTCACAGCTGTGCCGTTGTAGAATATAAATTATGTTGAATGGTTTTTGTTTTATTTACACCTTTAATTAATTTTTAAAGCAACCTTTTTCTGATTTGTCCATAGTTTTCTTTGAGGATTCATGAGAAGTGAAGAAACTATTGTTACTATATACAAGAAAATAAGCCAATAAATCTATTAGGTTGCTTTCTACATACACAACTCCACTAAGACAAGAGCTCCACTAAGAATACTAACAATTTCCCCAAACGTTTTCTTCCGTTCTGTAAAAAGGTCACCTTTTTGTCATTTGGGGACCACTACTTATGAAAAGGTTCTACTGAGTTGCTTGCTCTCAGTTATGTCATTGTTTAATCAAATATGATTGCTTCTGTGACCTTATTCTGCTCACTGAGTGACTGTGATTGGGTGGGATCACATCTGAGCTTTGATCCAGAGAGATGTAAGAAGCTGGAGATGATTGACAATCAGGATTGAGAAAACATCTTAAGAATATAAGAAGAGTCCTGATGGATTAAATCAAAGGTTTAATCAGCCCAGCATTCTGTTCTCATGGTTGACAACTCATGGCTCACATCCCATTACTGTACATGTGAAACCAGTGGGGTTTACTCCTGTATATGCATTATTCTACACATTACTTGGCTGGACAACTGCATTGCAAATTTCAGAGAAATGCAAGTTTGGAAGAGTGGTTTGTGTTTCAGTTTGGGTTTTGTTGTGGAAAGTGAGTTAGTAAGTATACCTTTAGATGTGAATTTCTCCTCCAGCCTTAGAATTAAGATACATTTGTATGCAGATCTGGCCCCAATGCTGATATTTGACCCCTGACAGCTTTTCACTTGGGTAATGTAGCCTTCAGGTGAAAATGATTCCAAATCCCTGTGCTCAACGATTAATCTTTCCCAGTCCTGGAGGTCTACTCACCAGTACCATCAAACTGTCTTGGTGCAACTAATCTTTGGAGAAAGGGAACACTAAAGAGGTGGAACTAAATCATTTCTCCATATTTCTGTTACTCAAGAGCTTGTCTAAAACTTAAAATGCTATTAATAATAAAAACACATTTTGAGATCCAGTAAGCAGGGGGGGGGAGACTATTCTCTGTTCTATTGATCTGGATTAGAAAATGAAAGATTGCTTGCTAAAAAAAACAGAGCAATTGCATACACAAAGAGTTTAATACAAAAGAAACATTTTTAATAAAAAAAAAATCACTGCTGCATCATATTTTCCAGTATTCTGCAGTTCTGAACACTGATACACTGCATTACTTAAAATAGCAGGTCAAGTAAAGATTTTCCACGTATTCTCACATCTCAAAGTAAGCAAACAAAACCGCTGAAGTTCATAGTATATAGAACAAGAGTGGGCAATGTGTGGTATCAAATGCTTTTTTGTGGTTTAAAAGCTCTCATTAAAATTGCTGCTTCAGAGTTTCTAACGAGAACTGACAAGTCACCAAAGAGTCTCTACTGTGCTCTGTGAAGTTTCATTGGAACTCCACAAGTCTTATACTCCAGGCCTCTGCACCTTGCAGAGATAAAACTGAATAGGTGATGTTTGAAAACAAATTTTAGGCAGGAATCCCAAGGTGGGTGGGTGGAAACGGGAAGGAGACAGAGGAAAGAACAAAGGGAGCCACCTTCTACTGAGTCAGACCATTGGTCCGTCTAGCTCAGAATGGTCTACACTCAGTGACAGTGACTTCCAGGGTTTCAGACAGGGGTCTCTCCCAGACCTACCTGGAGATGCCTGGGGTTGAACCTGGGACATTTTGCATGCAAAGCAGATGCTCTACCCCTGAGCTACAGCCCTTTTGCACAAAGGACCCGAAGTTAATCTGGGCAGACTGACAGGGAGAAGGCCATCTTTTCTGGGTTCCCTGCTTTAAAATTTCCCTCTTATTTGGGAACATATAAAGTGGTTTGGTTGCTTGATCTTTTGAATCCATGCCTACCCCTGGTCTGCCAACTGCAGGAGATTTTTGATGCTTTGACCATTAGAGGCTAGATGACATATGGAAAAAAATACTGGCAGATGGAGGCATTACTGACAACATAAAAAAATTGGACCTGGTGGCCTGCACGTAAGCTGTTCAAGAAACCAGTGCTGTGAGCTGTTCCTGTTTGTAAGACCTGTGTGTTGCCTCCTCTCCCACACTTTGTCCCCCCTTCCTTCTTAAAAAAAGGCTTCCCACAGCCCTGCCCAACAAGAATCTTATTCATTGTTAATACTCAGCTCTAGAAGATAGATGATTAGAATGAGTGTGTCTATGTGTCAGAGATCAAAGAGATTCAAAGAGATCATGCTCCTTATTATTTATTAAATTTATATACCACCATTTGTATATAAAGAAGGTCGGCGGTTCGAATCCCTGTGACGGGGTGAGCTCCCGTTGCTCGGTCCCTGCTCCTGCCAACCTAGCAGTTCGAAAGCACGTCAAAGTGCAAGTAGATAAATAGGTACCGCTCCAGCGGGAAGGTAAACGGTGTTTCCATGTGCTGCTCTGGTTCACCAGAAGTGGCTTAATCATGGTGGCCATATGACCCGGAAGCTGTACACCGGCTCCCTTGGCCAATAAAGAGAGATGAGCACCGCAACCCCAGAGTCATCCATGACTGGACCTAACAGTCAGGGGTTTCTTTACCTTTACCTATACCACCATTCATTTGAATATCACAGGGAGATTTACAGTATAAATCCACAATATACAGAACATAGCAACAACCTACCTCCCCCAGCCCTATAGGTACATTCAGGTCCCTCCAATCTGGAAAACACACACAGTGATTGAGTTTTGCAACCTTAGGCTAACCTCATCTAAGCTATGTGCCCATTATGACAATTCAGAGCTTCGGAGCGTGTTGAACTCTGCTTCTGGGCTTGACTGTTATACACCAAGTTATGTTTGCCTTGGTAGCATTATTGGGAATCCATTGGCATCAGTATTTCAGATTCTACTGTAGAAGAGCCTGCCTAGGGGAGACTTTTCAAAAGCCTAAGATTAGACTTCATTATTTAGCACAATTCTTAGCTATTCCCCGCTGCCTGAAACTCTTACAGATCTTATCACCTTCCAGTGCATTTTCCCATGAAACACAGTGAGTTTTATATCTTCAGTATAAAAATGTAAAGGGATGGGTCCTTTTAGACTGTGGCACCTACATTGCTTTCCTTTAAATTACCTTTTAACTTGTTGGTGTGTTTCTAATTTGCAGTTTAAGGTTTTTATAAAAATGTATATTTGCCTAGTAGATTTTTAAATTTATCATTTCAGATGAAATATAGTATAGAAATGTTTTAAATAAATGGAAAAATATGCAGGAGAATGAACAACAACAGCCCAATGAATTTTGCACAAATTGCGTTACAGCTGAAAAATTGTCCAATTGCAGGATTTGAAATTTGCAGTTGTAGAAACCAGTTTCTATATTTTGCACCTATGATTCTCATAGGCAGTTTAAAATCATGATCTCATCATAAAGGGGGCTGCTTTAAAGCTCAGATTTCCTGCTGAAACATAAATTAAGAACGAAACAAGCAGATAGACCCTGATAAAGATAATTTATTGTAGTGTGATGCAATTAAGACAATCTAATAATTAAACATCAAAGCAGATGTCTGTGGCAATCAAAAACAGATCAAGGAATATGCACATGATTTCTCCAAACAATACTTGATGTGGAAGATACAGGTAGAGTATTCACTTTACACTGGGGACCAATTGCCGCCTCACTTAATTAAAATCATGTAACGTGGACATAATAAATTACTCATTAAAAAACAACAAGTGAATGCTCCATCATACTAGAACAACCTAACTGAATAGGATTTTGCTATATTATAGTCTATGCCAGTGACAAAATGATTTTTAAAGGAACTTTGAGTGGTTTCTATCCATTCTAAGTGGATTTTAAAATACATAAATAAATATGTGGAAAGCAACTGCATGGCATTTGCAAAAAAGTACATAGTGAGCCAGTTTGGATGTACTGCTAAGCCAAGGGTGGCTAACCTGCAGACCACAGAGTGTGTACAGCTCCCCAAAACATTTATGTGGCCCCCAAAGACCCCTCCAAAAGATACCTTTTTATTTGCTTATTTTAATTGGGTGGGTGGGTGGCACTGCTGCAATACTGCAAGTCTTGGGTTGGTAGCCTCTTCTAAGCCTTGGTCATTTATCAGCTGTTTCTTAAAAGAACCCACCCAAAATTGTTTTAGTTTTACTTCTACACTGACAGTGCTTTGACCACTGTTGGCTTCCTCCACTGCTGCTGGCTCCAACAGCTGCAAATGTTTCAGCTGAGGAAGTCATATAGAGCAGGTAAAGGCATGTCAGCTCTCAGAACCAGCAGCTGAGCAGAAAAAGTCAGAGGCAGCAGTCCTTCCTCACCCAACTGCAGCACTGGAGGCACTGGAGTGTGGAGGAGTGGGAAGCACTGATTTATCTATTTTTTTACTCTTCTGAGGATCCTTCTGAGAAAAGTAATTGAACAGCGTATGTCCCCTCTCCACTCCTGTGCTGGAGTGAAGAGGAGAGAAACGCTGCTCCGTACTGCAGCAGCCTCTTACGGTGGACCAAACAGCTTCCAGATGTGGCTTGCCAGTGGTTTCTGAATTCAGATGCAATGGCAAACTGTGGCAGGTAAACCAGCTTCAAATCATGTCTTGTTATCCTGGTTTGACATTCCCTCTCAAGCCAAGGTTTGACACCTGTTTGACTTCATAAACCGTGATTTGGTGTGACACCTGAATGCAACCATTCTCTCCCCAAATGAAGAGAGGGAGATACTCATTGGCCTGGGTTAGTTTTGGAGGCGGAGGCCTAGTCACCCACTTTTTCCTTGTTTGGGCAAAGGTGTCTGCTCGGTATGATGTGACTGATAGGAGCCAGTACTATGCTAGATCATTTGTTAGCCAGGCATGCACATCAAAACAGTGATAAGATCAGATGTTTTTTGGGCACTAGAAATACAACTCTGGCTTACCAAGGCCAGGGAAAGTTGGCCTGCAGGCTCAAAATAATTCTACCTCCTTGACTAGATGTAGGCTTTTATCTATGTTCCACTGGAATTTATGGGGATTCATTAGGTATATCTTTCTCCAGCTTGCACTGAGCCACTTAACGTAATTAAGGATAGTAGAGGAGAACAAGCAAACACCACTGAAAAGATTCATTAGACTCACAGAGGGAAGATTGCCTTTGGTTTTTGGATGGTTTGTTATTTTTTATTTTAAAACATCCCCCAAAATAGGAACTGCAGCTAAAAGAAGTGGGGGTGGAGGGTGGAGAGAGAAACTAAACATACTCAGCAGGGAAGTGCTTTTCATTTATGTTATTCAGCTCCACAATCTTTTCAATTCTATTTCCGCCTTTTTTTTTTCCTTTTTAAGAAACAACACCACAATTCCCACCCACTAGCATGCCTGAACTCTGCTCCTGTTACATTGCTCCTTGTTGGCAATGTCAAGGCCAGCTCTCAGTATGGATAAAAACAGGATTCACGTTCAGCTGACAGTTACCTCATTTATAATGATCCAGTGACAGTCAAAAGCAACCAAATTGGCTTCCACGACCTGAAATAGAAAACAAACCAGCCATCAGTCATCTTTTCTACATGAAAGCCAATGACTATTAAATAGATGATTCCCACAAATGACCAAGCCGGGGCAAGAGTGGGGGGGGGAGCGGTAAATAAATAATGATAAAGGCATCGGGTCTGAAAAGACCTTTGCTGTTCATCTGAGAGGGAGCGAGGGAGAGATCATTTGAGCAAAATGTTGCCAAAGCATTTGGGTTGTTTTCAGACATTGCTAATCAAATGTGGGATTATAGTGCATTTCCAGCACCACGGAGAACAATGGGCCCCTTTGCATTCAAAATCAATCTTTCTTGCTTTTTTTTTTAAATGGCCAAATGGTTAAAGCTTTCATACTGGATGGCAAGCAGGAAAACAGCAAGAGTTTCATGCTTCAGACAGTCTCTTCTGTCTATTTAAACCAGGCTTGGACTACAACTCCCATCAGCCCCAGCCAGCATAGCTATTTAAGCACCACCATGGGACCGTACTCACTCACCCTACTTTGTTCATTCTCCCTTTGATCAAGCACGAGGAAATCTGGTTCTGTGTATTTGGCTCAGAAGGAAGTGCTGCTTCCACTGTAATCCCGAGGGGCCCACTGACAAAAGGTAGGGGCTAAAATAATCCTTATTTATTTATTTAATGGAAGGAAGGAAGGAAGGAAGGAAGGAAGGAAGGAAGGAAGGAAGGAAGGAAGGAAAGTAAGTATTTTGCCAAGGGCACCCTCAAATCTGGCCCTCGATTAAATAATTCTTAAGGTTACGGAAGCTGCCCGTACATAATTTGTTCTGGTCACATTTTTGTCAGAGTTGTCTGGTGCAGAAAAAATATTACAGTATTTTTCTTTAGTGCTTCCATTTCCCCCCTCTCTCATTCCCTTCCTTCCTCATGCACACAAGTCTAGTGATGGAGGTGAGATTAATTTAGTCCATAATTTAAAACGAACTGACCTAATTTTATTTACTGGCCCTGGATTTCTGTGTGGAAACGGGCTATTGGATGACACACTTCTCAGAATTTTGCAACACAGTTTCAGTTTTAAATATGCACACAAAAGCTTATTTTAGGAGGGAATGCATTTAAATGCAAGCAAACATGCAAAATGTGTACACCATGTGTTCTTTAATAAAAAGTGCATACAGTTCCAGTGCAAATTTTAATGTGGCTTTATTTTATTTTAGGTTTGCAAAAATGGATGCGTGGTATCTGTCAGTGGAACGGTCTTTCTGTATTTATTTATATATTTCTTGGACAAGGTGTCCCTTTTAAATTCATGGCCTAATGTTCTTCCTTGCCCTTGTCTCTCCCCTGAGCTTGCAGGATTCTTCACTGAGTTAGTCTACCACAACATCATCAAGGAGGCAGGAGAGCAAATGGGATTATGATAATGAATAGTCACTAGAGAAACAAAGAAGTCGACTTTGCTAAACTCTCATGAGTCATTTGCATGGCGTGAAACAGGTGAACGGATTTTCCTGATGGGATTGATTGATTGATTGCTACAAGGAGGTTCAGTGTTTCCATCAGTATTGGAGACTTTGCCAAGTTCTATTACATCCATTCAATTTATGATCACTACTAGAGAAGAGCGAAAAGAAGATAATATGAAATTTGCTCCCACAGGAGGCAGTGATAGACATCAACCTGGGTGGCTTTGAAAGATTAGAGACATTCATGGAGGAGAGGGCTATCACGATGTTCTGCCTTCATGGTTAGAGGAAGTAATGGTTCTGAATACCAGTTGCTGGAAACAAGAAGAGGGGAGAGGACTCTTGTGCTTGGGTCCTGCTTGACGGTTTCCCACAGGCATCTCTAAGTGGCAACCAAGAGAACAGGATGCTTGACTATATGGGCCATTGTTCTGATCCAGCAGGCTCTCCTTATGTTCTTACTATGTACTGACAGGTTACCAGACTAAATTACAGGCTCTTTCAAGTCTCACCATCATTTAGAAAGAAGGCACATATAACGTTGGCTTATTCAATATCATTTGTTCATTTCACCCAGTAGTTTCTTCTCTGACTGGCAGACACTATTCAGGTTCCATGGCTAGTTTCTTGGCTATCTCCTGCTCCACTCTCTTTGTCTCCATCATCGACAAAGCAGATTTCTCTAGGATCCACCCATTTGTGTTCTTTCACTGCCTGTCTAGTGTCCGACATGTTCCACAATCTGGGGATAAGTCTTTTCTATATATATTTTTAATGCCAATCCTTCTCCCCTCTTAAATGTCCTTTTAATACACATCCAAATATTAGAGAGAAGAGCTAGTGATGAACTGCAAAACAGTTCCCTGCTTTAAAAAGTGCAACATGGTCTTCAAGAAATCAGAATATGTGGGTTTTGGCTTGTTGTTCCAGTTAAAAACAGCACTAGAAGTCTGAGAGCAGATGGATGAGAGGAGAATGAGGCTGGGAGATGGTTTCCTAAATGGCAGTGGAATCTTAAGACACATCTACTCACAAATAAAGTACACAGTTCTTTAAATGAGATTCACTCCCCGCCAACCAGTAAGGGTGCTTATGCATGCTGCCTACCCCTTTTTAAAGGTACTCAGCTTTGAGGTGGGAAAGGGGTAAACATAGTTACTTGCATCCTGTAAATTAGTGACATCCCATTTGGATTACCATAATATGCTCTACAAGGGGCTGCCTTTAGATGGTGTGGCCAAATTGCTGACCAGAGCTGGTTACAGAGAGAACAAAAAAAAGCCTTTAGTGCCTACCAGTCCATTTCCAGGCACAATTCAAAGTGCTGATGGTGACCTATAAAGCCCTCTACGGCTTGGGTCCAGGCTATCTGAAGGACTGTATCTCTCTATATGAGCATGCCTGAGCTTTATGATCTTCTGGGAAGGCCTTCCTCTCAGTCCTGCCACCTTCACAGACATGTTTGGTCATGATACAAGAGAGGGCCTTGCCAGTGGCTGTTCCTAGATTGTAGAAATCCCTTCCCCTGCCCTGCTTTCCTTTTGTGAGCAGGCAAATACCTTTTCCACCACTAGCTGTTGTGGCAGAGTCTTCTGAGTGTGGGTGCTGTGTATTTTGAAATGGTTTTAAGCGTTTTAGGTGCTGTTTTTAATTTAATGGGGTTACTTATTTAATTGTGTTTAATATTTTATTTATATTCATTGTGTCTTTTTAGTTGCCTTTGCTTTGATTTATGGAGTGAGCTGCTTTGGGTCTTGCACTGAGAGAACAGCGAGATATAAATAAAATAAATAGTAAGGTTACCATATTTGTTACATATGTAATTTGCCTTTACTCTGGTAAGCCTAGAGTTGCAAAACAACTATAAGGGTAGCTTAGACATAAAGTTGGTAGACTCACAGTCACCCAGTGAGTTCTATAGCTGAGCATGGATTTTATCTAACAGGTTTAATATAATTAAGCTTTGCAGCAGGGAGCTATTGTAGAGACCTGATTTCCAGCAGGTCTGCAAAGCATCACTAGCATAAATTATCCTCCCAAACTCTTAGAACTACCCCACCTTCCAAAAACACAAAGAAAGGTGTACTCTTCTATTGTCAACATACAAATTTACATATCAAATCTTCAATAAAAGTGCACCAAGAAGAAAGCTTCTTAGCACCATTTTGAATCGTTCCCCCCACATGAAATGCACATGAAATAACCAGCACCACTGCTCTTTGCCTGAATAGTTCCTGAATTTTGCATTGCATGAAGAGGTCCCAAAGCCCTGGGTTCTTTTCTTTTAGCATTTCCACCCCAATGGTAATCCAAAATGGGCACAAAATGATCCTTGGCAGGCCATGTAGTTGCACTTTTTAAAGGTGGGTGGGACTGTTTGGCAATTTTTCACTGGTTCTTTTTTTCCTATGAAGGGCAGTGGGAGGGGGGGAAGTCAATCAGGAGCCAGAGCCAATGTAGGCGGAGCCAGAGTCAAAAGTAGTTGCAGTCAGCACTCCCCCCCCCCGTCTCCACTTCTATATGATCCGTATGGCTTCATAAGGCAATGGGGAGCAATAATAAAAAGCTTTTGTGACACAAAGCATGAAGAAATCCATTTGGTAGAGGGCATATAAAGGCATCCAACAGTTTAATGGCCTGCACCTCAGATGGTTGTGCATGTTTGGAATTCATTTGTCTACATCATTGGCTTTGTGACAGTAAGTAGTGCTCTGTACATATAAAAAGGAGGGACAGATTGGAAATTTCCATATGAGACAAAAATCCTGTGATGGTGCTGTTTATGCAAGTCACATCTTGAGCTGAACAGGGAAAATAACACATACACCATGGAGCTAAACTATATAATGCATTCCTAATGAGGGCTGGAAAAGCTTCTAAGACCTAAACCTTTCCCCCAGAATATGAAGTGAAGCAACATTAACCCCTGGCAAGCCCTTTCCACAAATCCATATGGAAATCTGAAGAGTTTTCAGACATGCTTAAACATCTTGCTTTCAAAATAAAACAAAAGGCCTTAAGACATATCAAACTAAGCAGGAGTAGCTTGGAATCTCTGCAGCAAGGAAAAATAAATCATCCACTTAATTACCAAACATCTGATTGGCACCTCCAAGGTGAAGATCTACTGTGGATTTCAGGTTTGGTTTTTAATTGCATAAAAGGATGGAAATTATTTAGAGCATGCCTGTAATGAGCAAAACTGATAAATTAGCAGTCTCACACTGATGATTTATCAAGCGTGCAGCAGGTATGTTGGACGGGTGATTGCAACTTGTTCCAGCTGAGCATGTGAGCAACTGTTGCTGCTAATTTTTCTAACAGCTGGGATGGTCCAGTAGACAGGGATCTAGGAGATTAGTCCTTGCACAGCCATGAATGTGTTGGAAGGCC
Organism: Lacerta agilis; assembly: GCF_009819535.1. Taxonomy (NCBI): domain Eukaryota; kingdom Metazoa; phylum Chordata; class Lepidosauria; order Squamata; family Lacertidae; genus Lacerta; species Lacerta agilis. Next base: position 57,269,623 of record NC_046320.1, read on the forward strand.
TCAAGCAAAATGAAAGCCAGTGTGGAGTAATGGTTAGAGTTTAGGACCTTGGACATCATGGTTCAACTCTCTGCTCAGCTATGAAGCTCACTGGGCAACATTAGGCAACATCGGGACAGCCATTGCCTCTCAACCTAACCTACCTCCCAGGGTTGTTTGGTGGATCTTGAGCTCCTTGGAGAAAAAGGGGAACACAATTGCAGTAAATAAATTATTAAGAAATACTGACTTCTCTGTCTCCAAATCTCCTTTGTAAAATTGGAATCAGAATAAGCCAGCATCAGCACCACAGAAAAAGGTGGTGAAGAAAATATCTCTGAACTGAAAAGGTTCTGAATTAAGGCAGATATTTTTGTTCCAATGTCACTCCAAGGCTCTTGAGCTGCACCACCAGTGAACTAAATTCAACAGTAAAGTATGTATGTGCATATGCATGCATGTGCACACATGTGGGAACTATGGCACTCACTTCTCTTGGGCAAGTCAAATCTGAACTGTTTATTTTTTTTAAGAAACATTATCAGATCCCTTTTGTCCTGTTCATCTCTCTACTGTTGAGGTTAAACCAGGCTTCCTCAACCTTGCCCCTCCAGATGTTTTTGGCCTACAACTCCCATGACCCCTAGCTAGCAGGACCAGTGGTCAGGGATGATGGGAATTGTAGTCTCAAAACATCTGGAGGGCTGAGGTTGAGGAAGCCTGGGTTAAACAGACTGTGCTTTATCTTTCTCCATTCTCCCCCCGTGTGTGTGTGTGGAGTGTGGAGGAATAGCATTTGCCCGGCTTTGGCTTTTAATTATTTGTTGCCTTCTTGAATGGGTGGGGTGTTTTAATCTTGCCTTTTCAAATTAGGATTGTCTTTTATATATTTATTTGTTTTCTTTCACACTGGTTTTAATGTACTGTATGTATTTGTTTATATATTGTAAGTCACTTTGAGTTACTTTGGTTAAAAAAGCAAATAATAATAATAATAATAATAATAATAATAATAATAATAATAATAATAATAATGTGACTTGGCCACAAGCCAGTGGGTTAGGTTTTACCTGCCAACCCTCCACTCCTCTGCCAACTTGTTCGTGACCAGGACCCCAAATATATGGCAGATTTGAAATTGAAATCATTATTTCTTAAAAACAAAAGCCCAGGAAGTAGTGATGCTTTTGATTAATCACTGAATACATCAGGTTGGCACACTGCATTGTGAAGACGACTTCACACTCCATCAGATATGGACGCCACTCAACCAAGGAGCACAAAAGTGGATGGAGCAGGGAAGCAGATTATTATTTTTCCACAGAATGCACATTGGGGAGAGATTCTGCAGAGTGCAGGAAAATGCTGTCAAGAAGACAAGGGATGAGCGAAGAGAAACCATCTGTCATTGGCAGGAACTCCAAAACTTCTGAATGTTTGGGAGAGCCTAACAATTTATCAGTGTTTTCTTCTGTCATTCACTCTCAAGCCTTCAAACAGGCTAAATGTAAGACAATCCGAAGCAAACAAGCCAGCGATGCTGCCAGTTTACAAGCTGCTCTCATTTGTAATAAATAAAAAATAAAAATAAAATAAAATCCTCCAAGCTACCCGGCAATGAAGACCTAGCAATTTAGCAGAATAATACAAAAAGTAAGTTGTACACTTTGCTGTCATTCCTAGTGGTTCCGCTCTATTTTCCCAGGTCTCTTTAGGGTATGTCAAAGTTAGCGCTTTTACCAAATGCCTGCAATACCAGGACTACAACAAAGCCCAAGGGAACAGCTAGCTGTGTAAATACACATTTTACTTTGAGTGCCACTTGGGCAGAAAATGCAGCTTAGAAAAGGTTGAAATAACAAGCAAACACTTAGGAAGCCTTTGTAAATTTTGAATGTTAGGAACGTAAGGTGCTGCCGTTCATTGAGTCTGACCATTTATCCATCTAACTCAGTGATGCTTACACTGACTAGCAGCAGCTCTCCAGCGTTTCATGAAGGAGTCTTTCCCAGCCCTACTTGGAGAAACCAGGGTTTGAGCCTGGGATCTTTTACCTTAAAAGCACGTGCTCTATCACTGAGCCATAGTCTTCTCCATTGTGCAGATAGATTTATGGTCAACTGCCACTTGGCCAACACTTAAGTGATGGTGAAGTGCTAAAGTACATTTACCGACCTGAAGTCTCTTAATATTGCTTTATTTATCCTTCCACTGGGCTGAACCAAAATAGAAGGTGATGCGACATTGTGTGAGAAATGTATCCCCTATGAAATTTGCCTTTGCTGCTTGCAGGGCAGTTGGTTTGTGTGTGCAAAATGGATCAGACACGTTCAACTATTCAGAGTGAGAACAGTAAGCATTGCCTTCATTTCGATTTGGCTTTGTAATGACACCACACATCACATTTCATTATGTTTGCTGCATGACCCCTTGATTGGCTGGATCACACAGCCAGCAAAGAAAAACTGCTAAGAAGGGCCGTGAAAACGGAGGTAAATAGAGTAAAATATTGCGAAAAGGGCAAGCTTGCTCCCCTGAACTATCCAAAATTGGTGTCAGTGATATAATTTAAAATCACTGCCGATCTACATTATATTTGTTTTAGAATGGTTCTTCCTTAGTCATGTTCCACATCAATTCAGATATGCCGGAAGAGAACAGAGTATACTTGGTGGCAGTGCTTTCCCCCCAGAGGGTACTCAAGGGTACACAGTACAGGCACCTCTTTTGTTGTTCTTAAAAAGTGTGGCATTTACTGCAACAACTTCATGGAGAGTACTGGCACCTATTTTTCTACAAAAGAAGCAGTGTTTGGTGGGTTTTTTTGTCTAAGCTCCCCTTTCCCAGGAAACATTCAGAAGAGTTTGATTCCTCTATCAAATTATTATTTCCAGAGAAATAATTCATATTCCCTTTTCTCGCTTGGATAGTAAAAGTTACAGGTAGGTAGCCGTGTTGGTCTGTCATAGTCAAAACAAAATAAAATAAAAAATTCCTTCCAGTAGCACCTTAGAGACCAACTAAGTTTGTTCTTGGTATGAGCTTTCGTGTATCTGAAGAAGTGTGAATGCACACGAAAGCTCATACCAAGAACAAACTTAGTTGGTCTCTAAGGTGCTACTGGAAGGAATTTTTTATTTTATTTTGTTTTGGATAGTAAAGTCCATCTTCTTCTTCTTTGGCGATCACTGATAGCCAAGTAAGATTGTCTTCCATAAACACGGTTTTAACAATGAGTCCGTAAGTGACTGTGGAGGCCAATTCTGGATCCACACGTCCTTCTACAGTGGGGACATTGGTTTCCAGGCAGGAGTTGATCACGGTGTGGATTTGCCAAGCGTGCCTTCCTCTTAGCACGTTTCTCCCTTGTGTCCTGAGTTCGAGTGTCTTCAAAGCCCATGACACCTTTGGTAAAGGCTTTTCTCCAACTGGAGAGCTCACAGGCCAGTGTTTTCCAGTTGTACATCCTACTGTCACCAGACTCTCATCCTGGTTAGTAGGCTCCAAGGAGCGTACCAAGGTGTGTGTGTGTGTTTCAAGACATAGTAAGTTACAACTGTCATACATGCAGACCCATTCCTGACCATAACCTAAGGTGACTCTAATTCCTTCAAGGTGAGCCTGAAATATGTGGAATTTTGATATTATTCCAGGATCTTGCTTTTGAACTCTATTTCTTTGACTTTTTGATTGCAGGGGATTAGACGCTGTGACCCTTGGGGTCCCTTTCAACTCTACAATTATATGATTCTTTGACTTCTAGGTCTAGATTTTGCAAATCTCTGGGACATCACGCTCATCTTTTAGTACACCAAATTCTCACATTTGTGCAGATCACAATCTATTGCACTTGTGACCCCCTGCCCTGTTCCCAAGCTATCCAAACTGCCAAACCCTAGTTCAACAGAACTTTGCTGCACACGGCTAAGCAACCTGTTAAAAAAATGTAAGCCTCTGAAACGCAATGTAATCCTTTTGTCATGCCAGAAATATTGAACACAGCAGTGCTTATACAGGCCAGATTGCAAAACTGTGACAATGCTATGAGGCATACAATGACAACTCCCCCCCCCTCCTTTACGGCAATGTGTGACATGATCTGGAACCTTGTTTGGATGAACAATCTCCCCTTACTTTCTGAGGTGATTTCAATTGTTTTCAGCATAGTAAAAACCACCTGAAGGCTTCACATAAACTCAGAGCTAGTATTGCGTGGCAGAGACACAAACTGTCACAGGACCGCCTCATTTGCGTCTCTCTGTAGGTTTCCTTGGGATCAAAAATGATGAAATAGCTTTATCTAAAAATCCACTATCTATGCTACAGTGAGTGCTTATCTGCTCACAAACCCAGCTCCACCTTTCCAACTGGAAGCACACTAAACGTCTTTGATCCAGAACTGCTATCAAACACCACTGGCATCCATGTTATCTCATGGACCAATGGAGCTGGTTATTGTCAGTGCTCTGTACTTGGATCTACCCACACTTCCTCTCTCCCTGCAGATAGAAGAGTTGCCAGTAATGAGACCCAGACATCAGTTCAATGATGTGATCACTGCGAGTCAAACAGATCTGAGCACAGGCAAAATAAGACAGAAGAATCCCAACTGTCATACAAATCATAAGACAAGGCAACTCCACAAGTTCGCCCATCTCCCCAGGGGCAAAAGAAGCAGGTAGATCTACACTTGGGGCTCTGAAAGGCAGGAGGAAAAGACAATGTGCATGAGAAAAGCAGGGGATGTGTCTTAAAGATGAAGGCTGATTTGGAGAGAGGAAAGAAGCAGGAGGGAAAGACAAAGAAAATGCATTGTTTGATGCAAAGTTAAGAGCTGGAAGAGATACATCCAGTTGCCTGCAGGGCCTGTCTGTGCCTGAATTCTCAGAGTGTGTCTCAGTCTCTCCCCCACCCCCAGTTGCTATTCTATTAAACTTCTGCCATGTTATCAGTCTATCTCTACAGTGGATTCCTGCTGGGGCCACAGCAAGACCTGTCCTTTGTCTTTGCCCCTAGTCCTTAAGCTTATCAGTGGAGAAATCAGTTGCAGATTAATAAAGCACCAACTTGCACACCATAAGCCAAAGCTCATAAAGCTATTGTCACCACAGGCAGGAGGCTTGGTGCATCATTAATATCTGTTGCCTAATGGCACATACAGTATGTACACAAGCAGATGCGCGCACACACACACATGCACACACACACACACACACACACACAGAGTTGTATTTAGTTTTTATTCCTCTCTCCCTTCCTTGGTGGCAACTGTTTCCCCATTGGAACTTTTTTCATCAGCCAATATTATGAAGTTAGGTCTTTGCCCTGTAGAAGCAGGTACACATTGCAGCCACCTGAAGGATGCTGCCACATGCTTACAGCCACAGTGGGAAATGTGGGGCCTCCCCATTTGGCCCCCAAAAGCCATTTCAGCCATGCTGCATCCACCTACCCTACACCTGACGCATATATGATGGTAGCTGTCAGGCAAGTGGGAAAAAACACGGCTCCCTGCTGAAAGCAGGCAGATCAGCTTGCAAAGCTCTGTGCCTTTGTAAGCACTTCTGCCATTTCAAACCACGCAGAGAAGGGAAAACAGGGCACCTGATTATAGCATCAGTTGATTGATAAGTGAGTGGCCCCCAGGATATGAGTGAGATATAGATTTGGATCCAGCTCCCCATGCCCACTGGTGTGATCATATGCTCAAGTTGTATATATGTGTCAATAAGCCATATATCATAAAGACACCACAGTTTCTGCTATACCTCATTTCCAAAAGGAAACATAAACCCTGAGTAAATGCCTGGAAACCCCTAGAATCTCGCACTGCTCAGAAATTTGGAATGGCGTGCAACAATATGTATATTTCTTAAGCAGTTTTGTAAAGTTTTGTAAAATTTTACTAAATAGTGGTATACTGGTACCTCTGGCACATTTTTGTGAAAAGTGATATAGAAACCTTTAAGTATATGAACAAATGTTTTCAGAAGCTATGCTTGTGGTATTCAGCACCTGCAGATTCTAATGCAAACTGAAGTGACCAAAATCTCTTAGACTAGCATGTGGATTGGAACTTAGCTGTGCACCAGTTCTTACATTTCTCCAAAGGTTTCAACATGATTCTTGGCAGAGTAAACACTTATTTTGGGGGGCAGGGGATGGCGGCGGTTATAGTTAGAAATGCTTTGAAATAAAAATAAAAGAGGGAGAGAGAAACTACATTTAGAAAAACATAAAATTAGGCTTCTTCAAAGTAATAACTGATCTATAATGGTTTGTCTTCTCTTGCAATATATAATAGTAACAGCTTTTTTTTTTTTTACTTAGCTACATTTAAAATACAAAAATAGGCTTTTTCAAAATAATAACTGCTTCCTAATGGCTTGTATTCTCTTACTATATATATAGCAGCAATATGTTTTTCATTTCATTTTTATTATTACTAATCCATTTCCTTTCCGATAGAATGTGGTACCTTTGGGGAGAAAATGGATAAAAGTTTGGGCATCATTTGGAGCAAGTGATGCAGCCAAATTGCAGAAACTAATTGGGTCTTTGTTTAGACTGGAGAACAGTATGCATGTCACTCTGAGCTCCATACCAGAACAAAGGTGGGGTGTTTATATGATCAATAATATTTCATTAACCAATTCATGTGTTGAGAAGCCGATAATCTTGATGTCAGTATAATGCAGCTGCATATGTTTCATTTGGAATATAGAAGTTGCCTTATACTGAATCAGAACATTTGCCCATCCAGTGATGGCTTTGGCTCTCCAGGAGTTTCAGGTAGGTGGCTGACTAGATTAGGCCGTATCCTCAGGCCTTAAAAACTGAATGTCACCCAACAGAGATGATGCCCTGGATACTTCCACACACTGATCCATATTAATTGTGGTATACAGATCATGGCAGATGCAAGTGGTTTTTGTCCTTGAAACATTTTGCAAACATGCCAGTATTCTACCAATGCTTCCACCATGCCTCACCTGGGTCAGATAGCAAAAGACCCCAGACTGTCACTGAGAAGGCACAACAGAGGGCTTATCCACACCTCTGTTTGCTCCAATTTATCACTAAAGAGCAGATTTCCAGGAAAAAAATGGCGGGGCAAAGGCAGTACTACTCAGACCCATGCCTAGAAAGTGCAGGACAAGCAGGAAACTGTTCTGACCCATGCTCTCTATGCAAGAGACAAGTAGAAGTACAGTGGACCCTCCGGATACGAATTAAATTCATTGCAGGGGTCCGCCTGCAAGCCGAAAAGTCCGTAGGCAGAGGTGCCACTTCTGCGCACACGCATGGCACGATTGAGCGCTTCTGCGCATGTGAGCGTGGTGAAACCTGGAAGTTTACACTTTCGGGTTTGCCACGTTCGTAACCCGAAAGGTATGTATCCAGAGCAGTACATAACTAGAGGGTCCACTGTATGGGTAAGCCCAGAGAGGAAGAATTGTTTCTCCTCATTGCCAGAGAATAGACTCAATTATAAAGAGCTTGTGTGTGCTCAGTTGGACTTGTCACAGGATTTCCGAGCATTCTAGCCTGCCTCATAACCCTCAACTCAAGTGTATACCAAAGGGCCAAATTGGCTCAGCTCAGGAAAGGGCACTTGGGAGTAACCTTGTCAATGGTTCAAGTCTTCACTTGTGAGTGAACCTTGTCTACTATCCAAGTCATCTCTGCATTCCACAGAGCAATGATGATTTCAACAGGAGTGCCATTGTCAACAAACAGAAAATCCTACAGACAGAAAATCCTACAATCTATCAGTCTCCAGAAGTGGATCATTCTAAATAGGTCTCCCATGCTTACAGAGGGGAACATTAGCACTGTGCCCAGGATCCCTGAAATCTGGTACCTGCCCTATACCGGTATCTGCCTTGCAGACCTATAGCATAATGCCACTTGACCTTTCCCCCCACCCAATCATATCCCCAAAACAAACAGAAAGTATTCTGCTTGATGCACCAGCAAACATGTTATCTTTACAAAGTACTTTGCACCTAAGGTCATCCTGACGTTTGTGGATGCAGCTGAGTGCCTTAATCATTTAGCTATTCTACCTGCACAGAAGCACATAATGCAGTTTCAGCCTTCACTCCAAATATCAACAAGTGCACTATATAAAGCATGCCTGATTGCATTTCAGACACTGAAGGCACCACCACAGCTTTGAGACAGTACAATCCAGTCACTTGAAGTTGAGCCTTTATTGTGCAGTTGTAAACTTGGTTGAAGGACGAGCTCAAAGCACTATATATTTATTAAGATGAAGTTAAGAGGTTAAATGTGTTCATTCTGTTGGTGATGGGATCACATGAAATCCTCCATAAAGCAAAGCCTGACACAGCGGATTGCAGCCTCTCAGAGCTCATGACTGGGACTTGTAAACAGGGGTATTTGTGAGGGATTGGTGGAGGAGACTGAAGAGAGTGGGCTTGTGTCTTTTGGATTAAGGCTGGTTGCTTATCTGAGCTGTTTGGAGGATTTATTGTGAGTCATCATCATCATCATCATCATCATCATCATTCTTTATTCGACCGCCAGTCAGAAAAAATACATTTGATTGTGAGTCTGTTTTTGGGTAAGGCCATGTGCTCTGCTAGAGCACATGATCTGAGGGCAGTGCCTGATTTATGTATAAGCTAAAAAAAAACCTATAGCTTAGGGCCCCACTCTCTTGGCCCCCCCCCAAAAAAATTAAAGAAAAAACACCTGGATGTACATTCCCAAAATATAAGATAAAAAACAAATAAAATAAAACCTACATACAGCAACAGTGTTTTGTGTTGTGTAGGCTCCTATGATGTAAGTAATGGCCCCCGCCTGTTATGTGCAAATGGCTTTAGATACCTATTAGGTCCATGAATTACCATAGCATATATTCAACACAAAAAACAGTGACAATTTGTTGTTGACAAAGGACAGCTGGACAAATAAAGGACCCCATTACCTTCAGCAGCTTAGGGTCTCATCAAACCTAAATCCGGCCCTGTCTGAGGGGAAGGTGCTACTGTCAGGCTGAACAAGGAAGTGAGTTGTGGGAGGTGTTAGCGGCTAGCAGCAATTCTATTTAGCTGATTGCAGCCTCTGGGAGCTTGTGACTAGGACTTGTAGACAGGGATATTTGTGAGGGCGTTTTGAGGGGGAAGCCCAGAGTGCTGTCCCATGGCGTACATAGGGCCAAGAGACATGGATGGTGAGAGAGCTGCTGCAGTGACCTGTAACGCCTTTGCCATGTTTGTCTTCCTGCATGAGAATGTGCAGAACATCTGCAGCAAGTGCAAGCCTTGCTGGAAGAGAAGGTACAGCAACTTGATGTTGGCCTTTCCCAACGTCGAGCTACTGGGCAAGAGGAGGAATTTCTCGAAAGAGCAGAGTGGATTGTTCTGGAACAGTGATGCAGGTGGGGTGCCCCTACGGAGGAGGAAGATCACCCATTGCAGGAGATCAATCCCTGGAGGAATGTGACACATGGAAGCAGGACTGTCAGCAGCCATGCTATGACACTGGAGCTGCAAAATGGATTCCATGCCCTCACATCAGATACAGATTTTGGGCCAGAGGAGCAAGGGCAACAGTTGCAGACCTCAGAATACACTGAGGTGGCTGTGGAAGGTACAGTGTACTGAGGGGGGATAGAAGTAGCAGTGTGTAGCAGTAACAGGATGTCTCAGGATGTGTGCTTCCTTCCAGTTGCAAAGATTCATGATGCAACAGAGAATTTGCCAAGTCTTATAAAGCTCACTGATCACAACCCCTTCCTTCTGATTCATGTGGGTCCTAGGGCTGCCCTATTTCAAAAAGTGAAAATCCAGACACAAAAGTTGCAAAGGAAAATGACTTGGTGCTACAGAAACCTGCTAAATGGGAGGAAACTACAAGAAGGAAGCAGCTGGAGGTAATGACTTGAGGTTTTAGTTGACTAAATACTAATGCACGGAGTATGAGAAAAAAGCAAGACAAATTTGAGCTCTTAATACAGGATAGCAAATCTGACCTAATATGCATTACTGAAAGCTGGTGGGATGAGACTAATGACTGGAATGTAGGAACTGAGGGGGTATAACCTGTTCAAAACAAGTAGACCAAACAGGAAAGGAGGCAGAGTAGCATTATATGTATGTACAAGGCTGTGTATCTGGTGGTGTGAAGGGCAGTATATAAATTTAATAATGATGATAATAATAATATGCACACTTGTGAAGAGATTCATGATCTGGAGAATGGAAGGCAGATTTAGAGTATATGGTTAAAAATTGTAGGAGAGGCAAAGAACAGTGTGACTTTACACTGGGTGTCTGCTATAGACCTCCAAGCCAGACTGAAGACTTGGATCATGCCTTCCTACAGCTGATTGCTAAACATTCAAAAACAAGAGATATGGTAGCCATGGGAGACTTCAACTACCCCAGTATCTGATGCAACTCAAACTCTGCCAAGAATGTAAGGTCCAACAAATTCCTCAATTGCCTTGCTTACGATTTCATTATCCAGAAGGTGGAAGATGTGGTAAATGGATAATCTCTCTTAGATCTGATCCCCACCAGCAGGGAGGAATTAATCAATGAAATAGAAGCACTGGGAACCTTGGGAGAAAGTGATTGTGCCCACTTGAGTTTCATGACACAGAGGCAAGGGCTAGCTGAGTGTAGTTGGACATGCCCTCTTGAAAAAGTTTCTAGGGGACTTAGCAGACCACAAGCTTAACATGTGTCAGCAGTGTGCTGCTACACACAAAAAGCTAATGCTATTGTAGCCTGCATCCAGGTCAAGGAAAGTAATACTGTATATACTTGAGTATAAGCCTAGTTTTTCAGCACATTTTTTGTGCTGAAAAAGCTGCCCTCGGCTTATACTCGAGTGAGGCAGGCGGCGGGGGCGGCGAGAAAGAAGCCCTTTCTCTCCACTCGTGCCACTGTTGCCCGCTCACCCCAGTCAACCATTCCTTAAGAAGCGTACAAGAATGGCGGTTCTTTACTCTCCCTAGGCAGCTTGTTCCATTCCTGAACTGCTCACATAAATGCAAACTTTAGACCCCAGAAGACAGAAAGCCTATCAGTTAAGGAAGTATTAAAACACCACAGGTGCTCACTTTCCTTGGCTCCTGCTTAAACAGGACAGGATCCCAGCCTTCTCTGTATAACACAAGGGAACATTGTGCTGTGGGTTAAACCACAGAGCCCTAGGGCTTGCCGATCAGAAGAATGGCGGTTCAAATCCCCGCGACAGGGTGAGCTCCACAGCAGCAAAGGAGGAAGAGGAAGGAGCAGCCCGAAGGGCTGCTTGTTCCTCCTCCTCCTCCTCCACAGCAGCAAAGGTGAACCGGCTTATACTTGAGTCAATAAGCTTTCCCAGGTTTTTGTAGGAAAATTAGGTGCCTCGGCTTATATTCGGGTCGGCTTATACTCGAGTATATAGGTAATACTATTCTATTCTGCTTTGGTCCATACCCAGAGTACTGTGTGAAGTTCTGGGCACCACAATTTAAGAAACATATTGACAAGCTAGAATTTCTATGATTCTATAATAATGAAACACTTCCCAGGTTCACCATGCGGGAAACCAGGCATTTTGATCAAGGCACGATCCAACAGTCTTTCTGACAGCAAATATCTTTAAAGGTATAGTTTCACTACAAATTATGCTTTGTATTGATGCCAAGAGCAGCAGGAACAAAGGTCAGTTGAGTAGCTTTCACAGTTAGCATTGCACTATTTAAAGCACACGTTTTTTAGTAGTGTTTAGAAAAGAAATTGGATTTCAGCTCCTGGATTTTGAGTGGGGATGGCCAATTTTTGAGCCTGTAGCCTGTTAATACTCAATTAAACTGCTTTTGGTTCTTGAACTTCTATTGTCATAAACCAACTTTAACCTATTTCTTTGAAAAGCAGTAGAATCCTACTTGTTTGCAAATCAGAAGTGTTGGATATCTGTAATAATAAACAGGCATTATTTTCCTGTTTGAATGCATGGAACATGCAGGTAAAAAAACTACCACATAGCAGTGGTTGGTGTGAGCTTAGGGATACTCCATCATTATAATGTGAATGTTGTATATAAAAATTGACTAAAAGAAGAAATACTCTTTACAGTCATACATAAGAATCAGGATCTGGTTCTGGGAAGGGCCAATTTAGAGAATTTTTTAGAGCTTATGTGCTGGCCTGTGGATTTTATTACTGGCTTTTATGCATACTGTTTTTTCAATGTTTGTGGTAGGCTGATCTGAGGCAATGTAATAAGGCAACATGTTCGGTAAACATACATACATACATACATACATACATACATACATACACACACCATCATTTTGCACCAATTATCTCAGCTGAAGAGCAGGGAGGGTGCCTTCCGTGCCTGCAAATGTTACAGAGACTCATCAATTTTTTTGTTGTTATTTTGTTACATTTATTTCCCACCTTCCTCCAAGGAGCTCTAGTGGCACACATGCTTCTCTTCATTTTATCCTTACAACATCCCTGTGAGGTATGCTGGGTTACGAGATAGTGACTGGCCCCAACAGGCCATTTGGATTTGAACCCTGGTCTCCTGACTGCTGCTCGCAATTAACAGTGATCAAGATTACACACAGAGAGTTAGATAGTTCAACACAACAGTGTGCAAGGAGGACTCCAACCCCTTTGATGATGTTGATGTGTTCTAGAGCCACTGCAATTAGGTTAGGCTTGACAGCTTCCCATGCACACCTGCATGGTCACTGTGAGAACAGGATGCTGGATTAGATGAACCTTTGGCCCGATCAGGCAGAGCTTTTAGCGTGGCACGGTGACATTTTAAATCTCTTCTTGCCTCCTATCACATGCACCCATCTTCTTTGTAATTATTATGTTAGGACAGATCTTTATTCTCTCAACCCCCCAGCCCACTGCACACCATTTATTGTGGTAGGTTTGGGAGAGTTGTTTGGTTACATAAGCCCTTTTAAAAAAAAGAATGCAATGAATTTTCTTCCCATCTCACTCCTTTCTTCATATGCTAAGTCTGAGTTTTTAGCCTGCTCCTTTCTTGTCCCTGCCTGGTTCCAAAGTATGCTGCTGAAACCAGGCGCCCATTTCTGCCTTCCTGGTTGCTCATCTGCTATGCCTATTGATCAACTATAAATTTTGTTATGGACCACTACAGCTATCTTTGCTTTTTATGTTCATTTGAGAGTTCTATTAGTCCACTTAGAAATCAAACTGTATCTGCTATATTTATAAAATATGTACGTTTCTCCTGCCTGTCTGAAATTTTGCAAATCTGGTTTGATTGTTGATTTTATTTGATTCAATATTCGTATTTTGCTTTTCCAACCACAATGCTGAGCTTAAAGTTCCTAGTGGGTAGGGCAGAACAGTAGAATATCTAGATTCTAGAAAGCAAATGCCCATTGATGGAGAAACAAATTTTCTGGAGCAGAAGACCACATGGGTCTCCCAATGAAAGCTATTTAGGCTATTAGTCTGATTTGCAGTTCGATATTGCTTATATAAGAGGGGTGCTTTTTCCTCTTGTGTCTGAAATTTGACAGGTCTGGTACACTGGAGTACGAGTAGCAAGCCTGACATATAAAAAGAAGAGTTACAGGTATCAGATGGGTGTCTGGATCTTCCCGTAAAATAAATGGGATTCTAAAATGAATGAGAATGATAAATTAAACAGAATGAAATGCAAAATGCATGTGATTTTAATAAAAAAAAACATGCCATAAAGTGAATCGACAAATAAAACATTTATTTTTCTTGGACATCCAAATTTGTACCAACGGTACACATATCTCGTAAGCAGGCCCATTTAAATTTGGTATCTTTGCCAAAATAGTCAGCACATAATTTACTTTGAATCCTGAGAGTCTCCTATACACTTTAATAAGAATCGAAGATCTTAATTGTTCCTCCACTAAATAAGACTGTGTCACTGAGGAACTGATTGAAAGCTTATCCCCCCCCCCTTTGGTCTTTTTGGAAACCAAGGGGATGAGGGTGGGAAGTCTGTTTGGTTCTCCCACACTTCTAAATTCAAACCAAGGGAATGCCATTCATTAAAATCCATGCTTTTGGATCACTATGGCTGCAACTCCAAGTAAGTAAGGACCTCTGAACTCAGTGGAAGTTACTTCTGAGGACACATGTATAGATTACTCTATATCTCAAGGATCTGTTGCCAATTCTAGTCCAGACCCAAATCCCATTTGTTTCTGTGCTGAATTCAGGAAACACCACTGCAAATGATCAAAGGCCGTTTCCCCATCAAGTTCCACAATTGCAAAGTACTTATTGAGTTCCTTATTTTGTTGAATAATATTCAATGCTTTCGTATTGTTTGGAGTTTAGGAGGTACAAATCCTTTTAAATCTCTATTTATGTAAAAGCCAGTGATTATATTGAGTTTTATACTATACATTTATATTCATGGATTAAGAAAATGGGGCAGTATGCTTCAGTTGATTTTTTTTTATTGCCTTGCCCTGGTTGGAAAATCATAATCATAATATAAAAATTTAACTCTTTCCAAAGGAGGGGCTCTTCACACATAACATGCTTTTCGGTGAATAGCTATAGTTTTTTTTTTTCTTGTAAAACTATAGAATTATTTTATACATTTACATCATATTTCCATTCCATACTGCCGCACTTCTAAAACTGCCAAGCGTGAATGTGATTAAGGATGGACAAATCTGTCAATCACTATTCCACTCATTTTTCAAGTCTTAAGTTTGGGTCACCCTATTTCCACATATGTTTGGCTTTTGTTGTTACTGTTGTTGTTTTATAGTCTGGATGAAACCTTATACACATTTCCCCTAATGTGTATATAGACTTGCAGTTTCTTGTCAGACTACTGAATAAAAATATCAGAACTGCACACCACAACACATCTGTCAATTTTGATCTCTTCCAAAAAAAATTAGCACCCTGGGGAATTCCGACATCCATTGTTTTTGGCTCTTGGTGGCAACGCCAACAGCATGCAAGAACAGAATAGGTAGCTGTACTGTTTACCTCTACATTGCTATTCTCACTAGATCCAGAGCCATGTGGTGGGGTCCCCGTCCCCCCGTGCCTACTGCAACTGTTTTTGCAGCATTGTCATTCGTGTCTCTGAGTCTGAGACTCACTGTGTGAGAGATGTGAGGTTGATGAATGTTCCAGTTTAGAACTGGCATTGGTCTAGCTCAAGGATAGCCAATGTCCATAGTTCATTTGACTACAATTTCTATCAAGGCCAGTCAGTATGGTTCTCCTGTGCAAGCTTGCAGGCTTGCCAGGGGCATCTGGTTGGCCACGGTGAGAACAGGATGATGGATTAGATGTGTCATTGTCCTGATCCAGCAGGCTTTTCTTAAGTTCTTATGATAGGAGTTATACTCCAACATTTGAAGGGCACCACACTGGCTACCCTTCGTCTAGCTCATCATCAAATGCACTATGAATCCAGCATATCTCCACTCCCCCCCCATAAATCTTTCTCCAGAATGTGCAACAATATCCTGCACATGTACACTCACCATGAAGGCTAACCAGGCTCTTCTTATGTTAGAAAATCAGAACTATGGAACTGACCACCTTAATAAAACTATCATTGATTGCTGTGAATTCTGGGTTGAGTCAAGAGTTGGCCAAACAGCATAGGATCAGTTTTTCAGGGGCACAGTGAGGTTGTAGTGAGGAGTATGGGGAGGGAAAACCCTACTGTGTAAGCAGACTTCCACTTATGCAAGTCTGGATCCAAGTCTATATGACAAGAGCAGACAACCCAACCGAGTTACTATGTTCTGCTAGTCCTAAATACAAGTAAGACAGAGCTATTTGGGTCCTGATGGCCCACCACTTTAAGCCAGAGAGCTCTTTTTATATTTAAAAAGTTGCTCATTATTGGTGACACCAATCAGTTGGGCTCGTAGGATGTCAGGCACAAAGGGTCTTCAATCAGGGGTTTGGCCTTACTTTCTGCACCACTGTTGACCTGATTGCAGCTGCAAGAGTTAGAGGATGTGAACAATTTTTCACACTAATTATATATTCAAAACCTTTCAATTTTCTAAAGCTATGAAAGCTGTTATTGTGAAACTGAAATATCAGGCCATGGAAGAAAAACAACAACACAAAACCACTTTAGAAGAGGAAGTGAGTCATTCCACATTAATGATGATGGAGAAATTTGGCACAGCCTTAAATATAAATACATTGAATTAAGTACTATGAGATAGGGTCATATGATTGATTATCGCTTTCCCATGGAAATTAATGAGAGCGAAACTAGCATAACTTTGGTTGGGCTATGCTCTTTGTTTTGAATTAAATATTATGGTACATGCAATTAGGGATGTAGGAATATATAAATGGTTTGTTTCGGTCTTCATGCTTTTTCCTATGGATAAATGCTTGTTTTAAAATAGGAGAAGGCTATCATTGTGAGAGGACTCTGTTCATTTTCTGTTGTATAGAGCGGATTCACAGCATCTCCAATATGAGACATGCTGAAACGCAACCGATATACAGAAGATCATCTCATGTGCAGGTCAGCAGGGCTTATGCACTGAAGTTCCCATTGGACGCTACCCAGAATGTGCGTAGAAAAAAAGTGGTTGCAAACATTGTACCAGTTTTCATTACAATTAGCAGGCCAGCTGCTGGAGATATTGTAGCCACAAAAAGACAGATGGATAGAGGGTTTTTTTGTTTTGTTTTTTACACCAAAGACATTTGGTGTAGAAATCTATCAAGCATTTGCAAATTTTCTTTACACTTACAAATGTGGCAGGAGGATCATAGTCACTCACTTTTAGTAGGAAGGCATATACCGGTAGTTACAGCAAGAATGTTTGGTGAACACACACAGTCTGCTACGAAGGCTTTTGTTTTTGCACATATTGCATGACTTGATGAATTCTGTTGTTGCTGTTGCTGCTATTATTTATTAAATTTATACCCTGCCTTTCCTACCAAAGGAGCCCAGGGCAGAAAACAAATTATAGGAAAAAAATGACAGAATAAAATGATCCAAAAGCAGGGAGGCTTGCCTGGCACCTTCCTTTCATATCTTTAGGCTAAAAAAATGCTTAAAAGTTTTTTCTCTATAACCAGGCCTTTGGCTGATTAAACATTCTATGGCCTTTAAAATGTGTTTGTGTGTGTGTGTGTGGGGGGGGTTATTGGTTTGTTTGTTTTTTATTATGTATTTTGTGTTCTCATTTTGAATTATTATGTTTTGAACCACCCTGTGATCTTTGGATGAAGGCAGATATACAAATTTAATGAAACGCTGCTACTAATACTGCTGCTACTACTACTAATAACACTTCCATCCCCATATATAATCAAGTACAGATGGAAGTCTAGAGTGAGATACTAGGGTGATGTCTGCTGTTTGGACTCTGGATGAGAACCCATGAGTGTATGTGTGTATGTGCAACTTACAGGTAGGAAGAAGGTATCTGAAGAAGTGTGCATGCACACGAAAGCTCATACCAAGAACAAAGATAGTTGGTCTCTAAGGTGCTACTGGAAGGAATTTTTTGTTTTTTTATTTTGTTTTGTAGTAATGTAACATTTTTATATGTAACTGTATTGTTGTAATATTTTAAGTCGCAGTTGTTGCTTCTTTTTTGTACACCACTTTGATATATTTTTAACATATTACCGTGGTAAGTGGTATAGAAATTAAATAATCAATCACATCAAATCAATCAAATCACAGAGTAGAACAGGATTTTTGAGGTAACCTGATCTTGTTCAATGCAAGATCTGCAGTGAAGGATGCAGCTGTGGCATCCCTGATTGATATAGATCCAGCCCTTTCTTAATACCTTCGGAGAAGGAGAGTCCACCACATCTCAAGGCAGTCTGTTCCATTTTCCAACAGTATTAACCTCAGCAGAGCTGAGGGAGTTGTTTCAGTGAGGGAAAAAAGCATGTTATAATGGCCCAACTTGTGTGAATGGGCTGTTCTTTCACACCCTGCAATTGCACAAAACTTCTGGAGTGAGAGATAGCCAATCGTAAAGCAGATGCAATGTGAGTTTTGTCACTTGAGACCATTGATTTCAACTTTCTTAGACAGTAAGAGCTATTAAAAAATGGAATGCAGTTCCTCAGAAGGCGGCAGACTCTCCTTCATTGGAAGTTTTTAAACAGAGGTTGGATGGCCACCTGTCATAGATATTTTAGCTGTTGTTTCTGCATTGCAACGGATGGATTTAAATGACCTCTGGGATCCCTTCCAACAGTACAATTCTATGATTCTGCATATGACTAATGATGGATATCACCCTTTGTGTGAACCTATGTGGGGCATTGTTAATAGCTGAAAGGAGGCAATTGCCATAGACCACAGCAACTTTGCAGTCAATCCTGTCTCCATATCCCTTGTTCCAGGCGTGCATGTTCCCCCATCGGCTGATGTGACCTTGAAAGTCCATGCTTCAGTAACCCAACATAATTACCTGAATTGTGGAACTTTCTTGGCAGCCTAATCAGAATTCCCTGTTATACCAGCCTGAAAAACACTGAGCTAAAATATACAAAACTTTCAAACCTGGGAACTCTGCAACAGGAACATTAAAAAGTCTGGAGTGGGAGAGGGTGATGCTTATAAAAGCCCCATAAATTACTTTGGGTGAGTTTAGGATTCGAAATTTAACACAAGATTGAGATCTGCACTCAGATGTGAACTCAAAGGCAAGAAGCAATCTCTTTAGTGCAGTCATTGATTGCTGCAGGTTGTTTTTTTTAACTTTAGCATGGAAAATGGTTCCAATAAATCACCTTAAAGCATGTAAAATAAATTGAGTGCACACCTTTCACGTTTGTGGTCATTAATGGCAGCAGCACTGTAGGGGTGTTTGGGAAGCACAGCAAGACACAGAGATTTTAGTGCAAGTTGTTTGTTACTTGTAGGATTCACCTGCCATTATTAAATCCTTTCCTCCATGCTCCTTTCTTGAAATAAATCCCTTACTGTGCTGTTTTTAAAATTGTTTTCCTGGGACCTCTGAGGCTCCATGGAATTTTATCAGATGTTCCTCAGTGAAAAGGCATTAAAAGCAGACAAGATGCCCGAAAGAGACTTTGTTAGGCCTTTACTTAGGGACTTAGTAGACACTAAGAGATATGACGTTGCTATTGATCCCCTCTTGTCTACCTGGTAAGGTTTAGCAGAAGCAATTAATGCCATGACAAACCATGGCATTTCTCTGCATGGCTCAAAGAGAAACCAATGGATTGGAGCATAGGAACATAGGAACCTGCCTTATATAGAGTCAGACCATTAGGCCATCTAGTTCAGTATTGTCCAAGCCAGTGTTTCCTAAACTTGGGTCTCCAGGTGTAGTTGTTGGACTACAACTCCCATCATCCCTAGCTAGCAGGACCAGTGGTCAAGGATGATGGGAACTGTAGTCCAAAACCAGTTGGAGACCCAAGTTTGGGAAACACTGGTCTAGTTGATTGGCAGTGGTTCTCCGGGGTTTCAGACTGGGAACATCCCTACCCCTACACAAAGATGCTGGGAATTTGGAAATTCTGCATGCAAAGCAGATGTTCCAGCACTGAGATATGACCCTTCTCAGATAGGAAATGCAAGAGTTTGATAATGTCACATCATGTATTTTGGTTATGGGTGTTATTGTGGAAATGCACCAAGTAAAAAAGGATCAGTGGCAGGATGCATTCCCTCCAAATATTAAATTAGGTTCAAGCTGGACATGGTGGTTTCATGTAGTTGGGATTGCTTTGGTGATTTTTATTTACCAAACATCTGGGGAGATTTGAGCCAGAACAGGACCATGGTGTGGAGTGAGGGAGACTTTAACCCTTTGCCCCACCATGGTCCCAGTCAGAATCATCCCCACTGACTGACTGCTATTCACAAAGCCACATCCAGGTTTGGCCTTGAGGCTCCTTTTTGGTCACACCCTAGAGCAGTGTTTTTCAACCTTTTTTGGGCAAAGGCACACTTGTTTCATGAAAAAAATCACGAGGCACACCACCATTAGAAAATGTTAAAAAATGTTAAAAAAATTAACTCTGTGCCTATATTGACTATATATAAAGTAATTTTTCAATTTTTCCCACGGCACACCAGGCAACATCTCGCGGCACACTAGTGTGCCACGGAACAGTGGTTGAAAAACACTGCCCTAGAGTGCACACTTGTGGAGCAAGAAGTAGACCCAACAGGCCTGGTCTCAACCCTGCACATACTGGAAGCACACCATAAAATATTCCTCAGGGCCCTATGCCATTCACGGGGATTCTGTGGCAAATGCAAATAGGTTCATTGGCAGGAAATCAAAGTGGAAAGGATGCCCTGTGGGCTGGAAGTTTGAGAACCAGGGCTTTTGTGCAAGGATTTTACTGTCAAATTAGAACACTAGCGCACATAGCCTTCATTTCAATTTGATAATATAGTGTGGTATAAATTAAAACCTTTCCGAGAGTAACAAAGCAGTTAGCATTTTTACTTAACTCCTATTTTTTAATTAAAACTGACGTCGGTAATCCAACAGAATAACAGCATGCCCCATTTTGGAGGAAGCAAAGAACTGTCCAAGGCTCTGATTCAAAAGATACATAAGCTTTCTGCACACATTTGCTTCTCCATGTGATTAACATTGTGTGAAGGAGGAAGAAAAGGGGATTGTGCTTGCCCCACCAACTCAGTTGCCATCCTCTTCTATGAACTGTTAGCATGCAGCTCCCCAGTCATTTCAGAACCCTGGTAAATCAGAGAACCAACATTACTTGGTCTCTAAGGTGCAGATCAGAACATAGTTATATTCAGGATTCTGCACACCTCTGAACCTGCCAATTGAAAATTGTTTTTGCTGTGAAGTGCTCCAATAGCTTTAACGTTTCTATCTCTCTTTTGCTACAGGCAACAGAAACTGCCACCGCCACCACCACACACGTGTTCAAAATGGGCTTGCAGATGCATTGCCAACTGTCTGTTCTCTGGCACACCATTATCTTCACCCCACAATGCAACAGGAACGGTGTCAACTTCCTGTATTGTGAGGAAAACAGTATGATGGACGGCAAGTGGGGGCTTACCGTCAGGAGACCAGGATTTGCTTAATTTTAAAAATCGCCCTAATGTGGATTAGGGAAGGGAAAGGTGTGATGCTTGTAGTAAAACCAGTCATGTTTCATGTTTCACCTGTTGAAGAAGAAGTTGCTGCATATTTTAATTGAGTGGTTAGTTCTCAAAACAGTGAAGGCAAATTGAACCTGCAAGTGTTTTCTTTCCTCTTCTGTGAAAGGTTGTTTACCTTTAATTACTTTTCGATACAATTTTAACACTTCACAATTTATCAGTTGACGCAAAAGATAGAGAAAAATAAAATAAAAATTCAGAGCCTTAGTGTTTTAGCAGTAGAAGGAAACTGGCCATTAAAAAGTAATTCTGCAAAGAGGCTCCCACATTCTCAAGTACTTCCTTAACCACTCCTAGGACCTACAATAAAGGCAATAAAAGCAAGCTGGGAAGCACTTAAATAAATGGGTGGGAATGAAAGACCCACATATGGGTTATGAAAATAGAAAGCCTTTCCAGGGCTCCTGAAACTGTTCCTAGGGTTCTTGGCATAATATAAAACTTACACATAACCTACTTGCAAGGCAACTGGAGGCGAGGGCCATCTACAAAATATTATAAGGAAGGAAGAAAGGGCAGCAATGGCTGCTAAACTAAAAACAAAAAAACCACACATATGATCTGTTTCTGGACTTGCTGTGCTGGGAATTGCAGAGGTTCAATTTCTAGATAATGAGATTGGAAGAGGAGACAATTAGTGAAAGGACAGGATAAGAACCCTGTTCGGTCATTTGACTGAACAAACAAGGGCTAAAAAGGAGGCGTGGGCAGGGTAGTACATGCAGGACCCACCCCAACATCACTGGGTGCACAGACTGCCATTTAGACCTGCACAGGTCTGCAGAAGGTTTCTATGGATACTCTACTGAACAGGCTTAGAAACCAACTCATGATCAGAAACGCTGCCTTATCTGGGTTTCCAATTGCTGGGAGGTTTGCAAGCATGTCCAGCAGAAAGCTCTGCAGGTCTTTGAGCTAAACACACAACAGTCTAAAGAGGGATCTGCATTCCTGGGGATGTGTGTGTGGTGCTTCAACCACCTTTTCAACATTCACATGTTCAGGGGAATGCTTGAGTAAGGCTATGTTTGTGGACATGTCTAGTCTGCAGACTTCAGTTACAGAGTGACCTAAATCTCTGATCCACTGGCTAGAAAGGGCTCGGATGGGGCAGAGGTGTGTCCCAGCTGGCACAGATTATCTTTACTAGTGGGAATGGGGTATGCCATCCGCTGCTACAACCGCAGAGAGCTCAGTAGACATACCAACAGCAATGTTTCTGACTGTATCCCCTCTTTCTCAGAGAGTCCTGGAACCACGGCTTGTTCCAGGTATGAGTGGGTCTTAAGAAGTTAATGGCGAATCTGTTAATTTTGGTTATCTCTATGACAGACAATGGGCTGAGGACAGGAGCACGTGACCAGAAAGTTTAGAGATGGAAAAAGTGAAAGTTTACATATTAATTGAAGGAACCGGACAAACCTTTGCAAGGCTCAGGTCTTATTAACACAGCTTTTCTTTGATTTGCCAGTTCTGAACCATTTTGAAAGCATAAAAAGGCCTCTCAGCACCCCTCTCTATGGCATAACTGCCAATATTCACAACACAAACATATTTAAAACTGGTAACTTATTTCAGTTAAGGGGGAAAGATGTAGGACTTGGAAAGATGCTGGCTTGAATCAATACTCTTAACAAGTCTTGACCAAAAATAAACATGGAAACAAAGACCCCATCTGACTCAGGAGGGAATCACTAGGTAAATGTCTCATTATTCTTGACCTAGGATTTTTTTATTTTATTTTAACTATGAAAAGCATTTTGAAATCATGTTTGGTGATCCAGACTACGATGTTCAGGAAGGAGAAGCAGTTGAAGATTGCCAGGTTTTTTATGATGTATGTAAGTTTTTAAAGTATGCAGACTCCCAAGGAAAGGAAGATTGCCTTGCGGATAAGTGCATTATGTGCAGATAAGTGCCTGAGCTGTACCTCCTAAATTTCCTACTTTTGGCAGGAGGGCAAAATGCTCCTTTCACAGTTGTATTTTTTAAGAGAGGTTATTAAAGCTGTAGTCGAATGGTATGTTGTGTGAAAATGTGAAGAATTCACTTGACCAGGAATTTGCCGAGTTTTACGAGATAAACTTTGATATTTACAATTCAGCAGGTGCCCTTGCCATACTGGTAGTTGCTTCAGAACATTTAATAGTAGTTTCTCTCCAGGTTTTCTGACACTTTTATTCTTTTGACTTTGTGTTTGATTTGCATTTGTGTGCAAAGGAAATGTTTCTGCAATTTATCCTTTTCAAAAAATAAAAGGCACTTTATTTATATCTATTAGAGAGCTGAACTAAGACTGAAGGATAGTTTTCTTTCTTTGTCAGTGCTAGGGCCCCCTCATGCATTTTTTTCTATTGTATACCTAAGATTTCTAAAATTAGACATACAAATTTAAGGTGTACAAGTGGCAAACAGGTATTAGAAAACATGTGCATCGTACAGTGAACCTCATCATAAAGTCAGGATTAGATACATTTTTCCACTGAGTGCACACTTGGTGGGAAACGTGGGCTTGTTGCTGTGTAGTGTGTGAAACCGCTACGGGAGGAGTCTACAGCCTTTTAAAAGCTAATGGTAACTTGCCCAGCAATTTTAGTGTACAGTTGTACCTTGGTTTTTGAACAGCTTAGTTCTCGAACTTTTTGGCACCTGAACACCGCAAACCCAGAAGTGAGTGTTCTGGTTTGCGAACTATTTTTGGAAGCCGGACATCTGACGCGGCTTCCAATTGGCTGCAGGAAGTTCGCTTTGATTTCTGAACATTTTGGAAGTCAAACGGACTTCTGGAACGTATTCTGTTCAACTTCCAAGGTAAGACTGGATTGTGATTGTGTCTACTTGGAATCACTCTGGCATCACTAAGGAACAGTCCCAGAGATTACATTTAGGGTAAAAGGAAAATAAGCAGAAAAAGAATAAAAAGAAAAACAGATAGAGCATAAGCAGTCTCTGCAGCTTTGTCTTACAAATTCTACTGCCCCTACTGGACATTACTAGAATTCAGTGCTCTTACCCCTGAAAGTTGACAAAAATGTCTTCCCTTTCTTAGGGAATAATACTTGCTATTACTACCGTTGCTAATACTGCTGTTGGATTAAATGGCTGCTAGTTATGATGGCTATATTAGCTCCTATGACAAAGGTAGTATATGCCTCTGAATGTTAGTTACTAGGGAGAGTGCAGTTTTCCTCACATCCTACTCGTGGAGTCCTCCAAGACATCTGACTGGCCACTGTGAGAACAGAATGCTGGACAGGGTTGGTCTTTGGTTCTAATCCAGTAGGGTTTTTCCTATACATTTAACATCCTTGTGTGTAACCCTGAAAGCAGGCGCCTTTCCAAGAGCATGCTTGCAACTCTCTTGAAGGAGCTTGAGAAGTATTTGCAGCTGCCACTTCCACCTTCCCCCAGAGTCCCCTGAAGGGCCTTACATTCCAAGGATTAGACTGGGATTACAAGGACCAGCATCCCCAGGAGAAATGTGGTGTTGTATGTGCTGTCCCCAAAGAGACAGAAGACACCTGAGGGCATTCTTCATCAGCAGGAATAGTGTCCTCTCATTTCCTTCCAACTGAGGATGCTTGGAATTAGATTCCAGTCCATTTCTGGCATGGGGAAGAAAAGAATATTGCAGTACCCAGCCTGGGTATTTCCCCTTCATTCACATGGAGATAATTTTCTTCATCTTTTGTCCAAAGTGGGAAGCACAGTCATTCACAGGATTGGGGCAAACATGAGTTCTGCTCACCTTGCTTGTGATCAGGGGCCCTGATGCTCGAGGCATCCCTGGTCTGGTCCTGAATGGACTGTGTAGATTGTAGCATTGTTCAGTACTTTAACCATTTCAGAGTAGGAGAGATCCCTGATATTTACATATTTTCTTCCAACATTTACTCAGCTTCTAACATCTCCGTTTAGCACAACGCCTGTAAAAGCTGGTTCTTTACCTTGAAGAACAGTAACTGTGGCATGTTTCTCTAGTGACTTCATCTTTGCCAATGCAGGGTAGTGCCACTCAATAGAGGGTAAAATCTAATTTTGTTATTTATGCGATACAGATTAAAAAAACCGTAAATTAGTTTTTTGCTCAATGGCATAAAAAGGTGTTGAATTTTTAAAGTCAGCAAATCTCTTGTGGATTCTACTACGATTCAGATATTATATTGGTGCTTGGGAATATAAGCCCTTTGCTGAAATTTCCATAAAAATCCAATTTGCCTACTTTATAATTTTTTCAAGGCTTAAACTATAGGGCATGGCTTGTGTTCTCTGAAGCTTTGGAACTGATTTAGATTCATCCTAAGCTTTTCTGAATAGGTACTGCCTTTCTTTCTTCCTCCCACATTTCCAAAGCTGCTTCCTTTGCAAACAGCTTAGGCTCATCAGCACAAGTCAATGTCGGTACAGTGAGAAGGGCGGAAAACATGTTGGCTTCTTAAAGCAAATGACTATTGGGTACTGGGAGGGAAAACTTATGGAGCACCTTGATACTTAGGCTAGAGCTATACATTATGTGGGATGTGGGATGTTTGTTCAACCAGTTAAAAACATAAGAGCAAGGGCATAGGAAGGGGGGTTAGGGGGTACAGCCTGCCCGGGGTGTCATCCCTGAGAGGGGTGAGCGGGGCCTGGACTGCAGTGTGCCTGAGCCACGCGTCTCTCCTGGGAGTGATGTGGGAGCTTGGGGCCCCACACTGCTCAAAATGGCAGCGTGCGGCTTGCGCCCACCAGGCAGACTCTGTAGGCAGATCGCTCCACCCCCGCCACTTCAGGTGCTAGAGCAGCTAGCTATGCCCCTGCATAAGATCCACCTGAATCAGGTCAATGGCCCATCTAGTCCAGCACCCTGTCCTCACAGCAGGCAACCAAATTCCTCTGGGAAATCCAAAAGTAACAATACTCTCCCCTACTGTGCTTTCCAGTAACTGATATTCAGAAACATATTGCCTTCGACAGTGGAGAAAGAACACAGCCATGAGGGTTAGAAGCAGGTCTGCCAACTCTAGGGAGTGGAGGTTCTTTCAGGCCCCTCAACATTTTGTTTGAAGGGGGCCCACCCACCCACCCCCCATGTTGAAGGGGCCCAGCACAACATTTCAGAAGGCTGAACCAGTCTGCATGGTGTCAGGAGATGCCATAGGGACCGGTGTGGCCTGGCACAAGGTCACACTGGCCTGCACGGCATTGGGAGATGTGTGTGATGCCATGTGGCATATGCATGGTGGCACACAGACACAATGCAGGCCAGCTTCCCCAATCTTGGGGACAACCCGGCACCTCTGGTTAGTAGCCACTGATAGCCTTATCCTCCATGAATTTGTCCAAATCACTTTTAAATGCCATCCAAGTTGGTAGACATCAATGCCTTTTGTGAAAGTGAATTCCAAAGTTGCCAGGCCATAAGAAGACCTAAAATCCACTGCAAATGAAAAAAAGATGTGGTTTCACTTGGAAAACTCTAATATACAGTCGACAGCCAAAATCAAGGTACTGTGCTGATTAATCTTTCCCTTCAATAGTAGCTCTGTGTATGTGCATGTTTGTGTGTTTGCCAAAAGGACCTTTTATGACAAAATACATGTTTGCCATTTACTGTAAAGGCTGTTTTGTTCACACATGCTCATCACTCCATTACTGCAACATTAAGTATTTACTTGCATGCACGCATGAAGCATCAGAAAACTAGCACGGCAATATATTCAGATTGCCAATGGAAGCAGTTCACACATTTCCTATATCTGTGAATGAACTTAACAAATTGTGAGAAATGGTGTGATGCACATGCATGTGGAACAAGACACAACTGGCCTCTTCAACATTAGAAGATAGCAGATGAGCACAGGTATTGTGGTTGGAAGGGTGGTTGGTCTGTGTTTGGTGAGGGGGCAGGGATGCTACAGAAATGTCTCCAGCGACCAATCCTTACAACAATTCACCACGGTCAGTAACTGATGGCAGGGTGTGGCGTCGGCACTTATCTGACCCCCTAGCAGGTGGATCATTGCTGCTTACTGGGAGAGAGAGAGAATACAGTGGTACCTTGGTTTAAGAGCAGTTTAGTTTATGAACAACTTGGATTAAGAATGCTGCAAACCTGGAAGAAGGTGTTTTGGTTTGTGAACTTTGCCTTGGAAGCAGAACATGTTCCGCTTCCTGTTGAGTGTGTTCCATTTGTAAATTGAGTCCCCCGCTGCTATGGGAAAGCACGCCTTGGCTTAAGAATGGACTTCTGGAACGGATTAAGTTCGTAAACCAAGGTACCACTGTACAACGTTCTTCCTGCTGGTGCATTTGTACAGTGCTGACCTCTCTGCTACCTTGCCCCTCCCACTCCCTGCAAGTGGTTGTGACTCTGCTGTGAGGTCAGGTAACAGCCACCGCCCTACCCCACCATAGACTACTGACAATGGTGAAGGGCTTTTGTTGTCTTGGTGGAGAAACTCTACGATTTTGGCAATCAACACATGATGACAAGCTTTTAGACTGATTAATGGCACCTCCTTTCCTGTTCAAAGAGTTTTCAGCTCTACTATTGCTCAATAGTCAAATAGCCAACTCAGAAGCTGTTCTTTGTTCATACAAAGTCTGGATCTGGGTTCCCCACCCCCCCACCCCTTCAGATTTTCTATCTTGGTAGGCTGCAGTCTTCTACAAACTATCTAATCAGGGAGATAATGCTGCTAAGCAGAAAACATTATTGTTATTGTGGTAACATCAGCATCACTGTTAAACATAACCACACAGTTCATTGTGTGAGGTTTCCAGCTGCCTTTGTTACCATCCTGCATCTGAAAAATACATTGCTATAAATGATGAACATAATCCATCCCATTAGCTTTGCCCAACCTGGTGCCCTCCAGATATTTGGGGCTACAACTCCCATTATCCCTGACTATTAGCCACGCTGGCCGGAACATATTGTAGATCAGAATGACGGGGGGGGGGGAGAGACCAGGTTGGGGAAGGTTGCATAAATCAGTAGAGTGGGTACTGCTGCTTTTTAATGCATTAGCAGGGGAAAACATTCCTTCCAGGCAATGCCATTCTGCACTGCAGAATTGAATTCCACCATTCGCTCCTTCACTCTGACAAGTAATACCCTGCTTGATATGTTAATCTTTCTTTCTGCTTCCTTACTGAAATTAAGGAAGAGCTTTTCTATTATGGAAGTGACTCACAATGATAGCACTTGTAAGTACTCCATTGTTACCGAACATAAAGATGGAAGCCCTGGATATAGTAATTTTATAACCTTTGCTTTGAGATGATGATAAAATATAGGCCAAGTCATTGATTTCAGATGAGTGACAGCATGCCTTCACGTTCCTATGTGCACGCCTGCACACACACACACACACACACAGTACTTTGGTTTGTTGCAAAATCAGAAACGGTGACAAGCTGTCTTACATTAGAAGATATGTTAAGGCAATCTAGCTTCAGTTCTGAGTTCTAACAGACATCTCCTGTGTGACACCATCTGTATCATGTGATAACACAATCTCTGTTCCCTTAGTGAAAAATGTAATACACACTACTGTCATGAGCCAGAGCTGAAGCCTAGTTTAGAAGGCACAGAATAAGGCCTTTTATATCTGAGCTCTAATGGAGACAAGGAAGCAGTGGCTGATGTGTATTATGGCAAATTCACTTGCTGATGATCCAGAAAGGAGTGAAACAGTAGGGGCAGTTGTAAAACCATATAGTTGCTGCCTGGCTGTTGCTGGTGCAGCAACTCCTTCCATTCAGCTCCTACTCTTCTCTGATTCTGCCAGGCAGCAACCTGCTGTTGCTTTGTTAGACCTCAGCGCAGCCTCATGGGTGTGATAGGGAATCTAGCTACACAACTCAAGGCTTGCAAGAACAGCACAGATTGCCAGATTGCTACCAGGAGATTTACATTAGCTTTAAAACTGCTGCTGAGTCAAGAGATGAGGCATTCCCCACCTTTTCCCCCCAGTCCTTTTCTCCATGTGGCATATCTTGTTTCTTAGGGCAAACTAGGCAAGCAATTGGAGAAAAATACTGGTGAAAATGGATGGGAGAAGCCATAGTTGCCTTATCTCCAAGTTGCAACCATGTGTGTAATGTCATCCTTGGCCATTTCCTCAATTTTCAGAAATTAGTCTAGGATGAAAGTGATTATAATAATTGACTCAGACAGTTTCTTTTACACCATAGTTGTTGTTTTTAAAACAAAACACAATAGTGTATTTTTCTAATTTGAAAATAAAATAATAAAATAGATTTATTAGGTTAATAGTTACCTCCACTGCCTATAGGGCTTTTAAAAAATCACGAAAAAGACAGAATGTTAAATAACATAGCCTGTTTTTAAATTGCTGAAATGAGGATCAATCAGACTTTTTGCTTATTGTTGCAATGTATTGACTTAAATATATACACAGGTTATTCTGATGTCTTCTTAGCACCTTGGATAGCTTTAACAGCTCAGCTCAATCCAACAAAACCTGGTGGTGGACTGATGTCTTAACAGTCCTTCCATGCAGTTTACCTCTCTTATGCCCTGTCTGAGGAATTTGAATTATGCAAGCCACAGTAAGTCTTCTATTCTAAGCAAACTTACTAGAGAGTAAGTCCCACTGAGCACAGTGAAGTTTCTTATGAGTATACATGCATATTATTCTGCTGCCCATGACTAGTTTAATTCTTTTAATTTCAGAAGAGCTTTGGTTTCTGTTTTCAAGTGAGGCTCAGGGATTCAGAGCAAAATAAAAAGATGCTACAAGTTCAGGCTGAAAATATTCTAACAAAATGTAGTCTTGTTGGAACAAAGGAAAATAGAGAGAAATCTGACAACAAGAAATTAAGGCTCCAGACAACTCCAAAGAGGATCTTAGTTATTTAGCAGTGTTTGTTTGCTGCTGGTGTTATTCAAATTCTATCCCACTTGTCAGCCTGAGCCAGACCCTGCAAGCGATACTATTGTTATTCTGTGATTATCGTGTCTAATAACGATAATTGTCCTGTATTATTTCTGCTGCACTTAAAATACATTGTCTACAGTAGCTACAATAGCTGAGGTCTTTGCACAAAAGTAAGCTCTTCTGAAATTAAAAGAATCAAACTAGTCATGGGGGGCAGAATAATATGCATGTATACTCATAAGAAACTTCACTGTGTGCAGTGGGTCTTATTCTCTACTGTGGCTACATGAGTGGTTTAAAAGTTAGGAGATTACAATGGATGGAATTTCCCTGTCATACTGGAACAATAGATGGAATTTCCCTGTCATACTGGAACATGCTGCCCATTCCCACTAACAAAATATTAACCCAACCACACTACCAGTTCACCGCCTTGGAATTGCTTATGGAAGGCAAAGAGAGGGAGAATATTTAGAAGACTTAAACCAGAATTTAGAATTGTCCCGACATACTATTTCTTTTTGGGGGGGGCCTAAACCAGTAAAATAACTTGGTGTGTGTGTTTAAATCACTCTGGTAACACAAAGACTCCTTTAAGTTCTCAACTCTCTATTGGTTTGCCTTTGACCAGGTCCTGCATGAGGAATGCAATTACTTTTGCCTGATGATCTCCACCTGAAAATGGATAGCTGTGAGGTGTCCATGCTGAGTTTTGGATATTTTAGCAGTCCTTGATATGCTTCATCAGTGAGGTGCTGTTTGCTCCTCTGTGGGAAGCAGCAGAGGCGAGCAGGATGTTTTACAGTGACTCCATTCATGCTTTTCAGGTGTGACCAGAGGTTGTGCTGGGTAATTGGTTTTACACCCCAGGTGCTCTCCAGATTTCATTCTTCTCTCTTTCTGGTCAACATTGATGTGAAATGGATTTGGAATGAAGGGGTCATAGTATTGAAGCCTCCCCCGTAGAACTGCTTGTAATCCTTAGCTCTGTTTATCCTCTGAAAGCCAGCTCATACTATCAACAGGATCAAATGCTACAGCTTTCCTTGGGCTGTACCATTTTAGGTTACAAACAGGAGGTCAAGTACTCCTACCACAAAGGGAGAAAAACACCAAACAACTCCCCATGAACATAAAAGAAGTATGCCAGGGAATAGAGTTATGCTTGGTTTTCTCCCAAGTGCACAATTTTAATATGTGTGAAGAGTTGTTGTTTTTCTCCCCCACCCCCACCTTACAGCGGCTTGCCATCTGTTACAGACCATGCTAAGCTTTAGCACTTAATTCTACTGTATGTATTAACTAGCTCATGTTTGCTATGGTCTCTAGAGATGCCAGCTAAGTTTTTACAAGCCAGGCTTGGAAAAGAACCACAGGGGCTATTGTTAAAGCCCACTTTAATGGACAGGAAAGCGTAACACCTAAATTCTTCTTCAGGTGGAATGAAAATCCAAGCCAGAGAAGAATTGCCAGCTTCAGCCCTCCAGTCCAACCACAAAAGCACCTAATGCCAGGTTTGTTTGGCACCCAGATATCACCCAATCTGACAGAATGGACAACCTGAGTGATCCTCAGCTTCCCAACCTTCTTCACTCTTTGTCCCTGCAGCTGCTTACAATATTTCATGGTTTTAAAATTCTGGTCAACTCTTTTTGGACAACATTGTGTGCTTTAACCAGTTGTGTTTCTGTATTCAATAACCCATTGCACCTAAGACATGCCCACCTTCCACTACTTCAAGTGTCAGCCCCATAGTGTTTATTTAAGGGAGAAACGTATCTTGTTGTGAAAGCTGGATGGACTCTTGGGATACATTATCTCTCTTTGTTCATACATATCTGGGCATTTCAAACATGAACTTTGTACTACGGAGATCACACATGAAAGACTTTCATTCCTTTGAGCATCTCCAAAATGTCAACTATATTATTTTTGAAAGTCTGGGCTTAAATTGGAGCTTGTTGCTTTCATCAACGTATTGATTGTAACTGGACAAAACTTGAATTTGGGTTTCTTCTTTATGTTTCTTTCTTTGTTTAAAAGTTGTTTGCCTCTAGCATTGAACATTTTTTAAATTTCAGTTTGAGGTTTCACTGTCCTATCATAATGCTTTAACTTCTTGACAATTTTGTTTAGATAAACTCATGTGCAGTAATGTCAGATCACACCCTCAAGAGACACAACTAACATGAATTAAAAGTAGGTATTGGGGTGTGTGTTGGATGTTAACAAATTCTCAGGTGAAACAGGGTGCCTTGGAGGGATTTCTGGCTTTTCAGAGGTAAAGCAGGACTTTTTCAT
Organism: Lacerta agilis; assembly: GCF_009819535.1. Lineage (NCBI taxonomy): Eukaryota > Metazoa > Chordata > Lepidosauria > Squamata > Lacertidae > Lacerta > Lacerta agilis. Next base: position 57,301,956 of record NC_046320.1, read on the forward strand.
AGAAGTAAGTTGAAGCTGGGGTCCTGAAGCACTTTGTGGTGCCATAGTGATCCACACACTTTTGTTTTTTTTTAAAATGCTGCAAATAAATGACTGCTGAAAGCAAAAGTAATGCCCCTAAGCTTACTATAATGTTATAACACCAGGGTGGGATGATTGGGAAGGAAAGGAACCACCAGCATGGCGAAAAAGAGCAGAGGGGGAGCTTTTTTGTGACTGAAACGTATAATCAACTGGAATGATTTTACTCAAAAAGCAAATCCATTTTAGTTCATCCAACAACAAAATCAACTTTAAAGAGTACCTGAAACCAAAGTTCTTAGACCTATTTCCCAACGATTTGACAGATTTCTTACCCAGACCAATTTTCAGACCTATTGCCCACAAAACACAAGGGGATACTTTAGTGATTCATTAAAAAATCACACACATACCCTGTAATGGCTGTCCTTGTAGGAAAACCTATCCTTCTGAAATTTGACAGGATTCATGCCCTCAGAGAGAGCCTTGCCTGTAGATCTTATCCAAATCTGCATACACATACACACACACACACACACACACACACACACACACACACAGTTATGGATGTTTCCTTTTATTTATAAGAAAGAAAGAAAGAAAGAAAGAAAGAAAGAAAGAAAGAAAGAAAGAAAGAAAGAAAGAATCAAAAGCCCCTGGATCATTCGCCTGTCATTTGTCCAATTTTATTATCTTTCAAAGGGATAGTATGCTTACAAATTTCATCCACTTCTGTTAAAAGCAGGAGTTAAGGCCATTTTAAAATTTCCCAAGCATTAATTGGTGGAAATGAAGTGGGATTAAATGGATACCAAGTGAAATCAGGCAGTGGGGTGTTTTCCAAAGCAATGAATTTGGGTGTGAACCAAATATTGTGGTTAGTGCATGACCTAATATATACAGAGTTGGAAGTCACTAGGTTTAACAACCTCCCTTAAATACTGCTGCTTGCACTTCAAAAGCAAATTTGCTTCAAAAGCAAATTAAGCCACAGGTGTCCCCACCAGTGCATTTTAAATGCTTCATTTGCATGCAACTTTCAAAAGGACCCAGATCTTTTAGATAGCATGAACCTCTCACACAGTGACCAGTAGTGGCTAATTTCTAAACTGGAAGCTACACTAGGATATATGTGAATATCTCTATTTTAAAAAAAAAAAAAAAAAAAAAACACAACAACAACCTAAATGTATTTGCAAGGAAAAGGGCTGTTATCAAAATCAGGAATCAGTGTGGTGATTGGATTTAAACATCCCACACATACACATTTTCATCATTTAGGGTAAATCAGGGGTAGCAAACATGGTGCCCTCCATCAGGCCCAGCCAGCATGGGCAATGGTCAGAGATGATGGGAGTTGGAGTCCAGCAATACCTGGAGTGCCACTTGTTCACAATCCCCACTCTAAACTGTCCCACAATCTGATGTTGGTTCTTTGAGAGCAAATTCATGCATTATATATTGGTGCATATATTTTCTGGTTTGTTAAACAACATGAAATTGCAGACATGAATTAAGATTGGGAAAATGGTTTGGAAAAGGGTTGCCACTTCACTGATCAAAGGAGTGCACACACACCTGCCCTGGCAGTTGTATTTTGTAAAATAATAAATAAGTAAAGAGATCAGTCACTCATACCTGGTATTAAATGTACTTTGGCCCAAACAGATTTTAAACAGCTATTTAAAACTCCCACTGGAAGTCACCTCAAAAGCAGTGGTATTAAAAAGCTGTAGTCAAACATATTTTTTTTGAAAATGGGTGAATATCACAACATCCCATCCCCCCTCTAGTGCAGCTCACACAATTTTCAATGGATTATGGGTGTGTGGATATCCCAGGGAATTGTGCCCTGATGACACCCTCCATGTTTTGCCAATACTGAGAATTATAAAATGAATCAATGCTTTCTTGTTTCTCTCGTTTAGTTCTGCCAAAGGAAGCATCTAAATGGCACTACAGCTCTAGATCAATGAAATAGACTTCAGATATAAAATGAGTCAACATTTAATAGTAATTAGGAATACAAATTAGTTTAGGGTAGTTCCCCCCCCCCACTCATGCATGGATGACCTCTGTGGGGAAGGTTGGGTGGCCTTCAGCCTATCCTCTGATTCTGACCCCACAGAGTCTTTTGGAACTGATGGAAGGGTTAGTTCCTATGAAGACATGGAAAAAGAACCTGTGTGGGCAAAACTGGAAGGTGATCGAAAGCTATCTCCTATGGGTTATCTGGAGTGGGGAGGGTGGCACCCTAATGGGGTCTTTCCCCCAGTCACACATGAATAAATGAAGAAGCACCTCTCCCATATCAGTGTTCTCAAGTTTTAAGATAAGAGGAGAGAGCACTTCTCATTCACCTGTTAGGGGAGGCTCTGTGGAGGCACCCACTCTGTAGAATGTCATTTCTCTATAGGTATATCAGGTATTGACATTGTTGTCATTCAGGCACCATATGATGGCCCACATATTTACCCAGGCTTTTAAGCTTTTCAATGAGTGGCTGTTTTAGCCTTCTGTCTCTAGCAGGCTTAATTTGTCTTTGTTTGCACATGTTTTTGAGAACTGCTTTTTCTTTTACTGATAACTTGCAAAAGACGATTTTATATTGCACTCTGTTGTATGCATGCATGCATCTAGTATCAGCACTGATGAAGGGTGGGCTATGCATCATTTAAACAAATAAATATAAACACGCCAACCTTCTAAGGAGATAAGGGGAAAGCTCTGAGATTCAATTAATTGTTCTCAGTTCTCAGATTAGTTGGTGGGGGGACCTAAATTCTTGCCATTTCCCCCACAGACGAATCATTAGTTTCCACGTTAATCCAGGGCATCTTCAGGAAACATTACAGTGTTGATGCTATGGACAATGGAAGAAATAACGGAGAACCAAAGAACAAAAGAGGATTATAATCTAGAACTCAATATGTTACCAAGGCAGTTCTCGCTGCTGTTTCCCACATTGTGCCAATAAAGCAGGGATAAAATTGCCACATGGGTAGGACAAACAAGGTAGGTCCTTCCCAAGCGAATGCTGTTAAGCCTTCAAGTAATATTGGCATCATCTATGGAAAAAGCTTTTTCCATTTCACTGCAGCAATGAAATGCATGGATTGGCCCTAGGACAGAATCATCTCAGAAGTAGAAGAATATTGCACAGAAGAACATGTCTAGCCAGATGTTTATCCAGTGATGGATTACAAGCAAACATCTTGTCTCTGTACTTAATTGTTTTGTTTAGCTTTAGGACAGGAGCTATAGTTGTTGTAATGAAAAGAAGCTCCAAAAAGAAGGGGTGAGGAAGCTGGATGGAATGTGGGCTTCTGTTAGTTGGCAACACGTGTTGCTGAACATGTCCAGCAATTTAATTTTACAAATGGATTAAATAAATTCATGGAGGATACAGTGATCAACACTAATAGTCACAATAGTTATATATTTTACCTCCAGTATTGGAGGCAGAATGCCTCTGAATAGCAATAGCTGAGGAACAATCAATAGAGATGGTTGTACTCATGCTTGGGTTGCCATATTTCAAAAAGGAAGACCCAAAAATTGTTGGGAAACAAAAAAGAAATGGGAACAAACCCAAATAGTGATTTTAAGCTTTTGGAACTTCCCTCTGATGCCATTTTGCCATTTTACACTCCCAAACCAGAACATGTCAGGAATTTTCCTGACTTATGGCAAGCCTATACTCATGCAAGGGTGGACTTTGGTAACCTTTTGTAATATGGTGCCCTATGCAAGGCCAATATTTGGTCCCCAAAATGCATCTTCTCAGTTATGGATCTTCTCAATTTTGTGGCACCTCGGCTTGCTGTCCTGTGTGGCAGAACCAACTGCACTACCCTAAATCTGGTGCTGACTCATGGCCTTCAAGTGAGCTTCCCATAGGCATCTGGTTTACCAACTGTGGGGAATAGGATGCTGAATGAGACGGGCTTTGGTTTGATCCAGCAGGATTCTTGTTGTGTTCTTGTGTACATTTGTTTGACATTTATTATATAGGTTCTGTTTTGTCTCTGTTCCCCACACTATTTCACACCTACATGAAACCACTAAGTGAAGTAATCCAGAAATTTGGACTGAGTTGTCATTGACACATGGATGGCACCTAACACTACTTTTCATCAAATTGAGGTGAAATAGTAGGCATGATAAATCAGGGTTGATGAAGGGCAGTAAAGTGAAGCTCAATACAGACAATATGGAGGTACTGTGAACAGGTGGTTCATCTGCTCAAGGGAGTGATGTTCATCCTGTGCTGGATGAAGTTGCACTCTCTCCAAAACTGGGGTCACAGCCTGGCATGCTCCTTGCTCCATTTGTGTTGCTATGTCTTCTGTGGCACAAAGTGCCGTTTACAATTAGGCTGGTGTGAAAGCTGAAACCTTACCAGGACAGAGTTAGCCTGTCATAAATTAGCCATGCTCTGATAATTTCCAAGTTAGGCTACTATAATGTATGTGACTTGGAGATGCCTTTGAAGATGGTTTGAAAATTGAAGTAAGTGCAGAGTGCAACTGTTAGATTATTAACTGGGATTGGATGTTTTGATCATATTGTATTTGTGGCTCTGAATCAGCTTCTGGGCTTAATTGAAAGTGCTGTTTTTATTTTTTTAAAGCTTGGGACCAAGTTACTTCAAAAACCACATGCCTCCATGTGGACCAATCTGTAAATTAAGATCCTCAGTGAAGGACCTCTTTCAGAAACTTCTGGAACACTCTCTCCAGACAGGCTCATTCACTGCTTGCTGTAACAATAGTACCTTGGTAAAGGTAAAGGTAAAGGGACCCCTGACTGTTAAGTCCAGTCGTGAACGACTCTGGGGTTGCAGCGCTCATCTTACTTTACTGACCGAGGGAGCCGGCGTTTGTCTGCAGACAGCTTCTGGGTCATGGGGCCAGCATGACTAAGCCGCTTCTTTACCTTCCCGCCGGAGCGGTACCTATTTATCTACTTGCACTTTGACATGCTTTCGAACTGCTAGGTTGACAGGAGCTGGGACTGAGCAATGGGAGGTCACCCCGTGGCAGGGATTCAAACCACCGACCTTCTGATCAGCAAGCCCTAGAGTCTGTGGTTTAACCCACAACGCCACCTGGGTCCCTGTCCCTAGCACCTTGGTAGGTAGACTCAAATCCGAAGTTTATTTCTGCTTTATCTGCAGGTCAGTGTTTTAGACTCATGGGGATTATTTAATGAATGCCCAGCACACCATTTGGGAATTGTCCTTGGTTTTTTCTTGCAGGCTCATATAGGTGACAAATCACTACTGCTGTGCTCTTAACAACCAATTTATCAGCAATGAATTTAGCCTGGACTATACAAGGAGCAGAAGAAGAAATACAGATCAGAATACAAATCCATGATCAGGAGAATTTTTTTCCGACAGATAGGGAAGCGTTTGACAGAGGATTTTTCCTGCTGCCTTAAAGCAAGGAGTGCCAACCTGTTCAGTGTGGTGGTTAAAGGAGGAATTTGAGAGATATTGCGAAGTGATCCTTTTAAGCCTGAAGCTCAATTGCAGATATTGTGAAGACAGTAGAGTGGATACTTCCTTACAGAGCCACAAAACCCAGCCAATAAAAAAGCATTCATTTATTACTACAAAGATAATATATAATAGGGCATATTGCACTGCATTACTTATACAGTACTGGAAGAAGTTACTGGTGCTGCCAATGGACTCTGAAAAGCAGTGTTAGAAACTGAGATATGAAAGCTAGGTGCTAAATAGCACCTTAAGCCAAGGTTCTGGGCACAACAACAGAATGTCTAGACATGCTTTTTTATAACAAGAATACAAAGCTGAAAATGAATGAACTTTAGCTAAAATATTATGTTCATCATTCACATGGTCTAGTCCTTCTCCTGCCCACCCCCATAATATTCTTAAGAGGGTCTCTTCTCCAGTCTTCAGAGTAGCTGGCAGTGGAGAGGCAGAAGAAGGTCCTCCTTTCCTTCCATTCTGCAGTTTTAATCTGAAATCATAGGCACAGTACTGAGCCCAGAGCTCAGAAACTGCACGCACTAGTCAAATTCCCTGATGCAAAAAATGTGCCTAGAACAATGGGAGTTTCAAACACTGCTGAAAAGGGTAGCACTCTTTGTCAAAGAAGTACAGCAGAACATGTATAAAGGTTGTGTAAGTGTTATTCATGAAAAAACTCAATCCTTCCCCGAGGAACATGTCAAAAGATTTAAGGAAGGAAAGAGCAGTAAAAACGAAGTGGAATGGTGAGCAGGAAACATCTGATTTCAGCCTTCTTACAACCAGTATGGCTGCAATCCCACTAATCCAGTGAGTGCTTAGGGTTGTTTAATTTTCTTTTCATAACACAGCACAATCAATGTGAAAAATATATGAATTCAAGTAGAGGCCTATGGAAAGTGGCAAGGTGTGCACACGTACAAACACACACACACACACACAGAGAGAGAGAGAGAGAGAGAGAGAGAGAGAGAGAGAGAGAGAGAGAATCCTGTTCTTCTCTGCTGCTCTGCCTCTTCCACATGCATGCACACACACACATATGTTTCTCTCTCATTTCTATTTCATAAAGCCCTACAAGACATTATGGGAATTGCTTAGACTCAGAGTAAGCTGTCCAGTGCAAGCCTAAGCATATGTACTTAGAATTATATATCTACTTAGAAGCAGATATGCTTCTAAAGTAGATGGTGGCCATGAGTACTGATGGCCACCAATTTGGATGGCTTTAAAAGAGGATTTGATAAATTAATAGCAGATAAGGCTACTAGTTCTGATGGCGATGCACTGGCTCCACTGTCAGAGGCTGTGTGTCGTTTGAATGCCAGTGACATTTTTGACTTGTAACTGAATCAATGGCCACCCACCATCTTCATGTACTTAAAATGCAACACATGAGATCATCAAAGGAAGTTATTGCTGACAAGCAGTCTGTTGGAGATGCATGGTTTTCAGAATGGCACAGTAATTGAACTGCACAATACGTTTTTAAGCAAAAGTTTTTTTTGGGGGGGGGGGAGTTTCCCAGTCATTTGTGGTGTGGGCTATACCAGAAGGCTGAGAAGAGAACCCAAGCAATGTTCCACATCGCTCTGCATTACATCTTGCTTCCATTCGGCTCTCTTACATCCTTCTCCCTGTTTTCTTTGGCCTATGCTCTGAGATCCCTGGTTACTGATTTTCCAAGCCTCTGCTGGACTTATTGCTGGACCCTATTCTGTCCATCTGTTGGATCTGGCAGACGGTAACCTTTAGAATCAAAACAATTAAAACCTGACTGCACAATCCCTGTGTGATAAGCAGGGAACTGAGCCAAGCACTTCCAGAGGTGTCATCAACACCACTCTGGGTACATAGAATTGCAATAGAAATGGTAAAAAATGAGCTCAATTGTTAAGAAGTTGCCTTTTTGTTTTAATCTGGGTTATAAAAGAAGCAGGAATTATAGTGTGTTTGGTGTTCCTTCCAATGCAATAGCTGTAAAATATTGTTAGAAATTTGTGGGGTACTTATAATAACAATTATTTTATTATTTGTACCCCGCACATTTGACTGGGTTGCCCCAACTACTCTGGGAGATTTCCAACATATGTAAAAAAAACTCCCCTTCTAATTCCTGGATGCCAGGCACTGGGTTGAGCATAGTAAAATATAGGCCAAACCAGTCTTTCAATGTCCAGGCCAGCCTGAATGGCTGAGTCACTAAGCAAACCAAGTCATGACCTATCAAGAAGCCATCAACAAGGTAGAACCCTGCCTTGGCCACCTACCAGTCTCCCTCTAAGCACTGGAGCATTTTTTAAAAGGGAATACCTAGCCCAGCGGAGGTTAGCATTTGTGGTGGTGGGCCCTGCCAGGTTCCAGATAATTGCCGGACTATGCCTTGTAGGGACGCGGGTGGTGCTGTGGTCTAAACCACAGAGCCTAGGGCTTGCCGATCGGAAGGTCGGCGGTTCGAATCCCCGCAATGGGGTCAGCTCCCATTGCTCGGTCCCAGCTCCTGCCCACCTAGCAGTTCGAAAGCATGTCAAAGTGCAAGTAGATAAATAGGTACCGCTCTGGTGGGAAGGTAAACGGCGTTTCTGTGCGCTGCTCTGGTTTGCCAGAAGCGGCTCAGTCATGCTGGCCACATGACCCGGAAGCTGTCTGCAGACAAGCGCCGGCTCCCTCAGCCTATAGAGCGAGATGAGCACGCAACCCCAGAGTCGTTCGCGACTGGACCTAATGACCAGGGGTACCTTTACCTTTACCTTGTGCTGACACCAGACCTGCTAGGGTCAGTTTACTGATGCACACTGCTTTGCAAGCTATGACAAGGAAGGCGACTTGTAAATGAATGAATGTAAATGAATGTAGCATTCAGTGCAGAAAACAGCCTTTAGCAATGTGTGATAAGTGGAGTAACTCAGTGACTCTTAATGTGGTGATAGAGATGAGGCAAATATGCAAGTGCCTTCATTTTAATCTGTTACATTTGGGAGAGTATGCAAATATTTGATGCAAGCACAATTGCTGGATTCCAAAATGACCCAATGCAAACTGTTCCTCCCGCCCCTTGCTTAAGATCAAAACAAAAAACTGTACAGTGCATTTGTGAGAATGCTGATTTCTATTGCATTACCCTTTGTCTAGGCAATCTCATTTGTTCTTAAGTACCAAAGTAGAGAAATTGAAGTGATATATAACTGGGTTTGGCATTGCCACTATTAACAATGCACAGTTTTAATGCCTCTCTTTCTGTGATCCCGCAGTCTGCATATTAAAGAATTTACACGAAGTCTCTTGGAAGCTTCAAAAATGAATAACTGCTTAATAAATATACTTGTAAAATATTCAGGTGGAATGATACTTTTAAAAAAAACAAAAACAAAAAAAACAAAACCCAACCAGTCAGGTGAAAGCAGAAAAGGGCTAAATGAGTTTTTCTTAATTCATTCCAAATTATGGATTTTTCAGTGCATATTTGCATTTTGTTTGTGGAGTAGTGTGTACGTGCATATATTAGGGACAATTTAGAATGCTTTGCAGGATTATAGTATTTACATTTTCCATTGTGTTTGGCATATTTCATGTAGTTAGAATAACAAACTATCTGCATAGAATACTAATAACACATAATAAAATGTAATGCACACCATTTATAATGTTCTAAAACAAAAAAAGAAGAAGTTGAATCACATATATTTATATACTAGCACATCAGTATATTATTACACAACAGTCCAATCTCCATAGTAGTGCAAGATCTGGGGATCCTTCGGATTCGTGCATCCTTTGGAAATGAGGCACAGCAGTGACAGTAGTGTGTTTCTGACATATTGTTTCTGACATATATGTACGCATATATACAACATGAGCCTATGATGGAGGGGCTCCTAGGATTACACTCCAAGCAGGTCCTGTTTCTCCCATGGCTGCTACATTGGATTCAAATTGCTGGCCTCCATTCTGCTCTGTCCCCTTTTCACCAGCTTGCACGCTGCTTCCCAAGATGCAACTTCCCAAGATGCAACAACTTTTTTGCAAAGTTGTTGCAAAAAAAAAAATTGTCAAAAAAATGCAATTTTTGAGATTTTTCTATGGAAAATTAGCACTGCTGACAAGGACTGCCATACGTCAGGATTTTCCAGGACATTTTTTTATTTTGGCCAATTTCCGCCCGGACACTGCTGCCAAATACAGTATGCCAGATATGTCCAGGAAATCACAGATGTATGACAACCCTAGTTCAGGGCTGTTGTGACACTGCAGTTGTCCAATCCTGTGTCCCCTGCTTATTTGTATATTCAAAAATTCTAAACTCACAGCAGCACATAATTCAAACATCCTCACCATTTGGTGAACATCATGCTGGTATGTATAATGCCTTAATGATTCATTAGTGCTATTCTGGCCCTCAGTAGGTAGCTTTCAGTATGGGACCGCACTCATCAAGAACGATGGAAGGAGTTAGGTGCAGCAGTCATAATACTTTGTTCCTAATTAAAAAGGCTAGGGTTAGTGTTTCTCCCCCTACCCAGTTCGTTAAACAATGATGACACATACTCTCAAGGGGCCACTTTTTTAAATATCAGCTTACCAGGGTATTTAAAAAAGAAACATGCCAATAAATTAAAAATAGTGAAATAAATGTAAAGGAATAAATCAGACAGGCAGGTAATTAGCCAAACAATAACCATAAATGCTAACGAGTTTTGAAGCAAATTATTTTACAGTTTCTGGATATTTTACTCCTAAGAGTACAAGGAAATTCTCCTGTGGATGACAACATACACAAACTCCATCAAAATAATGTGTTATGTTAGAACGGTTGCTTTTTAACAATCTATGCTTATTATGAATAAGATAAGAAATGGGGGAAATGAGGGAAAGTTGCCAGGGACTGAAGAACTGTGGGTTGCACACTCTGGTCTCTTGCCACACGAGAACATGGGCCCTGAAATGTTGGGTGGCCATCTCTCAGGTATGCTTGAGTCCCATCCAACTCTATAATTCTATGATTCTGTGTTTCTATCAGGAGAGAACACTCTAACACTACCTGCAGACCAGAGAAAAAAGAGCTATTAACTGCGACCCATCCAAGAACATCAGCAAGGAACATAGAAAGCTAAGTGAGATCACTGGTCCATCAAGTCCAGTACTGTCCGCATTGACTTGCAACAGTTCTCCAGGGTTTCAGACAAGAAATATTCTGAGCCTTACCTGGAGATGCTGGGACTTTGTGAATGTAAAGCAGTTGTTCTGCCACTGTAGCTCAGAGGTAGATCACCTGGCCCCCAACTTGATATAAATACACACTTATACCCAGTGCTTTTTTCAGGGGGTACTCAAGGGTACACAGTAACAACATCTTTTTTGTTGTTGTTACAAAGTGTGGCACTTACTGTCACAACTTCATGGTGAGTTATTTCTCTGGAAAAAAACACTGCTTATACCTCACAACTTAGTTCTGCCCTTCAATATCAGATCTCTCTCTCTCTCTCTCTCTCTCTCTCTCTCTCTCTCTCTCTCTTTCTCTCATTTACCCTATCCCTTGCTCCATACTGTGTGTCTTGTAAGGCTGACAGTAGTCTCTTTTATTTTAAATAAGTGCCACTCAATCAACTGAATGCCACTTTGGGGCAAATTGTCCAAAAATGGAGGGCTAAAAACATCTAAATAAAAATATAGGGGTGAGTATATATGAGCTTAAAGCTGCAGTAAACCTAAGTAAGTAAGTAAGTAAGTAAGGGGTGAGTATAAAGTGTAAAGAGATTTCTTGAAACAAAAACAAAAACTACTGTAAGAACAGAAGCCATTGATCAAAACCAAACATAATTCCAGAAAGAAACCTGAGTTTAAAGGTGAAGATGGAAGTCAACTGGTGCTTACACTTACCTCTGCAATGAAAGACTTGGCTGTGGATGGGTTCATTACAAGAATGGCTCGTCTCAGTGTATCCCGGTAGCGGTTCAGCTCTTCAATCCGCAAAGTGGCAAAGAGCCCTGTGATCATTTTATTGATGTTCTTCTCTACTTTCTGCAGTGCTACATCCATTCCCTGCTGAGATACTTTGTCCAAAAACTCTTGTATTCCTCGGATATCTGGGAACATCAAAAGCCCATCAAAATGCTAATTAGCATATAGAAAGACGACAAAACCGATTTTGGCTTATCTGGGAAAAAAGGTATTCTGCCTCATGTCAAGCAACCACCCCCTGAAGGCCACATTAACTTAATATTCATTGGAACTGTTCCTTAGCTATGCTTGTGACATGTCCTAAAGTGCTAATTTGTGTGAAGGAATTTTTAGGCACTGGTTCATTTTGAAAAGAGCCATTTTTAAAGGGTATTTAATTATCCCTGGTTGCCATCCTCTTTTGCCCATCATATTGTTCCAGCTTCTGACTAAGCCTATGGAGCTCTGAAAACTATTTCTCATTAAGTGACTCCTGCAGAGAAGAGGGCAATAAGTTATTTTTTAAAACAACAACAACAACAACCTACAAGTGGTTTCATTTCATTTGGATTGAGCCTAGAAATCTCATTATAACAAAAACACACCTGCCATTAAAATAAAAAAGACTATACTTTATTCAGATGAAAATTTAGCAACAATTGCATATATGTTAACTATGAGAGAAGGAGAGAAGGTATGCTATCTAAAGCAAGTCTCAGCCAGGAGACCTTGCCTCTGGGGGAAAGACTTCCAGAAGTAGGAAAAGGGTCTCCAATGTCTGTTGACCCTTCATAAGCCGTCAGGCTAAGGAATGTCTTGGAGGGAAAGGGCAGAAACATCCAGGGGTTAAATCAAAATAGGTAACTGTGCATGCTCCCCATACCCTTCCCAAATCTACACAATCCAGAGCTCCAGGAAGGAGGTGAATTGATATGAGGTTACAGAGAAACCTCATAATTATGGTTAGCATCTTGAATGGAGTAAACACTCTAGAACAGGAGTCACCAATCCATGGGCACAGCTATATTTTGTTAGTGAGTGCTGTGGCCACCCTCATGGATAAACCACACTAGCAACCCCTTGCCCAGAACACAATTTGAAATTCCTCCAAAGACAAATGGATCTGGATAGGGTTCCTTGAAGATGGAAAATTTGAAAACAATGGGTGGGATTCACCTAACCAAGCCCCATCAGCAGAAGCCCTCACAAGGACTTGCATATCAGGGTTTCACCTCCCCTTTGCCCCTGCACACCCCAACATTGGCTCAGTGAACCCACAGAACAGCATGCAGGGGGATGAAAAGGGGGGTTGTTCCGTGTGGCAAGCGGCAATGCTTCCACAGATGGAATGATAGGAAGAGCTTAATATTGAACTCCGCTTGCTGGGTTTAGAAAATTATGGAATATATACATCTGCAACCTGTATATCTGAGTTAAAATAAAATATAAAGAACTAAAGCCTGAGAGAAAGAGTGGACTTCTCTTTAGGAATCAAGGGATGTAATTGCTGTATTTAGCCACAGATACTTCAGGAAGTTTGAAGCAGCGCAAAACATTGAAGAATGGTTTAATGTTGCTAAAGTGCATGCTCATTCTAAAAATATACTTCCAAAAGATAGTGATGCTTAATTGCAGCTCCTATTTAATGTCTAAATCAGGGAAATTAAATTCAGTCTAATCAGTGCTGTTAGAGGCCTTTTTGGCACTTCAAGGCCAATTTAAGAAGCAACACAATTATCTGAACTGCTACAAATGTGCCTGATTTTAAGTGCACCATAAAAATATATGCTCCTGCTTTAACCCTTGAAATATATAGCTGTATGTGGCTATTCTTGCACTCCTGAGGAGTTATCAGAAATATTGGAAGAACTTTTCAGGTAAAAAAATAATGTGATTATCTAATACCTCCAGGTGGTATATGATGATCTAGGTAGCTATATCCCAAATGGAGAATTTAAGTCCCTCCCCCCAAAAAAAAATCATGTTCAAGGGCTGCAACTCAGTGTGAATTAAATGTGTTTAAGAGAATTGGTGCAGCACGGGAGCTGAGAGGCAGAGTTACAGACAGAGATGAGTGCAATCTCACCTCTTCCATGAATTCACTTGGTAGCCTTAATCTTAGCTTCACATCTGTGATATAGGTATGATATTTATCACCTCCTCTAACACAATAATTTTAAGAATTACCATAAGATAATTTACGTAAAGCGCCCCCAGGGCCCCCTATAATTGGTGCCTATGCTTCTCTCAGATGCTGCTAGGAGAAGGAGAGGATGTAAGTCAGGGGTAGGCAACCTAAGGCCCATGGGCCGGATGCAGCCCAATCACCTTCTTAATCTGGCTCAAGGATGGTCCGGGAATCAGTGTGTTTTTACATGAGTTGAATGTGTCCTTTTATTTAAAATGCATCTCTGGGTTATTTGTGGGGCATAGGAATTCCATTCATCCCCCCCCCAAAAAAATAGTCTTGCCCACCACATGGTCTGAGGGACGGTGGACAGGCCCACGGCAGAAAAAAGGTTGCTGACCCCTGATGTAAGTCCTACCTGTCATGATCCTAGTCATGAAGAGTAATCAGGATACCAACACACACAAAAAGGAGGCAGAGCAATCTGCCTGTCATGTCAATGTTGCAAGATGAAGAGCTGCCAGCTCTGAGTCCTTACCCCCAAGCTAAAGCCCAGTCCAGGAATTCACTGAACTAGAGGTCTCCAAGGTGGGGCCCCCCTGAGGCAACAACTGCCTGATGTCATATCCTCCCCCAAAATCCACACACCAAGGGAGAACGGACAAAAGTATGTGGGTGCTCAGCCCCCCAGAAAAGTCCTTTTAACATTCTCTACTGCTCAGAAATGGGTTATGTCTAGGAAATATAGCTGGGCAGACCCCAATATATGGTTTCAGTTAGATTTGGATATTTGTTGGGACAAGTCCTCTTTTCCTTGGGACCTGTCCAAGGTGCTGAAGCACCTCTCTCTAACTATTCTTGATGCCCAGTGTATGAAAAAGGGTGAACTGCTGCTTTCAACCTAATAGATCAGGTGACCAAAGGAGCCAAATAGGGTCTGATTTGGTCTTATATAACTTTTGGCTCCAGTTTCACTCCTTTGTCTAAGTAATTTGTCATCCTGCCTATGACAAACTGCTTAGAAACTGCTTTGATCTTTGATGAGCCACCAGCTGTTCCATTTGCTTTCTTCCGAAAATTTAGCCCTGGCATAGAATCATAGAGCTGGAATGGACAACGAGAGTCACCTAGTCCAACACCTTGCAGTGCAGAAATATTTTGCCCAATGTGGGGCTCGAACCCATGACCCTGAGACTAACTCTGAAATTAAGAGTCTCATACATGTTTTAAAAAGCTTAACTTGACATGGCAATGAAGCTTACCAAACTGTGACTTGAGTATAAACTAAAGGGGCTTGTAAATCTCGCTTTGTCTTTCAGATGAGCTTTACAAGTCCCCTAATTATTCTGTGGCTCAGGGTAATTCCCTAATATCCACTCATTCTTGCATTCACCCACTTCACCCAGTCCTCCAAATTCCTTTCCCCTGTCTTTTAAATATTGGTGCAGCCCAGCTGAACAGCACTCAATCCACGGGAAGAGAGACAGGTCCCAGTGGTCTGTGGGAGTTGTAATTTTTCCAAGGGCTGCTACAATGTCAATCTAGCTTCCAGAGTCAAATGGGCTCATAAAAAGAAACTTGAGCTATTTCTGACTTTTGGGGAAAATCTCTGTGCTTAATTCTGAGGCAACTTATGCAGGTTGCGGGGAGGACTAATCAATCACTGGTCATGATACAAATAATAATTCACCTAGGACATACCTGCTGGAAAATTCTGTGATGCAAGCTGCACTGAAATAAATGAGAGCTGTGCAAGAAGATTTTATTTAAATGTGCAAGCACTGGAGAATCTTGTGGTGGATTGTGGCCTTGTGTTTGCATTGCAGCAGTGTTGGCAGTCATCAGTCACTGTTTTTCCATATTGCTCTTTTTTCTGTTTAAAGTCTAAGCCATCCAAAGGGGAAGCTGGGGCTTCTTCCAATCTATCACCAGTGACAGCAAATGAGCAACCATGAGCTTGCAATGTGTTCATCCAAACTTAAGAAAAATGAGTACATGATTCCCAAATGGATAAGTCTACATTCACAATGAACTTGATCAGCTTTGCAGGAAAGGCTGGGGAGGACTATGCTCCCTGATAAGGATGACAAAACACAGCCACAATCTCCTCAGGTTTTTCTAAACTTAATGGGAAACTACAAAAAAACTGTAAGTAACAGAAAATCTATAGTTACTCACTGAGCATGTGGTAATTCAAGTATCCGTCATCAAACTATACATTTTTTAAAAAATGTCCTTATATACCATAAAATGTATTTTCCTTCTCATACTACTCCTGAAAATGTAGCATGTAATTCAGTTAAAAGGAAACACACTTCAAAATTTTCCCTGGGTGATTTACGCAAAAGACTGCTTTGTTTCCACTGCTGATGAGGAAAGCTGTTGCATTAACAAATGATGCTGTCCAAATTCTTATCAACAGTGCTTTATGAACCTACTGCAGTCATCCTTCTCTGCACAGCAATAGCTGCAGTAGCAGGGATCCTTCGTTCTGGAAACGAACTGCACATTGAGGAGGCATAGTTCAAATAGGTTCAGAGAAATTCCGTAGATAATATGGAGACCTTGCTGTGCATATTTCCATGAGAATGTTTACTTATAAATTTGATCACCAGCTGCAAACCACCGAGGGCCCATTCCCAGCCACAGCATGCACTGTAGCAATTATGTTTCATAATTTAATTTTTATTGTGAGTTGTATATTTATTTTATTTACTCATTATATTTACGAGCCACCCAATAAAATAATTTCTCTAGGTACTGTGTATGTTTAAAAAAAAAGAATGAAATGTAACAATAATTGCTTCCTTCAGCTGCAGTGATCCAAAGTGGATCTCACTTTTATGAAGAACTACAAAATGCTAAAATAATGAGCAAAAATGGTCGCCTCTTGCCATAATGGGGGTGGGGGGGAAGTCACTTGAAAATGTGTGCACTGGAGGAAACTTCTATGAAGCTAAAGCACAGAGTGGGTCCCAAAAAGAACAAGGGAAGAGCCTGCTATATCAGGCCAATGTCCCATCTTGACCAGCATCCTCTTCTCACAATGGCCAATCAGATGGGGCCTTTGAGGCAACAGCAAGAGACAGCGAAGGAGATTCCCAGGACTCATTACCAAAGGAAACTGCACTCTCCTGACTTGTGATTCCCAGCAACTGACATTCAAAGGGCACACTGCCTCTGACAGTGCAGGTAGAACACAGTGGAGGTGGAATAATCTGCCTGAGTCCTGATTAAGTTGAACCTTAGTTCACCCACATGTGGGTGATCTAATGTTGTTGCTAGGAGCTGGTGTCAGCCAGACCCAATCACCACATCACTCCACCCCTGCCCCAGTTTGATTGGAAATTTCACTGGAAACTGAATCAGCCAGTGATAGATGGGGCTGATGGATGCCTCTGCTTCTTCTGCCAGCATATTATCAGACAGAAAGGCTGGGATGGGAGAGGAAGCAACAGTAGCAGCAACCTGATTACCAGAGCGGAATTAATTTCCCTTTGAGGCAACAGAAAGGGACAGCGAAGAAGATTCCCAGGACACATTACCAAAGGAAATATAGCTAAGTAAAAAGGGCATGGGTGAAAAAAAATAGATGGTCCATCTAAGAATAACAGCTGATTAAGAGGGCAATGCACTTTGATACTGGGACTCTACATATTGCCAGGATATATTATGATGAGATGAGTCCCAGACTTCCTGATTGAACTGGAACTATTCAATAAACTATTGTAGGTAGAATTGAGGCTCTGGAGATATTCTAAAAGCAGCTACCTTTAGCCCCAACAGCACGTACACTACTTCTTGCACATACCAAATACATAGTCACGTTATATGTAAGGGCAGATTGACTTAATTTCCAGTCATGGGCACATCTTTATGCCAAAATATGGTACCTATTGGATGAATCAAGTAAGGAGAGCACTGTTGCACTCAGGCCTACTTCAGGGCTTCCCATAGAGATCTAATTGGCCACCGTGAGAACAGGATGCTACTTAGATGGGCCTTTGGTCTGATCGAGCAGGGCTTTTCTTAAGTTCTCAAGGAGCACACACAGCACTGGAAAAAAATTCATGCTAATTATTTCCCTTGACTCTGCAATGGATACATACTACAGTACATACTCTCTGACATCTTCTGTTTTATTCAAACAGCTAGCTTCCTTACTTGTAGAAGACAGATGGGCATTAATTTTATTTCTGTGTGCTGTTTCAAATGGTGCCAGGTGCTAAATCAGGGCATGATACACAGACACATCCAAAGGTCTTCAGAACACGCACAAAGACATTCACAAACTCCTAAGTATTTTGAATATAGTCATAAAAAGGCAGCATTGGTAGAAGGCCATATGTGTTTGAGCTCTTCTGAAATGGTGCTACCATCTTCTGCATTATATGCTGCAAAAGCTGGTTTATAATGGGGTTTATTTAGTATGGTGCTTAAATGTTAGTTTATATTGGAGCTTTAACACTGTCAATTCAACCCATAAAACCTTCTACTGCTCATGGTTTTAACTCTTAGAGATTTAAAGAAATTCTCCCAACTCAAGTTCATTCATTTTAACAGTGCTGTGTCAACCAGCTGTCTTTGGGAATGACTAAAAGTTCTCATTGTATATATGACATACTCTTTCTCACTCCTTGTTTTGCAGGGTGAGATTCATGCTACATACACATTGAGCAAAGGAAGGTGGCACCAGTGGAATGCCCTCCCTGCTGAAATACGAGAGGCCTCATCTGTATTGCCATTCCATTAGCTCCTGAAGACACACTTGAACTTCCTGATCAGAATGCAGTACAATTTGAGAAACAAAGCTCAAGTTTATTTTATATGTATTCTGTGTTGTAACCAACAGACAACCATGGGGTGGTGTTGCCTACCTGACCTCCCATCACTGGTCTCACTTCAGCTAATTTATAGAAGTTTTTATTTTGGGACAGTGTACAGCAGTATAAGCACAACAACAACAAACACCCATTAAAATACTATAGCTCACCAGGAAGAAGAGGGGTGAGGCAGTGGTAATGCCAACATGGCACAAATGCGCTGGCAAGAACACCAGATTGGCTCCACCAATGTGCTTGCACCATGCTGATCTCATCACCACTGCCTTGCCCCTCTCGCTTCTAGCAAGCCACAGTGATTCTTGTGGCAGGTCAGGTAAGTGCCACTGCCCTGCCCCACTGACTGGTGCTGCTTGTAAGCCTCCTATGGGCTTATGTTATTGCTGAAGATGCAGTAAAATTGAATAAAACTGAATAAAAGCAAGTGTGAATCTGCAACAATTTGCAAAGACTGTGATGAGAACAAGCCTAGGCAATCTTCAAAGTCTCCCAACCCCCTTTTGCCCTCTGGCACTACTGCAAGGGCAACTTGAGAAGCTTTTGCTTCAATTTTTGATATAGCCATAACCTACAAACTTTGGTTACTCTAAACTGTGGTTAGTGAAAACAAGCCGATCTCAACCCACAGCTTGTTTCAAGAAAGCATACTTGAGAGGAATGCAAGACTCAAATGCTCATTTGAACTCATTTTCATCCTAACAAACCATAGTTTATCAATGGTATTCAAGCAGACCCAATGGCAACACCATGTTGAATCCAGACTACAATGGCATTCTAGACATTAACAGAAGGCTTAGGACACATCATTCTATTCAGAGGTGATCATAGCATTGCTGGCACTACCAGTTAAATCAACCCATGTCAGAAAGAAGCCAACCTTGCAGGGGAGTTTACCAAGGGCTTCATCAAACCTAAGTCTGGCTGTGATCAGCCTTCACTTTCAACAGAAACAAACCCTGTCAAAAGACAATGCAAGACAGTGAAAAAGGTCACAACAGCAACAAATAAAATGCAAAATGCATATGCATCTTGCTATTTTTTAGGATGGAATAATATGAATTAATGCAAAGAAAATAGTTCAGTGATAAACTGTATTAATTATATGTTTATGGAGGCAGAGTGAAGTAAATGAGTATGTTGGAACTTGGCAAGAAGCCAAATGAGTAATAACAGCTTTAAGATAGTCTGGAGACAGCCGAGAGAATATTACAGTCATCAAGCAGCCACAAACAGCCCCTGTAAAATTAATAAGCATTTGCAAAAGATTAAGGGCCATGGGATATCTTTATGGATTTTTATTAAAATTGTGTTTCACCTTTTAAAGATGTGTATGATACCAAATCTCCTTGTCAATTCCACTACTGGCCAGCTCATCCTCCTATTTTAGACTATTTTGTTTATTTGTTTTATATTGTTTTAACTTGGATCACCTGGAGGGCAAGTGTGCAAGTGGATAATAAGTTACATGGAGAATAATAACAGAGAGCCTTTGACAGACAACAGCAGAATCCATTAAAAGACATGATTCTAACATGCCATCTGAAATACGATAGCTATATTAACTTCCAGGTATAGAGGCAGTATGCCTTAGACTCCGAGTTGCTACAGCACATCAACAGGGAAGGCTTCTTGCAATTCTACATCCTGCTTTTGGGCTTCCTACTTGCCACTATGGGAAACCCTGGTTTGGATGGATCTTCATATCCTAACCAGTGTGGTGAAGTGGTTAAGAGCGGTAGACTCGTTATCTGGGGAACCAGCTTTGCTTCCCCGCTCCTCCACATGCAGCTGCTGGGCGACCTTGGGCTAGTCACACTTCTTTGAAGTCTCTCAGCCCCACTCACCTCACAGAGTGTTTGTTGTGGGGGAGGAGGGGAAAGGAGAATGTTAGCCGCTTTGAGACTCCTTAGGGTAGTGATAAAGCGGGATATCAAATCCAAACTCTTCTTCTCTTCTTCTTCTAACCAGCAGGGCTATTCCTGTGCTATGTTCACCATGGTTTGAAGTTGGCTTGCTTCAATCAACCAGTAGTAAAAGCTAACCACAATTTGTCCAGGTTCAGACAAACTGTGGTTAGTCAAAAATGGAATTCAACACTTCTGATCCCATGCTAGGGGAGAATAGAGCACATGAGCTCGCGGCTCACCTAGTTTCATTCCTATAATGATAAACCATGGTTTACCATTACATTCAAATGCAGCCAGTGATTTTTGAACAGCTATTTAGAAGCGGTACAAGTGTCACATAGTTCAGAACATTTAGAGGCCATCAGGCTGGGGAAGGCTGTACAAGCATCAAGCAACAAGATGGTTTTATTTAGTAGGGGGAATTTTCCTGAACCTTTACCCTGCAAATTAGACCCCTGAACAAGGAAATTCAGCAATTATTTCTGGTCTCCAAATGCAGGTATTAGGAGAGGAACAAAGGATGCTGCTGGTCCATCTAGCTCAGTATTGTCTACACCGACTGATAGTGGTCTCTCCAAGCCAGAGATAAAACATGGGACCTTATGAATGCAAAGCGGCAAGCAAAGAGAGAAGGCAAGAGGATAAAGGAGCAAAACTGCAGATGAACACAGGTTTTTCTACCCTTGATGTTGAATGGAAAATGGCAGGGAGAATTTAAAACAATACATAGCCGATGTAACAGAAAATGAGAAATGAGACAAAATAGGTTCTGTTTATCCCTTTCACCTTTTGACAAATGAATGGATCACTTTTGCCTGTCTTAGCACCAATAAAACATTAAAAAATAAATGTTTCCAAACCGTGATAATGGCTGTCTTTGAATCTGAGGTCTGTAGAATGCATAGACAGTAAAATGGCACAAACCCCACAATTAAGACTTTTTTATATGATTGATTGGTTTCTTCATGACGAATTCACTCCCCTGGCAAAGGGCACAAATTCAACAGTGTTCTTGCCAAGCATAATCAGAAAGCAAGCAGTCTGTTAGAGGAAAAATACCAAAAACTCAGTCTTCCTTAAAAATGTGTCCAAGGAAAAAATCTGCAGCGTAGGAATAAGATGGATTCTACTCACCGTGGCCCAAGACAGATTACCAAGTAGTAAGCTATTCCCCCGCCCCAGTGGATTTGCATTGTGTTGATTGAAGTGTATTAATACATCTTTGCTGCCATGGATTCTATTGAGAGCTGCATTTTCAGATCTTACATTATTTTAGATATATTTTACAATTGTTCTTATTATGTTTTGTAAAATTTAAATATTGGCAGATGTCTGAAGTAGTCTGTTGGTGAGTTTGAAATCTCTGAATTTAGGGCTCTGTGTGTATGTGCTGCATGGAGAAGGGGCTGGGTGGGTGGAAATCAACTGGTCTTGATTTCAAGGTTTAAACCCAACATTTTATGGCAAGGAAAACCAAACTTGGGTACACACTGCATCCCTGGAACTTCTCATCATTCAGGGAACTGAGCTGAGATTATGTGACGCATAAATGGGGAACCCGTGGCCCTCCAGATATTGCTGGATTACAACTCTGATTATTGGACATACTGGCAGGCAGTGTTGGGAATTCAACAACATTTGTAAGGCAAGAGGTTCCCTATTTTGGAGAATTTTTAAAAACACCCTTTTGCATATATTGATGTTTGCATATGCACACCACCAATGTCTTTCTATCATTTTATTTTTTAATCATTGGTGACAGAAAATATGTTGTTTCCTGGGTTGCTGTGCTATAGTTATTCTTTTAAGGA
Organism: Lacerta agilis; assembly: GCF_009819535.1. Classification (NCBI taxonomy): domain Eukaryota; kingdom Metazoa; phylum Chordata; class Lepidosauria; order Squamata; family Lacertidae; genus Lacerta; species Lacerta agilis. Next base: position 57,324,104 of record NC_046320.1, read on the forward strand.
TTAGTTAAAATAATTAACATTCTTTATACTCCCCTGTGTGTGTGGAAAGTAATTGCATTTTTAAAGGACCTCAGATTGCTTAGAGTAGCTGCTGCATTTAAAACGAGCCCTTAAGGGTATGTTAAAGAACATGTCTTTATATGGGTGAAAGCATTTTTTTTGACACTATTATCAAACTGTTAGAAGTGAAATCCTAGTAATAAAATTTGGAGACTGCTGAATTAGCAAACTGCCATTTGTCTCAGAAACTAATGGAAATGTGTATGTGTGTGTATGCATGCATGCATGTGCACTCATCAAAATCATATGTGTGGATAATCTTCATTTAAAAAAAGTTAGCTTCAGAGGCTGAATGGCAATTCAGCCAAGGACTTTGCAGGCTTAGAAGTAAACACTCCAGAGAAAGCACTCCAGAAAAAGAATGATTCTGAAGAAAGAGAAAGGGATTTTCTTTTACTTAGGAGTTTGCCTTGTGCTGTGACAGATCATTGGTCTATCTAGCTCAGAACTGTATGCACTAACTGGCAATGGTTCTCCAGGGTTTCAGAAAGTGACCCTTCCCAGCCCTACATGCCCTATTTCAATTTATTCCACCCTATTTAACTTCTCACCCACCATCACAGGGCTTTGTATTTTGATAAGTCAACGTTTGTTGTAAGCCACTTTGGGCACAGCTCTCTGTGGAAAGGTGGCATGCAAATAAACCAAATGAACCAATCAATTGGTGTCTGGAGTTAAGGGAAGATTTTGACCCATCTGAATCATATCACAAACGAGACGCGCTGAGAACAAAGCTAGCTTCTGTCTACAAAGCCTTATATTTCAATGTGATGTTCCCTGCTAGTGCATCCGTTCTCAAACTGGTGCCCTCCAGAAGCTGTTGGGCTACAACTCCCATCATCCTTTACCACTGGCCATGTTGACTGGGACTGATGGGAGTTGGAGTCCATCACTATCTGGTGGGGGGGGGTTGTTCTAATGTGTGACACAGAAACCGACTATATTGGAAACATTTGTTGGAAAGTTAGATGCGTTAAACATTTCCCACCAATATTATGATGACCACTATCCTATTATGCTAACTTATTTAGAATGGATGCTCCAATTTCTATCAGGCAAATGTTTTTATTTGTTTCCCATACTCATCACAATTTAACGTTTCATTTGAAATGCACTGTCAATGGAAGGTATTGCTTATATGTGGATCTGAAGTGAGCTTTCAGAATCATTTCCCTTTCAGCCAGCTAATTAGGACTTATATGGAAATAATAACTTCTTTTGAAGGCTTCTATTTTCTTTGCTGGCAAGATAATTTTAAGTAGACTGGAGTCTTCTATCAACCAGAAATAATAAGAACTGTTCTCTTTTGCCCCCTTAATAAATAAAATGAATAGGTCCAGTTGCATTCAGACAGACTTTTTGCTATTTTACAAAGCAGAACAGAATGCAAATAACACTTTGCACTGCAGAAATACATAATTCCAAATATAAATTAGGCTCCATCACTTCTCTAATGAAAGGCAATCACTGATAGACAAGATAAAAGTCAAATGCAATTCCACTGTATTGAACTTAAAACCTATGACATTGATAAATGGATATGCAAATGAATGCAGTACCTTTGTATAATGTGAGGTATTTGGATGAGCATAATATTTATTCTGGATGCAAGCCCAGTTTTATTGTAGTGAGATTCACTGTAAACACCAAAAAGCTTATTTTCCTCATGCAGCAAGAATATTGCTGGGAATGATTTCAGTAATGCCAGCTAAGTATTTTCTTTAAAACAGAAATTAAATAATGTGAGCAAAGAAGCTGCATTATTTCTAATAATGGAAATGTAAACACAAGTCTTCTTATTACCGATATGTAATTCAGTCTAACTATGTTCACTTTAAAAACCAAACACTGCCATCTTTTTGGTGCCAGGAAAAGAATTTCCTCCCCCAAGCATTTGATGGAATATAATCCAGCTGTGTCAAGGCTTTATAGCAGTGTCCCTGTGGGTTGCTGATAAGTTTTTTGTTTGCTTGCTTTCTGTTACAGCTGCTGTTGTTTTAGGTATCGATTTGTTGTTCAATTTTGATAGCTATTGGTGTGCATATTTTCTTTTCTTTTTTAAAGAATATTGCATATTTGTAAACATGATTGTAAGTCACATAGAAACTGCCCTGTATTAGGGCAACTATCAAATTGTTGTGGGCAACCACCTGCCTCAAAAGACAATGGTGTGCACCACTGGGGGTGAAGTCAAACCGCCAGAGAATCACAGTCCCTGCTGTTGCTGCAGAGACTGGTAGCTCATAACTGCTGCCTCCAGCATTGTTTTTGCTGTATTAGTAGCACCAAAGTGATCTCTCCAGAGTGCAAGCCTGGGCAGTGTGTATGAAGGTCCTGCACTGCCCAGATGACAAGACCCCACTCTTGGCCTCGCTGACGTGGTCTAAAGGAAAGCAGAGCAATTCATTTGGCAACAGCTTGGCTGCAGGAGTTGCCGGAAGGAGGTGCACAAGACGCCATCTAACCGTTTTGGTGACTCCACTCCAGATTTGTGTAGGGTTTACTCCTTAGCCTTTTCTTTTCCCAATGATGTCCCTGGAAGTCTAGGGTTCAACTCACCACTCAGCCATGAAGCACATTGGGTGACTTTGGGCCAGTCACTGTGTTTCAGTCTAACCTATCTTGCAAGGTTGTTTTGAGAAGGAAAAACTGGGGAGGAGAACCAAGTATGCCACCTTGGGCTTCTGGGAGGAAAGGTGGGATATAAATAAGATAAAAATAAGTCCCATTACAGATAAAATTTTTACAAATAGGTTCCTTCCTAACGTTCTTTTAACCTGGAATTGAGGTTCAGTGAGATCAACAGGAGTCACTACACACAAGAAAATGTGTACATATTGTAGCTATTGAGTTGTTGTGCCTTATTCAGTAAAACACTCAAGATCCATTCTCAATAATACTTGTTACAGTATTGTTATTTCTGTTATTTGAATGAGCTTCAATACCACAAGCTTTAGTCTCCTCTTCAGAAGGGAAGCATTTCACAATGAATTCACTGTCGCTCTCTTCCTAGCAATCTGAGTAGAGGCACTGACAGGCTCCTGGGAGACCAGTATCCAGCCAGGCTTGCTGGAATGACATTGATGGGTTGTATAGCTGGCATGGGGACTCCACGTGACTATATTATCTTATGTTAGAAGTTGAACAATAATGTGTTTTTTTCTACTTTAGATATTTCTTTTGAATGCTACTATCACTCCATCTTGGTATTTAAGTCTTGTTAAACAAAGCATTTCTACCACCCAGGCCTTTCAAATGACAGTCGGTGTAGATTGGTTGTGCAATATTAGATTCTTGTTATGAAAATGTGTGAGCTCTGTTGCTTAGCTATGTGACACCAATGATTTGCTTATCTAGACTGACATCTTACATCTATTAATTTAAGTATGAAGTAAACAGTGAACCACATGTACAGTTCCTACCCCCCTATTAAATTTATTTAAAGATTTCTTAACCACCCTTCACCATAAGGTCCCAGGTCAGATTAGAACAATACACTGTCCGAATATAAAAACAGATGAAATAGTTACCATTATAAAAACAAAATAAAAAACCAATTGCAGCCAGGACAGAACAGCATGCTTGACTGATGTATCCTGACATAATATCATGACCAGGAATTTCAATAGTTCTCAAAGTTTATACCAGCTTAAAGTTACAATACAAAGTAGCAAAGCAGCAGGATCCTGCTCCTTTCTATATTTTATTTTCTTCTTTGTCAGGGAACTGTCCCCGGCTCAGCGCAGGGTGGTGGAAGGGCTCTCGGGATGCTACAGAGAGCCCCAGCCCCACCTGACCAGTAGCACCTCCTCGTCCAGCGGAGGGAGCAGTGAAGTCTCCAGTGGGTAGGGGCAGGCAGCTCAGGAGCTGGAGAGCTGAGGCTCTGGGGATGTTGGAGAGACCCTGCACTCCTCTCGCTCAGCGGGCGAGGAGGGAGACATGCTATTTCTGTCGCCCCAAGTACGCAGAGGGGTGAAACGAAAAGAGGGGAGATGGAGATTTTGTATACCGAAACTCTTATGTTGTGGTCAGAACCGGAAGGGGCCACTCCCGGATTCTGCAGACGGTTGATACAGACATGAACTTTTGAGCTCTGCACTGTACATAGTATGCACAATAAAACTACTAAAGAAACGGCTGGAGTTTTGCTTGGTTTCTCATGAGCAACCATCCAAGGACCATACATTCTTCTATCTTTTTAATGGAATGGAGTACATCAGATAATGCTAGAAGAGCCACCAAATGGATAACAATGCCTAGGGTAAGAAGCAGATTTGCTGCCCAGCTTCATGCAATGCAAATTTTGAAAATAACCAACTAGAGAAAACCTACTGCTCTCCAGATGTTGCTCACCTACCACTGCCATCATCTATGACCATTTGCAAGCCTGGCTGGGGATGATGAGTGTTGTAGTCCAATAACATCTGGAAGGCCACAGGTCCCCATCTCCAACTACATCATATATACTGCCATCTAAATTGACATTTTAAAGTAATTTCCTCATACTGACACAAAGACATTTCATAAATACTGCAAAGATAGGAGCTAGATGAAAGTTGGGTCATATTGTACTTTTTTCAACTTTATTTTAAATTGCCTCTAAAGAGGAAAGTGAAAAAATAACCTGGTTTGGCTGGGATGTTGATTCATTTTTTTCTTGCAGACATGTTCCTGTCTGAACAACATTCATACATGACATGATATAAAAGTGGGGAAATGCTCTTCTTATTTTTTTTCAATGTAATTATTATAATTTGAAATACAGGTACCTGTATTAAAACTAAAAAAGTAGATATTCACCTCTGTTATAGCTGGTTGCAAGCTTACCTCAAGACAAAACACAGGGTGAACTATGGAGACGGTGAAGATGGAGTACAATAAATCCATATGGGCATAATATGTAGATATTCCAAAACAAAGGCAGAATCATTCGCATAGGATGGCTATTATCTAGGTTAGAAAATCAAATAAAAGCCACCCAAAATGTTTTCTTAGCGTCACATATGAAAGGAAAAAAAATACCCTTAGCTACTCCATTTGGCTCTTATCAAAGGCATTATCAAGGAAAGCCATAAAAGTTGATGGCTTTCAGAAATCACAAGGGGCTGTGGGTTTTTGTTTTTTTACGTTTTTACTAAGGATTATGTGAAATGCTAATGCTGTCATAAAATGTTTAGAGAAGGATGTAATCTAGTGGAAGATTTTAAGGATCTTAATGCAATTGCATTTAATAGTATTACACAGATCTGATGATAACAATTACCCCTTACATACACACAGAGAGATGCAGAGTAAACACTTACCGTACTCGCTGTCATAGAAAATGATGAACTTCTGCCAGGCATATTCCGTGACCACCCTCAAGATAACATCATTGATGTAGACAGGCGGGCGTACAAAGAGTGTGTAGTCATCATTCCTGTTGCTCCTGGTGGTCCCACAGCCACTCCTTGGAGTCCCAGCTGTTGACCGCTGGATGAAGAGGTGAGGGATGTGCATAGCATCTGCCAAGGACTGGAGGGATCCTGCTGACGTACAGCCAATGGAGCTGACAAGAGCCAGGATACCATGGTTCATGAGGTCACAGCCTGCAAGGAAGCACAATGATATTCAAGATGAGAAGGAGAGCTCCGGTACAGGCAGAGAAAACAAATATTTATTTATTTAAAATTATCCTGCTGAATATGAAAGGCCTGCGCGCAACAACTTCAGTCAAGTGAGAAGAGGCTAGAGAGTTGCCATAAAATCAATAATCTTGTCTCCTCTAAAAACAGCCCATTCCAAGAGTCTGCACGGTGCCATAAAAGCCATGAGCCTTGTCCATTCATTCCAAACTGCCAAACATATTACTGTTAATGAGAGCTATATGACTGCCCATCCCTCACAGCCTGGAAGAAGGACACAGCCAGGGAAGGAGCTACATCTATAAATACAGCCTTCTGAGGACTCTTGCAGACATTAGTAACAGAATCCAATATTAAATTAAACAGAGTTCCAGGGGAGATAAATACCACTCAAAGTCCAACATGCAAGCTCTGGGAATAGGATGTCTGCATTACATGCAGAGAGATTTTGAAGGCATAATGGCTCAGAGTAGCTGGCAGCTTTCAAAGAAAGATTATTTATGCATATTTGTCTAGAAAGAGCCAAACGCTGAATTCCTTTGGTGCAGTAAAGGAAATGAGAGACAGGGTGCTTGATCTAGACATTCATCTTCTGTAGAGGGCAGTTCACAGGCCAGAGGTATATAAGCCCATTTAAGTGGGACGCAATGAAGTAGCCAGTTAAATTGCCCTATAATTCAGACATCCTGAGAATTGCAGAGGTGGTATTACAGTAAAGGTGGATGACTGTATTATACAATTCAGTGTTGCCATTACAGGAAATTAGAAAAAAGATAGTCTTGTGGTACCTTAAGGCATGGGTGGTGAATGTCAGGACTGGGAGTAAAATGCAGCACTCCAAGTATCTCTATGGGGCCCTCAATGTCTCATTATTAAGCTGCAACCCTTCCCAGTCCAACTTTGCTCTCTCAAATGCTTTTGCCTGGCTGCTGTCATATCTGTTATTCTGTCCACTTTTGGCTCTGGTCCTGCATACCATTGACAGGTGGCTGCCCGGAAGAGACCCATAAGGGAACATGGCCTTCAAACTGGAGGAGGTTTCCCACCCTTGCCCTAAAGCCTAACCAATTTATTGAGATAAAAGCCTTTGGATACTAGAGCCACTTTATCAGCTACATAAAGAACAAGGAGAACAGTTCAGTCTTCCATGACATTTTCATGTTGATTTGAAGGGTACCATTCCATTAGGTTCAGCCTCAATCAGGACCAGAGTTTCCTCTCCCACCATTGCTGCTGTGAATGGTCTTGCATACATTTTTTTTTAAAAAAATATTTTTATTAAAGATTTTCTTGATTTACAAAGGTGCAATGTCTCTCTCATATTTTTCCATATAACATTTTTACAAATCAGTTTTTGTTGTTGAGACATTAGGAAGAAAAGGGGGGAGAGAGATGGGTGGGTTGGGGTGACGATGTTTCTTTTTTACTTGATATGAGTAGGGTTTGGTGTCAGCGTTGTTTGTGTAGGTTCTCTACATTTGAGTTGTATATGGAAATGCCAGAGACTATACTTTTTGCATTTTGTGGAGTTTTGGCCTCTCCATTTCCACACACTCCCTCATATGCTTATGCCCCAATCAAGGAAAACACAACATTGATCTAATTAAATGGACTCTAGTCCCATGAAGAAGAAAAATATCAAAGTAAACCTCTTATCCCATGTTTTGTGCATGACAATGCATTCCACCTGCATGGGTAGGAATTCATGTGTTATGCAGTTCAATGACAGCCTCAGGTTCAGTTGTGGGCATTTCCACTTAAGCTCTGCTTGAGTCTAGAGAGCCACTGCCATTCAAAGCAGGCAAATGAACAGTATACTCCATGGACCAAAGGCCACACTCACTATAAAACAACTTCAGCAATGTTAAAGGAGTAGTATGATCTCTTGTACCACTCCTTTATCATTCCAAACAAATCACCAGCTTAAGTCTTCATTGCCTCTTTAATGTTCCACTAAGAACATTTCCATGTGGCTAGAACATTTCCATGTGGCTAGAGATTGATTTGGTGCTATATATTTTCACTAAACACATGGCAAATATATTAAAATGGCGATCAGGTGGTGGATTGACATGAGAAGCTGCTCCAGATTCAGCTCTCACATGGATACCATGAGAACTCACAGGATATGTGTGATAGGCCTCCAATCTACCCTACTGCATCATATAAAGGTCATGAAAAACTGCAAGGCTTAAAACACACACACATACACACACCCTACAGGAAACATGGAGCTGTTTACGCAAAAGGTAACACCTTGTAACTAATGGTCCAGTTAATGAAGGCTGAGCAGCAGTAGAAAAACTTGAAGTGCTATACTAATGACATCCACATTAATACCAGAGGTGTTTATCATGATTAATGCTAGTGCAATTGATAAATATCAAAGGAATTAATAATGACTAAGCCCATAATTTTGACGCATTACCCCAGTGAGAAATAAGCAGAGGGTGAAATGTTTATGTTGGCTTTCTAATGGAGTTAGAAGTCCGAGTGAGGAAGCACTGCAACTTTCTCAAAGTAATTACACAGTAGCCAAGGTTTTCCATGCCCAATTTATGCTTGGCCATCAACATGGGCAGCTGACCTATTCTTCAAGATTCAGTATGGCCAACTAAACATCTAATGAACTGCCACTTTAAGCTGCTGCGTTCATGTATATCTGCTTTAGCATATATTTTGATGTCATTGCTCATTTTTGAGAAACTTTAGCAGGCACCGTGGGTATGCAAATACCTGGAAGGGCTTATTCTGAGGTAGAGCTTAAGCCTGCATCTAGATTTTTTATGCCAGGGGTTCAATGGATCCTAGCACATTAGGTGCATTAAAAGTGGTATGTCTTGGAGCAGGCATAGGCAAACTCAGCCCTCCAGATGTTTAGGGACCACAATTCCCATCATCCCTGACCACTGGTCTTGTTAGTTAAGGATGATGGGAGTTGTAGTCCCAAAAATCTGGAGGGCCAAGTTTGCCTATGCCTGTCTGTGAGTATAGCTTATTTGTTCACCATGGGTAAATATATCTGAACAAATGATGCTTTCTTATAATTTGTCAAATCATTGGTTAGAATCATAGAATTGGAAGAGACCACAAGGGCCACCCAGTCCAACCCCCTGCCAAGCAGGAAACATCATCAAAGCATTCCTGACAGATGGCTGTCAAGCCTCCGCTTAAAGACCTCCAAAGAATGAGACTCCACCACACTCCTTGGTAGCAAATTCCACTGCCGAACAGCTCTCACTGTCAGGAAGTTCTTCCTAATGTTTAGGTGGAATGTTCTTTCTTGTAGTTTGAATCCATTGCTCCGTGTCCGCTTCTCTGGAGCAGCAGAAAACAACCTTTCACCCCCCTCTATATGACATCCTTTTATATATTTGAACATGGCTATCATATCACCCCTTAACCTTCTCTTCTCCAGGCTAAACATACCCAGCTCCCTAAGCCGTTCCTGATAAGGCATTGTTTCCAGGCCTTTTACCATTTTGGTTGCCCTCTTCTGGACAGGTTCCAGCTTGTCAGTATCCTTCTTGAACTGTGGTGCCCAGAACTGGACACAGTATTCCAGGTGAGGTCTGACCAGAGCAGAATATAGTGGTACTATTACTTACCTTGATCTACACGCTATACTCCTATTGATGCATCCCAGAATTGCATTGGCTTTTTTAGCTGCTGCATCACACTGTTGACTCATGTCAAGTTTGTGGTCTACCAAGACTCCTAGATCCTTTTCACATGTACTGCTCTCAAGCCAGGTGTCACCCATCCTGTATTTGTGCCTTTCACATTTCATTTAGTTGAGTTCTGTCTCTGTGATGACAACATGTGGGCTCAACATATGAGCTGGATTTGTGGTAGGTGTGGGATGTGTGTTGGGGGGAGGACAGCGGGAAATGCCTCATTGTTTTTACACTGGCTTCTGCAAGCACAATATACCGGTAATAGACCTATTAAAATTTAATAATCATGACTAGTTAGGCCTTTTAATTTCAATGGGTCTATTGTGAGTAAAATGCAGCTGAACATCACTCAAAATATCCCTGCTATTTCTCCCAGTGTGGGTGTAGCCAAAGTGAAACCCTCCAGTTGATGTTGCACTACAACTTCCATCATCCCTCCCAGCATTAACCATACTGGCTGAGGCTTTTTGGAGTCAGAGTTGAACAACAGTGGGAGGGCACCATGTTGGCTGTCTCTGTGCTAATGACCCATAAATTGGTTTGGTGGCTCAAGGAACCCAAGCTACATACACAGGAGATCTTAGCAGATATGGACAAGGCCTTATATGAAATACGGATCCTGATTGAAACCAAGTATGGAAAACAATACAGTATTGAAACTATGTATGTAACGATTCCCTTGAATGCCAAAATGCCACAATCTTCCTATTCAGAAAAACTTGCCTAACACCCTGTGTTTTGCTTTGGTATCAGTTTGCTACAATCTTTGTTGGTCTGTGTGTGGTGGTGGGGAGGAGTGTCATCTTCACTTCTAATAATATATACATAACTGCATGTGCACACATTCACAGGCATTGCACCAAACTCTAAAGATTACACTTTCCCAAATAAGCCAGAACACGGCATTTACCACAGTGTCTCATTTTCTTCCCTCTTGCATTTTGCATTTTTATTACAGCAACTGATTAACACTAACTTGCTCTTGTTAATTATTCAACATCTAGGCTACATTTTTTCTTCACTACAATGAAAACAAAACAAAAAAGATGAAGCAAACTATACTTTTTAGTCTATTTATAGTTACCCCCCCCCCAGCTCATTCTCATGGGGAGAATTTTGCATTATCTAGGCTGCCAATCCACCTGGGAACAGCCATTTCCCATCTCTCTCTCTCTCTCTCTCTCTCTCTCACACACACACACACACACGCACACACGCACACACACACACACACCCTGGTTCTAGAAATAGATCAGAGGGGACTGTACATTTGATATTATAAAGCCCTGGTTTGGGGGGGTTTTTATAATAAGACTATCTGCTTTATAACCCAACCTTGTGGTCTCTTTATTATGTATTTTTATTTAAATTATTTATAACCCACATACTGTAACCCCAGCAAAAGAAATAACATTAAAATAAAATGACATAATATTTCATTTAAATGCAATTTAATGTAAAAACAAACAGGGAATATACTAACATAACTGCCTCAGACAAACGAGGTGCATCAGTTTAGCCAAATGCTTGGAAGAATAGACATGTTTTTTAGCTAGCATCAGAACTGCAACAATATTGGCATTTCTCACAACTTAGAGGCGGGGTGCCAATACTGAGAAGGTCCTCTCACAAATCACCACATCACAGAGAACTGTGGCACCCTGAAAAGCGCATCTATTATACCTGTCCAAGCAGGTGAATAGAGCAGGTGGTTTTTCAGGTATATGAGCCACCTAGGGAAGTAAGTCTCACATCAGTATTTAACAGGACTTCTGTATTTAATGGGACTTACTTTTAGGTAAGTGTGTACAGGATTGCAGCCTTAGCACTGAGGCATACAAAATAACTGCCATGTTAGGTCCCATGTTGGGCAAAGATTCATGCATTGCAGGGGGTTGGACTAGATGACTCTCGTGGTCTCTTCCAACTCCCCCCAAAATAACTATGATTCTAACATGATTGTCTTTGATAGGTTTGCATCCAACCACACTCCATCAATCAGTTTTCTCAAAACCACCTCAAAAATGAAATAAAAAGGCAGTGGACACAACTTACATATCCCCGGCATCCGCAGATGAGAATTTTGCATGAACATAAAACGTCCACCAGCACATTTATAATTCATTTCCAAACAAGTCTGAACTAAATTCCTATTCTAGCTGTTGTGTATTAAATAAGATATTCTGGCAGCAGGGTAAAGTATTGCTATTGGTCAATTGGAAGTGTACAATCACAATCCACAGCCTGATTGGGTCCCGCCGGAAAGTTTGAATATTATTGGTTCCCGCTAAAATGTATCTTTTCCCTCAGTCCCAATGTGTCTATAAATAGAGCTTTCCCTACCCCCTATCCCCAGTCTTGTCTTATCCCTTACAATAAAGAGCTGTTTTCACTAAGAAGTGTTGCTGGACTTCTTGCTACCAGAACCCACGACACAACATACTGGCGACGAGGGTGGGATTGAATTAGGCCGGCTGAGGGCTGCTGACCCTAGCGACCTGATTCTGGCGACAAGACTCCCTGTGACTGACAGGACAGATCAGTCCACTAAGATGGCTGCGTCACGGTTCATGGAACCATTTCATCCCGGAGCAACTGAGGCCTGGGATGCTTACCTTGAGCGCTTTGAATTCAGCGTGGCAGCAAAAGGGGTCACTGACGAGGAAAGGAAAAAGGCGTTGTTCCTGAGTTGCTGCGGGGCAGAGACCTTTGAGTTGGCTCGGGCAATTCTGGCCCCCACGACACTGCGGGAGGCGTCGTTCGCGAGCATTACGGAACACCTCTCCAATCACCTTAATCCGACAGCGTCGAAGATGACATGGCGCATCGAATTCCACAAGAGGCAACAACGACCTGGAGAGACGGTAGCAGTTTTCCTCACCGAACTGAGGAAGCTGGCGAGACACTGCAAATTCGCCAACTTGGAGGAGGCCCTGCTGGATCGGTTTGTGTGCGGCCTTCGCAGCAGCAAGGGCCGCAGGCGGATTGCGGCAAAACAAGATATGGATCTGTCAACAGCGCTCCGTGAGGCCATTGCGACAGAAAGCGCTGAGAGAGAGGAGCAAGACCCGGACCAGCGAGCCGAAAAGAGAGCTGGAGCGTCAACCCACACCGTGGACGACCAGGATGTCAGCCCCAACCAAAGCCCTGTGCGGGGAATAGAGATGGTGCGACAGGAGAGCACAGCAAATAAAGGTCGGCAGGGAGTCTGCCCTGGCTGCGGCGGATCACATGAGAGAAGGAAGTGCCGGTTCCGAGAAGCTACGTGTCATGCTTGTGGGAAAACGGGGCACATAGCCAGGGTCTGCAAGTCGAGTGGCACGTCGGGGTCCGCGAAATCAAGGGGTCAGAGGACATCCACAGCGACGCACCAACTCGACGATTGCAACTACCTCACGCAAATCGAGGGCAGAACTGTGCCATTTCCAGCCCAAGGGAAACCAGCTGTGCGGGTCCTAATCGAAGGGAAGCCGTGTAACATGGAGGTGGACTCCGGATCCAGATTCTCCATCGTATCGGAGGACACGGCCAGATCGTTATTTCCTAGAGGTAAGCTTCCGAGATTGGAGCCCTTCCCGGCTACTCTGCAGTCCTATTCCGCTGGCCGCATAGATATTTTGGGAATGTGCGCAGTGAACGTACAGTTCCGCGAGAGGGAGGCCGTATTAAAGCTTGTGATCGCAAAAGGGAAGCGCACTAGCCTGCTGGGCATGGACTGGTTCCCGGCCTTAGGGTTGGGAATCTCAGGGCTCAACACGGTCCAGATAGCTTCGGAGACATTTAACACCCTGTACACGGAATTTGGGGAGCTATTTAATGGAGAGTTAGGATGTTATAAGGGGCCTCCAATTGACTTAGAACTGGACCCGGGGGTTGCGCCAATGCGCCTCAAACCCAGGCGGGTTCCATTTGCGCTACAGCCTAAAATAGAGGCTGAATTGGAGAAGCTAATACAGCAAGGGGTGCTTTCACCAGTGGACTCTGCTAAATGGGAAACACCCATTGTCACACCCCTGAAGGCTAATGGGGAAATACGAATTTGTGCGGATTACAAATGTACGATTAATAAGGCCATCAGAGGCAACTCGTATCCAATTCCAGTAGTGTCCCAACTATTAGCGAAGCTGGCTGGGGGCAAGGTGTTTGCAAAGATTGACTTGGCACAGGCATACCAGCAGCTCCCAGTGACTCCAGCGTCCGCTGAAATCCAGACAATTGTGACGCACAAGGGCGCCTTTAAGGTGAATAGGCTGCAGTTTGGAGTCTGCGTGGCACCTGGCATATTTCAAAGTCTTATGGAGCACCTGTTACGGGGCCTGCCAGGTGTCCTGCCGTATTTTGATGATGTGTTAATTGCGGGCAAGGATGCTCAAGAACTACTGGGACGCATCCAGACAGTCCTATGCAAATTCCGGGATGCGGGGTTGAAACTAAAGAAAGAGAAATGTAGTTTTGGGGTAGCAGCTGTGAACTTCTTAGGGTACAGAATTGATGCTGCTGGCATCCACCCCATGGAAGACAAGGTTAAGGCTATCGCCGCAGCACCGACACCTAGTAACAAGGCTGAGCTGCAGTCCTTCTTGGGCCTCGTCAATTTCTATCACGCCTTTGTGCCACACAAGGCATCGATAGCCGAACCACTGCATCGGCTACTCCAAAAGAAGTGTGCATGGCGTTGGGGGCAACCGCAACAGAGAGCTTTTGAAACGCTGCGGGGCGTGCTGTCAAAGGAAAGTACGCTTGCCCACTATGATGCTGCTAAACCACTGGTGCTGGCGTGTGATGCCTCACAATATGGCGTGGGGGCTGTCTTGAGTCACCAGGAGGCGGATGGGTCGGAGCGTCCAATCTCATTCTATTCCAGAACCTTGAGCCCCACAGAGCGGAACTATGCCCAGATTGATAAGGAGGCACTGGCTATAGTCACAGGAATCAAGAAGTTCCATGACTACGTGTACGGCCGCCCTTTCACAATTCAAACGGACCACAAGCCTTTGCTGGGTTTGTTCAGCCCACATAAACAAACGCCTCAAATCTTGTCCCCACGCATGCTCCGATGGTCCATCTTTTTGAATGGATTTCAATACGAACTGTGTCATGTGAAGGGTAAGCTGTTGTGCCATGCGGACGCGCTGAGTCGTCTACCACTACCTGGAGCAGCCGACGACGACCCAGCCCCGGCCGAGCACGTCATGATGATGGAGACACTTCCCGGACCACCCGTGACGGCCGTCGACATCGCCGCAAGAACTAAAAGGGACCCCGTCCTCGCCCGTGTCCTTGTGTGGGTGGGGAGGGGATGGCCAAGTGGGACTCAGGAAGAGAAATTTAGACCTTTCATGGCAAGACAAAATGAGCTGTCCCTCCATAAGGGTTGCATATTGTGGGGCGATAGGGTGGTTATTCCAAGGTCTCTACAGAATGAGGTGTTGGACACGTTACACATGGGTCATCCGGGCATGGTTCGGATGAAATCTTTAGCCAGGTGCTATGTGTGGTGGCCTGGCATGGACAAGGACATTGAACAATGGGTGCGCGCCTGTCGAGCGTGCCAGGAGGTGCACCCAGAAATGCCCAGGGCACCAGTGCATTGGTGGGAGCGGGCTAAGAACCCGTGGAGCCGGCTCCATGTAGATTTTGCAGGGCCGTTTCAGGGAAAGGTGTTCTTAATTGTAGTAGACGCCTACTCGAAATGGCTGGAGGTCTCAATTGTTCCAAACATGTCCTCAGCTGCTGTAATCAGGGCCCTTCGCATTTTGTTTGCAACGCATGGGTTACCCGAGACCATAGTATCAGACAACGGGGCGGCTTTTGTGTCCCAAGAGTTCAGGGCATTCCTGGCCGATAATTTCATTAGAGGGGTCACTTCTGCTCCCTTTCATCCATCCTCGAACGGACAAGCCGAACGGATGGTGCGCACAGCCAAGGGTGCAATAGCGCGCCTCTTGGAAGGGGATTGGTCTGCTCGCATTGCAAGGATGTTGTTCCTGCAGCACACAACGCCGTGTGCATCCACAGGCAAGTCCCCAGCTGAATTATTAATGGGAAGGAGGTTAGCCACAATCCTAGACTATGTCCACCCTGACAAGGTGCCGGGCCGCGATACAAGAGAACCACCGGCTGCCGAGGGTGACAGAACCCGATACCTGTCAACAGAGGATTTGGTTTGGGTCCGGAACTATGCAAGGGGACCCGCATGGGTGCCGGGGGTGGTCACCCGACCCAGTGGGCCAGTGTCATATTTTGTGACGTTAGAGGATGGCAGAGTAATGCGCCGCCACATTGACCAGCTAAGGCGCCGGTTCCCAAGCAGGGTAAGCCCGAGGGGGGAGGAGCCGCGCACAACTCTGCCGGCGTCCGGTGAATCGCAGCAGTCTAGTCAGGATGACTCCGGGCCACAGGGGGTGGAGGGCTCCGAGAGTCAGGAAACCGAGATCACCACTGATGAACCTAACCCGGAAACAACTAGTCAGCCTAGAGAGTCAGCTAGTGACACAGCTCCAGCTGAGGTACCCGAGGTTATTGGAGAGAGAAGTCTGACCACGGATAGTCCAAGGAGTGACACACCGGGGGTTAGGCGATCCGGTAGGACTCGAAGACCTCCGCAATACTTGAAAGATTACGTGTATAGTCTCAACTAGGTGCGGGGGAGTGTTGTGTATTAAATAAGATATTCTGGCAGCAGGGTAAAGTATTGCTATTGGTCAATTGGAAGTGTACAATCACAATCCACAGCCTGATTGGGTCCCGCCGGAAAGTTTGAATATTATTGGTTCCCGCTAAAATGTATCTTTTCCCTCAGTCCCAATGTGTCTATAAATAGAGCTTTCCCTACCCCCTATCCCCAGTCTTGTCTTATCCCTTACAATAAAGAGCTGTTTTCACTAAGAAGTGTTGCTGGACTTCTTGCTACCAGAACCCACGACACAACACTAGCCATTCAAAAAAAAAATCAATACCAATTACCTTGATTTCCCTCCATCTGCTTCCATTTAAGATAGCCATCTATATGGCTTTGAACTGTCATTTGAGTAACTAAAAAACCGTCTTCCTCCTTTGCAACTAAATTTAAAGCATCCTTTCCTGAAGTTGCACATCAAAGTCTATATTGAATGCACTGCCAATATGATCAGCCCACATTAGTTTGACCAGCAAAACAAAATAATTCATTTTGAAATGGTGCTGTATGAAATGATATGTTCAAAAGCAATTTTATTGCAGTTGTGGTTACGAGAAGAAACCTGAATGTCCTATTTGCTGACAAAAGTTTATGGGCAGTGAATTTAAGAGCCTGATCTACAAGCCACGAAAGGCAGTAGAAACTGTCTAGAGACAAACAAAATGATCTGTGGACTGGAGCATCTTCTCTATGAGGAAAACATACAATATTGGAGGTTTTTAGTGGGGAGGAATTACAACTAAGAAGTTTTTTGAATTTTGCACAGTGTGGAGAAAGTGGATACAGAGGCATTTTTCTCTACCCAAGAACTTGGGATCATTCAATGAAACTGAAAGAAAGAGATTTAGGACAAACAAAAGGAAGTGATTCTTCATGCAGTGCATAATTCATATTTGGCATTTGTTGCCACAGGTTATACCACTCCCCATATGAACCAACACAGACCCTGCAATCATAATCCGAGACCCTTGTCCATGTGCAAGAGGTACAAAGAGTGGCAACACAAGGGGCTTTTTCTGCAGTGACTCTTTGCTTTTGGAAAGCTCTTCCCAGGGATACTTGCCTGGTGCCTTCGTTACATATATTTAGGCACCAGGCAAAAACATTCCTCTTCCCCCAGACCTTTGGCTAATTAGACAATCTATGGCCTTTTAAACTGGTGTGTGTGTGTGTGTGTGTGTGTGTGATTGTTTCTGTTTTTGTGGTTCACATTTTTGGGTTTTTATAATGAAAACCACCCTGTGTTCTTCAGATGAAGGGTGGTATAGTATTTTAAATAACAACAACAATTAGCTTAGTTGACTTTCAAAAGAGAATTACACAAGATCATGGTGGACAAATCTATTAATGTCTACAAGCTATGAAGGCAATATCAAAAACCCCATGTTGAAATTACAGCAGAGCAACAAGAGGACTTGTGGGCTTCTCTATGCATATGCTTGGTTGCTATAGGAAGTAGGACGCTGGACTAAATTGACGTTTGTTTTAGAGTAATCATATGTCCTGTTTTACAAAAGCAGTCCTCTATCTGAACAAGCTCTCTTATAAGCCATTGTTAGTCTTACAATCATTTTTTAATGTGTAAAAAATGTAGTATTATCTAAATATCATGTTCATCTCATTTGTGTGTGTGAATATGTCAAGAGTTAAATAATGGTGCCTTGCATCCTTTAGTAACTTCACACGCCATTGGCTAAATTTCTGCATGAATTTATTTCACCTCTGTCTTAATCTATTCATGAACAGAAAGAAAGCACACTGGTAGTCACATTATTGTCTCAGGTGCACTTATATCAATCCTATTTATCCTGGACAGGGAGAATAATTTATGCCCATCATAAACAAATCCTTCAGTGCTATAAGCCCCCAGGACGCAAGGCACATGTATGCTAAATTCCTTGGTACATTAGGTTGCACTAATGATGGTCTTTAATAACCCCTGGCTGAAAAAGATAAGAGAGATCAAACAACTCAGAACATCTTTACTTTTCGATCCAGAAACAAATCTGTCTAAATGTAAAACAGTCCAAGATTTCTATGTTATTTGAATACACTTTTTTGGCATTGTGAAAGGTGAAGGTCCATTCTGGAGCTTTTGGGGAAAACATTTCTAGGCAGGTTTTTTGGATGTCAGCGTACTGGTTCAGGGCACCATTGTGTCCAAATGGAACGCTGCAGGATTAGCAAGACTATCTTACCTGCCACAGTCCATGTTTGCTGATACCCATATAACTCTGTATGACTGGTATTTAGCATTGAAAATGGGTGGAAGCAAAGCACTGATTATTATTAACAACAATAACACCTTAGATAACCAATCACATTAGAAGTTTATAGATGGATGAGATCTAATTGTGGAACATGAAAACAGGATGGAGTCAGACTCAGTTGGATCCCACTGAAATCAATCTGAACAATTACTTATGATGTAAACCTCACTGACTTCAGTGGGAAGGAAACCCTGAAGTCTGGATCCAACCCAAAGAGAATTGGCCTGTTTGAAATTTTCACTCTTTGGATCACTCTATGATTGAATCACTTGTAAAGTGATATGGGTTGTCTGCAGCCGGTGGTTTGTAGCCTGTTCAGGGGTCAATGAACACATGGTTTATAGCACCTGTATGGCATCAATTGGGAACACACTGGTCAGCATTCTGTTTCCCTATTGCAATCATCTCTTCCCTCAAACACAAACATAAAACAAGCTTGGAGTAATCAGTGGGAAGCTGTTTCTATAATAAGCAATTATAAGCTTTTCTGTAAAGTAATTTACCTTTCTCTTTACCTTACCTCCTGCACCACCAACACAGTGGGTTCTCTGGAGGTCAGGCAAACTAAACCATGGATAGGCAGCATTATGCCTTGCAGATTGTTTGGCCCATTCCTGTCAATTGACCTTGCTAGCTGGGCCTGATGGGAGTTGGAGTCTACAATATCTGCCTGGTACTACATTGGCTACCCCAGGGCTAAGCAACTGGGGAAAGAGCAATCTCTAGGCTGCAGTTCCATCTTCAAAAAGATCAGGAGACTATCCAGTTCGAATACTGTCAGCTGACTCTCCAAGCTAACCAGGATGTATAAAATTTTTGCATTCAGGGTCCTAGCAACTTGTTTTCAGTGTAAGGACACTGCCTACTTGCCTGCAGCTGTCTCTGGACTTTAGCCTCAGATTATGAGCCGTTACAGCATTTGGCCTCACATCTGGACCTTTGAGTCTTTGTTCCTGCCTTGAAGCTACATCTTCTACCTGACTCTGAGTGTGCATTCAGTGCCTCTGGCCCTTCACCTGCACTTCCCCGATCCATTGCTTGAACTTCAGACTACCTGTGGTGACATCTATTTTGATCCTCACCCACCTACACCTGAACTGGCCCCAGTGCCGTGACATGCTTTTAGCATGGTGTATTTGTGGGAAATTGGTTATGCCATCTCTGTGCAGTTGGCCCTAGAAGAAATCAAAAAGTGACAAGGGAAGGAAATGCTTGAAGTGAGAAAAGGTAACAGTTCAAAAGTGGCTGGTCATGTTCATCAATGCTGTCTGGGAGATTTTGGCTAAGAAAAAGGGAAGGTTCTTGTATTGTGAACAATATAGCTGTGCACATTACTTTGGGGGATTTGAATCTGAAGATCTGAAAGCAGCTTGAAAATTTGTTTCGTGACTTTAGAAATCCTGCCAACTTACAACTTTCCATCCAACACTGACAACCCTTAGGATTCAGCTAGTTTTAAAAACAATGTGCCTGTGTTGTTTATGTAAGACCAATATAACGTACAGTAATTGAAGTTATATAAATGATATTGTGCTTAGAACATGACTCCAGTGGCAGGCCTTTAAAAGTCACTGCTAGATGCCATCATTCAGCAAGGAAGAATCTGCATCCAAATTTATAAAGGCAATGCCCTTTTACCAAGTGCATAACAGTAGATGAATTTTGCTTAATGAGGCATAATTTAAGGAAAGGTGCTGCACTTACACAATGGGAACTTCAAAATGCAGCTAGTTAAATTTAGAGTGACATTGGCAGAAGTCAGCATTATGTGAAGTCTGCTAACATTAAAATTAGGCTAGTGGTCCTGATCAACTTTAAAACTTTTGAATATTGGAATCTTGTCTCATTTTGGAAGAGGCGTACTGTTATCACAATTTGACACACAATGGGATCAAGATTGCTGATAAAATAATATTCCAATACCATATTAAAAAAAATTCCCCACCCCATCTGCTCCCATCTAAATCTGATAAACTTGCTTTCTCCATCCCTAGCTTTCACTTTCAAATGCCCCTAACCAAGCTATCACCTGTATGTAGGCATGATCACATACTTCCCTCTCTCATGTAATGGGAACAAACATCTATCGGTATTTTGCAGCCTATACACACTGCCAATCTATTTCCACCCATTGACGTACATGGCAGCAAACACACATTCTTCTCACATTATAATGTGCACACACAAAAGCTGTATGCTTCCCATATAAGAAATGTATCCTCCACAATGCAGCACTAACTTGTGGAGAGCCATCTCACAAAAGCATCCAGACCCCTCTTGCCAGGTTCCTTCATGGTGCCCCTCATAAATGTTGTCTGCTCATTGCATCAGCGTAATGAGTTGGGCCATGATATCCTTATTCTGGAAATGATAAAATGACTTTGCTGGGTGTATTGGGCTGTGGATTGTAGTCTGCCTCAGCAAGGTATTGTCTGAGTTACTATGAAACTGTCAAAAGATGGGAGAAAAGAATATGAAGCAATACCAATGCCTTACACCGATGCCCTATCCATCTAGACTAGTTCTACCAAGTCTTAACTGGTAGCAGAATTACAAGGTTTCATTTTCTAGCCCTACTGCCTGAGATCATTTAGCATGTTTACCTCTGAGATGGTAAACCTGTGGCCCTCCAGATGGACTCCAACTCTTATTTTCCTTAACCATTGGCCATGCTGGCTGGGGCTCATGGGAGTTGGAGTCCAATAACACCTGGAGAATCATAGGTTCACTATCCCTGCTCTAGAAATGAAATTTAAGGCTGATCAGAATTCATTTCCCACCTTTTAAATGCAAGGAAAGCTTGATCCTCTTAGCAACAGCTCTGGGATGTTCAGAAGGCCTTATGTAGATAAAGCTGTGAGAGAGGTTTGCTTTTGCCCCTTGCTCTGTCAGATAAGGTCATTGTTGAATCCATGCATAATTCCCAAGTAGATTATATTTGTGCCTTGGACAAATTCATGTGTGTTTAGGGGAAAGGAATTTACTTTGCATTAGGCTTTTCATGGACAAAATGCACAGTGGTTTTGAAAGAAAGTCACCTCAGATATCCCAAACTATGAAAAAGTATCCACCTGATGAATAAAAATGTTTAAAAATGACTGTGACAATATTCAAATATTACAGCAATATAACAATACCTTGCCAGTTATTGTAAATTTTCCCAGCATGTACCTACATTCTGGCAAATGCGGAGTGGGAGGGAGGCTATGCAAGCCTAAATGTGAAGCAGATTAGCTACTTTCTGGTCTTTTGTAAGGCAAATACCACTACACATAAAAAAATGATAATTCGAAATAGTAGCATTAAACTTTTTGGCGTTCTTCTTTCCTTCTCATTTCCCCTCCCATTTCAAACTTTTTTAGACACATGGGCAGGACAGATGTTGACTGAAAGCTGAGCAGGAGGTAAAGAAATAGACTGTGTTGGGTGAAAAGTGCAATGGTTCACCTGCTGAGAGCCATTTCAAATGCTCCTTTCTCTAAATCTCGTCTCAGAACAATGTAAGCAAGTAGAACCAACTTTCCTTGATTTGGGGGTGGGAAAGTACATTTCTCACACCAGCAGCTTATACCCCAGTCGCCAGCCTCATCTTGGCTGCCTTATATACCTAGCTCTCCAAACTGGAATTGGAAGCCATTATAGGTTTGCAACAGCAATTTAGAAGATGAGCACAAATCATTGTTTGTTGGATCAGTTGTATAAGTAACATGTGTAACTGGAGAACAGAGAAGGAAAGGAAGCTTTGCTATATAAGGCCAAATATGGCTGCAGGGCCATTAGTTTAGTCCATATGTTAAAGTGAACTGGATGTAATCTTCCTAGATAAAAAATAAAAAAATTAAAAAAAAAAATCCTTCCAGTAGCACCTTAGAGACCAACTAAGTTTGTTCTTGGTATGAGCTTTCGTGAAAAACAAACTTAGTTTGTCTCTAAGGTGCTACTAGACAGATTTTTTAATTTTTTATTTTGTTTTGACTATGGCAGACCAACACGGCTACCTACCTACCTAGATGATTACATAGATTGGAGTGCAATTATCTTTCATCATCATTTCATCATTTTTAATTTGTATACCATCTTTCTATCTTACAATACTCAAGCTGAAGAAACAAAAAAGTACATCTTATAACAATCTAATGAAATACAAAAATGTGATGATAAAACATAACTTTAAAATAGGCAACCTACATTTAAAAAGTAACATTCGGCAATCATTAGAATAGTATTAAATACCGGTAATAATAACATACAAAAGTTAAACAGAAATCCACTCAACAGTTACAATAAATAATTTCTAAACTATAAACATTCTAAACAAGCCACAGTACATAAAATACAATACAAATTGAGAAGCAGAGACTAGAGGGTGGGGCAAGGCAGGTGGAAGGAGGCCTTGCCTGATGAAGTCTCTCCCCTCACAGTTCTTCCTCCTGGACCAGCTCCCTTATGAGGACTCCTAGGGTCGGAGGGTGGGGCAAAGCAGGTGGAAAGAGGCTGTGTCCTTTCAGGCTGTGTCCTCCTTGTAATTTTGTGACTCACTTTTTGGTCAAAATTAATCACAATAAAAATGGTGGTGGTGGTGATTTCTTACCTGCCATAGAGTCCCTAATGCATACAAAGCTGTGCATATTAGAGGGGAATTGCGTATCATGTAAATGTATTTTGTGCTTTACGAAATGGGTTACTTAGCATGGGGTGGGACACACCTATGGCTGAACAGATACATAGAACACATGGCTTAGAAATAGACTGATCTCTTCCTCCCAAAGGCCAAACCATTCCTAATGACACACCAAGCCATTAAATGTATTTTAGCAACACAACTCTCACCAGCGTTTATTGAAAAGCCCACCAAATAAGAAATACAGATGAGAACTTTAAAATGATAAATATTTAAGAGAAACTAGTGAGATACGATTTAAAGGGAGCCAAGCATTGCTAATTTATATCTTAGCAATAAATGTTACACAGGTCCTCAGCTGCAACACACCTGCTAGAATTTACCAGTTGCATTCTCTAGCCTGCCTGTCCATATTTCAACAGGTAGTCTCTAGTGCTACCCCATTAATGCAGAGGTGCTGGAGAGATGTGCCAGCAAGAGAAAGGAGATGTATTATCACAACACAATCCAGAAAGAATATGGGGGGGGGGTAGCAGGCAGCTGTTTAGAGACCCCTCACGGGGGAGATCTGCCTTAGAGTTCTCTTTGAGCAGGCAGCACTATTCAGAAATAAACATCTAAAGAGAAGATGTGGGAAAGGTCATCCCTGCCTTTTCGATGGTACATGGAAAAAGGAGAGAATGAACAATAAAGCAACACTAAATCCATAGACTGTCTTTAAACTAATGTACATGGACAGAGGGAGACACTGCACATTAAAAGGGTTTTGTGTAAAGATAAAAAGACGGCAGGGAGAAAGCACATTAACTGCAGAGGATAGAAGGGTGTGAATTGTCTTGTAATTCAGCGGGAGTGCTAGAATGCAAGATCCATTAAGAGCCCAGCTACTTCAAGAAACTCCCAAGAGCCAAATAACTGTTGCTATTAATTATTTGTCGAGCACAGATGTTGCAATTGGTGCTAGCTAGAAATATAACAGGTTGCTACCCTAACTTTGCACACTAAGCAAATAAAAGATTGATCCTGAAACTTTTTGCATCAATGCACCTGCTCTGCAACCAAGTTGTGGCCCAGTCTCAGCAATGCTCCATCAGTATCCTCACCACATACTCATAATCTGGAATACCTCCCAAACCCCATCACAATTCCTCAGTTATTAGCATAGATTACACACTATGTTTTACCCATTTAAATAATTTCTGCTTATACTAAAGGTGGGGGATCTGTCCTCAGCATTCTCAAAAATCCCTGTTAGCCATCCAGAAGTGACTTAACAGTGCAAGCCTATCTGTGTTCAGTGAGACTTACAGCTAGATAAATATTTGCAGGATTGCTACCTAAAATATATGAAGAGTCTTTCAATCTGTGGTAAATAAAATGGAGCATATATTCCTAGTTGAACTAAGGATAGGCAACGTGAAGACCAGCGAAATAGATAAAGCAGTAAGAAAGACATGGCCAATTCTGTAAACAGGTCAGATCAAAGGTGAGGAACATTTGACTCCAGATATTGGGGGCTATAACTCCCATCATCTATTAGCCATGCTAGCTGGGGATGTTGTAAAATGGATCCTGTCAAGAAGATCTGCTCTCCTGGAGCCTGTTTCTTTGAGACATACCATGTCCTCAGTTGCCCACCCCCATCTCATTCTATGAGAGCAATTCTGCTTACCCTACAGAGTACACAAGCAGAACCCCCACATTGCAGCTTTGTCAATCACAGTCCACTTGGCCACAGACACCATCAGCATCTGATATGGTGACTGCCATCTTTTGTCCCCCACCAGTGACTATCCAACACTACTGTTGGGATCTACTTTCCAGGTGATAACTGCCTATGTGAGTAATTAGTTTATGGTCAAACAGCTTCCCATGATCTAGCTAATCTTCAATGGGGGTTTTTAAGTACCATTCTGCCATTATGTATCATAAAACTGATAGCACATCTGCTATAATTGAGGAATGTAAGCAGATGTGGTGTGTTACATTGCCCAATTAACGGGTTCCACAGCTCTAGAGTTCTCTGCTGACCAGAGTAAGGGTTAACAAGGATAGAAGTGGTGGTAGCTACTTGGACAACCCTACATGTACATCTGGTTGATCTAAGCCAGGGGAGGGGATAGGGGAGAAATTCTTCTTCTTCTTTTGTTTTTAATGAGAAACTATCCAATTTACATTTTTTGAGCAAATAGACGAATGAAAGCACAATTATCCTCCAAAATTCATCCTGATCCAAATTTTGCAATTTTGTTCTCCAGAAAAACAATGTGTGCAAAAATGCAAATATTAAGAGTATGTGTATTAAAATCCACACATTAGTGAAACTAAGATACCAAAATGCATTATAATAAGGGCAACTGCTTGCAAAAACATGTATGCTAGTCAAAAATTCATTTATTGAGGAATTCACACAAAAAAGTATGATGAATTTTAA
The DNA here is from genome assembly GCF_009819535.1 of Lacerta agilis. Classification (NCBI taxonomy): domain Eukaryota; kingdom Metazoa; phylum Chordata; class Lepidosauria; order Squamata; family Lacertidae; genus Lacerta; species Lacerta agilis. Next base: position 57,349,469 of record NC_046320.1, read on the forward strand.
TGAGAATCTTGGCTGTCTCTAAGCCTCCCATCCCCCATGAACCGCTGTTGGCAGAACTGGCAGCAACAGGAACATGTGTTTTCTATGCTTATGATAGCAATAACATAAAATATTAATTACACTCTTTTAAATGTGCATTTTATATTTTATTTCATTTACTAATGTTTTCTTTTTAAATGTCTAAGATACATTTTTGTCAATGTTGCTGCATTAAATGTACATTCTCTGGTTGGCCTCCTTGGTAATATTTTATTTTGAATCTTTAAGGTAATATTTTAGTTTCCTGTTAATTATGTTGCTTTGAATGTATAGTTTATATTTGACTTTGTTCTGTAATGTTTTGTCCTGGACTTTATTTGATGTTTTAATGTAGGTTGTAGACTGCTTTGAGGGATTTTTTCTTAAAAGATAAACCAGGAAAGAAATAATAATAATAATAATAATGGCAGCAAATCACTGGCGGAACTGAATTTAAAACTTAAAAAAAAAAATTAGAAACTAAAACCGACAGATTAAGCAACAACTTTTGGAGGGCCTCTGGTTAACCCCCCCCCCCCTTGAACTACATAGATAACCAAAACAAAAACCTAAACACCACCCAGCAGTTGTATAGAAATGGAACAGGCAGCATTAGAATTTGAAAATAACCTACTTGAGTTTGTGGATAAATTGTGTTGTTTTTCTGAATGAAGAATGGCGCAGAGCTTGTTTGGTGCCAACTGGAACCTTTTAATGAGATTACTTTATGTTTTAATACAAGCAACTTAGGTCAGGAAAAGCACAGGCAGTGCAATCTGCCCCACCCCCTTCCTTGACTTTTCCCAAAATGTCATGAAGCTGCCTAGCTCTGCAATATAAAACAGTCAGCAGAAGGAGTCTGGGTATCATTGAACAGTTTGTCATAAAGGGCCAAGTGCTTACACAGAAATCCACCAAGTTAATGCACTGTGTAAATGAGACGTCAGAATATCTGCACCGTCTGGGTTTTTGTTTTTTGTTTCTAAAGCAGAATAAGAAACATGCTAGCATGCTTATTAATCTTCAAGCTCCCAACCACAGAAAAACAACAATGGAAATAAAATCTTCCCACAGAGCTCTATTTTCGGTACTCACCCAGAAGTACCAATCCTGGTGTTAACTTTTGCTGTCTAAGCTAGACTTTCCAAGGGTGCCCTCCACTTTTGCTAATTTTTAGGATGTGTGGCCAACTCAGCTGTAGGAATAGTAGGGTGGAAGTAGGAACCACTCCAAGGGATTGTGGGAATGAGCAAATCACATGGACACCAACCTGTACCCTTCAAGGACGAGGAGGGGATATGTTCAGAAGAGTTATGTGTCATCTGATTTCTAGTTATGATCCCCTCTTTGATAACAGGCAACAAGGACCCTTTAGTTTTGAGTAATCTTTCTTGACAGGTAGGGTCACTGACACGAGTCCAGCTGACTGTTAAGCCTCTTGGCAGGATCTGCTTAGAGGGGGAGAACTTATAATAAAACCCTAGACAGCATCTTAAAAAGCAGAGACATCACCTTGCCGACAAAGGTCCGTATAGTTAAAGCTATGGGTTTCCCAGCAGTAATGTATGGAAGTGAGAGCTGGACAATAAAGAAGGCTTATCGCCGAAGAATTGATGCTTTTGAATTATGGTGCTGGAGGAGACTCTTGAGAGTCCCATGGACTGCAAAAAGATTAAACTTATCCATCCTTAAAGAAATCAGCCCTGAGTGCTCACTGGAAGGGCAGATCCTGAAGTTGAGGCTCCAGTACTTTGGCCACCTCATGAGAAGAGAAGACTCCCTGGAAAAGACCCTGATGTTGGGAAAGATGTAGGGCACAAGGAGAAGGGGATGACAGAGGATGAGATGGTTGGACAGTGTTCTCGAAGCGACTGGCATGAGTTTGGCCAAACTGTGGGAGGCAGTGGAGGATAGGCGTGCCTGGCGTGCTCTGGTTCATGGGGTCACGAAGAGTCGGACACAACTGAACAACTGAACAACAACAACAACTCTGAGTGGACCCGCAACCTGTGAATAACAACTATCTTCGTTCTATATATGGATCCTTCCCACAATAAAAACTTCACTGCTATTGCTTAGTTGTCATGAAAACAACAAATGTTTTCTCAAGCCTTTAGATTTTTCTGCAATGATTCTGTCTAGTGTTCATCAGAGGGCTTGACAAAACATCCAAACCTTATGTTCATTGAAGAGGTAGAGTAAGGCTTATAATGACCAGTGCTGTTTTGAGAGCAGGTGATATAGGCTATTTCAGTTTTAGCCTTTTCACTCTTGAAACAAGAAGTCAAAATAACTCTTTTCCTCTGCTTGTTATTTTTAATGACACACAAAGAAAGAGGTCAGAGACAAGGAAATGAGGTCCTTTGAGAATCTGCTGCCTGAAACAATTGGTTCATGATGTTTTGTGGCAAGACCACCCAGTGAATGGCAATAGAAAAAACTGAGAATAAAAAATAAAATACTGATAGACACAAAAGAGAGAGGAGGTTTTTCCCTGCCGGATATAAGATTATATTATGAAACATCTTGTCTGTGCTGGTTGAATGAATGGTTGCTATTGAAGAATCCACATATTTTAGATTTGGGTCATGATAATATTTTTGGTTGGCACACTTATTTATGGTATGAAAAAGTGAAAGTACATGCAGGTTTTACAAACCATATAATTAGGAAAAATTTGTATAGAATATGGGACAAATATAAAACATTATTGGAAACTAAAACACCACTTTAGCTTTCACCTTTGGAAGCCATAGCAGTGGGAAAGAAAAATATGACAGAAAGTTGAGCAACTTATAGAAGTTTGCCAAGAGAGGAGGGTGGAGAATTTAAATTAAAAGAGTTTAAGTATTCACCAGGAATGTTAACAACATGGTTACAATACAGTGGAACCTCGGGTTATGCACGCGATCCATTCCAGGTTGCCGAGCATAACGCAGGCGTGCGTAACTCGAAAACACGTAAAAAACCTCGAAAACCCGGAAGTCACACAATTTGAGCGCTTCTGTGCATGTGTGAAGTACGCAGAAGCGTTCTGCGCATCTGGTGGTCACACACGCTCCTGCGAGCTCCGGAAAACACTTCCAGGGGTGGGAGTGCGTATCCCGAACATATGCAACACGGAGCGTGCACAACATGAGGTATGACTGTATCATCATTTGAATGAAATATTTTAAAAGGATATGAAGCAGGGGTTTGGGGAACAACTATCACAATTAGAGAGAGACCTGTTAAATTGTAATGTAAAAGTGATGTCCAAAAGATGTTTAAGATAACATTCATAAAAACCAGAAGTTTTTCTCATGGGAGTCATAGGATTAGAACTATCCAAACGGTGTAGAAATTTATTTATGTGACTACAGCTGCAAAAATGTTATTTGCCCAAAGTGGAAGGATGAAGAGGTCCCGACGAAAGAAGGTTGGAAACAGAAACTAATGGAGCATGCCGAAAAGGTGAAACTTACTGGAAGAATAAGAAATCAAGACAACAAACTTTTTAGAAAGGAATGGAAGTGGTTTATTGAGTATCTACAAAATACTGTAAACAGATTAAGACATTTGCAGGGTTATTGTAAAAACCCAGAGTTTTAAAAATATATATGAGATATATATGAGAATAGATGATTAAAAGAATAAGTTAAGACAATTGGGAGTATGCAGGAAAGGACAAAAATAAATGTAAGGAACCACAGAAAGAGGGGGAAGGTAGTCAAAATTGAAAATGTTAAACCTATGGTTAAATAATTGTTGTAATGAATATAAATGAATATCTATCTATCTATCATCTATCTATCTATCTATCATCTATTTATCTCAGGTGACATTTATCATGGGGAGTGAAGAGGCAAGGGAAGTTTCTTAGATTACTGGGCATGCTGATTGCCTTCTTCAAGGTAGATTTGGCTTGGGATCAGGTTTAAGATTATGATTTATGATGTGTTCACAAAAACTAAAGGCCCACATTCTTCCACATACCTGTGTTAATCATGTTCACCATATCACTGGCAAAAAGGAAATAAATAGATTCAAACAACTGCAAGTCCACATAAACTTAGCTCTACCGTTAAAGAATAAGACAACCACATGAGGTGGCAAATGCTAGAGAGCAGCAAGTGTCTTCAAGGATTTGGAGAACAGAGCTGTTTCACTAAAATACCTCCCTTAACTAGCCAGTGGACCTTAGGTGTGGTGGATGGAGCCAGTGTTTATGTAAGAATCAACAGCCAATCTGGCTCCTGTACATGAAATTTGAAAGGGGATACATTTGTTCTTCATTTCAGGCAGTAAAATGCCCTGCTTTCTATTCTGGTTGCCTGGAGGCATTTCTTAATTCAATAGGCAAGTAATTATTTGCAAGCCTGTGTAAATCACTTGACACTATTTTTGCTGCTGCCTGCTATAAAAAATGAAGGTAATGTACTGCACACTGTTTGTATTGATATGGGTGGCCACTCAGTCTTAACACCCCTTTGAGTGCAGTGTTTGAAAGGAGAGATTTAGGCCTTAAGAGATGCAGATATTCATTATCAATAGGAATACACCCGTCACACTTGCATTCTAAGCACTCGCTGTTGCTGAGCCAACAGATTACACAGTGGCAAACTTCTCTTACATGCTATAATACATACACAAAAATTATCTATTTCCACAAGTCTTGTTATCTCGATTCATTATAAAAGCATTGCAGAACGCTGCTGGCATGCAAAAAAGCCTCTTTTCATTTCATTTCCCTTCTCTTTCTCTCCCTCTCTGAGCAGCTCATGTCACTTGCTTGTGGATATGAATGCCATCCTAAAATATTGGACACTTTCTGCACTTATATCAATAGCCCAGTTGGGAGTGTATTTCCCAATGCTCTCTCCTTCTCACAGTTCCCCGCCTCCCACCCCCATTTGTAATTTTCATAGGCCAAGTTACTATGGAAGCAAAATAGAAACCAATCAACAGGTCCAAGGATACGCTCTGTCATCTGACAATACATGCCATCCCTCTTTCTCTACTACACCAGAGAGGTGAAGGAGAGATTTCAATAGAGCAAAAGGTGGTCCATAATAGCCTACCCCCTGGGTGTTTTGCTCCTTGAATAAGAGCCCAAACACTACAGCATAAGAATAAATAGAAGACCTATATTCTATGTGCTGGGGTGGTTAATGGATTGGCATTGGGGAAACTCAATTTAAATTCTCATTCTGCAAGGAAACTCACTGGCTAACCTTGTGTACTCACACGCTTTCAACCTATCCTACCTTCAAGAATTTCTGCAACACTACCATGTCATTCTGGAATCCCAGTATGGCAGCAAACATACAAAAGTTGGCAGCTGTGTATTCAGTGCCTAAGTGCATGAACTCAAGCCCTTGACTTGGATCTCACCTTAGCTATGAATTCATTATGTAGCATTAGGTAAGCTATTATTCTCTCAGCCATCTATCATATGGGGATAATTTTACCACAGAAACATAGGAAGCTCCCTTATACCAAGTCAGACAATTGGCCCATCTAACTCTCTTTCTTGGATCAGCTCTCCAGGGTTTCAGACAGGGGTGCTACCTGGAGATGGGGGTTGAACCTGGGGTTTTCTGCATACAAAATAGATGCTTTGCTGAGCTACACCCCTTCTACTATAACTTACTATGAAATTATCATGTTGAACACTACAAATATTAGGAAACAAGCACCTAAAAGTACATGTGATTCCCAGCAACTGGTATTCAGAGACATACTGACAGTGGACACAGAATGTAGTTATCGTGGTTTCCAGCAAGTGACAGCTTCATCCTCCATGATGACACTTCTTTCCGACTTAAGTCGGATGGAGAGTGGAGATGTGTGCTGAAAGCTGAAAGCTCTGGTGTTTGTATGGCTGGAATGTAGCCTATGGTACAAAGGTCAGAATCATACATATTGCTCCAACCCACTTTTGCCCCTGCCCCTGGTGTTCAATCCCCAGGTCTGCAATCCCCAGAAGCTTACTCACGAGGGAGTATGACCCTTGGTCTGAAAAAAGTTCCCTGCCTCTGCTGAAAGGGAACAGGGGATGGAATGGAGTATCCTGTAGTGTTTTGCTGCATGCCCCACTAATGCCTTTTTGAATCTTCAAAGTCACATAGATTATTGAGTGAAAGTGCTTTATACAGCCGCCTTTCGAGAAGGGGGGGGGAGCACACAGTATTGTAATCATTTCACGAACAAATTAGGTTTTCCTCTGAATCCCATAAGGCTTTGTTTATTACTTTCATCCCATAAAAAAGATGAAAAAGAAAACCTGCCCTTTTCAGCAATATGAAAACATCCTCCGCACACCAAACCCTATGGTGACACTTTGGATGTAGTCTGAATTACAAATTTGTTGTGGTTTTTACTTGATTAATTTTCTAAAAAGATGGCTTTAGAAAATTAAAGAAATACTCATGAGAAATTCTTTATTAACCCCTCTTACGCTGTCATTATCCAGCCACACGTCTGGGGTTTATTAGCTAGGCTTAGCAGACTTATACTTTTCTTCTTTAAATAATATCCCTATAAATTAAGCTATGCCACACTGCAAATTTAGGTCGTCAAGGTCAAATTATACATTATATATAGTGATAGGTAGCCCCTACCCCCAAGACAATCCTCTTCAGTTTGGCTCAGAACAAGCCAGTGTGTTTGTCTCAATGGAACATATTCAGAGTCAATGAAGGTGGAACCAGGTTGCACACCCTTTGCTAACCTCCAATCACCTTCCTATCAGGCAGGCTTCATTTGCATTTTCCCATTTACTCCATGACTGCTGCTACAGCTCTAGCAACAGCGAGAGAGACTATATCCCTTCCCTTGGTTGTGGTGGAGCTGTAACAGTGATTCAGAATCACTTGAAAACATAGTTTTACCACCACAGTGTTGGCATATGCTGCATGAGCAGGGAAGAATGTTCCTGAAGCAGAGAAAGATGCAGCGCTTGCTAGAACACTTTCGAAATGCTAAAGTGTAGTATAATGAGACTGGGGAGACCTGGGTCCAATGCATGAACCTTAGTGACTGGTTCAAAGGCACCCACTGTCTTTCTGTGTACCCTACCTCACAAGGCTGTTTTGGTGATGTTGGGGCATGTATGCTGCCTTGAGCTCCTTAGAGGAAAGGAGGCTCTTTTTAAGGTAAAAAATAAATGCATTATAAAGCTAAGTTTCATTTAAACAGGTGTCATTGAGTCAACTTAAGGGTACATTTGCACCACCAGAATTTCTACCTCTGACACATGAAGACAAGCGCTCAAGATTCACATATGGATGTACTGTGCTATATTAGAAGCAAAAAAACTTGTTTTGATGAATTGGAAGAGCCGCAAAAAGATTCCATTGAGCACATGGATTGATAATATGGACAGGTTAGCTACGTACGAACGAACTGCATGTCAACGCAAAATAAGAATGGATAAATATGAAGAAATCTGGAACGAATATTTAAGCGATAAGGTGGATAGTGATTGGAAGTAGGGGGAGGAGAGAGGTGGGAAAATATTGTTTAAAAAGGTATAGTCATAGGTATATCAGTGTATTCAAATCTGAATTGTTCGCGTCTCCACTCCTCCACATGCAGCTGCTGGGTGACCTTGGGCTAGTCACACTTCTTTGAAGTCTCTCAGCCCCACTCACCTCACAGAGTGTTTGTTGTGGGGGAGGAAGGGAAAGGAGAATGTTAGCCGCTTTGAGACTCCTTTGGGTAGTGAAAAGCGGGATATCAAATAATAAAAAAAACCCACTGTGTTATTATTCTGAAGAAGTGTGCATGCACACGAAAGCTCATACCAAGAACAAACTTAGTTGGTGTCTAAGGTGCTACTGGAAAGAAATTTTTATTTTGTTTTGTGTTATTATTGTTATTTTGGTTTTTGTTGTATGTGTCTTTTGCGGTTGATGATTGTATCGAAAAAATGATTAAACAAATTATATATAAAAAAGATTCACATAGCACCTTGTAAAATGATGAACAGAGCGGGTGATGCACTTCAATCCAATTATGACAATTCCTGACCCCTTGCACAGGGGAAAGTTCTCCCAACTTAGTGCCCCCCAGATGGTTTGGACTACAGCTCCCACCATCCATGAACTTTGGTCATGTTACCTGGGACTGTAGTCCAAAATATCTGGAAAGGTTGGGCAGTAGAATTATACTAGCAGAATTTCTATTCTACTAATAAGGCAAGGGAAAGTGTTTATGGCCTTTCTTCATTCCACTGTACCTGTTTCCAAGTCTTAAATATGCTTTATTGAAAGCACATACAAAAGAAAAGAAAATGAACTTTGAAGCTCTGCTATACATCATTCCATTGTGATTATCCACAGGTTGAACACAAACTCTGTTGCATCTTACTGCTTAATTAAATGTTTTCTCAGGGGACTGCCAATGAATGGCACAGAGAAGCTGGTAAGCCAATGCACAAAAGAAGCATTTCAAGATGGGTTGAAAGATACAGACATAAGGAAACAAAAAAGAACAGGTTATTTGTCTTCATTCCATACCAGGCATGCTTTTGGCACAGTACAATAGACATGCAATGTCCTCGTGTTCTCAGTGTGTTGGCAAAGACCTGGCAATCAGGTTTCAGCAATCACAATCAGGTTTCTTGTTTGTCCATAGAGAACACAAAAAGATGAAGAATATCATTTGCATTGATGGTTCAGAATGCATCTCATTCACAAACAACACAAGCAGCCAGCTGATATCATAAACCAGAGATTACACAGGAGTTTCCCTATCAGATATCTTTCAGCAGACAACAAATAAAGGGCCTCCACTACTGTCTGTCTAATATCACATAGGAACAAAGCTTCTCTCTCTTTAATATATATTTTTTGTAAAAGATAAATACTTCACAAGGCCTCTCCCTGTGCATAGAGTCTGGATTGTGCTGCATATGGTGCAACTCTGCAGAAACAGCAGATAATGTGGTAGAGAATTCAGAGTTTCAAGAACTTCTGCTTACATTTAAACCCAGTAGCAAGTTTCTAGATCTAAGGGTTGTGTGCAAGCAACATTATGCTACAGGACAAAGTGATAGATAAGTCAGCATTTCAGATGTTGGAAGCAGAGCCCTTTGCAAATTATTTGGCCAAGCAAACTGAGGCCTTTAATATATTACCTCTGTTAAACTTGTGCTGATTCAAAATTGTAACATTATAAATAGTGCAGACAAATTTAGTTGTCAATTTTGTAACCAACGTAGCTGATTACAAAACTGACTCATTTCTGCCTCACGGTCCAGCACAGTACTTATTTATCTTACTAATTATTACATTTATGTTCAACATTTCCTCCAAGTGGCTCAAGATGGTATATGTATGTGGTTCTCCCCTTCCTTATTTTATCCTCACGATTATCCTGTGACATCAGTTAGCCTAAGAGCCAATGTGGTGTCATGGTTAGCATTTTGGACTAGGACCTGGGAGACTAGGGTTCAAATCCCCACTCAGTCAATGAAGCTCACTGAGTAACCTTTGGCAGTCACTACCTCTTAAATGCAAGTAATGAATAATAAAAAATAAACAGTGACTGGCACAAGGTCACATAATGAGCTTCATGGCTGAGTGGGGATTTGAAACCTGCATCCCAGTCTGATGCTAACCACTACACTAGGTTGGTTCCATTTTATTCAGCATTAACTCTGTGCAGTAAAGCGAATAATGTACCAATATGCAGTTCTTTTCCAACTGCAAGAAATCAACTTGTAACCACCTGTAGATTTTGGACACCTGCCTTACAAACTTTTTGCAGCTAGTTAAGTTTTAAAATATATAGGGCAGTGTTTAGAGGGAGTGGAACTAGGAAAGAGCACAGCCACAAAAACGCTTTAATTGGTGATAATTGTGCTGTCCTCTCCTTGTTAAAAATAGCAAAAATAACTTAAGAGTTGTTGTTGGCTTGCACAAATGCCAATCAATCTAAGATGATTTAAAGTCAAGCTGTTCCAATACTAGCATTTAGTAGCACGTGCCAACTGTAGAGTGGAGAGAAGTATCATGTATGGGAATTCTCCAACTTGGTTTTCGCCAGTGGCTCACAGATGTCAATGGAGAGCTTGTTAATAAGAACAGTAATTAGTCAAAGCTTTCAAATTTAGGAGCTGTTAAAGCTATTCATTTTCCCAGAAACCCAGAAATTTAGAGTGAATATACCTATTTAGAACAAAACGATGTGAAAGATATGGAGGGATTAAAACTTTAAAAATAAACGTTCCACATCTGCTATTTGCCACTTTTTGAAATAGGATAATTGCCTCAATGAAGTGTTAAGAAGAAAATCTCCTAAAGCTTAGGTTTGATCCCTTCCCCCCTTCTTTTCATAGCAGACACACTGTGCTGGCCCCAAGGGTTTGTCCATGAAGCGAGGTCCAAGTCCAGTCCTGGGTCTAGGGGTCCAAAGGAGGTCAATCCGGCGGGGAGCAAGGCAGGGAGCAGGTCAAGGTCCAAGGCAGGTTCAGGCACAAGGTTGCAGGTTGAGCACACGCTTGCAACTAAGTTGCTCACGCAACTTGGGCTGGGTCTGGCTGGCTTTTATCTGGCCCTATGCTTAGGGCGGTCCCGATCCTCCGGAGACTCGCCTCTCCTCCGGGCCTGGAGGCGAGCACTCCTCCTGCAGACACTTAACTCCCTTCGCCTCTCTGCCCTGAGCCTCTGTAGCTCAGGAGAGGCTGGTGGGTTACTGGACCCAGGGGATGCCTCAGCTTCCTCTGAAGAGGCTGGGAGTGGAGCACCTGCAGGCAATGGGTCCTCCCTCCCATCAGGAGCCAGAGCAGACTCTGCTGATGCCTGCACCTGGGGATCCAGCACAGGTGGGGATCCTTCAGGCTCAAGCCCTGGCCCCGGCTCAGCTGGTTCTGGAGGCGGGGAATCCTGTGCAGGCTGGGATCCCTCAGGTTCAGCATCAGAGTCTGACTCCCAGGCCATCACACCATCCCCCCTCCCAGGCCTCCCCCTCAACCGAGGGGCCGGACCAGGCTTGCTGGGGTAAGCTGCATGGAAATCACGGAGGCAGGCAGGTGCGTGGACGTTTCCCGCTGGTTCCCATGAACGATCCTCAGGCCCATACCCCTTCCAGTCGATGAGGTATTGGAGCTTCCCCCTGCGGTATCGTGAGTCGAGAATGCGCTCCACCTCGTACTCAGGCTCCCCCTCAACCAAAACTGGCTGCGGTCGTGGATTGTCCGGGTGGAACTCGTCGGGCGGGGCGACTGGACTAAGTAGGGACCGGTGGAATACTGGGTGAACCTTGAGCGATGGAGGTAACTGGAGGCGAAACGCCACCGGTGACACCTGCGCAGTGATGGTGAATGGGCCGGCAAACCGTGCATCCAGCTTTCGTGAGGGCCGAGAAGGATGCAGGTGACGGGTAGAGAGCCACACCCGATCGCCAACATGGAGTTCTGGCCCCTCCTGACGATGTCGGTCAGCCTGGGCCTTGTATGCGTCCTTGGCCTGGCGCAGTTGCTCCATCAATAATTGTTGCTGGGACTGAAGCTCCTGAAGCCAGTCTGTCACTGCGGGGACCGCGGAAGCTGGCAGCACGTCCGGGAACAAACGTGGATGGTAGCCGTAGGAGGCCTGGAACGGGGTCTGCTGGGTGGAGGCGTTCACTGCATTGTTGTAGGCGAACTCCGCCAATGGCAAGTGATCGACCCAGTCATCCTGCTGAAAGCTGCAGTAACACCGGAGGTACTGCTCCAGCACCGCATTTGCCCTTTCCGTCTGGCCATCGGTCTGCGGGTGGTGGGCCGAAGATAGACAGACCTCCGTCCCAAGGGTCTGGTGCAGGGCTCGCCAGAAGTGGGATGTGAACTGGACGCCGCGGTCAGAAACCACACGCTCGGGCAGGCCATGCAGGCGGAAGATGTGCTGCAAGTACAGCTGAGCCGTTTCCTTAGCTGTGGGTATGGACGGGCAGGGGGCACAGTGCACCATCTTAGTGAAATGGTCCGTGAAAACCAGGAGGCAGGTACAGTGACGAGATGGGGGCAAGTCCACCACAAAGTCCAGCGAGACCGTGTGCCAGGGACGCGGTGGGACTGGTAATGGCTGGAGCAGACCGGGGGGTCGCCCGGTAGGACCCTTGGCCCGCCGGCAGACGTCGCAACCAGCAACATAGCGTGCCACATCAGCCTTCAGGCGGGGCCACCAGAACTCCCGGCTTACCAGATGGGTGGTCCGGTACCGCCCAAAGTGCCCTGCTGCTGGGGCATCGTGGGACATCTGGAGAACCTCAGCCCGCAATGGTCCTGGTGGGATGTATAGACGACCCTGGTGCAGCAGTAGGCCCTGGTGCAGGGCCAGCCCCGGATATCGAGGGCATGACCCGTCAGACAGTTCCCGAAGCCGTTCCTGTGCCCAAGCATCGACCCGTTGCTGTTCTCGCACCCGAGCCTGCAGCGGCTTGGCCTCCTGAGTGGCCAGGAATGCGGCTGGTGGTAAGATAGTTGTTGGTACTGCCTGCTGTACAGTGTCTGCGACGTCCTCAGGTTTCCGGGACAGGGCATCCGCTTTCCGGTTTTGGGAGCTAGGGATGTAGCGGATCCGGAACTGGAACCGGGAGAAAAACAGCGCCCACCGGATCTGCCTTTGGTTCAACTTGCGGGTGGTCTGGAGGTACTCCAGATTCCGGTGGTCCGTTCTCACTTCCACCGGGTGTCGTGCCCCCTCCAGATGATGGCGCCAGACCTCAAAGGCCACCTTGATGGCCAGTAGTTCCCGCTCCCACACGGTATAGTTACGCTCCGCCGGAAGGAGCTGCCGGGAGTAGTAAGCGCAGGGTAACAGTGGCGCATCGGGTCCGTGTTGCTGAGACAGGATGGCACCGAGAGCCGTACTGGAGGCATCAGTCTCCACCACGAAGGGACGAGAGGGATCAGGGTGCTGTAAAATCGGCGCCCTCTGGAAACAGGCTTTCAACCCCTGAAATGCCACTTCAGCCTCCTCATCCCAGGAGAAGGGCGTCTTGGGGCGCAGCAGTCGGGTTAATGGGGTGGTGCGATGAGCATAATCTGCAATGAAGGTCCGGTAATAGTTGGCGAACCCTAGGAACCGCTGTAAGTCCTTGCGGTTCCGGGGCGCTGCCCACTCTCGAACCGCAGCCACCTTCCCAGGGTCCATCTGCACCCCGTCAGGGGAGAGTCGGTGTCCAAGGAAGTCCACTGACCGCTGGTGGAACTCGCACTTGCTGAGCTTGGCGTACAGGCGGTGCTCCCGCAAGCGCTGCAACACGGACCGAACATGACTCTCGTGACGGGCTGGGTCACGGGAATAAATCAGAATATCATCTAGGTACACCACCACGTATTTGTCTAGCAAGTCCTGGAACACGTGGTTGATGTACCGTTGAAACACGGCGGGCGCGTTGCATAATCCGAACGGCATAACCAGGTATTCAAACTGCCCATACCGGGTCCCGAATGCAGTCTTCCACTCGTCCCCAGCACGGATCCGAATCAAGTTGTAGGCCCCTCGGAGGTCCAGTTTGGTGAACATCTGCGCCCCCTGCACCCGCTCCAGCAATTCTGCAATAAGGGGCAAGGGGTACCGGTCTGGGATGGTGATCTTATTCAGGGCCCGGTAGTCATGGCAGAGGCGAAGCTCCCCACACTTCTTCTTAACGAAGAGTACAGGAGCGGCAGTGGGTGAGGTAGAGGGTCTAATGAACCCACGTTCCAGGTTCTTGCGAAGGAAGTCCTGCAAGGCTTCACGCTCTGGCTCCGAAAGAGAATATAGGCGGCTCACAGGCAGGGGCGCTCCAGGCTGTAGGTCTATGCCGCAGTCGAAGGACCGATGAGGCGGCAGCTTGTCTGCTCCCTGTTCCTCGAACACGTCTAAATAGTCCTGGTACACGGCAGGGAGCGTTGACACAGCCTGCCCCATGGGGGCAGCTGCTACTAACTCGGACTGAGCACAGGAACCCGGGTCTGGGAAGCGTACAGTCCGATTGACCCAGTCGATCTGAACATTGTGTGACTCCAGCCAGTCCATCCCAAGCACCAGGGGAAACCGGGGCATGGTGGCAATGTCCAGGGTTCGCACCTCCCGGTGCTGCTGGTAGCACAGGACCAAGGGCTGGGTCTCCCGAGTAACAGCGCCCGAGCGTAGGAGCCGTCCGTCAATTGCCTCCACCTGTACTGGTTCCGGCTTGTTCTGAAGCGGCACCTGATGCTGAGTGGCGAAGGCAGAGTCCATATAGGAGCGGGTTGCCCCCGAATCCACCAGAGCGTGGGTGAGAATCCAGGGCCCACCGGGGGGGTATAGACGCACCGGTATCATGAGGTGTTGCAATTCCACTGGTGAGGGCCCATCATGCGATGCTTGGGTCCCCAGGTAGCCTGGGCCATCGGCTACTGGGGTTGGCAGTTTTCCCTGCGGCTGGCGTTTCTCAGGGCAGGTTCGGGCGTAGTGTCCACTCCCACCGCAGTAGAGACACAGGTTCCCCTCCCGACGCCGAGTCTTTTCCGAGGGGGAGAGGCGAGGCCGCGCTGCCCCGAGCTGCATCGGCTCCTCCAATGACTCAGCTCTGGCCACGGAACTGCAGGGAAGCACCGGCGCCGGGAGCCCGGAGTGCCGGCGGCCCCGGGCCTGGCGACGGTCCTCCAACCGATCGTCTATCTGCAGACTCCGTTGGATGAGGGCATCCAGTGTGGCAGGGCGATCCAACGTGGCCAGCTGATCCAGTATCTCGTCTGAAAGTCCCTCGAGATACTGGTCCCGCAGGGCAGAGTCGTTCCAGGTCAAGTCCTGCGCCAGCAGCCGAAATTCCGTGGCGTAGGTGGCCACTGTGGACTTGCCCTGTTTCAACCGCCGAATTGCCCGATTGGCTTGACTCCCCTTCTGAGGGTTGGCGAACGTGGTTTCCAGATGATTGCAAAACCCCGTATAGTCTGTCAGCAAGGGGGAGTCTTGCTGGAGCAGCGGCAACGCCCACTTGGCCGCCTGGTCCTTCAGCAAGCTGATCAGGAAGTGCACCTTGGTGCGGTCGTCAGGGAAATCCCGAGCTCGCCCCTGAATATACAGCTTGGCCTGGGCGAGAAACATGGGAAAGCTGGCTGGGGACCCATCAAATTTCTCTGGCAGGGCCACTGGGTACTTGCCAGGAGCTGGGGCGGCGGCCCCAGGAGCCGGTAGGGCATCCAAACGCTGCTGAAGCGCCGTAACCGCATTGCTAAGCTGCTGCACGGTGTGGGTCAAGGCCTGGTTCTCCTGGGCCAATGCCACTAGCGCAGCCGCCTGGTCAGCCATGGCTACTAGTTCCTCCCGAACGCACCCCAGCGAAGGGGGAGTGCGGGTGTGGCGTGAGCAAACTGTGCTGGCCCCAAGGGTTTGTCCATGAAGCGAGGTCCAAGTCCAGTCCTGGGTCTAGGGGTCCAAAGGAGGTCAATCCGGCGGGGAGCAAGGCAGGGAGCAGGTCAAGGTCCAAGGCAGGTTCAGGCACAAGGTTGCAGGTTGAGCACACGCTTGCAACTAAGTTGCTCACGCAACTTGGGCTGGGTCTGGCTGGCTTTTATCTGGCCCTATGCTTAGGGCGGTCCCGATCCTCCGGAGACTCGCCTCTCCTCCGGGCCTGGAGGCGAGCACTCCTCCTGCAGACACTTAACTCCCTTCGCCTCTCTGCCCTGAGCCTCTGTAGCTCAGGAGAGGCTGGTGGGTTACTGGACCCAGGGGATGCCTCAGCTTCCTCTGAAGAGGCTGGGAGTGGAGCACCTGCAGGCAATGGGTCCTCCCTCCCATCAGGAGCCAGAGCAGACTCTGCTGATGCCTGCACCTGGGGATCCAGCACAGGTGGGGATCCTTCAGGCTCAAGCCCTGGCCCCGGCTCAGCTGGTTCTGGAGGCGGGGAATCCTGTGCAGGCTGGGATCCCTCAGGTTCAGCATCAGAGTCTGACTCCCAGGCCATCACACACACCAACTCCGTCAAAATGCACAAATAAGTGTCATAAGAAACAGCAAAATGGCTGACAGAGTAACCCTTTGCCATTGTTTTTTGTGGTTGGAGTGGGTAAGGGAAAAGGTGGTGAATCTATCCACTGACCTCTACCAGCCTTTGCCAGTCTGAGAAGGGTGGCAGCATTGTTCCTGCAGAGAGCTTGACAGGTGGAATGATACCTCCACCTGGGTTCCTTCTGGTGGTAGCAAGCATAGGACCTCCAAATGGCCATTACTGGGGCAGGGCTGAACAAAGTTGGCTACTTCATTTCCATCCAAGATGCCAAATCATTTACATCAATGCCCTGTTGCTTTCAACGGTTGCACGATTAAAACACTGAGATTTACCGTGCTCTTATACTCAGATACTTGCTTGCAGATTTCCCAACAGGATTATGGTTGGCTGCTGTGAGAACAGGATGCTGGACGAGATGGCCTGATGCAGAAGGCTTTTTTATGTTCTTGTGCTTCACTATGTTAGGTCTTCAGACCCCATTTATCTATTAAATAAATTTATTAGGAATCTTTCCAGTGAAAGCCAATCAAAGAAGCGTCAGAAAAGCATAAACAACACTAGCCAGTTGAACCAAAGGCCAAATGCTTCACACAAATCGAAATGTTTTGGACACCACTACTGGTAAAGTGCCAGTAAAGAGGTGAAAATTGATATCCCTTTCCACAAGCTTCAGTACAATTGATGTAAAGGTCCTGCTCCTTGCAACAGCAATCCTCACTTTCTGTGAAGTTGGGAGTTGGAGCAAAGTTTTAATTTAGTAACCAGAAACATAAATTGCAGGAGTGCATGCTCCTATCAAAAACTAATAGACTCTGCAGATTTTAATTTCAGTTATGAGAAGTGTTTGTCTAACTTCCTGATTTTTGCATATTTCTGCTCTCACTTTGTTATCATTTTAAATTAAATTACATTTCCAGGATTTCCAGTATATTAAAGTTCATTATAATTGTAATCAGAAGCTGCCAATCAATTTACATTTCCTTCTGCCATCTTCTGTTGATCAATGAATCAACACAACAGATTAAAAAAAGA
Organism: Lacerta agilis; assembly: GCF_009819535.1. Lineage (NCBI taxonomy): Eukaryota > Metazoa > Chordata > Lepidosauria > Squamata > Lacertidae > Lacerta > Lacerta agilis. The sequence goes on from NC_046320.1 coordinate 57,366,467, forward strand.
AAGAATCTGAAGTCAGTCATAATGACTCTGGCAAAAGAAAGTCCCAGAGGGCCATGTGTGGATGGGTGGATGAGTGGATGGTCGGGGCTCTGTGTCAGTATGCATAGCTTGAGCTGTGGGTGACTTGGTGGAGCCTATGCAGACTTTACTGATAGAGAAAAGTAAATGTAGGAGAGTAGAGGAGCAGTGGGTATAAACATGCTAACTCCATCTACATCACTGCATTTGTCATCTTTCAACTTGTGGAAGTAAGGAGCTTTTCTCTATCCATGGAGGCTCCCTTTGCATGGAAAATTAGGGTTCTAAAATGAGATAGGAGGCCTTCACAGATACAAAAGTTTCCCTACTACAGAAAAGGTGAGTCGGGAGGCAGAGCTGGTTTGGTCAACCCCATTGCCCCCTCATGTGTTTACATTTCCCTGCTGACAAAACTTGCACAGGTTTGCACAATCAGAGAGGCATTTGGGGGACAATGCACATGGGGAGGCTGAACCTCACATCCCAACACATCATCCAGCCCATCACAGTCATGCTCCCCACTACCTGCCCAGGGATACAAAATTCATTGGCAGGAGGATTGGGCAGTGGGAAGCAGTTGACCTTCAGAGGGGTGGATGAACAGTTTAGCAGAGAAGGGCATAAGCCCAACATTGAGAGAATACTGGGCAGGAATAATTTTCTTGAGAATGGACAGGTTGAAACTAAATCATAACCTGTAGGGGAAACTTTGGCTATATTAAGAAAAACCTACCTGAAACAAAAACTGAATGCTATTGTTATGTGAGTTTAAATTATTCTAAAAATACAGTAAACCACATAAAAACCATTACACCCACTGTATGGAGTGATGTAAGATTCAGTATATTTTTGGCCTGTATCACTTTCACATGTCTCATGCATGCATACACCCATTCTATTCCACTTCTGCCTCAATCTGCAGTTCAAAGAAAATGCACTACAATCCCCATTTACATGCATTATTATTTGTAAACATATTTTATTTCAAAATACGGAAGCCTAAATGTATTTTCTCACATAATATGAATTTATAAATGCATTTTGGTCTGCTAAGAACTAAGAACTGCATCACAATAGTCAGCTAAAGGCAAAATCTGATTGGTAGCTATATTCCAACCACAGATTAGTCCAAGAGGTGAGTTTTTATCTGAATATTCAAAAAACAACATGCCCCACTACATGTGAATCTAGCAAGGTTTTGGTGTTTGAATGTTTCTCAATGCCGCAGCAATGAATATTCTCAGTTTCTACACTGCTTTTACACTTTTATCATACTTTTATGCCAAATCACATTTTATCTCCCTATCCTATATCCCATCAAGGGGGGGGGGAACAGTTCACAGTTATGAAAGATTACTCCAGAATCCACCTCTGAATCAGAAAAAACAGAAGTGGCAGTACACTAGAACCCATTATGCAGTGCGACATCAAGTAAAGCTCTATGTCCAAGTGAGTTGGTTTTTTTCTGTCCCAGCACTTTCCCTAGGAATCCCTGTGTTTTGACACTGAATTGGGGCAAATGTCAATCCACAGAAAACCTGACTTTTATTTGCTCCAATTTAGCAGTAAAACACAGTTTTTTTCTGAGGAAAGTGCCGGGACAAAAACACCTCTACTCAGACATAGAGCTTTAAAGTCCAGACCTGTGCCTAGAAACACAGCACAAAATGAAGTCCGGTTGAGCCCTAAGTCTGAGAATGCAATAAACAATGAGAGTGCATCATTTGACATTGTAGATCTATCCATATCAAGCCATTATTTGGGATGGAATACAGAATAGGTAGCCTTACAGTTTTCCTCAAGAGTTTTGCACATCCTTACCATGCATCTGTTTAAAATACAGTGGTACCTCGGGTTAAGAACTTAATTCGTTCCGGAGGTCCGTTCTTAACCTGAAACTGTTCTTAACCTGAAGCACCACTTTAGCTAATTGGACCTCCCGGTGCTGCTGCGCTGCCAGAGCACGATTTCTGTTCTTATCCTGAAGCAAAGTTCTTAACCTGAAGCATTATTTCTGGGTTAGCGGAGTCTGTAACCTGAAGCGTCTGTAACCTGAGGTACCATAAATAGTGGATAGAGCGAGGAGAGTGGCAAAACTCCTCTTTTTCAGAAGTGGAAGATTAACTCACTTGCAGTGTTTGATAAAGACTGAGCTTGTACACAAACAACACTCTAATATGGGGGGATTATTTTGTGCTACTTAATATACATCCATGGGGACAAATATTGGTTTTGAAATTGATGAGGGGGATGAAAGAGGGGATAGGTGTTATTCCTTTTCTGGTCAAGGGCTGACTTGAGTGTTCCCATGGAAACAAAGCTAAGAGCTCCCCTAGACAGCTGCTGATTACTGTTTGAATGCCATTTGCATTCATGATTAAGAGTATAAAAGGACTGAGGTAAAGAATTTTTTTTTAAGCAATAAGAGGATAAAAGACCTTTCAATCAATGCTCCTCCACACTTTTAATTAAATAAAAAGGAGAGATGCTAGAATTTCATGAAGTTTTATTTAATGGTTGGGTGATTGTTGCAATAGTATTAAAAATTCTTTGTCATGAGCCTGAACTAAGATGAAGTGAACAGTCACATTCTGATTAGACAAACAGAACATGTAGATTGGCCAACATATATTAATTATACAACTCTCAGGTTTGTAATTCTTGTTTAGTCAAGTTCCTTTATGGTTCCAACTGATGCACGCTATTGCCTGAATATTAAATTGCAAAGAGGTTTGGTCTGTATGTAAGGCCTCCACTCAGTTTGTACTTCTTGATCTCTCTGCTGTCTTTGATACAGTTCTCAGATAGTGCTGTTCCTACCTCTTCAAACATTCATTCAGTATTTTCATAAGGTAGTACTCTTCATCTGCTTTCCCTCTCTGTGCTGGGGTCTCCCCACTGCCCATGGGTGAGCTCATAAAAACCCATGGCTTTCAATACCAACTAGATACAGATGATACCCAGCTCTAACTCTGAATGGTCCCCTCTCCCTTCAATCCTTCACATCTACCTGACTCCCTAGTATTTCTGCTTAGGTAATCTGTTGTCATCTCAAACTCAATATGTCCAAGACTGAATTTTTCATTTTCCTTCCCAAGCTCTCCTCAATTCGTACACATTAGCAGTATTATTCTGCTGCTGCCAAAACCATTCACTGCTGTCATTGCTCTGATCACGTGATGTCCTTCCTTAAATCCCTAGTTGTCCAGATCTCCAGTGCCCTCCATGGACCTGCTGTCTTTATCCTATAGATCTTATATGTAATTCCACCCCTGTTTTTGACCTTCATTCACTATTCTAATATTCCAGCTCTGCTACCCTCAGCAGTCCAAAAGCCTCCTGCTCCTTTTCCTCTTCTAAATTTTAATTTTCAAAATTATATGATTATTATTTACTACTAAGGCAATATCAAAATAAAAAAGATGATCAATACAAAAATTTATGAGTTTCTTCAAAAATCAAGCTATAAACAACTATCCCAAACCTATTGATCATTAATTAATTCATGAATGTTATTTCATTCTATGTATTGATTATTCTTGCTATTAAAGCACTATAATTATTAGAGATGCACAACAGTCACAAGATTTGCTTCAGACTCCAATCTGCACCTTATAAAACCGTTTATTATTGTTATTGTTATTTTTGTTGTTATATTTATTTATACCCTGCCTTTTTCTCAGGCAGGCCTCAGTGTGGTTTGCAGATAAAAAAGAAATGCTAAAAACATAGAAAAAATAAATAAATAAATAGAAAACCACTACATACTGATAGAATTAAAACTACATACATACAGTGGTACCTCTGGTTATGTACTTAATTCGTCCCAGAGGTCCGTTCTTAACCTGAAACTGTTCTTAACCTGAAGCACCACTTTAGCTAATGGGACCTCCCGCTGCTTCTGCGCCGCCAGAGCACAATTTCTGTTCTTATCCTGAAGCGTTATTTCTGGGTTAGTGGAGTATGTTACCTGAAGCGTATGTAACCTGAAGCGTATGTAACCCAAGGTACCACTGTATATAAAATCTATTAAAGCCATATCAATAATTACAATATAAACAGCATGGCACCAGCCCTTTCACTAAAACCAGCCAGTTCCCAAATTTTTGTAGAACATTAGAACACAAAAATCTTCACTTGCCAGCACAAGGAGGGAATTCCAAAGTCTGAAATGGCTTAGGCCAAGTCAGAGGATATCAGATTTGGCTCAGGGGTATCAATCCATGTCATCCTACTCTCAAACCCTATTCACTGCCATGAAAATTCTTCAGAAAGTTTTCCACCCATCACTAGGTTTGGAAACACCAGGGCACAATCTGCAGAAAGTCAGAAGAAGTAAAACACCTCTCTTGCAGGTATTTCTCATCTAAAAAGGAAAGCACGTTGAAAGGACTGCAGAATCTTATAAGCTTAAAAGGCTCGCCATTGCTGAAACTATGCCCAAAGTCATAGGAAGTGGTCATGAGTTCTATGATGATGGGTGTGTGGCTGAAGGAACAGCTCAGCAGCTGATTTGTACTTGTGTTGCCTCTTCACTCAGGCAATGTATGAATAAAGCTTCTGCTAAAGTACTTCTCTGTGTTTCCATTATTATACTGCACCAGCATTTGCATAAAGACATTTTATGAACTTTCTAATAGGAATGCAACTCAGTAAAATAGATTCAAAGCATAATTGCTCCAAAAAAACCGGACATTAGCAGCAACAATCCTCTGCTTGGAACAGCTTCTTAAAAGTAATGGCATACAGTAAAGCTTGCAATTTTGTGGTAGCCATTTCTGGTCTATATGGAACTATAGGAGATTCCTCTAAGATAAGAAATAAGCAGTATAAATGTTTAAATTAAGTTGAATATCATTTGTTTAAAAGATGGCATTCCAAGTTTAAATACTTTCAGATGTAATTTTCATACTCGTCAAGCCATTGTTTGAATCATATATTCAATTTTGAATTTATAAGCACTTGAATCGTGCTTTTTAGACCCAAGAGACTCTCAAAGTACCTTACAAGAGATTTGAATAATGCAACCACATCCAAAAATACTTGCACATAGATTCAGAAATAACACAATGCCAGGATTATGCAGGATCATTATTTGCCCTCATTTTTTGTTTCCCCTGGGGTCACAAGGTAGCTGGCCCATTGAGGATCTTTGAGGCGAAGGGGGCTGAGCAGCTGGACCTTGTTTAATCCATGGTGGAGGCAATTGATATGCAGCAGCTCCCAATGGGTTCCTCTGCGTAAAGGAAGTGGGGATAAACAGCTGTAACCTACTCAGTATACAGTGAAGCCAAGTCTTCCCTATATAGAAGTGCTCTTGCAGTAAGGGCACCTTTACCTTTACCGGCAGTAAGCTGGAACGTGTCCAGAAGAGGGCAACAAAAATGGTCAAAGGCCTGGAAACAATGCCTTATGAGGAACGGCTTAGGGAGCTGGGTATGTTTAGTCTGGAGAAGAGAAGGTTAAGGGGTGATATGATAGCCATGTTCAAATATATAAAAGGATGTCATATAGAGGAGGGTGATAGGTTGTTTTCTGCTGCTCCAGAGAAGCGGACACGGGGCAATGGATTCAAACTACAAGAAAGAAGATTCCACCTAAACATTAGGAAGAACTTCCTGACAGTGAGAACTGTTTGGCAGTGGAATTTGCTACCAAGGAGTGTGATGGAGTCTCCTTCTTTAGAGGTTTTTAAGCAGAGGCTTGACAGCCATCTGTCAAGAATGCTTTGATGGTGTTTCCTGCTTGGCAGGGGCTTGGACTGGATGGCCCTTGTGGTCTCTTCCAACTCTATGATTCTATGAAAATGTAGGAATTCCTCTGTTTTTTAAACTAAAAAGAATGATGTCATGTAACAAAGTATATTTTATGCTATCTAAAGTGTTGTCCAGTTTCCCCACAGTTACAATAGGTATCTATAATAAGTAAGGGATCCAAGTGCTCAAAATTTAATCATTGGTCTAAGACAGGCATGTTCAGCAGGTCGATCAAGGTTAGTGGTCGCCTGAGTGTTCCTTATAGATTCCCCCCCAAAAAAGGCTGAAGAACTTTGGCCAGCTTTCTCCAAATAAAGCTCAACAACTTTGGTCAATCCTCCCCTAAAAAAAGCTCAACAACTCCTGGCAATGACAATAGGTAGATCACAGCCGGTCTTTTAATACTGTGAGTAGATCGCAGTCTCTTGGGAGTGGTCCAAGACAATAGTTCCCAAATTTCCCTGCCACAGACCACTTGAAAATTGCTGGGGGTCTTGGTGGACCACTTAATGATTTTTCTGCCTGTTGCAGCAGAAACAACCATGCTAGTTGTTGTATAATTCTTATTATATTCTTATTGCTTCTTTGATTTCTTTTTTAATTTTATTCTGCAGAATCCAAATTGATATAGAGTAAAATACAATATAATAAAAGAAGCAATAAACATTTGATTAAAACCATAAAGATTATTCAATGTGATGGGTGTGCCAGAACCTCCTTTCAACCACAAATCCATAGACACATCATGGACCACCTGAATGAAACTCACAGACCAAAGCTTGGGAACCTCTAAACTAAGGTCAACTTTTAAAAAACGCTAATCACAACTTTCATAATAATTTCAAATATCAATTCCATACAATAGACATGTACAGATCTCTGAAAAAATATAAATCTATAGTGGGGAACAAATGAACACATGACTCATCAGACCACAAACTCTACCCTCACCACCATAGGGTCCAGTTGTTGTTCCAAGCCAGTCAGCTCCTATATATGTGCTAAAGGACTCAGAAGAACAATGTGCAACTCTTTTAGGCTGAAATCACATACACACATAATTGACAGTAACTCCCATTGCATTCAATGTGACTTGCTTCTGAACAGATGTGCACAGGAGTGTACTGTTACTGCTGCTTCCAAAATGTCAATGCAACCTGCCTCATTTGTTGGTCAGCTTTAAAATAGCTAGCTGTGCTGCAATGAAGCACCCTCAGTTGGAGAATGACAGTAACCCGTTATATACAGTAGATCTCCCCATATAGTCCCCCCAAATACACACACACACACACACACACACAGAGAGAGAGAGAGAGAGAGAGAGAGAGAGAGAGAGAGAATTGCCTGCTTTCCAGGTGGGCAAGGTGACCACCTTTCCAGGTGGGCAAGGTGACCCATGGGGTCACGAAGAGTCGGACACGACTGAACGACTGAACAACAACAACAACAAAAGGTGATCAAGCTAGCTTTAGGGGGAAGGACTAAACTCAATTGCAGAACATATTTCAAGGATCAGCCCTGGAACTTTTTGTATGCAAGGCATATCTGTGTAGGACTCTGAATGATTTCTGCCTGAAAATCCAGAGAGTCACTATCAGTAAGTGTCAACAATGCTGAGCTAGATCAGTGTTCTTAAGACTCCAGTCCCCAAATGTTCTTGGACTACAACTCCAATCATCTCTGACTATGGGCTAAGCAAGCTGAGGATGATGGGAATTGTAGTTCAACAGCATCTTGGGATTCAAGGTAGAAGAACACAGAACTTGAACGCCCTGAGATCCTTTGATGAACCCATGGTCTGACTCAGTATAAGCCATCTTGCTATGTTCCTAGCTGCATTTCATATTAGTGGCATATCATTACACAGATCCTGATTAGGAAATGAGTTTTATTCCAGGGAGGGGAGGGGTCAACACTTAATGGTAGAGCATGTGCTTTGAAAGCAGAAGGTCTCGGGTTCAATTCTTAACCTTACCAGATAGGGCAGGGAAAGGCTCCCTGTCTAGAAAAGCTGCTGCCAGCCTGTGATTGAGCTAACTGGACCAATGGTCTGCTATGGTAAAAGGCAGCTTTCTGAGTATTTGGTACCGCTGATAGGCAGGTAGCAATCTTAGTATCCAGTTCCTGAGATTACAAATGCTGGGATGACAAAGAGATGTAGTTCAGTGATGCAGCATATCACTTGCATTCAGAAGATCACAGGTTCAATTCCTGGCACCTCCCAGCAGGACTGGGAAAAATCCATGTCTGAAATTCCGAAGCGAAGAGCTGCTGCTGGTTAATGCTGGCGAGTATATGGGTGAGTGGTCTGATTTGGAATAAGGCAGTTCCCCATGTTTCCCCTTTGATGGGGCCATGAATCCCAAATGTAATTATATAAATTATCTTGTTTCATGTTCTTTTCTTGAAGCAAATCTTTTTCCAGGTCAGCTAAATAATATCTTTATTAGATTATTAACAAGCTCACTTAAATCAGTGGGAATGACTGTAGTGTCCTTGAGTATCCTAAAAACACAATTGACCTGATTTAAACTTCCAGGGGAAACTACAGTGTAGTGTGGAAGTGAGCAAAAATAGAAGCGGGGGACAGGGAGTTCCTCATTATAAGAGTTAAATGGACATGAAAAATGCACTCCAACTTTTTATAAGACTAATTCAAAGACAGACTTGTTCTTTATAAGGACTAAACCTTTTTTCACACTCTTTTTGCCAAAGGGCCCAATTTTATAGCTATCTTAAACACCATCACAGTCAGCTTCTTTATTTAAAATTTGTATATATAGGAAACAATAATGTCTAATATAAAAAGCATTTGCACATTGCAGCCTTATTTGCAGATAATAACACAATATGCACTATTTTCACCAGATACTATTTTTTACTGCAAGTAACAATTTGTTGTCGCTGTTGTTGAAAAGACCAATTCCTTATTCTACAAGGGACAATGTGCAAATAATAAGGCAAAATGGTGCAATCCACAGGGCACCCCAGAAGTTAGTCAAATTGACCTCTATTAACTGGTAATGGAAAGTGGGCATGCGGAAACATATACAACCAATATTATTCCAGCTATTGTAGCTGCCAGTTGAGGTAGGGTGAATTTTAAAATTTGCTGGTGTTGTTACTAGCTCGGTGCTACCATTTTAGCTTTCCCAGAATCTCCTAGAATGTTATTACATCATATTGCATAAACCCGGGGCATTCTGGGAAAGCAAAATGGCAGCCACCAACCAAGTGAAGTGTGAAGAGGGTTTTATGTTTTAATTGGGATTACAGGCTTGGAATAATAGTATTACTGCTCTTTCTGGTATTATTTTTAATTCTGAACTTTTGGTGTTTTAAATTGTTCATGTCACATTCCTGTCACATTCTGTTTAATAAATAAATTTTATGGTGGGTTACAGTGCATCCCTAACCATGTCTATCCAAAAGTAGGTCACATTAAACTGAATGGGGCATAAAGAGTTACAATACACATTTATTTTGATTCCCTTTATATTGGGGTGGGAAACATTTGATTCTCTAGATGTTGTTGGACTCCAACTCCCATCAGCATCAGCTGGCATGGTCAATGGTCAGGGATGATGTGAGTTGTATTCCAGCACCATCTGGAAGGCCACAAGTGGTCCAACCCTGCTATGGTTGTATTATCAATGATGTCACAGAAACGTTTATCTTCCTGATAAGAATCCATTATCAATTTGAGATTCAAGATGGAAGTCTACAATAATTTAAGAAACAAAAATATCAGAATGCCAACAAATATGTGTACATCAGGAAGAAATGGAAGATGGTATTCAACTCAGTTTTACTTAGTTATTCTAAGTTAGGTCCATTCATTTAAATATGCCTACTCTGAGTAAAGCATACCACCCAGAATTTGTAGATTCACAAGGCGTGTCTTTATGGGAGGCTGCCAGTTAAAACTACCCACCTCTGTAGTATGAAATCAGAAAACAACACCTTTACTGTAGTAAAGCTGCAGAATATTGCTGTTTTTTCACCAAATTTAGCTATATGCTTGTCATTTATATCCCTGAAGAGAAACAGCAAAGAAAATTGCAATTGTGACTCCCATTATTTTACATAAAAATGAATAAACTTTCAACAATGGAAAACTACATTAAAAGCTTTTTGAATTTTTTTCTCTCACTATGAAAATGTCTGGACAAATGCTATAAAATATGTGTAGTTATGCATGATAAATACTTGTAATGGCATTCTCACTGGTGAACCTTGCGATATTTTACAAGAGTGCCAATATGCTCATTTGCATCTCTTTTATATGTCATCATCCCAGATGTAAATGCTACTATGGCCTAACATGAAGCAGATCACCATTCAAAGACATTGCTCCATATTTATGAGATCGCGGCAATGCTCATGTACCTTGCAAGGTTGCTAACAGCAAAACAGCACAATAATTTATTCATTAAATCCCCAGTGTACATTTCAGAATTACACTGATTAAATTTTATCTGCTAGCACTTGCTAGACTAATAGCTTCACATCTAGCTACACTTGCTGGCTACTTTACTAACCATTCATTGACTGGGATGACTCATTCTCTATGCAAATATATGTGAACCTAGCAGGAATGCACTCAATGGCCTGTCTATCACTTGCTAACTTTAAGGAAGACACAACATAAACATTTGTATATAACATAACAGAAAGGCAGCTCACAAACAGAAATAATAAAATACAATAGGATCAAAAATCACAGTAATCAAACAGCAGACCAAGTTTGAAACAGTAACAATGAAATATCAAAACTCCATTAAAAAAACAGCTGAAAAAACAACATCATATACTTTTGTAAACCAAATTGTTGTAAACCAAAGGCAGCCAATGTAGTTCCCTGCAGATGTTTTGGAGTACAACTCCCATTATTCCTGATTCTTAACCAAAGTTGTTGTTGTTTTGAAACTCTCTTTCCTGATTCTTTACATTATGTTGGCTATGTGGGGGATGATGCAGCTTCCCTCCTCTCCACACACACAAAAAGCGATCTCACAGAGTGTACATAGAACCTATTTTGCATATAGAGTTGTGATTGCAGGATTGAATTCCAACTTCATGGCACCTGAAATCACTATATTTCATTTAAGGAACTGACATAATTTTCTTTCGTGACACGCAACAAAAGTTCCCCTGTCGTAAACACTAATGCTGCTGCACATACAGGGCTAAATGCTTTACTCGTTGGGTATTTGATTTACAGCTGAAAATGTTGTGCACATTCCTCCAGCTGCTCTTCCTTAGCTGGCTGCAATATGCAGCAATATGTCTGAGAGCAGCTGTTAGTTCACATCTGCTTTTTTATTATTTGCATTGGTGTGAAATAGCAGCTTGCTCTATGAATAAAACATGCTTCTTCTTTGCCCTATCCTGCCTGATTTACTTCTGAGCAGTGAGGTATACTTTTATTTTGTTTCTAAATCAGTTTCTCTAATTCATTTCTTTTCCTCAATATTAGCCCATCTCATTTTTCAAGGCACTAAGCAGACTTCTCCCTCTGGCAATACCACTGTGGCATTTGTCAGAATTTTCTCCTCTAATGGAAACATGGATTCAAATAGGGACTCACAAGCAGCCGGCTTATACAAAAGAATGTTGCTAAGAGTGATATTTAAAATACTTATGGAAGCTGCATGAAAAATAGGGTAGGCGATGCTGCTCTTGGCCAGCTGAATAGCCAAACAATAAAGGCTCACTCCAAATAGGTAGCCCAAAGCAAAAAATCAATCAGAAGTGAAATCCATGCAGCCACTCCTTGGGTACATCTGAATGTGGAAAAACAAACTGATGTGAAAAGAGATCAAGACTAACTGAAGATGAGGAAAACCCTGGGTTGCAAAATCTTGGTCAACTGACAAGGCTAATGAGAAAATGCTGTCCTTAGTAGCCTCACCTTGCCCTCAGTATGTTCTTTCATAAACAGTGATTATTGGAGTTGGCTCCAGGTTTTGTTAAGAGGTTCCTCAACAAAATTGCCTCTGGAGGACTCCAATCTTAAATGGGCAGACTCCCAACCACTGTGGACTTACTTGGTGGTGGCACCAGCTTTGGATAGGGGAACTTCAATGGAGCTGCCATTTTTATTCCCAGCAATGCATTGCAGAAATTAGAATGGTGGCACCTCAAGAACCAGAGCAGACCTATTGAAATTAATGGGGCTAACTTAATCATGTTCATTCAATTCAATGGGTCTACTGTGTGTAAAACTTTGTTGGATGCAATCCTATGATAAAGTTCCTCTGTGCATAAAGACATTTGAACCACAATATTGTGTGTGCGCTCAGCAAAATACTGAAGGGAGAATGAAAGCATAAAAAGCAAATACAATTATTTACAAATCACTTAGAACATTTCATGGAAAGCTGGATTTTTTACCTCATCACATGGACAGATTTTCATTGATAGATCCTGCCATGGTGTCTAATAATCCTGTTAGAGAATAAATCTGCAAGGATTTATTTCAGCCAGTGCAGCTGGGTTTCAAATTCACAGTGAATTTTCTCCATATTAACATTTGCTTTATGCTACATTAAGAATAATCTCTATGACAAGCAAGATAGTACTTTAGGAATCAACAATACCATCAGTCTTTGGCTTTGTCTGTACATGTAACCAAGATCATTGGAAACATACATATCACTAAAATATCACTGCTGTCATGAGTTATATGAAATGGAGGAAGAAAGGAAGGGAAGGAGCAGGCAAATGTGGCTGGCTTCATATGCTCTTTCACAAAGTGAAAGGATATTGCCAATCTAATGCATAAGAACAGAAGGAGAACCCTGTTGAATCATGCCAATGGCCCATCTAGTCCATGTCAGGAGCAGGCAAGAGTCCAAGGGGTGCGGAGAGGAGGCACCAGGAGGGGGGCAGGAGGGTGATCCAGGGAAGGGGGCAGCAATTTGTGGGGTTCTGTGAGGCAGAAGCAAGGGGAAGAGGCAGTCACTGTCAGGAAGAGACGGGGAAAGCGTTGCAGAAAGGCAGAAAGGCAGAGGTGGAAAAAACCGTCCCAGAAGTTTCCAAGGACAAGGAGCAGCTGAAAGCAACGAAAGTTCTGGTTTCTACTGTTTCTACTATTCACTAATAGACTTAGTACCCCAAATCTGTAACAATATGAAGCAGGCACATACCCTCTATTTCAAACCACCTTATGATCAAGGGTCTGGAAAGCAAGCCTTATGAGGGACAGTTGAGGGAGTTTAGCCTGGAAAAGAGGATACTGAGATCTGGTCTGATATCCATCTTTAAATACTGTGTATTAATGGTTGTTATATGGAGCAAGCTTATTTTCTCCAGCTCTGGAAGGTAGGACCCAAACCAAAAACTTCAAGTTACAAGAAAGGAGTTTGAGTAAACATCAGGATCAACCTTCTGAAAGTACGAGCTATTCAACTGTAGAACGGACTCCCTTGGAAGGTGCTTTCTCTCCTTCATTGGCGGTTGGATGGTCATCTATCGTGGATGTTTTGGTTGAGGTTTCTGTATTGCAGGGGATTGGACTAGATGACTCTTGGGGTCCCTCTTGGGGTCCCTTCCAACTCTACAATTCTATATTATGTGGTGGCGCCTACGTCTTACTGTGGCTTACTGTACCCAGTTGCAGTTAGGATTACCCATAAGTCTGCTGAGAGACTAGAATCAGGCAGCCAGAGTACCTGGCCCTATACAGCATGATGGTTCTACCTATACAGTTGCAACAGAACAGGAGGGAACCTGCGGGTCTCCAAAAGTTGCTGGTCTTCAATTACCATCAGCCCCAGCTAGCAACACCAATGAACAGGGATGATGTGAGTTGTAGTCCAGCAGCAACTAAAAGACCATAGATTCCCCATCCCTGGAGCAAGTCCTGATGGCCAGTGACCAACTCTTGTCATGACTCATCTTGGGTTCCCTATAAATGTAACCAGCCATCTCTCTGGGCCTCAGTCTGTCTTCAGAGCCTGAGTCAGTCTCAGCTCATTATGTGAGTGTGTTGTTGCAGACAGAACGGCTCCAGGACTCCAGTTAATCAGTAACTATGATCTATGGCTCTGTGAAGACTAAAAAAGCTGTTATAAGCACTCTATGTATGCTCTTTAACTATGCTGTTTCTGAACAAGTTTATTTTCATCAGTAAAGTTTCATTCTGTTTATGAAGAAGACTCTACTTGATTAATTTACCGCTGTGTGACACTCTTGATACCCCTATGAGTCCCTTATTGGGAAATGTTACATTAGTTTTGCCTTTGTCATATTGCTAATTTCCAAACTGCTATTTTATTTCCAGGACACATTCTGATTTGGATCATAATGACCTATTAGTGGCTGTTAGATTTATTGACAGCAGCACTTGAGAATCTACATAAACAGCAGTTTGTTTATCTAAGAGCCAGATACTCTGTATAGCTTACCCCTCTGGTAAGCTATACAATATGAAATTGAGGCAGAATGAATTAAAGGAGAGGGAAGACTAGCTTACCAGAAGCAAGAGATGGTATATAAATATTCACATGTAAACAACATCCCCCAGTATAGCCTCTAGAGGATGGCAGTGCCATTCATTTCAGAGTTGTTTGGCATTCGACATTTCTCATTGCAGTAAGACATACATGCCTCAGGAACATTAATCATACACTTTCAGTAAAATCTTCCCTTCTATTAGGTATGTGTTGGCTTCCACATTAAATGTTCCGTAGGCTAGCCTAAGGCTCTGGGTGAGCAGGTTGCTCTGATTACTTGATCTCAGCAGTCCTCATTATGGATGTACATTTGGGGAGGTGTTCCATGGCAGTACTCTGTAAACTCCAGACTCCCACATGAAATGTCATCCTTCAAGTTAAGCAAGGCCTCCTGTTAAGATGATTTCATTTTTTGTGCTTGGCTGTTGATTAATGATGGAGAAAGTGCATCCATTTCTACGCCTCATTTTCAGACACCAAAAACTGTAAAGCTTGATTGCTTTCTCCTTTCAGCAAAGAATCTGAAGCAAGGATGTAAAAGCCCTCAGGCATGACAGCTATTACCCTGCTGTGGATTAACTAACCTGTACTAACATTTTAATTGGAAGATTATTTCTCTGAATTAAGGTAGCAATTATGCCATGGAAAGCCTGGGGTACATAACATTTATTTTTATTGTTATTATATTTTCCAAGGAATTGTTCTGCAGTATTCTTGAGCTCATATATACACCCATCTGTTTTTAAAGAATGGATGGATGAGTAGCCTTTGCTTTCCTGGCTTCAAATCTCCTGCAGGAAACGTTCAACTGTTACGAGTTTTAGAACAGCAGCAGAACTAAAAAAAAGGGGGTCGGAAACAGTTTGCACCTAAGTTTTAATCAGAGGAGACCTATTAAAATTAATGAACATGACTAAGTTAGGTCCATCACTTTCAATGTCTACTCTTAGAAAATCTTGGTTTTGTTCCCCTTGAAAAGAGATTTTGAGACCTATCAAAGGTTCTGTTGTTGTTGTTGGTGGTGGTGGTATCTGTCTTGGGAGACAATGGAAGAGTGCGCCTTCAGGGGTAAAGTCAAACTGTTGTAGAGTGAAAGCACCTACTGTGGCTGTAGAGACCAATATAGGAGAGACATGCTAAAGGTGCACAATGGCATTTCTTCTCTCTGCACTCCTTCCAGTGGTCATTCCTCCTGTAGTCGCTGTTGTAGATGCTTGGGATATATCCATGATAATGAAATGTCTGTCTTACTTACTTAACATATTTAATATCCCAACCTTCCTCACAAAGGAGTCTAGGGCAGCTAACAACAAGAAACAATTTAAAAAAGTCTTTAAAACAATTTCGGTACATAAGCAGTCTGTGAAAGGTCTTACAAATGCTGCACTTCCCATATACTTTTAAAAATAGGTATAAAGAGGGGGTTGGCCATGATTGTGCCCCGAATGTGTATTCCATATTCAGTGGAATTACAAAATTGGAATAAGTCAAAAGCTCCATTTTCCCCTTCCCCAACAAAACACTTTTGCATACCACATAATGGAGAAAAGTACATGTACCTTTGATGTGTTTGCCTTAGGTTTCTTTCCTTCCTTGCTTGCTCAAAAAAACATTTCCACCATGGGCATACACAAATATGATGAAGGCAAAGAATGCTTCAAAAGCCATGCACATATACACAAAAGATACCACAAGGAAGCAATTGGCTGAATATAATAGGCCCCTCATCACCAGAAGTCAGTATAATAGGTTGAGAACCTCATGATACTTCACGTCCCTGCCCAGTGCAAATGTAGACAAAGCCATCACCTCTTAGGTAATGCAGCTGCACACTTTCTCGGTTTCTCTGTTTCTGATCTCTCAGTGCATCTCCACCCACACCCAAAGGTCAAAGAAGCACCAAGATTCAAAATCAAAATAAATTTACCATTATTTTCTGTGTGCTTTCCCACCCACTGCCCCTAAAACAACAATCCTCGCCCACTTCAAGATGAAAATAGACAATTTGCACTCCTGGTACCTTTGCTGTTTCTCTTTGCCTGCTTAAGTAGTCACAGCTTCTTATTAATCTCCCCCTATCTGAGTACTGCATTTCATTTATGGATTTTCTCTTGCGTGTGTCCACCTGCTGGTTTTGTTTTACTGCAGCTAGATTTTCCGGGTTGTGGCATTTCTTCTCTTTGCTTTCATTATTATTCTTTTCTTATATCTGGTTATGTTTTTCCTTGTTCTTTCTACTTCAGATTTGCTGCACAATAACAAGGTGCTATCTCAGGTACAGAAAACAAGCATAAGCCTGGGTTTAAAACATGAGCCAGTGGCCATGAACCTGAACTGTGAATTAGGAAGTCAGTAGTTCAAACATCAGTTTTGTTAGGTCCCCAGGCAAGCTGTTTTCTCTCCGCTTCAGAACCCCATATACAATGTATAATTATTATTATGGAAGGAAGAGGTCTTTCAGGTATGTGGGAACTAATATTTAGGGTTTTAACATTGGAATGATTTATGTACTGCAGAATTCATTAGATACAGATTTATTACAGTTTATCAAGTTGTTTTTTGAGCATGTGATTTTTGTAATCAAGTATCCTAATTTCTGCTGCAGCTATCTTTTTTTGTGTGTGATTAGTGAAGGCAGCATGAGAGGCAGGGTCTAATTTCTCCCCCAGGCTGCTTTTGACCCTTAGCTTTCTTGAAGTGGTTTAAGTACTCTAAAGCACTCAATAAATACATCGTCATCATAGAAAGCACCCAGAACCATCACTGGGTGTACTTTCACACACACACAAGGCAGATCCAAGCCTTATGAGAAATGGTTAGCCTGAAAGAGAAGGAAACTGAGAAGAGATATGATAGCCATTTTCAAATAACATACACACATATATCTTTTGTAAACTGATTGAGATTTTTTTTGTGGGGGGCAATCGAGTGGTGTATAAATTTTATGAAATAAAATAAATAACATACACATTATTGCAAGCCAGTGTTCCCCAATATAATAATGTGTTTTGTATGTTACTTTTCATGAATACATGCATTTTTATGCAGACTTTACCCTTGTAGATACATTTTACTTTACTGGAAAACTGCACTGCAAAATTCTGAGAAGTGTGGATTTTGAAAGATGACCATGTTTCAGTTTTTGTACTGTTTCAGAAAATGCAAATTGTGCTGGCTAACCTTTAAATGTGAAATGAATCAAATTTGTCCCCAATCACGACCTAAGCTTTGGCCTTGAAAGATAATCTGTAAATGAAAAAGTACTTAATGATGTGGCCCATAGTTCTTGGCTACAGGAGGATACAGCTACTTTCCTTAATTTTAATACTTTTTAGTACATAAATGGCATCATTTGAGAATCTGAACATCTAAAAGTTATATTTCAAAAAAATGATAATTTCTACTCTTGAAATATTACCCTGAAATAAAAAGTGGCATTACAACATTCACCCCATCGCACAAATGTTTCTATTGTAATATGGGCGCCTTGGTGGAAAGATTAATTTCTGCAATTTGAATTTCCATTTACACTTGGCTAATCCTTTGGGGAAACCTTTGAATAGGCGCAACGTATAAGAATCCCAAGACTTATAAATATTATCTTACAGTTTAACAGAGACCCACTTGACTAAAATAGATTCAATTTTTTGATAGCAGCAGTAGCTGATTTACCATTTAGCATAGAACCGATACCGACCCCAAAAATCCTCAGGAGAATGGTAATGGAGAAAAGAAAATGTTTCACACAGGTAACCTATTCAAAGTCAGATTGGGAATGCAATCAAATACATAATGGGTCAATCAGCAATTGAGATGCAATAGTACATCACCTGTAACTGGCCTGTTGGATTTATTCCAGCATACAGATAGGCATTTGCCTGGGCTACTGCAGGGGAGTATCAGAGTGCTAACTTCATTGCAAATCATGACTCTGGGGAACCAAGATAATGACTTAGGTCCTTCCAATATATGAAACATACTTGACAATTGTATTTCCACTAGGAACCTTAGAAGCTGCCTTATTCCAGGTCATACAGTTCATCTGTCTAGCTCAGTATTGTTTACCTGGAGTGGCAGTTAGCTATCCAGGGCCTGAAGCAAAGAAAGGCTTTCCATATCACCTATTACCTGTTCCTTTTTATTTGAAATAACAAGGATTGAACCTGGGACTTTCGAAATGTGCTCCACCACTAAGCAGTGACTTCTCTCCCCAATGCTCTGAAGGCATTGTACCAGAATTATCTAGTTTTCTATATCTTGTGGTTATTCCATGATGCTCCTTCCCATGCCACCAGATTTGTCAGCTGGTTTTTAAGTTAATCATCAAAGGCAAAGCATTGCTTTACCTTCACTATAACTCCTTCTTTGATTGCTAGGCATTTGCACTTCTCAAGATGCAGCAATTAAGCATCAATATTTTTTAAATCTATCACTGTCCCGCCACCTTCACAAACCCTTTAAGAAAATTCCCTCCCACAAATTTCTAGAATGCTCCCACCTGAATACCACTTGCACACATATCAACAAATTTGGGAGGCCTAGTTTGTTCAGCCCGATAGTAAAGGACCCCTGGATGATTAAGTCCAGTCAAAGGTGACTATGAGGTGGGCGCTCATCTCGCTTCAGTGTTTGTCCACAGACAGCTTTCTAGGTCATGTGGTCAGCATGACTAAACCACTTCTGGTGCAATGGAACACCGTGACAGAAACAAGAGCACACGGAAACACCGTTTACCTTCCCACCGCAGCAGTACCTATTTATCTACTTTCACTGGTGTGTTTTCGAACTGCTAGATTGGCAGAAGCTGGAACAGAACAACAGGAGTTCACCCCATCACAGGATTCAAACCGCCGACCTTCCAATCAGTAAGCCCAAGAAACTCAATGGCCTAGACCACCACGCCACCCACATCTCTTTACCTTTAGTGGCAACTGACAAATACAGAGTTTGGACCCAGCTGCTAGCTTATATAGCCCTGTGTTGAGGTCTATTTCTTAAATTCATCTTCTCGGCAACCTGTTTGGCAGAAAGGGTCTACATCTTATTCCAAAGGCTCCATGTGCGCCCTCTTGAACTTCAAGTGGCTCTTGCAATGAGTGTTTTGAATAAGGATGGAAGTAAAAGTGATTCAAGGGGCAAGGGCAATTGCAAATGGTAGATTAGTGGGGGGGGGGCTTCGCTCCTCCTAAAATTGACAGTTCTTCCCCCATAGAATGGAAGAAAACCAGGAATTTGGGAAAAGATCAATACACCCCATTAAACATAGTTCATAAAAGCTGTCACACATTTTAGAAACCAAAATATAGTAAGCTAAACTACATGTTGAATTCCAGTCACATTTCCTATTAAGCAAAAACACCTGTGAATAATTTTAGCATATCCAGAACTTTTAATATTCTGTATGAATTTCAAGTGTTCCTAAATCAGTCTTTGGCTCTATTCAGCTGAACAAGGCCAAGATTTAGTAAAGTACATAAACATGCACTTCAGATGAAGAACATGATTAGATATGACTGAATTCAAAGCTTTCACCTGGGTTACAGTCCCCCACCCCACCCCAGAACAGATAAGTGGCCTTATGTTCACTTTTCAGAAGAGAAATGACTCCATGTTAAAGCTTTTTTGTTGTTTGTAATTATAGGCACATACAAATGATTCTAATGTGAGGGGTTGGGAGTACTGTTGAAATGCAAGGCACATGTTTCAATCAGGTCTGGCAAACCACCTGAGTCTCTCTTGCGGGAGATTTAACAGCCAAACCCCATAGCATAAGTATAAACCCTTGAATGGATGGGATGCATTAGTTGGATACTACCATGTACTTTGAGATAAAATACATATAGAAATGTGTGTTTTGTGACAAAGTATGTTCAAGAATACATTAGGAAATACACAATTTTATGCAGTTTTTAAAAAGAGATGCACATTATTGTGGAAACCACATGTAAAGGACTTGGTGATGAACAAATCCAAGTCACACAGACCAAGGTGTGCATCCCAATGAAAGAACCATCAAGAAAGAACCATCAAGGAAATAAAGACCCATGGGACTAGCAAAAACTTTGCTTGCCACACAGTTTCTGCTTTCCATGTGAAATTTTGTAATGTCTCAGTTATATGCTACAATAACCATTTGGAAGCCCTGGAAAAGCATACGGTTGTGCAAGCCTTATTTGGACAGACAAAACTGTCACATCAAGAGGTAAAGGGTGCAAAGTTTGCAGGACCCTTGTGAAACACATCACACTTTATTAGAGGAATTTTGTCCAAGTTGTTTTATGTTTTTTATGTTAGTAAAAACCTCATGGTGGAGGAGAATGCAATCAATTCAAACAGCAGCTGGTATTCTGGAAAACTTCCTTACCATCTAAATCAGCCTGCACTAACCTGACACCATTTGGACATTTGGAACTACAACTCCCATCAGTCACAGCCAGAATGGCTGTCTTGATTGCAGATGATGGGGAACTGTAGTCCAAAATATCTGGAGGCCACCAGTCTGGCAAAAGTTGACATAGAAAACATTATTTTTTTCACACTTGGATACAACACTTGAACTCATGACGAAAAAGAGAAACTCCCACCCAGAAGCCTATGTCCCTACTGTGGAAGGACATGTGGCTCCAGAATTGGCCTCAACTGTCACTTACAGACTCACTGTTAAAACCGTGTTCGTGCCAACCCAGCCCCTCCACTTCTGATTTTCCTGTGCTTGAGTGGAAAGGTCTGAAGTGCTTACAATCCTCCCTATGACTGGGGATTCTGATTATTTAGGATTTCTGATCACAGAGTACTGGGTGTTCAGCTGAACAGGCTTGCAATGAGAGTTTCCTACTCAACATGGGAAGGCTCCAGGGGCTGGAATGCACCTGCTGTAGTTTCAGAATGCTAGAAAAGGGCTATTGATGCAACTGTGAGTGTGCCAGGATACACACAACCTAGAATAAATAAATATGTCAGCTGTTCCATGGCTTAGCCTACTAACATATTGCTGGGAAATTTAGGGAAGCCCAGCCCAACACACTACCTATTAAGTCTTATAACAAAGCAGACCATTGGACTATGTATCCTGCACTGTAGAAGCTTTCTAACATCTCTACAAGTTTTCTGGTGGAGACACTGGGAGCAGCATGAGGCAGTTCCCATATAAAGCACATATTTTGCTACTAAGCCATGGGCAAAGAACATAAGGATAGGGTTCTCCTTTTGCAACACACAGCACCATTAGATCCCCCAGTGCAGCAGAGACGAAGCAGTTGCAGCTCACCCATTCACTCCCTCTCTGGACTTCTTATCCACCCTACTAGTGTGACTGCAGTAGCACAGAACCAGGGAGAGAATGGGACGGTAGCCATCATTAAAAAATACAATGATTTAAGATACTAATGGATAATTCACTTTGCAGAACAATAATTCATTCCTGACAAAATAAATAAAAAAATTCCTTCCAGTAGCATTTTAGAGACCAACTAAGTTTGTTATTGGTATGAACTTTCGTGTGCATGCACACTTCTTCAGATGCCTACTGAACTTGGACTGCCATGGAGATCAGGTAGGGGAAGATTACATGGAAAGGTATTCCAATGCTGCTGATTTTCTGATTGCCTTATTTCGTTCCTTTTTATAAATACCATTCTTTGGGTCACTGGTTTAAAGAGAAGGAAAGAGTAGGTTTTCAAAAGGAGAGGGGGGGGGAGAATGGGTTTAAGTACAGTCAGTGTTCATCATACTTGAAGGTTGGGAATGTTATCACACACACAGCAAGGATGTAAAGTCTTTAGACCTATCAGTGCTACTACACAAGCTAAGCTCCAGCAGAGAGTGTCATGACCTCAATTCCCATATGATTCTAACATCAATAACACTAAGTGTGTGAATAGGCTTTCTTCCCCTCTCTTGCCTCTATCCACTAATTTGTAACTCTCTGAGAGCTCAATCTAAAAAATATAAAAAACCCTCCTAGCTCCCCATCTACCATACATAATTTATAAAACAGTTAATTATGAGACTGAGAAGGGAACAAGCTGAATGAAGCTCAGTGCAGCTGATTGTAATGAAAGGCCCAAGATGGGTGATTAGTTAATCTAGAGAAAAATCACTTGGATGTTCAAGAAGCACAAAATGCCTCTTGCACAGACCAGGAGAGTTATTTTAGTGTCTTATAAAAAACAAACCTGGTTCAAGATTATCCTAAATAACATGGGTGGGAAACTTCAACAACCATAGCAGTGCAACATGCTAACAGGCATGCATACCTAGTGCCTCCCCTGCCCAATTCAAACTTCCTATATATATATAAAAAAAGAAATCTCGCCAGCCATGTACCGTGAAAATTGCAATCCCTTTGGTTTTGTTTCCAGGAAATTTATCAAGCTTGTATCAAACACATGGCTGGCCCGTATGTCCAGCATGGTGGATTACAAGCTGTGCAGGCCTATGACAATGGGACTGTTGATAAATTGCATTGATATAGCAGCTGTTAACATGCTCCACTGTTGCTAGTCAAGCACGTTGAAATACATGCTTGATCATCACAGTCCCCTATTTTTGCAATTCCTGTTTAGCAATGCAGACAATCAAGCCAGTAATGGGTAGGCTTTAATCAACTTGATGTTTCATACCTTGCATAGAAAATCTTGTTTTAAGTCTGTGCAGCAGTGCTTCTCCTAGGCACTCAAAAGTACAAACACCCAGTGTTACGTTGGCATTTGCAACCACGTAGGTACCTATGCTACCTATATGCTTAGAATGAGGGCTATAACTAGCTTTCCCAGCTTACACACAAACCTAGTAATTGCTAGTAAATCCATTGTTAGATATGATACAATAAAAACAAATTGGAATAAGAAAAGAAAGCATGCACTGCTGCCTAGGTGAATAAAGTGGTCAACTATGGAAGTGCAGTTTGAACCAGGTAACTTCAGGCAGGTAATTTCAATGGAAATCCAGTATTTAAGATACAAAAATGCCCTGATAAAGGAGGGTCCCCAAACACAGAGAGGGTTTAGGATCTAAATAATCATTTCTCCCCATGTGATATACATCCTGAATAATAAATTGCTAGTGAGAATTGGCCAAATTGAAATTTTACTGGTTTCATGTGCACTATGGAAAGAGAAGACTGATCACCAAAGAATTGATGCTTTTGAATTATGGTGCCGGAGGAGACTCTTGAGAGTCCCATGGACTGCAAAAAGATCAAACTTATCCATCCTTAAAGAAATCAGCCCTGAGTGCTCCTTGGAAGGAGAGATCCTGAAGTTGAGGCTCCAGTACTTTGGCCACCTCATGAAAAGAGAAGACTCCCTGGAAAAGACCCTGATGTTGGGAGGGCACAAGGAGAAGGGGACAACAGAGGACGAGGTGGTTGGACAGTGTTCTCGAAGCGACTGGCATGAGTTTGGCCAAACTGCGGGAGGCAGTGGAGGATAGGGGTGCCTGGCGTGCTCTGGTCCATGGGGTCACGAAGAGTCGGACACGACTGAACGACTGAACAACAACAAAATAAATGGAAAGAGAAATAGCAACAGAAATTCCCCTGGTAATTTTACACATTAAATATTTCTCCCCTACATTTTAATATACTTTTAGGGATTTCAGAAGTACTCACAGTGTTCTGTATTTATCACTAGCAGTGTATGAGCAGACAAATGATTTTATTTGAATTCTTTCACAGTCTTGAAAATGGGTGTGAATACCAGATCTCCAGTCAATTTTAATGAATGTATTTTATGAAATGCCCATAGCTAGCATAATTATACCTCTAGAGAATAATGGCCTTCAGCATGCTAGGCATTTTCAAAATGTGTAATTAATGCTCTCTCTGATTCTCTTGCCATCTCTCTCTCTCTCTCGGATCATGTATGGCATTGGTCTACATTATATTATGGAATGTCAAAAGGAAATAAATTGAGATTTGTATTTGATATGCTCTTCCCAAGCATGATATAGTTCCTCCCGCTGAATGAGAATGCAGAGATATGGCCAAGAGGAAGAGGAGAGAAGCTCCCAAATGAGTAGGAGCTCCAATTAGTCAACTGCAACCAAATCACCCAAACCACAATTAAGAGAGTTTTAAGCCAATTTCATAATTTTAATTATTTACTCTTGCAGCCATCCTCAAAGATGCTCCTTTAGCATCAAGCCAAGCTGAACACAAATCTTTGAAATGTGGCACACAAAAATCCGAATTCTTCTATTTATTTTTAGTGCTTTTTCTGCACAGCAGAAACTAACCAAATTCACACTGGTATATGTGGCTGAGAGAACCTCACATCAGGAATCAACACTCTCCCTTCTTTTCTGCTTCTTTTTGCTTTATTTTCCCAGTCCAGCACAGGGCCTTTATGTTAGCCCGACTGAACATTTTCTCCTCAGCTTTTGTCGAGGGCAAATACTTAAACATCTCCAGAAATGATAGACATTGCGGATATTCTTTGAATGTGCTGGACTCTATAGAACATAACCTTTTCTACTGTCCATTGTACAACCAGCTATGCAAACACACACTATCCCCTTTTTTGGGTAGTCTAACCTCGCAGAACGATGAAAATATCAGATTCTATCTGTCTGACATTAACCGGGAAGTAACTGCAAGGGTGGGTGAGTTTTTGTCAATAGTATCTCTTGGAGTGGTGAATGGCACTACAGTCATACCTCGGGTTGCGCTCGCTGTGGGTTGTGCGTTTTCAGGATACGAACATGCCGAACTCGGAATTACAGGAACGGGTTACTTCTGGGTTTTGATGCTCGCGCATGCGCAGAAACACCAAATTGCATCACACGTGTGTGCAGACGCAGCAGCGCATGTTGCGAACGTGCAGGTTGGAACGCACTTCCAGCACAGATTGCATTTGCAACCCGACTGTCCACTATATTTATCGGGAAGAAACTCCAATGAAAATCCTCGTAAAGTTTTGGCGAAGTAAGTAAGCTTCATTTTCCCAAAGACCCACAACAATACAATATGAAATTCTTTTTTTCTTTCTTAGGCATTACAGATATAGAGCATCTTAAAACATCCATATACAAAAAATTAAAATATATACAAACAGCAGCCATATAAGATATATGGTAACAGAAATTTTCATTCAAGTTTCTTTGTTCATAGTGTCTTCCCACTAAACTATGCCATTCACCACTCTAAATTAATTAAATCTCAGTCTCCACCTTTGCTTCCCCATCCAGCGATGTTCCAGGACAGCAGGTATAAAGACTGATTTTGTGTTTGTGACTGATTGGAAAGGATTAGTCAATCAAGTTCAGTTATTAGATTCAGAGAAAGATTTTGTTCTGTGTAAAGGCAACCATTTGCCACTGTTTTTAAAAGACTTTATTTTGGGGCTCATGTGCTACCATGTTCAGTTTGGGCAGGCAAACTGCTACTGAGGCTTTTAAGAGCTACTGTGCTTTTAATTAAAAGCTTTCACTTTGTACAGTTTACCTTGCAAGTTATCCTTGTTTGTACAGCTGGGAGGAACAAGGAAATAGCTCTCTTTCACTATAAACAAAGAAATGAAGCTAAGAATGAAAAGAAAACAGTAAATTAAAACACAAAAAGAAACAGGAAAATAAAACCTAAAAAAAGGAAGATCCTTCCCTACTGCCTGTCTGATCATTCATCTCTCTCTCCTCCCTGCCCCTTCCAAAATTTGCAGTCCCCGCTACAGTTTATTTTAATAAATAAATAAATAAATAAATAAATAAACAAATAAAGCAAGCAAGCTAGGGAAAGAAAGAGGGTGAAGATGGAGAACATTTAGGATATCTCCTTAAGGTATTATGTTTCACTGTATTATTATGTGTGAAATTATGTAAGCATCCTGGGGTCCTTCAATTTGGGGGCCAAAACCCAGGTCAACTATTCAAAGAACAAAACTAGAAACAAATACATCATTGTGTGTAGTCCACAGTGTAGGTCAAAATGATTGGGTCACTGTGACCTTCCTCATCTGGCCAGCACATTATTCTTACTGGTGTTTGTTATGTTTTATTTTGCTATTTTTGCATTGTGCAAAATTAACAAGAACAGCTAATAGTGCAGAACAAGTGCAGAACCAACCTATTACAGAAACAAGAGGAGACTGTAGAGTTAAGATAGCCTATTGTTTTTGGAAGGGGCATATTGCTTTAATTGAAGGTTGTCATGGGGGTGTGGCTTCTGTATTGCATTAAGGCTTCCTATTTTCTCCCATATTTTGAGTACTGAACCAACCACATACCCCTTTCCAGGCAAAGTAAACTACAATACAGGCATGCGTTCCGTCTTCTTTGAACTCCATCCATTTCCAAGGAGAAACAGAGAAGCGAGAGGTCTTTTTGTTTATTTGGACATAATTGCACATTACCATTGCATCCAAATACTTTCCACATAAAGCAATAATTAAATACACTCAGAGTCCCTGACTCCTCTTCCACAATAAACCGCAACTGCTAGACGGCTTTAGCTTACTGAATGGTTAAACTGTAGGTTGATTAAATTGTTGGTTGGGAACCATACGCTCATTTGCTAGTTTGCAGAACTCCTCTCCCTAAATCAAGAAAGCAAACTAGCTTTAGATGGGGAAAACATTGTTTAATCTGACACAGCTTTGTCAAAGGAAAAGGAAAAGGGTTCCTCTTTCAGTTTTTTTGAAGTACCTTTTGAGCATAGACCCTGGACTCAATTTTCTATTGTTTGGAAGTTCATTCAGCTGCCTGGTTTTTATGTGTCCTTTTGTCATCTGTATTATCCCAGGGGAACACAAATGACGGCAACTTTCATTATAGACTATAATTCAGCCATCTGTAGCTTTGGCAATTAATTTGTTTTGAAGATAGGATCTAGGGGCTTAACCTACTTTCAGAAGAGGTCTAGAAGCCAGCAAAGCTGTACAGAGCACACAGGTCTCATGATGGTGTAATCCAGAGCGGAGCATTAACTACAACTGTGGTTTCAGTTTCAGTTTTGATTGATTAATTGATTTTTTTTACAAAAGGGCTACCGAACTTGCTTTAAACTTTGCTCTAAAAACACAATTATACCAACTGATAGGGGCTACCCCACCATTAGCCACAGCGAGGCTGACACAGGCAACAATTTTTAATGTCATCAAAGAGCAGGAAATGGCTAGTTATTCCGTCGCAAATAGTGGGGACTGCCGCAGCAAAAGCAAAAACACGTTTGCCCCTTCTTTGGAACATATCTTGTATTCACACGGGCTTCAATACCTGCTACTAGCCAATTTTTATTTTTTATTTTTTTTAAAAGCACTCCCATAATGACAATGAGATGAAGGACAGTTACACACTCCTTTTTCCATTGTACTTAGTTTTGCTTCACTTAGATAATCCAACTGCTAGCAAAAGTATTTTGCTGCCCTTTTGCTAGAAAGGTTTGAGGCAATGGAGCATTGAAGGTGCATTTTTGAAATGAGTTTTTATTATTATCATAAAAGCCTCTGGTTAGGTCCTATTGAGACTAGAAGCCTTAATGAAGTTCGGATTATTCTAAACATCTGTTGTTGGCAGTTGTCTCACACACACAGACACACGGCCTGCTATTGACAATGAACGAAGTATTCCATGTCTGTGCTAGATGAATGGTTGGTGAGGATCATAGCTCGATAATGGATTGGAATTAAATAGCTATAGTGGAATAAATAGTGCGGACTTCTGCAAATGTTCACACAAGAGCTGTGCAAGAGTTTATATAGTGCTGTATCATTTAAACTCAACTCAATCTACATAAATTAAAATAAGCTTTCTATAAAAGCAGCTAAAATTAGTAGGGGCAGAAGGCAGGGCCACCAATAGTAGATAGCCTGAGCCAGAGCCAATGACACACAGAGCCATCCAATTCTAATTTTGTTTCCATCCTACCCTCAGCTGAGTTCTACAAGGGCAATGTTGAGGCTAAGGAAGAAGCAGCTGACAGGCAGTGCCACCTGTTGTGTATTAATTCAGATATTCTGTCAGCCGGGTGGAGTAATGTCATTGGTCAATTTAAGAGTACAAGCACAATCCACAGCCTGATTGGGTCCCGCCGGAAAGTTTGAATATTATTGGTTCCCGCTTAAATGTATCTTTCCTCTCTGTACCAGTGTGTCTATAAATAGAGCTTCCCCTGCCCCCTATTCCCCAGTCTTGTCCTATCCTTACAATAAAGAGCTGTTCACGAAGAAGTGTCTCTGGATTTATTGCTCCACGAACCCCCAAGACACAACACCACCCACTCAGCTGGTTGTAAAAAGAAGACAGGCAGGTTGGGGCTGGCTGAGGGGAGACTGAGATTGGTGGGGCAGTTCCTAATTTGGCCTGATATACCAGCCTATGCTGAATAAATACATCATAGGAAATACAAATACAATTGTTGCAGATTTCTTTCACACTTCATATCTCATAGGTGTATTCCAGTACAGTGGTACCTCGGGTTACAGATGCTTCAGGTTACAGATGCTTCAGGTTACAGACGCTTCAGGTTACAGACTCCGCTAACGCAGAAATAGTACCTCGGGTTAAGAACTTTGCCCCAGGATGAGAACAGAAATCACATGGCGGCGGTGCAGCGGCAGCGGGAGGCCCCATTAGCTAAAGTGGTACCTCAGGCTAAGAACAGTTTCAGGTTAAGAACAGACCTCCGGAACGAATTAAGTTCATAACCAGAGGTACCACTGTATTCTCTCAAAGTGGCATCTGTTGTCGCCCTGTTTCTTTCCTCAGGCACAATAGGCCTTTTTTATACCAGGTGACAAAAGCAGTAGAGCGACCCTCCCAATTCCCTTCAGAGTCTCTTAACTCTCAAGTCTTGGGTAATGTTGCAATATGTCAGGTACCAACATTCTTTTCCTGCTCTTCCTGCTCTTTTCTCTTTCATTCTGCATCACTTAAATGCCAGAAACAGAAATAAAGAAGTGGCTCCTTTCTGGTTTCCCCACCCTCTTTTAGCCAGCCATCCCAGCTTCATTCATTTCTGGTCCCCAAGTATTCAAAATTGCACAGGAAGCTTCCATGGATAAAAAAGGGTTCACTGCTTTCCTGAAAGGTAGCAAAACAACAATGGAAGGAGGCAGAGTGAGAATGTTTGCTCCCATAACTCCTCCTCACATGGTAACGCTGGCTGCATTCACACAGCAGTTTGTTTCATTTCCTCAAAGTGTCCCTAACCATTAATTTCCACATCATATTTGAGCTTTCACATGACGTAAAAGCCACTTCAAAACAGTGCAAGGAAAAATATGCTCACAAATAATATGCTAAACTTGAGGGGAACCTAGTACTGTAATGAATGAGAAAGGGAGTGAGAAAATTGGCCCCAAATGTAGCCCCACTGTTCCAAATATTTAGAGGTGGCAAACGTTCCCCCTCTAATTCCCCCTACAAGATTGCCCCATTGAAGACTAAGGGCTCCTAGACAAATGTGTGTGGGTTGAGTTGGTCATCATAGGCATATATATTTGTTCCCAGCACTCTGTTATTCCTGCTGCTGCTTTGAGCACTTCAGCCTTTGTATAGAAATTACAAAGGCTGATAATGTGCATGCTCATAGCCACAAAGACCAAAGAAGATGTGTATTTTTCTAATATAAAATGAGAGAAAGGACAGAAACCTATTCAGCAGCGTAGAGCATAATTTATTCCAACCAGCACTCTCCTAAATGTCATGCTTTCTCTCTATTACTCACACATAGTCTTTTATTTATTAAGTGAACAAACTGATTCTCTCAAGTCATTTTGGTCCATAAATGCAATTTAAAGCTACTTGGTACTCACGATAAAATTAATATGCAAAAGAGAAATCTTTACTAATGTACTAAACAGAACAATCACTAGGAGTTTATATACATATACGAGGCCACTCTAGCTAAAACAAATGCAACATTTAATTCTCAGATCTGAGCGTATTGATTACTTTATCTAATGTGCCACACATCGAGCTAGTGGGCTCTGTATAGAAAGCAATCTTCAATTGAAATAGACAGGAGTTTTATTACTCCTAGAAGATGCACAGCCACACTTTCTGAAAAGGGGGAAGGCACACACAGAGATTTCCCCCGAGGAGGAGTTGTACAAATCCAGCGCACTATACAGACACACATGCAGAAAAAAAAAAAAATGTTGAGAACCCTGTTTGTGGATTTAAGTTAGTGGATTTAAGTATTGCTGCATGCCACCCCAATCTCCGAGTGAAGAAAGATTCTAGGGGTTCCAAGTGCTTATCCAGGGTTCATGTTTCCTTTTGAGGACGAGGCACAGCAGAGACTGTGGTGTCTTTATGACATATGGTTCATTTGCACATATATATGAAACCTGAGGCTAAGATGGATGGGTTCACAGTATCAACGCCCCAAAGGGTCTTGTTTCTCCCATAGCCACGGTGTTGGCTTCAAGCAGAGATCCGTCATGGATCTTTCCCCTGTTTGGCGCTTTCCTTCTAGTTCACATCACATCCCAAAACTCTCCAAACTCTGGCTTTATCTGTTGAGGGAAGGGGCTGTCTTGCATGAGCTCCTTGATATTTTGTTCCATTAATGGCCCATCACTCAGGCAATTACCTCATCAGGAAGCTAGCCTGACTTATATTTTAACATTGCCTGGGTCCAGTGGTTAGAAAGGTCCAACACCCACAGACTCATAACACGATGTTTAAGCGAGTTGACATCGGAGTGAGTTGACAGCTGAGAGGAAGCCCAGCTAATGTTGTGCCAAAAATGTTTTTCCCCTCCCCCAGCAACCATTCTCCATTAGCCTTAAAACGTTGAACATAGAAATCAGGATTATCCCATATGGACATACCCTGTTAGGGTCCATCACATGCTAGTCAGAAAGATTTACAAGCCAGCTATTATTTCATACATGGTCAAATATGCAATGCAAACATCACTTTCCTCTGGTTAATTAAATGACTTGTTTTCAGACCGGAATTCAGTGGGATTAAGCCTGCTGCTGGTTGCCATAGCCGAGACTTCAGTGTCCCAAAGAGGCTTTTACTCAAGCCTTTTCAATTCCAGTTTCTCTGATCATAATACAGGGGCTGAGTCACCTGGCAGACAAGCAGCATATTGACTAAAATAGGAAAATCAATTAGGACAACAAACACCAGAGATATAGGGTGACTTTCCCAATGTTGATTTAATGGCATGAAATACTATGGGCCTGTTACCCTGTGCCCTCTATGTTGAGGCAGCTGGAAAAAGTCCTCACATAATACAGGTATAAAATGGCAGTCCTGGCATTCATATGCTGCTTTTCATGGGAACTGACCCAGTAGCACAAAGAGTTCACCCACTAGCACTGCACATACTTGATGTTTCCAAATCATAAGACTTATGGGCACATTTAAATGATAAATAACCTCAGCCCATTTTTACCACAGGAAGAGTCTTTACTGTGTTGTCCTCCAGCAGCTTTAGCAATGGAGAATGCATCGTGTTATTTCCTTGCTTTACAACAGATTCAATTTTTGGCACACCACATCAAGCTGAGCTTTTGATGTGTCCCACCAAATGCTGGATCTTGGTTGTATTATTGGATGTTCAATTCTGGCTTACCATGAGCTGAAGCAGTTTGAGTCAACATAGACAAGGAGAGCTGGTATACTAAAATGGCTGCAGTGATAGGAAATTCCACAGCAACTCTAGTATCATATTTGACCAGTGTGTGATGTTCACCATCTATAGACTCCCAACTACAAGATATCAAGTACAGGTAAGAGATAGAGGACACTTGGAATAGAGCAGGACCCACAAATTGCATTAACATTCTTTGTGGTTCCTATAGAGCTAATGAGAAGAAGAAGAAGAAGAGGAGGAGGAGGAGGAGGATTAGGAGGAGGAGTTTGGATTTGATATTCCGCTATATCACTACCCTAAGGAGTCTCAAAGCGGCTAACATTCTCCTTTCCCTTCCTCCCCCACAACAAACACTCTGTGAGGTGAGTGGGGCTGAGAGACTTCAAAGAAGTGTGACCAGCCCAAGCTCACCCAGCAGCTGCATGTGGAGGAGCGGAGACGCGAACCCGGTTCAGCAGATTACGAGTCTACCGCTCTTAACCACTACACCATGCTGGCTCCCCTTTGCAGGAGGTCTTCAAGTACAGTGTGCACACATAGCCCAATGTTGGAGATGCTGGAGCTTGGATTTATTGCATCAAGCAGGAGGTTGGACTACATATCTTACAAGGTCCCATTGAACTAGGGTTGCCATATCTTGAAAAGCAAAAAAGAGGACAGACCGAGCTGCTGCCAGCCCAAGATGGGGGAAAAGTCGCCTGCGCCCGAGCTACCCTTGGCCAAGCCCCACAAAAACCAATAAATAAATAAATAAATAAATAAATAAATAAATAAACCACCCCACCCCCCGGATATTTCCTTTATAATGCGAAAATCCCCCTGGATGAGCCTGTTGCTTCCCCCAAAAGAGGTCATGTCTGGGATTTCCTGGATGTATGGCAATCCTAAAACTCTATGGTTTTCTATAGGCAGTACAGACTGACAATGTTTGCTAGTCTCAGTGAAACTCTTTGCACTTCTCACAGCATTTATTGAAGTGTGCATGCACATGAAAGTTCATACCAAGAAGAAACTTAGTTGGTCTCTAAGGTGCTACTGGAAGGATTTTTTTATTTTTTATTTTGTTATGAGCATTTCTTGGATGTTCCTGATTAATTTACCCTTCCCCCCTCAACCCCCCCCCTCAAAGAACGATATCTCAATATTGTATTTTGGACATCATTTGGTGGCAGCTCTAATACGAGCCATTTGTTACGCTACAATTTGTTCCAGACAAAGAGGGAATTAAAGAAGGTTGTAGTAAATGCATGCCCTGATTGTTTACAGCCAGGCTCCTTTAAGTATGCCTAAGCAGTGTTTGTTGAAACTCCCAGTACATCATTAGTACTTTAACTATTATTATGGAAACTCTGTTCCTGTGTAGTTTAAGCTTTTGCAAAACCTAATCGATTTACCCTGTTTGCTTACCACTGACTGAAAATGATGGGCTGTATTTCTCTCCACCACCAACTTCACCAAATATACAAGAGCACCTTGGGGAAGTTCCCTCCCACCTCCACTCCCACAGTTACTGAGGAGCGTCTTGTTTAACTTCCTTATCTCTAATAATAGCATAGTTACATCAAGCCATTCCCCTCATACACCTTAATGACATCCTTTTTATTCTATATCCCCCTCAGGCTTGATTGTTCAAATTTAGCTAATCTTTCATATCGTTCAGACTGTGAATTAGCTGTCTCTGCTGCAATTTAATCCCAGCAATGTCCTTCTTTTAACAAGGTCACCAGAATGGCACGTTTGCCTCCAAAATGTGATATTATTATTTCTTCCATTTCTGACAGATTTATTTTTTTAAATTAATTACGTTTGGGCTTCTTTAGTCGAAATCCAACACTAAAAATTGCTTTTTTTCTGCTGTCATGCAATGAAATGTGCAGACTATTTTATTATTATTATTATCATCTACTATCAGCCTTTCAGCATATTGTTATCTTGCCTCGTTCAGCCCCTTCCCACCCCACCTCCTCTGGTCTTAGCATGCATAATGATTGTTTCAGCTTATGTTCATCGTCTTACACTTATGACTCTCTAAGCCTATAATTTATCCAAATCAATTTAAATTAGTTTGCATTGATGCACTCTATTTACAGAAACCATCATTGTTAGTTTCTAAGCATACATTGCAATTACAGCCTTATCCTTCCCTGTAAAGGTTTTTTTTAAAAAATAAAATAAATATTACACTTCTAAAACATATTTTCCTCTAGAGATCAAGGTGGGGCAATGTTACTTACCCTCCTTCACAACAACTCTATGAAGTAGGTTAGGCTGACAATGACAGGCCCAGGCTTACATAGTAGTTTGTGGCTGAATGAAGATTTTAACCTGGGTCTCCTGAATCCTAGACCCACTAGACGCACTCTAGCTACTGAACAACATGAGCTCTCAAAATTACAACATCAAGGTCGCTTGTGCATCAGATAAGAACAGTTGCTTGCATTTTGATATTCTTAAATGCAATATTCTTCTTAAATCCTATTTTATCCTCTTCTTTCTGAAGTTCAAGGTTGGAAAACATGTCCCTCGCTACCCTGTGGGGCAGAGATCCTCAGGAAACTTGATCTTTGTGAATTTTGATCTGAACTGGCCTGGCATGGACCAAAAGCAAACATAAGGTGGGTAATGCCTAGAGGACACTAACAACGAGTTTCATTACCAGAGATTTGAAGCCAGATCTAAGACTGATAGTCTATCACCATGACGCAACGGCCTGTGGGCTATGCAAATAAATAAAGTTTCTATCACCATCATTATGTAAAGTATAAGCTTTCAGAGAGCAAATAGACGGGAAGGGGGATAGGCTCAGCAGACTGTGCCTGGATATATGGAGGAAAGCAACTATGTCTCATTTTGAAGCTTTCCTTTTTGTAGATTTTATACAGCAACCTCCTTGATCAGTAGGCTTGCTTGTTGTTTCTGTTTGCAGCAGGCCAGTGGATGGTCTTGCATTTTTATCCATAGTTTTACAATTAAAGAGTTGTCAAAGCTACTAATTCTGGGGTAGTCTTTTTCTGAGGTAGTCAAAGCTAATTCAAACCACAACAGCGCATAGTAAAATCAGGATTATTAGTATTATTTGTCCCTCCTTTGTGAACACCGTGGGTTCGATCCAGACTAAGCGTGCAATATTACACTCTCTTACTCTCTACCACTTCATCTACGATATCTATGACTTCCGAATTGTGGTGCAGGTCACCAAATGACGTAAATATCACAGCAGAGAGAACCAACCAAGACAAGAATAATCACCTGTACTATTCAATTATGTAACCTAGTGCTTCCAGATATTTTGTACCACTATTCCCATCACCTCTCAAAGCTTTAGTTATCATGTTTTACAAGGGGTGAAATGGAGTTGGGGGGGTTGGGGAGGGATAGCTTTTTCCATTATTTTTAATTAAAAGACTTTCCCAAGAGTGATAAAGAGGTCTTGTGCTAGACCTCTGTATTAATTATACTGCAACTATAGCCTCCGAGATAATCCCTCACAGGTACTGGGTAGAGATCTTGAGAGAGAATAGTTCCTTTGAACTGGGTTGTTGAAATGTTGATGTGCCTTCAGCATGTAGGGGAGATAGGCATGCTCCTTTTATTTTGTTTGAGGCCATCCACCATATATCACTACACAGGTAACAGACCACCCATCTTTCCAAAAATGTGCTAACAGGTGTACACATATTGTTTTTACCTTTTGCTATTTCCTGCATTGAGAGGCAATCCTGATTAAATATGAAAAAAGTACAGGCTGGTGTTTTATGGACAACAACATTGTGTGGACACTCTGAAAAAAATATATATACATAAGCAGCACCATTTACACAACAAACATCCAACTAGAAGTGTCATATAACAGCAGTGTTGATTGGCAGAGAATATCTATGCCCTTATAAAGCCTTGGGAGAGCCACAGACCTCTGCCTCTACATGGCAAATCAAGTTCCATTCATGAATGTGTCTTTCGATACAGATGGTATTACCTGAGGGCCTCTTAGTTCTTGCATGTGATTAGTTGCTAGGGGCTAATGCTGGATCAAAGCTTTGGTGTTTTTTAAAGAAAAGACAGTATTAAATCAATATTTAAGGAGAAAAATCAATATTTTGATTGATAGGGCTGCCATCTTATGCACATTCATCTGGCAATAAGACCCACTGAAGACAGCAAAACTTACTTCTGAGTAAACATGCATAGGACTGAGCTAAATATGCCATATAAAATGTGATTCTCTCTCCCTCCCTTCCATGTAATTTACTCCTGATTTCAAATAAACAAAACCACATTTCTGGAAGCAGATTTTGGATTTTAAGGTGGCCATTTGCACACTATTTGCAAGTTTGAAAGGTAGCTACATCTCTCGTGTAAATCTATACAATGAGGACGTATTTCCACTAAATCCTGATCAAAGATAAATTAAGGGTAATTTCCAAATTTCCAACTGGGGAGGGGGAGAAATCAACCATAAAAGGCTTATAAAAAGCCAGTATAAATGTTCAAATATGGTCTCCAATTAATTTAAATTATACTTTAGGATCTTTTAGAAACATACATTTTATTTTTTTCTTCCCAATTTGGCTCTGCTGGGGCTCAATTAGAACTGACGATGTACTTTTTTCTATACCCTGAAGCCTGACCCTAGGCAGAAATTTCAAAGCTCATACCATATTAATTTTAATATTGTCATGCATTTATAATTCAGTTACAGGTTTAAAAATAACCTGAATAAATTCTTACCATAATTTTTCACTTAGAAGAGTTTTTAAGTATGAAACTTCCTTTCACTTTCAAAAGTGGGAGGTGGGGGTGTGGTGGATGATACAGGAGAGAACAAAATAGAACAGCAAAATCCAAGAATGCAAATTTAGCAAGGAACACCTGAAGGCAAAAAATAAGTCTCATTGACTCTGGTATTCTGCCTCCAACAAAAATATGTACAGTGGTACCTCAGGTTACAGTCGCTTCAGGTTACAGACTCCGCTAACCCAGAAATAGTACCTCGGGTTAAGAACTTTGCTTCAGGATGAGAACAGAAATTGCGTGGCGGCAGCAGGAGTCCCCAATAGCTAAAGTGGTACCTCAGGTTAAGAACAGTTTCAGGTTAAGAACGGACCTCCAGAATGAATTAAGTTCTTAACCCGAGGTACCACTGTAGTTGCTTACATTTAGGCACAGGCTTCACATTTCTGCTTGTGTTAAATTTCTAGCAGACCCGTTAAATATTCTGGAGCGCTAGTCAGCAATAGGGATGAAGAAGTTTATTCTATCAACATTTGAAGCAAACCAAACTAACTAGAGTAATACACAGACTGGAATTCAGCAAAATATGTGATTGTTGAATCAAAACTGCATCATAAAATGTGCACAAACTGTATTTTATGAAGAAAATATATACAAAATGCATATTTTAGAGGAAATACGTGGAAAACACACAAAGCTGTATAATTTAGGAGGGAAATGCATATAAAATGTGTACTGTGAGGGATGTGTAAAAGCTTAGCCATTATTCTTCTGATATAAGGGAAGAGAGGAATGCGGAATCCAGAAGACTAGCCTATACAGGACATTCCCCCAATTAATTACATACCTCTATTGCCTCCAGATTAACAATGACAGGAGGAGCCGGAGGGATGGGGATGAAGGGACCTAGGCCCCAGGTACCTGTGCTTCTATTACAGCTACATGGTGGGCAGCACCCTGGAGTGAGTCGGTTTAGCTACCAGGAGCCCAGATCAAAGAGCAACCAGAAAGTAGGGCCAACAAACAAGCCAGGGTCAGAAGAGCAAGAGCAGAAATGCATCAGAGCTCCAACTGACCGACTGTGTTGCTCAATCAAGGCTCAGTTAAAAAAAGCTGGGTCCAGAAGTTTACTGATTTGACACAAGAGGTATCTGCTGGCAGTTCCCTGACACTTCATTCCAAGTCTGCAGTTCTGTGGGGTGGTGTTTGGGAGCTTCTGACAACTCCCTGTTGTGTGATTCAGTGCTGTAAGATTAGCTTTGATATCTTCAGGTAAAAGAATTAGGTCTCTTCATGGAGGATAATAACTACTAGCCACAGTACCTAAAAACGGAGCAATCACATTCATGGACTATAGAGCTCTGATTATATGCATTGGGAGCCATACCTATCAGTATCACAAAACCTTGTGAATTTCTCATGGGCATCTGCCTCTTCTCTGCTGGAGACAAAGTGATGGACTAGATGGACCAATTACTTTATTTTTATCCTGATTTTATGGCCAATGTCAGTCCCCTGTGGTGTCCTGCAATATAAGACCACTAAAATGCAGGTAGGCCTAAAACAAATAAACATTTAAAACAATAAAACCATCAGTAAAACAGCAGTCAGCAATAAAATTACCGAATCAGCAGTAAAACAAGTAAAAGAGGTGTGTGGCCTAGTCTTATGAAGCCCAGTGTGCTGGCCCCAAGGGTTTGTCCATGAAGCAAGGTCCAAGTCCAGTCCTGGGTCTAGGGGTCCAAAGGAGGTCAATCCGGCAGGGAGCAAGGCAGGGAGCAGATCAAGGTCCAAGGCAGGTTCAGGCACAAGGTTGCAGGTTGAGCACACGCTTGCAACTAAGTTGCTCACGCAACTTGGGCTGGGTCTGGCTGGCTTTTATCTGGCCCTATGCTTAGGGCGGTCCCGATCCTCCGGAGACTCGCCTCTCCTCCGGGCCTGGAGGCGAGCACTCCTCCTGCAGACACTTAACTCCCTTCGCCTCTCTGCCCTGAGCCTCTGTAGCTCAGGAGAGGATGGTGGGTTACTGGACCCAGGGGATGCCTCAGCTTCCTCTGAAGAGGCTGGGAGTGGAGCACCTGCAGGCAATGGGTCCTCCCTCCCATCAGGAGCCAGAGCAGACTCTGCTGATGCCTGCACCTGGGGATCCAGCACAGGTGGGGATCCTTCAGGCTCAAGCCCTGGCCCCGGCTCAGCTGGTTCTGGAGGCGGGGAATCCCGTGCAGGCTGGGAACCCTCAGGTTCAGCATCAGAGTCTGACTCCCAGGCCATCACACCCAGAGTAAAAACCAGCTGGCTGGTCACCTGCAGCTAACAGAAAGCTTGCAGCAATATTTGATTAGAATGGTACTATGAAGCTTATATCGGCTTCCTAACACCTATCATTACGGAGCAAATCTCAAAAATATGATTGTACTATGTATTCCCCAGCTTCCCAAATGCAACAATTAAATCAGCAGATAGTCACTAAGGGATATCTAAATGCCCACAGTGCTGCTATGCTCCAAGCCCACAATGTATGCTCTTGGGGCAATGGTTATGCTGTGGTTCAAACAATGCATGAAAACTGCCTCTACTGAATGGTGAAAAGTGAAACAGCAAACACTATTCCCAGGCCAAGGATGGATACGTCCATCAGACAAGCAAGAAGGTCAGAGAGCAGTTCCAGCTGGGATAAGCTGGGCATCTGATGTCTAAATAGAGAACAGAAAGGATCTTTTGGCTGGATGAGTTGTTAACTCTATGACTTTGGTGAAGATACTGGCAGTTTGCATTTTCTTGGTACAGAAAGTATTGATTTGATGTGTAGAGATCTTTCCTATTCTAATTGATTCAAGAGGGTTCTGGAAACTTCTCTGTGTGCTACAAGCTAGTGCAAGCTGGAAGTTTCTAGCTGACATGTAAACTTCTATTCTACCTAGAAACAGGTAGAAGGTTCCTGATGTTTGGGCTATTCCTTCAGAGAAGCTGAATAGCTGGTTTGAACTGGTTCTGTTATCTCTTTCACTCAAGGCCCAAAGAAGCACAAGTTTCACTTTCTATCTCTCTTCCTTCTGGTGTGGTGTTCTGTACATAGTCTGCTTAGTGTTGAGGTTTTAGTCTTATTGTAAGTTATTGTAAGTTTAAGTCTGCTGCAACTGGATTTCTTATGGACAGCGCCAGTCCTGAATGTATTGGATTTGTGACCATTATGCTAATTTGCTTTCAGTAGTAGTAAAACTCACTGAATGAAATTAATTGCCTCTGATCTACTATTTGGGAATCTTGCAACATGTGATTTCACCTCTGAGACTTAACAGTGAATAGTGAGTTATGAATCCCCCCCCCTTTTTAATGACACCTCCATAGTCTTGGTTTTTAGTGAACTTCAGTGAATTAGGAAAAACTATCACTTTTTCAGAACTGCAACTGGACATATTTCGAGAAAACAAACTGGTAAAGTCACCTATATGATCCAGGGAGATGTACGAAGATGTTTTGCAATGTTGTGCTTGTTGTGGAAGAGAGTGTACTCCGAAAATATTTCACAGCAGTGAGCTCTCAACTTCAGTTCTGGATTTCTGTCCAGCAGGATTAGAGATGTGTTTCTTCTATGCTAATTACAGGCAGCCATCAGGATTCTGACAGGTTGCCAATGTGGTTGACTGACACAAGTCATCATGGGATTCCTCTTCAAAACTGTACATAGAGTTGGTTTCAAATGCTTTCTTTTTTTCTTCAGTGGGTGTATACCAAGAGGGTGGATCTTATTCTGAGTAAACATGTTTTCAGTTCACCAACCATCAGCTGAGTTGCACCACTGCACTGACATCAATGCACACCTCCAGAGGGCATTAGCCTAGCATGCTGAGAACAGATATGCCGAATCAACAGAAGCATCACAGATCTGATTGCAAAGTAATGAAGAGCTATTTAAGTCATTACTTCCACATAAATTACTCAGTGCTTGTAAGTTCCAATTTATAATTGCTGAACATTTTAAGCAGCATGGCTCTTAATCAAGAGGAAGAAGGAACATGAATCCTAGAGTGATTGAAGAGAATTACTACTGAATGGTTTGCCACACATTCCACCAGTGGGCCTACTGTTTATTCCTATCAACCTCACCATGCCCGGAACTAGTGGATGGTAGTGGCCCAGTAGTGACCCATTGGGATTGGTAGAATGGAAGACAAGGGAGGGGAGGACAATAGTAGGTGGAACCAGGGCAAATGACAGGCAGAGTCAGCACCTCATTGGAGGTAAGTAGGAAGAAAAAGCTGAATATTGGTCAACATGGAAGAAGTCATTTTTCTTATTGCAAATATGAAGTGGTATCTATCTATCTGTCATCTATATCTATCTATCTATCTATCTATCTATCTATCTATCTATCTATCTATCACCTATCATCTATCTATCTAAAACAACATAAATTTCTATTAATATGCATAAAATAAAGCAGAGTTTGATAGGTAAGAAAGGCTGGGGGGGGTGTCTCTTGCCCCAGCCTATTAACAAGCAACAGCACACCAGCCTCTCATGAGGCTTTTGAGTCTCAAGAATTGCCTGGCAAGTTAGGCTTCTTGCTTTCTCTTGTCTACTGAAGACTATGGCGACAAATTCTGAGCTGATCCATTGTCCCATGCTGGACTGCGGTAGAATATGAAATCCAAGCCAATGCTAATTTTGAGTGCTATTTATTTTTATTAGGAGTGTTTTGAAAGAGCTGCTGTCTTGGGGAACTAAATCTCTGGCAGTAAACATAACATGATAGAAGGATCTGGCACAGAATTCAGGTGATCTTTGCCCTTTATTGATATGTGACATTTCTTGAAAAAAAATCTTTATTGGATAACTTAACAGGGGACCATTTTTCAATTGTATGCTGTATCCCAGGACTTCTAGTATGAGCAAAAATGCACAGAACTAATGCCAGACAGGAGGCTGATGTGCAAGATAGCTGGGAGCAAATTACAGTCCAGAGCTGAAAAAGCAGAAACCCAACGCAACACCCTCTTTGAAATGAATAGAGGATGAACATCAGCAGTGCTTAGTGGATTGTCTCCAATGTCTTTGCACTGCACAGGAAGAGTTCTGAACAAACTCATGGCAGTATAGTTATACAAACATGCCCACAAACACTTAATTCCCTTAATGATACCAACTCCCAAGTTGATAATCAAAATGTATCTGGGAGTTGGTACCATTAAATGAATTAGATGACTGTGTACATGTTTACATAACCGTAGTGTCATGGGTCTATTTAGATATCTTAATCTATGCCCAAAGCATTGGATTCTATGTCCAAAGCATTCTGCTGTGCAATCTCTTTCCATTCAAAAGGCGGCTTGCACTGGTCAACCTGTCCTTAATTCTACAGTTAAATTGCTCTCTGCATTCTTGTACATTGATATCCTGTTTGAATATAGCAGAATGCATAATCATATAACGGGCATCTCAAACCAATTTATCAACTAGTGGGTGTTTCCTACCTGAACATTCCATTGTACAGTGGTACCTCGGTTTACGAACTTAATCTGGTCTGGAAGTCCGTTCTTAAACCGAGGCGCGCTTTCCCTAATGAGGCCTCCCATCTCCGGTGCCCTTCCACCGTTCGGCTTCCATTCATAAAC
This sequence comes from Lacerta agilis, assembly GCF_009819535.1. Taxonomy (NCBI): domain Eukaryota; kingdom Metazoa; phylum Chordata; class Lepidosauria; order Squamata; family Lacertidae; genus Lacerta; species Lacerta agilis. Next base: position 57,408,594 of record NC_046320.1, read on the forward strand.
CGAGCTAAAGTTCGCTAACCGGAACACTACTTCCGGTTTTGTGGAGTTTGTATACCAAATAGTTCATAAACAGGGCTGTTCTGAAACTGAGGTACCACTGTATTCCTTTAGTTAAATACGACCTCTTACGTTTATATGACAAATTTCTTAATCCAAAACATTGTTTTCCCTATCAAAATATACATTACTCTGGCACTGCCTTCTTAGAGCAGTTGATCATGCATTTTTGTTGTATCCTACTGGTCACTGTGACATTTGAGCAATATTTTATGCAGTTTTATTTGGGTTGTCTGCATTGCATGCCTTTTATTGCACACTGCTTCAATTTTTTTAAAAAATGTTATGCTACCCGTAAATAGTTTTATTAAATAAATAATAATGATGGCTGATCAGGGATACAATTCAAGGTCCTCCCAGCCAAAGCACAAGATGCAAACCACTTTGAAAGCCCACTATTCTTTGACTATCAGCAGACACTAATAAAATGGGAATTATACTATGTACCGCTTGCTGCTGGCTTTCATTTTGCATTGAAATTCAGTCGACCAGAAGTAAATACAGGCTGTTCAGGGTCGGCAACCAAACACTGACAGCAAACTGGTGCACAGGCTTTCCTTTTTGGTAGCACATAGAGGGAGACCAGACAGGAGAAGGCTAGCTCAGCTGAGTGGAGGCAAACAGCAACTTCAAAGAGCATTCAGAACTCAAGCGTGGCTTGTAGTATAACAGAAAATGGGAGTTGAAAACCTGGAATTTGACCTAAGTCCCTACCTTGGGGAATGTGATTTGAAGAGAGTATAAAATCAGTGTTCTTTTTTTTTCCTGGGGGTACTCAAGGGTACGCATTACCGCCACCTTTCCGCTCCAAATGCTTAAATTGTAAAAACTGTAACAACTTTATGGTGAGTACCAAGGATTAGTGTCATATAAATGTGCAAACAAACTCTACGATTGAGCCCTAAACTTCTTATTCAGGAATAAGAGACTCATCAGGACCAAGAGACTCATCAGGACCCCCTCAGTTAATGCCAGAGAGCATTGGGCCTCTGGGGGTCCTCTGTACCAAGAGAGGGGTGTGAAGAACGGCAACATAGGCTGGAAATATATGGATTAATACAGCTGCCTGCATTTTGGGGCTCCTCTTAGGGAAATGGCTATGGACTCTGAAGGTGTGGCTATCAACATGTGCTCTCATTCAATAATGCCAAAGAAGATGAAAGTTCATACTGGAGGGAAGCTTTAGGCTTGAGAATATGCCAACTAATTACACAATGTAATATGGAACAGGTTAAATTGATAGATACCAAAGTCCACAATATTTATTTTTGGCCACCCTCCACCCCCTGCCAATAACAACAACAACAACAACAACAACAACATTACTACAGGTAGGTAGCCGTGTTGGTCTGCCATAGTCAAAACAAAATAAAAAATAAAAAAATCCCTTCCAGTAGCACCTTAGAGACCAACTAAGTTTGTTCTTGGTATGAGCTTTCGTGTGCATGCACACTTCTTCAAAGAGCATTCTTAAATAAATAATAGTTTATTAAAGAAATAAATAAATAAATAAAACAGTTATTTTATTATTTATATGCTGCCCATCTCACGAGGTTGCCCCAGCCACTCTGGGGGGTGGGGTGCATAATGTCAAGGTGCATAATGTACAAAGCCAGGCAAATTATTTCAGTACTTGCGGAGTAATATTCCACAAGTGCCTCTCCCCATCCCTGGCAGTAAAAATATTCTGCCCTTTCATGGCACCTCAAATCAGCTGCCTAAGGAGACCACTGGGACGTGCATCAGGCAGCAGCACTTGCACCTTTTTCTAAACCTGAGTGTAACATGAGCAGCCTACTTCCTTCCTCCCCTCTGTCCTTGGCCAGAGAAGGGAGGGAAGCCTTCTAGAATTTCTGCAACTTGCAGAAAACTGGAGGTCTACATATTGCCAGACATCCTTCCCAGCGCAGTTTTGTGTTACACTTTGTTGTTGTTGTTGTTGTTGTTGTTGTTGTTCAGTCGTTCAGTCGTGTCCGACTCTTCGTGACCCCATGGACCAGAGCACGCCAGGCACGCCTATCCTTCACTACCTCTCGCAGTTTGGCCAAACTCATGTTAGTAGCTTCGAGAACACTGTCCAACCATCTCATCCTCTGTCATCCCCTTTCCCCTTCTCCTTGTGCCCTCCATCTTTCCCAACATCAGGGTCTTTTCTAGGGAGTCTTCTCTTCTCATGAGGTGGCCAAAGTACTGGAGCCTCAACTTCAGGATCTGTCCTTCTAGTGAGCATTCAGGGCTGATTTCTTTGAGAATGGATAGGTTTGATCTTCTTGCAGTCCATGGGACTCTCAAGAGTCTCCTCCAGCACCATAATTCAAAAGCATCAATTCTTCAGCGATCAGCCTTCTTGATGGTCCAGCTCTCACTTCCGTACATTACTACTGGGAAGACCATAGCTTTAACTGAAAGGGCGTTGGGAAGATGACATACATTTGCACTAAGTTTCCCTGTGTTGATTTATATTTATAGATGCAAATTTGGAAATGATTGCAATTATTTGAACAGAAATATAATACATGGCATTATAGACTGTGAGCAGGTGACCTGCGTGTGCCTACCTGCTCAGTCTGCTGGTCAAGGCGCTTACTGTTGACGGGCAACTTCAAGGCCCTGCTTCCTCTCCCTTCTGATGGTTCAATAACTTGAAACCAGATGTGGAAGGGACGTCCCTTAAAAAGAGAACACCTTCAAATAGAAGGCAGAGAAAGTGCAGCCCATGGCACACCCTAGTTACTCTGCCATATATAGTGGTCAATCCTATAGCACTGCAAGTGCAACATTCCAAGCACCCATTTCTGTTCCACTCCCTCAGTCTGGAACAGCCGGTCAGTGAAGGAGGACTTCAGCCCATCTCTGCACCAGCAGACTGACTGCCTCTTGGCAAGGTGATAAATCAGAACAATAATTTTAAATGGCTGATTTATTGAATGTCAGCAGCTGCCACTGACACACAGGAGCTACTTTCGCCAACTAGACTTCCTTACACATGGGGCATGGCTTCAATGTCCAGGAGATTTCTGGGTACTGCTTATTTTGCTGAACTTGCCAAAGACCATGCTTTGTGTGTCTGTTTTTAATTTCTAGAAGGACATTTGGCCTGTCACAGCAGGCTGAGTGGAAATGTGCAATCACTATACCACTTTGCATCCTGTATGGCTTAAAATAAAACCTAGAGATAAATATGGAACATTTTTCCCCATACAGGAGTTAGAACCCATTTTCTTGAATAAATATTCACCTTACTTATTATGGTAAAATGTGTTTCCTTATATTATATCCAATGGAGTTGTCCCATTAGTGCAAGGCATCTGTCTGTGCAGTGGGACTTCCTCTCCCTCCCCCCCCCTTTCTGTTCTGGGAGTTCCCCCAAACCTCCTGAGCAGATTGAAGGGTGCACACAGGGCATCCTGTTGTGCAGGGAGACATCCTTACACTAAGGGGCCAACTATGTTGGGTACGACCCTTGCATTGCTGCACACTTTTGTTCTCTCCTGCTGTTCTGTTACCTTGTCATTGGCCGTCTTGTGGTTTCCTTCTATTATTTTAATGCAGACTACATTTATATTCATTATATATTTTTGTAAGCCACCCTAGTACCATCCATTGAATGGAGGACTAGAAGTATAAGCAATAAAAAGTGGAGATCTTAAAAGAAAGAAAGAAAGAAAGAAAGAAAGAAAGAAAGAAAGAAAGAAAGAAGAATTCAGATATGAATTCATAACTGAAATGTAAAATGCCCATCTTCCCAAGGAAATGGAAAAGGTCAAGATTTATCTTCCTAGTACAAAGAAGGAAAAGAGAGGTGATGCTTATGTACCGAGACAAATAGCCAGACACCTGAGCAAGCCACAGATGCATTTTTCAAAACATCTATCACTGCTAGAAATTGTATTAAAGTCATGCCATTGTTAAACAAGCATTTCAGAAAAGCCAAGGCAGGCCAGCCACATGGGCTCCACAATTTCTGTCTACAGGAGGCTGGTGTGCAGCAGCAGGAGCTGGTGACAAGTCATGGTGAAAAAGGTAAAGATATGATGCTTTTAAACCTCTAGGGAGGGTGGAAGGAAAGTAAGATATAACAGACTGCAGTATCAAAAGGGGGCTACTCACTTGCTTTTCTTAGCAGTGTAGGGGTGTTGGGGGGCAGGGAGAGGAGAGCTCCACTGGGAGCTAGAAACTACTGACATTGCACAACTGATGCAGCAGCAGAGAGATAAAAAAATGCAGCATTCCAAAATCTTGCTTCACAAAGACATAAAATAAAAGATGGGTGTGAGGAGGAACAGGGGTTGGGAGATGAAATATGGGAAGCAAATGAAGATAGCTTTCACCTAGCATCTCTACAGTACAGACTTAGAAATAAATTAAAAAAATTGTCCAGTAGCACCTTATAGACCAACTAAGTGTGTTCTGGGTATAAGCTTTTGTGTGCATGCACACTTCTTCAGCTACCAGTGTTCATGTATACAAAAGCTTATACCCAAAACAAACTTAGTTGGTCTCTAAGGTGCTACTGGACAATTTTTTTAAATTTATTTCGACTATGTCATTTGGTCTTTTGTGTGCCATATTTCTAAGCTGGAAAACAAAACAGAGGGGAACAGTTTAATATAATGATTGGCCGACCATCCATTGCAAATTAAGCATAATTGGCAAGGTTACAAAGTGCAATCAAACATTAATGCTAGTGTTTCATGCCTTTATATTGCAGTTAGTTGATTTAATAGCAGTGCCTTTTAAAAACACAATCAATACAGTCAAGAGGTGACAAAAAAAATAGCTGTATGTTCCACCACTTGATCTAGACCTTAGCATCTATGCCCAGATTAGAATCCTACTACTAAAGGCTAAAATCTTGGGTGAGGTTGTTCAGCTGCTTGATGTATAATTGGTAATATACCATTTCATCAAGTGGGTTGAGCAATGGAGCAACAGCTTCCAGGGCCAATGCCATGGAAAGACATTTTAAAACAAAGTAACACATAACTCACCTTCTCATAAGCACAAAATGTAACATTTTAAACATTCTAATCAGCAATTATGCTTTCAATATTTTATATAAGGCCTAGCCCTAGCACTGATTGATAAAGGAATAAAAAAACAGAATAAGCAAAGCGTAGTTTATTTACTACTATTTATTTCATTGCTGAATCATGCCCATAAAACAGCCAGTGATTTACAATATTACACACACACACACAGAGAGAGAGAGAGAGAGAGAGAGAGAGAGAGAGAGAGAGAGTTTAAACAAAATTATATATATAGAAAAGCATACTTGGACTACAAACCTGCTCTTTCAGGGGGAGGATGACCCCATCCAAAGCAGGCAGTTGACTAAATATCCAGATTTAGAGACACCCACAGTGTCTCCATCTTACCCAGGTTCAGAATCAATTTATTGGCCCTCATCCAGCCCACTACGAAGTCCAGGCACCAGTCCAGGAGTTTTGAGCTTAGTTTTTCACTGGGAGGTGACAGAGAGTGGTGTGTGTATTTTTCCTTCTAGTAAGCATTTCTCCAGCACTCTGCAGTCTCCCCATTGGCCTGAACTTCCTGATTTCAAAAAAAAGCCCCACTGGAAGAGTCAATTATATCTTCCATTGGGTTTTAATGGAAGTGTTGGCACCCAGGAAGACTGCAGAGTGTTGCTCACTGATGAAATGACTTGTAGAATAAAATAAAGGACATACACAAACACACCCAGCCACCTCAAAAGTAGAGTGAGCTTGACAAAAAAACAACTACAACCACAAACCTATTCATTTCAGTGCAATTTTCTCTTCCCATGACCACACTTGAACAGATATACACTAAATTTTCAGCACAGAACTAATATATAAGTATAATACTTAAATTAAAACCAAAACAAAAAACAGAACAGTGCTTGCACCTTGAGTCTTGCATATGTTTACTGGGGTCCCAGTGCTTGCCCTGGTACTACTATTCCAAACTGGGAAGCCCTTGACAGCATCCCATCATGCAGAGTAAAAAAATGCATTCAGAACAGGGTACTGGATGAGATCTCACCCACATGCGGAATTAATGGAGCTATTGGGATTGTTGCCCTATTACTTGCATACATTATTCACAACTAAGAATTAAGTCAGGAGTTTTGGATAACCAAGGTTTAATAAAGGGTAGGATTTTTCAGCTGGTTCATCATTTGGGTGGTGGGGAATGAACCATTAGCACTTAAAAAACCCCAACAGAATCCAGTAGTTCTGCAATCAATTCATGTATAATGAAATCACAAAGGAAGGTCTAATGCTCAGTCGCAAAGCTATATACAGGACAGTTAACGCAGATAGCAGGCATAAATAACCACCAATGCATAGTAAGACTGCAATGATTTTTAAAATATATATATATATATAACCATCAGTTTTTTGATGGAGGAAAAGATGTACTATACATAGGCAGGTGTGGTAATGAAATCAAAGCTGCACATGCACAAAAGCTCCAGATTTGATTAGCTCTATTTTTCATAACCCCTTTTTGCACATAATAACTAAAACAAGTTAATGCTGTTTGTCATTCTAACCTTTGGTGTTCTGATTGTTCTCCTGTTCAAAAGCAGCCATAAAACAAAGTAATTCTATCATTATCCGCTAATCTATCATTTGCAAATAGAACGTCACCACTATTCATATTGTTCTTGCAAGCAGAAAGACTTCTTTCTGTTGCCTTTGATTTATTTCATTCACTCCTCCTGATGTTTCACTGCTCCGATAATCAGCTCAAGCAAGGTAGAAAGACTCCAAACACCTGCGGCGATCCAGCGGAAAGTGAAGTTGTTGGGAGGGGGGAGGCCCAGACCACCTGGCGAGACAGAGCTAAAGAACTGCACGCTTCCTAGCTGGCAGAAGTCTCATTTTAAATCTCTCAGATGTTACATCGGATGAGTCTGACAAAGTACATGATTAGTTTTCCAAAGCACAGAAGTACGGTCTGAAAACTTGAAAGTTTAAGCTTTGGTTATCTTTATTCATTCCTGCTGCCAGATCGTAGGCACTCTGCTGCTGGGCCATCTTTCTTGTCTCTTGGCATTTCATCACTTTGTGCCTCAGGGCCAGTTCCTGCAGTCATTTCCCCTTCCATGCAGGGAACCATGGCCTGTCCTCCTCAGTCAGTTGCATGCCAGCAATTATGTGGAGGAACTGAAGTGTAAGCTGGCTGCACATGGCCACACAGCTGGAGGTGATTTGTGCACCTGCGGTGACACTTGTTTCAGACACCTGGATGGTTAGAATTGCTATTGCTGTATCCTTGACCCACACTCCTGAGTGGGTAGCCAATAACCCTTACAATAACTATCAAGCTTGGGCTAGAGTTTGTCCTCTAGTGTCCTCCCGAGCACTCCTAAAAGCTGCCAGGGAGGGAGCAGAACCTCCAGTTACCAATGCACAGATCCTAATTCATGTATTCATCATCTTCTAACAGTGTGTGGACCAGAGATGATGAACTTGTGGACCTCCACATGTTGTCAGGACCCCAACTTCCATCATCCCTAACCACTAGGTATTCTGGCTGGGGCCGATAGGAGTTGGAATCCCAAAAACATCTGGAGAGTCATAGATTCACCATTCTTGGGCCACACTATATTCAGTTGGGTCCAGTATTCTCTGAACTCTGATTGGCAGTGACCATCCAGAGTCTCAGGGAGAAAGGTTTGTCATATCACCTGCATGACTCTAATTTCAAAATGTAAGTGTGTTAATATGTGCACTGAGACTTCGGGATAGGGGTATGCGCTAAATCATAACATACATACCGTGGTACCTCGGGTTACATACTGTCAGGGATTGCTCTTCCCTTTAGATGTTGCTCATGAGACAAGCCTTTTTGCGCCCTCACCAACAAAGCCAATGGCTCGGCACTCTAAAATGACGTCCGCGTTTCCTCCCCCCCCATCTCTTCTTCCTGTCTGAGACTGACTGCTCTTGGTCTTTGCCCTGCCATACCAGAGCCTGCCATCGCCCCCTCTTCAGGAGACGTTTCCTGACAGGGGCTTGAGCTGGGAGATGAATGTGTGGAAATTATGAATGGCAGTTCTCTATAACCCAGTGACTCCCCTTCCCTGGAGGAATCGCTATCTTTTCTCCCAGCTCTAGCTTGCTCCTCTGTCTCTCCCTGCTCCTCCCAAGTAGTCCCTCTATCCCTGACACATACGCTTCAGGTTAAATATGCTTCAGGTTACAGACTCTGCTAACCCAGAAATAACACTTCAGGTTAAGAACTTTGCTTCAGGATAAGAACAGAAATCGTGCTATGGCGGCGCAGCAGCACCGGGAGGTCCAATTAGCTAAAGTGGTGCTTCAGGTTAAGAACAGTTTCAGGTTAAGAATGGACCTCCGGAATGAATTAAGTACGTAACCAGAGGTACAACTGCACATAGTTAATGGAGCATTGAGCTTCATAGTCTCCCGTTCTTGTAAGATAATACAAAAAAAAATTCTAGCAATTACATGGTTTGTGCCAGTTGATCCATCAGTTACAAAGCTTGAAGGTCCAGGGATTTGATTCAAATTTCTAGTCATTCTCTGTTACACATGTGGGATGGCGAGGGAGAACTTGACTTTTTTAAAAGGTAAGTTTATTTAAAATCAGATTCAAAAGCAAAGCATGAATAATTCAAAGTACAGGAAAAATAAATTGAGAGCATGTAACACAAATTACGTTTTAATTAGTTGGAGACCAACAACAGCTGGAGGGCACCACATTGACTATCCCTGATTTGCATAATAAAGACAGAAAATCTTCCCATGTGACTTATAGGGCAGGAAGTTATGTTGGCAGGCACCAAGAGTCAGGGCCTTTCTAATGGTGGCCCTACAATTGTGAAATGAGCTCTTTTTGGAAATGCAGTTGGCTCCCTCATTGTCATTTTGGCAGGCCTTAAAATATTTATCTTTCAAGTTGCTTTTACTCAAGAGGTGAATTAGGTGCTGTTTTCACCTTAGTGGCCTGTTTTCATCTATTTTTTTTTAAAACAAAATTTTATTAGCATTTTCATAATATAACACAAACCCAACCCCACACCTACAAATACAAAAACAAATACAAATACACCTAAAGTCAGGATTCTTCTTCTTGTTTATATACCTTGCACAAAAAAAAAATTTCTAGTTCTGAATCTTGACGTTTGACTTCCCCCGCCTTTTCACCTTCGGTTTTAATTCAATATACTATTTCCTTAACAACTTTTCTCTATAAAAAGATTTAACTTTACTTAAAAAAAAACATACTTATCTCAATCTTTGCATTATAACCTAAATCATAGCCAAATATTCTTATAGCTAAACTTATTTCTTCTGTCCTTTATCGTGCTGCTTTTAACTTAAAATTCAATATCTCCTTGCTTATTTAAAATAAACTTGTAATTAACAGACTTCACACTCCGATTTCGGATACCATGGCAGACCATTTAGATTATACATTTAATACTTCAACCCACTCCCCCTCTATCCATTGTCTTTTTCTGTCTTTCTCCACAGCCAAATCTCTCATTATCTTCCTCTAAGTGTCCACAGATCCAGGCAGCATCCACAACAAACCCAGCATCGAGCCTCAGGGCGTTCCTCATCTCCATTCTGGGCTCCTCCGATTCTTTTCCTCCTTCTTCTTGTAAAAATCTTAGTTCCATGTCCCTTACCCCCGAGCTGCCACCTCGGGGCCTGGATATTGTAAATTTTCCTGTTTCAAGTTCCTTTTCCCGGGTTCGCCCAGCCATCTCAGACCATCCTCCAATCGCCCCTCCCAGCTCTTTGCCAAAGCTTGATTCCATTGTGTAGAACTTTTGAAAAGCCTCCTCTGTGGAAAGTACATCCTTTTTATGAATAATTCCACTCAAGACCTGTAGTTTCCGATTAAGCAGTTCCATCTGCAAAATAGTGAGCATTTCCTCATCGCTTAAATCAGAGTTCGATGCCAGTGCAATCGCAAAGTCCAGCATTTTAAGAGAGAGGGTGAGTATCAGATTTCAGTTCCTGTCTCTTCCTTCCTTTGTTTCAGTTTTTTCCCACGACAAACCAAGTCGCCGCCATTTCTCCGAAGCCGGAGTATAAAGACCAAAACTTCAAACGGAGATATTTTTTCCCCAGTTAACCCCCAAAGGGAGATCTCAACAGACTCAGTTTTCAAATTCCAAGTACTTTCTATTGATTGTTGTAGCAGCAGTCACTTAAAGGGTTAATCTCTTTCCCCGCTCAAAGGGAGGGAGGCGGGCTGCCTTTCTTCTTTCCCCCAGAGCGTTCCAGGAATACAAAGAGTCAAACAATTACTCACAGCCTCTGGGTTCTTATCAGCTCCTTAATGACAGGTAGAACTTAGACGCTCATCACAGGCTTTGCCGCCGCATTTCCATCCCAGTTGGGGCATGTCCCCTATAGCCCGGCTCCGTCGTCCCTTCACCCCCACTCCCCCTTTACAGGGGGCGCGGGGGAAGGGTTCGGAGCCACAACGGGCACAGCCGGGGAGCCCAGGGTGCGGGACGCTCTTCCCGCACCCCAACCGGAGCCCCGCTATGCGGCTGCAGGGCTCCTGACCCCCGGGATGAACTGGGTGCTTCGCAGCCGAAGCAACCCACGACCACCCATAATGGCGTCCGCCGCCGGAAGCATGGCCTGTTTTCATCTACGCCTATTACGACTTAATGAAACAGATGTTTTAATTTTGTTTACAGATGATTCTGTAGTATATTATCATGATTATTTTAGTGATTTTATAAGTTATTGTAGGCTGCCTTGGGAAAGTATTATGTTTTGAAATGTGGCTAGCAAAAATTCTTAAATACTAGAAGCTGCTGCCCCTTCTTGCTCTGGTTTCCAAACCTGCCTACTCACCAACCCCTCTGCCAACCGCCCTTCCCCACATGTGATTCAGCTTGCCTGAATCCCCAGTCCCTTTTAAGGGAGGGGGAGTTGCTTTACAAAGTGGCTTGCTCCGTGAAGTATCTCTCCCCCTTTGTTAAACAGCTATGCTTAACAGAGGGGAGCACTTCAGAGAACAGATTACTAGACCACTCTATGATGTAGAATCATGGAATAATAGAGTTGAAAGAGACCACAAGGGCCATCCAGTCCAACCCCCTGCCAAGCAGGAAACACCATCAAAGCATTCCTGACAGATGGCTGTCAAGCCTCCGCTTAAAGACCTCCAAAGGAGGAGACTCCACCACACTCCTTGGCAGCAAATTCCACTGTCGAACAGCTCTTACTGTCAGGAAGTTCTTCCTAATGTTTAGGTGGAATCTTCTTTCTTGTAGTTTGAATCCATTGCCCTGTGTCCGCTTCTCTGGAGCAGCAGAAAACAACCTTTCTCCCTCCTCTATTATAGATGTACCTCTATTAAATAGCTTGTCTAAGCTACCTGCCACCAGCACTGTTAGCACGCTCACCTGCCTGCCATTTATCATGCTGGAGTTGGCCTGGCCACCTACTGATCGCCACACAAACTGCAGTATGACAGCAGCCCTACATTTTTATGTATATCGGAAGAAATAAAAAGGTTGATTTTGGAGAACTGGGTTTGAGTTTATTTATTTATATCATGATTTACTTAAAACAACAACAACAACAACAACAACAACAACAACAACAACAACAACTTCCACAGAAGTGTACAGCATAATAGCTGAACTGTGACTAAAGGGAGCAGGAAAGGCACCCCTTATTTCTAGAAAACCTGCATATATTATTGAGGCAACCACCCGAGTTTACAGACTAAGACTCCTTCAATCTGTCATTGTTTTGCAGGTGGGATTCAGTCATATATTGGCAAATTCAGACCGTACAATTGAAGTGTATTTGGTATTCTTGTGCAACACCACCCCCACCCTCGCCCAACAAAAACCAGATATTTTGAGGTAAGGAAAGTGATGGGAACATATACTGGAAAATGTGGTGATGTGGTATAAACTCCCCACAAACAAATTGAATTACTTCTCAATAAACAGCAGACATCATATAACCTCCCCCCACGAACTTTGTGATAACAAAGTAAGACTTGCGCCCTGTAAACAGGTCTGGAAGTGACCTAAGAAATAAATCCCACTAAAAACCAAGAAACTTCCTAGCAGACATGTTTCAGATTAGGCTATCAATCCTCTACCTATAGAGCCAGGAAGCTAGAGGGCCTGGAAATGAAGTGTGCGCACAAGGCCTGTACCAGAGGGCATTGGGCTTATGAATGAAAGGTCAATGAGCTTATCATGAAAGAATCTGTCAGAGCTGAACTGTATCATCACTTCAGCAATTATTTTTAAGGTTGGTTTTTTTTTAAAACAAAACAAAACAAAAACCTCTCCCATCACAGCAGAGGCACATTAGCTCTAAGTGCTCACCATGCTGGAACATAGTTAATTGTAACACCAGAATTCTTTGACCTTTTGGAAGCAGAGAGGACCTTTCAGCACCATCTGTACTGATCACAGAAACCTGCAGTTTAACGGCTTTTATTTTCTATTTTATACTGACCACTGCATGTCCAGAACTGTTACTTTTGGTCTTTGCAAATTAACCCAGGTTGACCTACCAAAGATTTAAATTGCTTCAGAAAGAGGGAGAGGGAGTAATCATAATTATAACACTCTGTATCCAGGGCATTTGTCATTTTGCATAAAGTTACCCATAATGCTGCAGTTTCAAAGAGGTCATGTAATCTTATTAAATCTATCCCAAGGCTCGCACTGTGTTTAGCACGTATTTACCTATGCTGATAAATGTGTTTAGTCCTGGCAGACTCACTGTTTTGGATTTTATTATTCAATTCAGTATACATTGTTCCCCCCCTCTTTTCTTTCAAGGTGGATGTATTTAATCATTTTGGAAAATGGGACAGTGAAAAACTGGATGGCCTTTAGGCTACTCTGTACTCCACACCCAGTTAGTGATAGAAATGGAAGCAGAGTAATGAGCTGAGCTTAGGGATAAGAGAAAATTTTGATTTTGTTTTGTGTTTATGGAAAGCTACTTAATTAGCACTTCTCCAATATGCAAACCAAAACACAATTATTAACCTCCAACATTCCTTAAATGAAAATAGGGAAATTTCTCACTCCCCCGCCAATGGACTCTCCTCAACCCTCATTTTTTGTCATCCCTCACAGAGCATTTCCTATCAGAAGAAGGGCAAGTGCCACAGCCACTATGCCAACAGGACACAGCACACACACTGTCCACCATCCTGAGAAAACCTTTTAATCCTGATTTGATTTGATTCTTTGGTAGATCTACAAAAAGAAAAACACATGCCAATATTTTTTGTTTAAAAAAGGGCAAGATTAGAGTCAGATACACAAAGCATAAAAAAAAAAATCAACACCCCTTGCCACTCCACTCTGTACCTCAGAGCTGCTGCATCAAGCGAGGCTGGGCCTCAATAACGGCAGGCTCTCCCTCCCCACATCTGCTCTCCAACAGCTGCTATGAGCTGCCCAAGCAAGATGGCTGGCAGTAGCAGCCCTGGAGAGGCTGTGGCTGCTGCTCAGAACAAACACCTTCTCACCCTCCTCCCGGAGCTCAGCGGTGGCAGCACTGGCAGGGAAATTAGGGACATTCCAGGATGAAATCAGAAGCTGGGAGGGCTTTCGTAATTCCAGGACTGTCCCGGGGCAAGTCTCCACCCAAATAGTGTATACACAAAAATGCATGTATGAAGAAAAAATGTGCATACAACACACATATTGGTGAAAAGTTCTTACAAAAATGCATTATATTGGGGAAATTGCTTGCAACAATTTATATGTTAGTCAAAACCACATACCAAAAAATGTGTGTATTTGCAGAAACCGACACTGAAATGCAGACAAATTTTCATGATAATATATATGTATATTTTAAAGCAATTTGCTGTAGAAATGTGAACTAATGTTAAGATTTTTTGGGGGGGGGAGAGAAACTGACATTGACAGATCCCCTAGCTGAGTGATCCAAATGAGGACCTAAAATACTTCAAGGAATTGGTTTCATTCACTTTCATTTAATGTGACGCGGGTGGTGCTGTGGGTTAAACCACAGAGCCTAGGGCTTGCCGATCTGAAGGTCGGCGGTTTAAATCCCCGCCACAGGGTGAGCTCCTGTTGCCTGGTTCCTGCTCCTGCCAACCTAGCAGTTTGAAAGCATGTCAAAGTGCAAGTATATAAATAGGTACCACTCCAGCGGGAAGATAAACGGCATTTCTGTGCGCTGCTCTGGTTCACCAGAAGCGATTTAGTCATGCTGGCCACATGACCCCGAAGCTGTACACCGGCTCCCTCGGCCAGTAACGCAAGATGAGTGCTGCAACCCCAGAGTCGGACACAGCTGGACCTAATGGCCAGGGGTCCCTTTACCTTTGTTGTTGTTCAGTCATTCAGTCGTGTCCGACTCTTCGTGAACCCATGGACCAGAGCACGCCAGGCATGCCTATCTTTCACTGCATCCCGCAGTTTGGCCAAACTCATGCTAGTTGCTTCGAGAACACTGTCCAACCATCTCATCTTCTGTTGTCCCCTTCTCCTTGTGCCCTCCATCTTTCCCAACATCCGGGTCTTTTCTAGGGAGTCTTCTCATGAGGTGGCCAAAGTGCCTTTGTAAAAGTACCTTTACCTTTACTTTCATTTAATTATTAGCTAGCACCCTGAAAGGACACACAGAGAACTCACCTCTAAAAAGATTTCTTCCCTGTGGTGTGCACAAGGTGAGAGGTGATTGTAGCATAAGGTAGGGGTGTGTGTGTGTGTGTGTGTGTGTGTATGTGTGTGTATGTGTGTGTGTGTATTCTCCGGTCTACATGAAGCAATACTCTGGGCTAGGCAATGTGACCACTTCTACTCTTTTCTGAAGCAAAAGAATATCATGTTTATACATGTTTAAATATTCAGGGGGTCTAAGCCTGAAAGTGGAGGTGAGCACTGCACCCCAATGTCGATTTTGGCTGGACTTAACTATCCAGGGGTCCTTTATCTTTTTATTAAGGTGGCTAGAAATGCTTTTAAATAAGTAAATGAATATAATACCATTGCTAGATAATAACTAGCTGTCTATCATCAGTGCAAGTTACTCTTCTATACCTCAAACTTGGACCAGTTTGGTATGCATGGACAGATATGTCTCTGAAACACACACACACACACAAAACAAAACTGGCTGCTCCATTGTATTGAGAAAGTGTACAGTTGGATTCATTCTTTGTTAAATGTTACTAGTATTTTTGGTGTTGATGGAGTGGGTGAACTACACAATGAAATCATTTTTTTGTGTGCTTAGTAAAAAGGAAAAAGCTGCTAGAATCGTGAAGCAATTACTTTCTCCGTATAACTCATGAGCTATGCTTAAATTCAGGAATGCAGTTAATAGCCTCAGAGAGAAAAAGAGTTGTTGGTTTTTTAAAAAAAGAAAGATGTAATTTCTTTAAAGCAACAACCCAGCATGGAAAGAATGTTAGAGATACAGATAATACAAAGAAAAATATGTAGCAAGGGAAGAGCAAATAAAAAAGTAACAAATGTCAAGAACCAAACTTCCTTTTCATTTTTCTACTTTGATGTAATCATTTACATAATTTCAAGGCTCATGAAAGGGCCTTCACCTTGGGATTTTAGGAATAAACAGAGTGGTTCCTCATACCTGCCCATCAATGCCTTGTGGCTGGAGGACAGAGACAAGAGCCCTGCCTGAGGACTAGCCTGCTGAACCACTCAAGGCTTCAGGGCTGGGGAGGCCAAAATTCCCTTAGCATGTGCTAGCAAGGAAGGGCTAGGAGTAGGGAACTAACTGCTCTAGGCCCACAGTCAAGAGAACTTGTCCCAAACTTCAGTGATTTGGTTATAGGTTACTATGTCAACTTTTCCCTTTTCTTGCGAGGAATCCTATTCGGAATAAGGGAATTTCCCTTTAAAAAGAGGAAAAGTTGACAGCTATGGTATAGGACCTGACCCTGTTACAACAGCAGTTTTACCCGTTTGCAGATCTTTTAATGAAATTTTAATAAAGTAGTTGCAATTATAACCCTAGCACTTTTTGTCTTGTTTCTCATCAAAGGGTGTGGGTGCAAATGTAATTTTTGAAGTTACCCTAGTTAATCCAGGGTGTGGTGTGGTGTGTGTGTGGTTTTTTTAAGGGGGGGGAGAATCTTCATATTTATTTATTTATTTATTTATTTATTTATTTATTCAAACTTCTTCTTGTAATTTATTCTTTCTGCATACAAAGGGGAGGAAAGTCCTGCCAGAAATCACAAATGGCAATATACGCCAAGGATATTTTCAGGAGAGTCAGTTTCGAGGAATCAAAAGGTTTCATTTATAAATCAGATAAGAATGAGTGCTAATCCGAGGAAGCTTTCTTCAGAGTGTTTATCACAAGCTCAGCTTCTTACTGCTTATCAGGAACAAACCAAAATGCCAACCCCATTCCTGCCCACGGCTTTCCCTAACATGAGAATCCATGTGATTTAGAAGTTAGTATCTTCTTGGAAACTGCTGTACCTTTAAAGTTCTGAAATGTGCACCCAGTTTCATCAAAGGATCTCCTGTGCCACCATCACCAGACCTGTAATGTTCTACTGTATCAGTTAGTACAGCTTCTCTTAAATACATATTTGCTGGCACATCCAGACCTAACTGCTCTTTAGTGTGAAGGACTAATGTAAAATATCAAAATAAAAGAACATAAGTGGCAGGAAGTTCTGCAGAGGTCCCATTCATTTATATTTGTAATTTTAATCATTCTGCATCCCTCTCAAAAAAATGTCATTGGTATCATCAAAACTGTCTTGTTCAACTCTTATGCCTATGGAACAATCTCCAAGTCCAAATTTGGCTTTATCGTTTGCTAATTACCGGTAAAACATTTATGTCCTGCCCTTCTAGGGTGAAGACACCACTCCACAATAGTTTACAACTTTTAGAGCACTACAGTCCATAAAGCAATTACAAAAAAGAGACAGGGTCAACTGGTTAAAAAACAAACTAGATACATTGCCTGCTTTGAACCATAAGTTCGTGCCAGAATAAAAATATTTTCATAATGGAATCTTTACTGTGGCTGCCAACCACACTTTGCAAAGTAAGGTGATACTTAAGCTGGGCTCTAAGTCTCTCTTTTCCCCACCCAGCTGAGTTTTCACCCTATCAAAAGCAAACATTTGAGAACAACCTGTAGGCTGATTGTGTCCATCTGTAAGTGGAACAAATTTTCATTTATGCAACAGGATTTCCTCTTCCTCTCCTCCCGTGCTACTCACCCTACACCTCCCAAATCTGCTCCAGAGAGTTGAAGGACCCTCCAGAGTAGATGTGGGGGCCATAGGCAAGAACAGCGTGCAACACTGGATATCACCCATAGGCTATTCATATCATATTGCATGGGGAGTTGTATGTCCACTCACTTTTTTCAGTGGGCGGTGTTGCAGCCAGGCATCTGGGCCCTTGCAGTTATCTGGCATGGGGGTGGGGAGTTGACACCCCCTCGTGCCGTCCTGGTGGTGTCCCTGGCACTGGGCAGGGCCACGCCCAATGTGACCCCACTGCCAATCAGCACCGGTGGTTGCAGGGGGCTCTCCTCTCTCGCCCTTTTGCCAGATCTCCCAACCCACCCACCCACCTTCTTTTTATGCTTTGCTATGACACGACCTTGCTATGGACAAATGTCAGCCACTATGTTGCTGGGGCCAGGTAGGATTTTTTCCCACTTGGCAAATTGGCACCAGCCATTTGGTTTTCGCCTACCTTGTAGCAACCATCACAACTTTGTGAGGTTAGGCATTGGGCAAGACTTTGTTTGGGTGGAGGGGAGGATGTAGCCTCTGCCTGCCTCTCCTCATTAAGGATATCCTGTTAAAGGGATCTGGGGGTGTGAATCCTGTCCGGTCGCTAGACGTAGGCTAGGGCCATGACATGACGCCAACGGAGACCCCTCGGTGTTAGTCATAGGGCTCCCCCTTTTGGTGGTTTACCCTTAGATGGACTCCCTGAAGATGGGCAGGAGTCAAAATATAGCCTGGCTTCACCCAATGCCTAAGCCAAACCACTCACATCTGTAACAAATAAAGTTGTGATCTATTTGAATCCATAAACCTAAATACTTGTGTCCATGTATTTATTAATCACTAGGGAACTCCGGCTCACGGAACCTTGACATGTAAAACATCTTTAACAACCAGGCTGGTGTTCTATACACCAACCTGACACTTGAAGAAAGGACAGATACAAATGTAAAATAATGAAAATGAATTCAAACAGGAGAAAAATAAAGACAGAAACATTTTTAAGGGCTCCTTTCCTTCATATATTCTATTTTTAAAAGTCAGTGCACATTTCTGGTAGGGATCAGCTTAGGTTGTTCTTTAAAGGCTGGTTGCAATAAGGAAAGGTTAATGCATCTGCTTTTTATTTTTTTTTAACAGAATTTATTGGCATTTTCACAAAACAACATAAACCCAACCCCCACACCTACAAATATCAAAACAAACACAAATACAAATACACATACACATAATGTCAGGATTCTTCTTCTTATCTGTATATCTTACTATAGAAAAAAAAAAAAAAAAAATTCTAGTTCCGAATCTTGACACTTGACTTCCCCCGCCTATACACCTTCGGTTTTAATACAATACACTTTCTCCTTAACATCTTTTCTCCATAGAAGTTTAACTTATCTTGATATAGAAAGAAAAAACACCTTTGTCTTATCTTTTGCATTATAACCTAAAACTTAACCAAATATTCTTAGAGCTAAACTTATTTCTTCTATCATTTAGCATGCTGCTTTTAACTTAAATTCAATATCTCCTTACTTATTTAAAATAAACTTATTTAACAAACTTCACACTCCGATTTCGGATACCATGGCAGACCATCTATGTTATACAATGATTAATTCAACCCACTCCCCTTTTGTCCATTGTCTTCTCCTGTCTTTCACCAGAACCGAATCCCCTATTGTATGCTTCTGAATGTCCACAGATCCAGGTTACAACCACAACAAACCCTGCATCGAGCTCCAAGATGTTCATCCTCTGCATTCTGAGCTTCTCCGTAGCTTTGTACCAAAATTCTTCTTCTTGTAGAAATCTTAATTCTCTGTCCCTCGACCCCGAGCTGCCACCTCGGAATCTAGATATTAAAAAACTTTCCGTTTCAGGGTTTCTGCCACCCCCTGAAAACAGTCCCTGTTCCAATCGGATTTGCTCTGCCATCTCAGACCATCCTTCCAGCACATCTTCCAGCTCTTTGCAAAAGTCTGTTTCCATTGAGTAGATTTTTTGGAAAGCCTCCTCTGTGGAATACAGATTATTTCCATTTATAATCCCACACAAGACTCTTAATTTTCGATTAGCCAGCTCCAATTGAAAGACAGTGAGCTTTTCCTCTACCTCCCAGTCCTTCTGTGCCAGCATGAGCGCAAAGTCCAACATCTTCGGGGAAGGGAGGTGGGTATCAAATTACATTTCCTGTCTTTTTCCTCCTTTGTCTCAATTTTCTCCTGCGCAATTCCAAATCGCCGCCATTTCTTCCGAAGCCAGAGTATAAAGACCAAAACTTCAAATGGAGATATTTTTCCTCAATTAACCCCTGAGAGGGAATCTCTACAGAGTCAGTTTTCAAATTCCAAGCACTTTCAAGTGATTAGTGTAGCAGCAGTCACTTAAAGAGTTAATTCCTTCCAACCCCCGAAGGGAGAGAGGCGGGCTGCCTTTTCTTTTGATCCCAGAGCTTTTCCCGAAGTACAAAGAGTCAGTCAATTACTCACAGCTTCTGGTTTCTTAGCAACTTCTTAATGACAGGTAGAACAGAGACGCTCCTCACGGACTTTGCCGCCGCATGTAAACATCCCGGTTGGGGCATATCCCCTGAAGCCCGACTCCGTGGTCCCTTCACCCCCACTCCCCCCTTACAGGGGGCGCGGGGGAAGGGTTCGGAGCACAACGGGCATAGCCGGGGAGCCCAGGGCGCGGGACGCTCTTCCCGCTCCCCAACCAGAGCCCTGCATGCGGCTGCAGGGCTCCTAACCCCCGGGATGAACTGGGTGCCTCGCCACCGAAGCAACCCAGGACCATCCGCAATGGCGCCAGCCGCCGGAAGTAATGCATCTGCTTTTTAAAATAAGTGTAATTGCAGCAATAAGATGTTAACAACAGTAGTGGCAACATAATGGTAGCAACAAGAAAATGCATTGGGGAACAAAACTTTTACAAACAAGGCGAACAAATATGCAGTTAGGCATTTTCTGTCCATTAAACATGCTGGTTTCAAAAATGACTAAAGCATAATTGTCATGCTGTGAAAATAGATTTACACACAAACCCAGGATCTGGATATATTGTGAAATCAACTGCCATGCTTTTGTGTATTCTAACTCCAATTATATTGCAGGACTGTGGGCGTTAAATATCTGGGTAAGTCACATGCCCGGTGCATGAATTAACACTGCCTTTCTGACACTAGTAAAATCATAAAATCACATAAACTATTACCGCTAACACTACTTACCATATTCTTCACCTTCTCCAGTTCTAGAATATCCTTTTTTCAGGTGTGATGACCAGAACTATATACAGTATTCCAGGTGTGGCCCAAACTATAGACTGGAATGAAAGCGCTATGATACTGCCCTTGTCTGTCTGTAGTAAATAGAATGAGAGCAGTGTTCTGCCTGTGTGTGTATGTGAGAGAGGTAGAGAGAGTGCAAAGGCAGAACACATCTGGAGTTGAACAGCAGCCAGTAAAGGGGACACACATCTTTTTGTTGCTGTCTGCTTCTGCATGCTGCTTGCTCGGAGGCGGGGAACTAATAGCAATTTACAGATATGTACTGGCTTCCCGTATCTTCAACAAAGTACTGTGTCAGTTCCATGTGACAAGCACACACCTCCATGTAGTAGTGGAAATTGCTATGATGCTTCCACAAATCACAGAAAAGCTGTGGCTGCATTCAAAAGAGCATGCCACGTGACTCTACGCGGTCACATCAAGTATCCAGCAATACATCTAGTGTATAAATACTACTTTGGGAGAAAAAAATAAAATTCTCAGATGATCATATTATTTTAAACTATATACCAACTATGTGGGGTTTGGCAGTGGGTCAGTGTAGGTAGGCTCTCCATGCCCTAACCTCTGCCAAAAGACTGATACTGATTCATTGGAAATATAATATCATGCCCCTCCCCTTGATCAATGGATAGAATATATGGCAACTCTTGCAGCATATGAAATAGACACAGCTTATAGACGCAGATTGTGTATGGATAAATGGGATTTGGAATGCATTTATACAAATTATAATGACTTGTTAATAAGCTTACATTTGTTGGGATAATTATATCACTTATATACCCATATTTTGTATTGTATCACAATTTTCAAGTATTTTTGTCCTTTTCTTATTTTTCTCTTTTTAATTTTATTTCACTTTATTTCCTCACTGAAAATTTCCAGCAAAATATAAATATTTCAAAAGTGTCAAGCCCTATGATTACTTACTTATACTTTTGAACTCGCCCTTGGTTAATTATGCAAAGTTTAGGAAACCCCCCTCCCCCGAGAAATAAAGATTTCACTCCTGAGGACAAGTCTTCTCCCTCCCTCCCTCTGTTTGTTTGTTTGTTTGTTTGTTGTTGTTGTTTTTGTATTTTCAGGATGACTTGGGAAAGCCAGTATCAGGGGTCAGCATTGATGGGCACCCATGGAAGCCCACTGCACTGCGTGGGGTACATTGTTGTCTCCCTAGGGTTTCCTGCTCATGCTGCTCTTCACTTTTGCTGTCTCTGCCTTTTCACCTCTGAGCATAGAAGCAGTGATTAAGATTAAGAAGCACCAGCATCTTTTTCTTGCCTTGTGCTCTGAAGCCTGGAGCTGGCACTGGCCTCGCAAAATGCTGTTAATAATATATTATAGTTAATGAACCTGGATTAGCCACTTCATGTGGCATAGCAATGGGGGGCGGTGGGGGCGGTTTGCTCCCTGTGCCACATCTCCGGGGGTGACAAGGCATGCCGGTGGTGGCACTCCATCACTGTACGGACATTGCCAGGATCCTCTGCTCGCAGCTGCAGCCGCATGTAGAGGATCCTCTACATGCGGCTGCAGCTGCGAGCAGAGGATCCCAGCACCATCTGTACTGCACTGGAATTGCGCTGCCAGCAACCTGCTACGTAGTGCGCATGTGCGGCATTGCTATGTATGATGCATGCGTCATACGTAGCAATGCTGCGCATGTGCGCTACGTAGTGACGCCCCGTCCCCAGGCGCACATGTTTGCCACTCCAGGTGCCCGAGCGGCTTCCTATGCCACTGTTCATGTACTGCTGCCCATTTCTTTTTGGTCTTTCCAAGTTCACTTTATATTCACTCATGCAACAGTAGCCAAATTCATAGCCTCCAGAAGTTGTTGGACTACAACTCCCATAAGCCACTGCTAGTATGGTCAATGTCCAGTGAAGATTGGGAGTTAGAGTTCTACAACATCTGTAGGGGACTGCATGGCTACATTTGCATTTGTACTTACAGCATACAATAATGATCTTGGCGTCTCTTCCTTATTTTCCCACAAGAAGTGTTCCTACAATATCTGCATTCCAGTCTAATTTACGACTGGATCCCAAGCCCAGCGGCTGAAAATTTAAGGGTTAACCACTCAAACATACTATTCACGGCTTGAGTCAGACATCTGCCATAGGTTATCATATCAATGCGAGAGGAAAACAGAGATCTGACTCAGAATGTATTAAAAATGGATGAGAAACAAAACCGCAACATCACAACACTGTGATAAAAAACATATAAATGTGACTCCTTAGGCAGAAAACGACCACACATAGAAGACACTGTTATTTTTCTGTAAATCTGACTGTATGATAAAATTAAAACAAACACTGGCTCTGTTTCCTTATCACAGCCTAAAGGAAAGTAGGGGGAAGGGAGGGAAAGGTAGTAGCTTTACTGCCAAGAGTTATAAAATGTTTATCTCTGTAAATTCGAAGAAATCGTTGATGTGATAATCTTTGAGAGATGATCTGAAAATCATTTAAAGCAAGATCTCAATTCACTTTGCTCCTGCACAGTGGGTGAGAGAAGGGAATGAAGTCTATATTTTATGACCCTGACAATGAGGTATCTTTTAAAGCTAACTTGAATCTCCCACGGAAAATCACAAAGATATCGATCAGTTCAAGGAAAATGCTATCCTGGTGAAAGAGAAAGTGCAAAAGATTTATGAGTCGGGCTCAGACCTTCCCCTGAGTCTCTTTATTCAGAAGCTGAGATGAATATACCAGTATACATACTCTATATAACTGCATAGTCATGGCAAAGAAACAACTGAAAAAGGAACAATACTTTCACACTTGCATTTACAGCTTTAAGTTTACTGTTTAAGTATTTAACTAAAGCATGGATCCGATATGATAAATTAGACATTTCACATTGTAAAGGAAGGAAGAACAAAATCATTTAATCAAACAAGTACAGTCGTACCTTGGAAGTCGAACGGAATCCTTTCCGGAAGTCCATTCCAAAACGTTCAGGAACCAAAGCGCGGCTTCTGATTAGCTGCAGGAAACTCCTACAGCCAATCAGAAGCCCCGTCGGACGTTCGGCTTCCAAAATAATGTTCGAAAACTGGGACACTCACTTCCAGGTTTTGATCGTTCGGGAGCCAATTTCTTCAGGAGCCAAGCCGTTCGACTTCCAAGGTACGACTATATGTGAATGTAGTAGAGGGTGCATGATTCTGTTTGGAACTCAATACCTTTAACCTGATGACTGGGGGCAGGGACTCTAATGAGGTAGCAGGGCAGACCTTTGGTGTGCCAAAACTGCAAATTTTCTAGGACTGGGGCCAATACAGAAACATTTGCAATGCACTCAAATGAAGTAATGATTGTTACATTGTGTGCTCTGGTCCATGGGGTCACGAAGAGTTGGACACGACTGAACAACTGAACAACAACAAATTGTTGCATGCTCTAACTATTACAGATGTACATCTGCATCACAAGCAGAAGAGTTGAGGGTCTGTCCCTTGAAGTGGCACTCCCATGACGTGCAACAAAATCAGATGAGACTGATTTTCTAGTATATCTGAATTGTGGTTTTGGCACAGAAACTGCTTTGGTCATCCCAAACTATGACCTTTGTCCAGAGAGAAACAAGGGAAGTGTGATGCTGTTGATTCTCCTTGATTTCTCAGCAGCTATGATACCATCCAGGAGCAGCTGCCTGCATTAGGACCAGGTAGTAGTACTGTGTTGAGATAGTTCCAGTCTTATTTGGATGTCTGTCTCCAAAGAGTGGTGCTAGAGTATGCTATTCAGCCCCATGGAATCTGCAATATGGGGTTTCACAGGGGCTTATATTATCCCCATGAATGTTTAACTACAGTGGTACCTCGGGTTACATACGCTTCAGGTTACATACGCTTCAGGTTACATACTCCGCAAACCCAGAAATAACGCTTCAGGTTCAGAACTTTGCTTCAGGATATGAACAGAAATTGTGCTCTGGTGGTGCAGCGGCAGCGGGAGGCCCCATTAGCTAAAGTAGTGCTTCAGGTTAAGAACAGTTTCAGGTTAAGAATGGACCTCCAGAACGAATTAAGTAAGTAACCAGAGGTACCACTGTATAGGAAAATGTTAAGTGGGGTTATCCAGAGATTAGGAGTATGATGCCATCAATATGCAGATGACACACAGCTATATTTATCTTTTACATCTTCAGGCATGGCAGTGGATGTGCTAGATCAGCGTCTAGCTTTGGTAATCAACTGAATAAGAGCCAGTAAGCTGACACTTAAACTGAAGCATCATTAGTGGGCAGTTCCTTAGTCCAGTTCAGCCTATTCTGGAAGGTGTTGCACTCAGGCAAAGGAACAGGTATTCAGTTTGGGAATACTTCTGGAACCACTTTTGTCCCTGGAGACACTAGTGGCCTTGGTGGCACATAATGCCTTCCATCAGCTTCAGCTGGTAGCCCAGCCACGACCCTATCTGGACAGAACTAACATAGCTTCAAGTTGCCTATGCTTTGGTAACTTCTAGGTTAGATTATTGTGATGCATTTTATGTGGGGCTGCCTTTGAAGACAATTTGGAAACTACAGCTGGTGCAGAATTCTGTGACCAGATTATTGATGAGTATCGGAAGACCCAGCTGTACTACAGAAATTCTCGGTAGTGGCACCCGCCCTGTGGAACACCCTCCCATCAGGGGTCAGGGAGATAAACAACTACCTGTCATTTAGAAAATATCTGAAGGCAGCCCTGTTTAGGGAAGTTTTAAATTTGTGATTTTGTATTGTATTTTGGTATTTGTTGGAGGCTGCCCAGAGTGGCTGGGGAGACCCGGCCAGATGGGCGGGGTATAAATAATAAATTATTATATTATTATTATAAATACTTGCTCGACTGCGCTAACGACCGATTAGTTGCTGGGCTCAATTCAAAACGCTAGTTTTGGTGTTTAAACTCCTATATGGCTCAGGACCACAATACGTCAAGCTCCAATTCCTCAGTGTCATCAGAACATGGAAATGGCTTGACAAACACATAGGCTTGGGCCAGCTTAGCCTAGCGGTTACTTCGAATCTATCTTTGCAGAATCACCGACAAACACATAGGCTTGTCTTGTCGTAGCCTGACTGGATCGGAATCCTTTTGATTTTGCTTCTAACATGGGTAGCACTCCCTGTGTTGCCTTGAAACATGTTTTGTTATTGACATAGAAAGCCTTCCCCAAACTGATGGTAGGTGGCATAGTCTTAGTACTTGAGGAAGTGGGAAGCACATAGTAATACCCCTGGAACACAGGAAGCTGCCTTATACTGAATCAGACCATTGATCTATCTAGCTCAATGTAGCCTATAGTGACTGGCAGAGACCACCCAGAGTTTCAAACAGGGAGTCTTTCCCAGCCCTACCTGGGGATGCTTGGGATTGGACCTGGGACTTTCTGCATGCAAAGCAGATGCCTTTCCACAGAACTACAGCCCTTCTACTAATATACTTCTAATAATATACTACTATTGCTGTTGGCTTTGGTACCTATTTATTGTCAGATGTAAATGACAAATAAGCCACTGCCTCTGTGATGTCCACTCAAACAATAGTGGTGGTTTCTATAGTTAGTCTTTTCAAAAAGAAACAAAACCACAATGCGCCCATCAGTCCGTTTGCCCCTTAGATATGTCTACATTTCATTCTGAGTTTTCAGACAAAGGAATCGATGCTTCTAAATAAGAATTCATTTTACAAGGCAATACTGGACTGGTTTGCTGGAGGGCTGCTTTCTCTCGCCCTCTTTCAGTTCATTCGCACATATCTGAAACTATTATGTCACCTTCTGCCCTCCAAGGCCTCCTACTCAGCTGGAGGTTCAAAGCAACACTACTAATGCCATTACTTATTTTCTTCCTGCTTTTAGACAGATGGCCACATCCTAGCACCAACTCGATGTTAAAAGCCTCAAGGAGGATGGAAAAATGGGAAATGTATGATAAAAATGTCATTGTATGTTATTGTGAGAATGTATTGGATGTATTGTATTTTAATCAATAAAGTTTTTTTATTAAAAAAAAAAGGCTCAAGAAGACTAGGGTCACACTGTACAGTCTCATTTCAAATACTGTTTCTGTGCTGGCAGTGCAGCTCCCAAAACATAAGATGGATCTTCAAAAAAGACAGGCAAATGACTTTAACATGAACCCCAATTTTGTGCTTTGATTGCAAATAAATTCTCCATTTCCTGCCAGTTAGTAAACAAAGTCTATATTAACAGATAATGTGGGAAGATCAATGGACTGAACACAAATCTGTCTCTTATCTACCCAGCAGTCCCTAAAACAACTCTGCCTGTATTATTATTACTATTATTAATATTACTATGTTTCTTTTTTATTTCCAGGAACATCTGTGCAGTGTCATCTTTCTCTTAAAAAAAACACTCATCAAAAGCCACTTCCATGGAAATGAAATGTACAAAACCTTAGTATATTCATCTGAAACCAAAAATAAATCATAAATGTGCGTAACTACATTGGCTTCTTCCTCTCCCTGTGCTGTGCTATATTAATCTGTAAAGCACTTTGTACATTGATGGTGTAGTAGTAGCAGCAATAGTAGTATCTGCTGAATATATGCATCATCTGAAGTGTTCCACTGCCAAGGGAGATACAGGAGCTTTTTGGTGCCATCACCCCAGTTGTGGAACTCTCTCTTGAGAGAAAATCAACTTTGATTGTTTTCAGGTAGGTAGCCAAAGCATTTGTATTCCATCAATATTTTAAGAGTGCTAATCCACTATTGATACCCCACTTAAGCAATTGCTTCTCTCTCATTTTTTTAAATGGCTTTAAAATATTTACAGTTGCAAACTGCCTTGGAGTCCCTTTATATAAAAAGGAACAATAACAACAACAGTAATAATAATGATGATGATTATAATGATGATATTACTTCAGAGAGATGTGATCATGTTGAATATATATCTACCTGGAAGGTATGTGTGCACTGTTGTGCTCTCAAAGATATACTGTCTTCCACCTCATCTAAAACAAAATTTTCGACACCACCACACAGCAGGTGTACAATCTCCCCAGGTAAATCTTACTATACAGCATGTTTAACTACTTCCCATCTGACCTTACAATTGTAGCCTCTTCTGCTACCATTGCTACTCAACAATTGTTTGCTTACAACAAGCCCTGGAAGATTTTGCATCTTCACTGCAGCATGCTTTTGAAGTTTTAAATTGTTTAAGCAGTAATTATTGTATATGGTATGTTGCAATGCATCATGCATTTGATAGTCTTATGTCTGTACACATAGTGGAACTTCAGAGAAACCAAATAATACTCAATGAAAGAAATGAGTACGTCTATCTCAGTTTTGGAGAAGAATTGTAAATTACATCCCGAATCCTTCCAATAAATGTGCAAATGAATATAGCAATGAGCTGGTCTGACGAGTTCTGAAAAGCAAGAAGCAATACATACCGTCAAGTTGACACTCAGCACATTACTATTCATTCTGAGTATGCACTGTGAGGGTTCCCTTATAGCAAAAGACTTCACTCTCTCCTATATGCAAATAATGTACTCCACCTTATTTTAACTTGCAAATTTCCAGCACACCGAAAAAGTAAACTGATGGCCAAAAGCAGATTCCCAACAAAAAGCATTACATTAGAAATTAGTACCATTTCTGTCGTCACACAAGGAAGCACTGAACACCCCATGGCTGTAAGGCCATGCTCATATGGGGAAAATGTGTTTTAATAATGCATGCAGTGTATTTTCTCCACCCTGAGAGGTGGAGGATTTGGGTGGGAAGAGATGACGAATGACTTTAAATTCCGCAGGGGGCGTCTGCTGCAGTAGCTGTTCAGAAAGGCGCCAAGGTTCTGTCATGCCACTTTTCCTTTCTCCAGGCTAAAATGAAATGAGTGCAGCTGAGGGAATCGTAACCTCATGCTGGAGTAGGACACAGTTGCATCTCTCTCTTTTTTTAAAAAAGAAGAAGCTTGCTCTGTCTTTTCCTGGCCCACATGCCTCAGATTCCCAAGACATTGTGTTTTCTCCACAAGGGGCTAAGGTAAAAAGATTGGGGGGTGGGGGGAGAGAGATTCCTCTTCCTATAAATGTCCCAGCCACACAGAAACTATACAGTACATATATTGCACTGAATGTAAGACCTCGTTCTCACTGAGCTACTTTGGGAAGTGATGGGGAATCTGTGACCCATCAAATGTTGTTGGGGAAGGGATGCCACTCAGCGGTAGAGCACCTATCTGCCTTACATGCAGAAGGTTCAATCCCTGGTATCTCCAAGTAGGCCTGGGACAGATTCCCGACCCTGCCTGAAACCTTGGAGAGCCATTGCCAGTCACTGTAGATGCAGCTGAGCTAGACGGACCCAACAGTCTGACTCAGCATAGGGCAGCATCCTGTGTTGAAACACAACTATCATCAGACCCAGCCAGCTTGGTCAAGAATCACAGGTGATGGGAGCTATGGTATAAAATGTCTATTTCAGGGGAAAGTGTGAACAAAATGTGTACAGTTTAGATGAGAGAGGGAGAGAGAGAGAGAGAGAGAGAGTGTGTGTGTTAAAAACAACAACAACAATGACAGAAAATGGGGTGGTGGAGGGAGACTTATGACATAACACATGCAAGGCTGAAATGGAACATAAATAAACTGGTCTGTCCATCCCTTGCCAGAAATTACTCCTTTGGGAGAGTAACTTTGAGAAAAGGACAGGAAAAATGTGTTGCCTGCTAGAAAGTCCTGTTAGCAGAGGCAACTTTCTCAAGAAACCCTGACAATTGCATCAAGGTCCTGGCAACTACTTGATTTATGTACAAGTTTTTTATATATCTCCCTAGCAGTGTTCCTGAGATAGGCTTGCATAGGATTTGTCCTAGTGCAAGGGTGGCAAACCTTTAGCTCTCCAGATGTTGCTACAATCCAACCCATCTGTCTTGGCTAGCCATAGGTTCTCCATCTCTGCTGTAGGTGAAGACTCTCATAACTGAATTCACCCATCCCTTTTTAAAATCCCCTATGGACAGAAAACTAGAAGTCAGGGAGAAGGCTTCTATGGCGGTGCCTCCAGTTTGAAGTGGTGCAGCCCTGGCACAGGTTTACCACCTCAGTGAGAAATAGGCAAAATTTACATTGGTTTTGCTATGTAGCCTCTCTTATCAGTCCTGCAGAACACTCTGCTTTTCTCATTCACTCTTTCAGTGCTAGGTATTCAATGAGCAGTAATTACTGTCCATCAGCACAGCAACTTTAGTTCACCCATGCCTCCCTTCCCCCATGTTGCTCTTTGACATAACTTCATCCATCTTTCCATCTTCCTTTATGCTACATAAACAGCGAAATGATTTTAAATTGCATCTTTTCTTCCTCTAAAAGAAATATGAAATGTACAGATTGTGTCAATGCAATACAACACTCACAAGGAAAAATGGGTTTTCAGTTAAGATGTTTGAAAGGCTTGATCTTTGTGAGGTCTGAGAAAAACTGACCTAATCCACACCTCCACACCAACCTGATCCACACCTGATCCGCTAAAGTGTGGTGCGGAGCTACCCACAGGATTTCACATTTTCCAGAATGTTGTCACATGATTTTCAGCAGTTTTAAACTGTGTGTTTTGAGGGGGAAATACCTTTAAGAATGTGTATTTGAAATTCAAAAGTGAATATCCCATGTGGATTTCAATAAAATCACAGACTCAGTCCAAATGAGTTGTATCCAACTAAGTTCTACTCAGCATAGGAGCACAGGATGATCTTCGGTCCAATCATTTCAATGGGTCTACTCTGAGTAGAACTTGTTTGATACAACTCAATGGACTTAAGGGTGAGCACATTTTAAAGTGAAACCAACAAGAAAAGACTGAATATATATATATATATATATATATATATATATATATATATATATATATCTCCAATTATCCCAAATCACATGTTCCTATTAACAAATAGGGAAGGCAAACTGGGAGGTTGTAATGAGTGGGGAAATTGAGTGATGCTATTGAAGCTGTCATGTCTCTTATTGGAGCACACACACACCCTCATCATTCACAATGAGTGTGGAGATGTAGATGCTAAAAATAATGTCAAGGGACTTGCAGCTTTTGGCATTTGTAAGAACTCAACCCTTATGACATTTGCTCCCACAGGAGAAAATGATGTTCATCAGCTTTGATGGTTTTAAAAGAGGATAAGACAAATTTCAAAAGCACATCAAAGTGCAAGTAGATAAATAGGCACCACTCCGGCGGGAAGGTAAACGGCTTTTCTGTGTGCTGCTCTGGTTTGCCAGAAGTGGCTTAGTCATGCTGGCCACATGACACGGAAGCTGTCTGTGGACAAACGCCGGCTCCCTCAGCCTATAGAGCGAGATGAGCACGCAACCCCAGTGTCATCCGCGACTGGACCTAACGATCAGGGGTACCTTTACCTTTAAGATAAATTTACAGAGATAGAAGCTATCAGTGGCTACTAGCCATGATGGCTATTCTCTGCCTCTGCAGTTCTTGGACGCCACAGGAGAGGAGAGTGCTGTTCCTGCTTGCAGATTTCCAACAAGCATCCAGTTGGCCACTGTGAGAACAGGATGTTGGACTAGATGGGCCATTGGTCTGATCCAATAGGCTCTTCTTATGGTCTTAACCCTAAACTTTTTCTAGAATCATGGTTTTCTTCTTGTTTAAGTTCACCTTTATCAGTCAGGATTAATGCATTCTTAATGAGCTTTTACTTCTTTAATATTGTACAACTTTAATTGGTTTGTTGTTTTATTGTGATGAGATTTTAAAATTGTTTTCCCCAAGCTCTGATCTCTAGAGAAGAGATGACATGGAAATCAAAACAAATAACCTTGCACATGAGGGAGATAAAAAAAATGAAAGATACTTTTTCCTAAGCTGTAAATCAAGAGCACTGAACAGAAATGATAACTATTAAGGAATTAACCAAACATACTAGATCGCTAAGTGCTCCAGTGTGTCAACAGTGGAGCATTAGCTTAACTGACTTGTTTTTTATATGAATAAAGTAAATGGAATAAAAAAAATATTTTGGATAAATTCTAGGCCTCTTCCTGTCAGAAAAACCTATTTGTTTCCCAAATCCAAACTAACAGAGGTTTTGGTTTCTTTCTTTTTCAAGATGTGTTGTTCTGTTTGCATTATGACTGTCATCTAGTACACAGTATGTGCACCTAATTTCAATTCAATTTTACATAACATTCTAATGATGTATTACAATGTTTACACTATGATGGAGAAATGGCAATGGCCACCTATTGTTCACACACGCCCTCAAGTGAAGATTCATGAGAAATGTAAAGATCACAATTTTTATTAAAGATCTGTAAATAACAAATACCTCTGGCATACCCCTAAACATTTTGTGAATCTTTGTACTTTTGTCCATTTACTGTATTTATTTTCCCCGATTTGAACTATAAAATGGTGATTTTCTTGAGTCAAAATGAGAGTACCCCTAAACATTTTTTAAAAGAAAAAAGCACTGCATAGAGGATCAAGGTAATGCAAATGTCATTATTTCTTATCACAGGCAATATCACCTTTCTCGACCCTCAGCACAATTTAAGTGGCATTCTGTTTGCCCACTCACCACAAAGATGAGCTGAAGGGAATCCTGCGTCCTCACCCTAATATTATTACTAATAATAATAATAATAATAATAATAATAATAATTTATTTATACCCCGCCCATCTGGCTGGGTCTCCCCAGCCACTCTGGGCGGCTTCCAACAGAACATTAAAATGCAATAATCTATTAAAAATTAAAATCTATTAAAAGCCTCCCTAAACCCTTCCCCCACTGTTCAGCATTCAACAAGACTGTTGCTTCAGGTCCCAATAATCTCTAATCAAACATTCTGAGGTGATTGGTCAGATGTCCTTCAACCAAGTGTGCCTCAAGATACTTACCCAATATCCATAAAAATTCCCAGCCTGCCATAAATACCAAATTGTGAAAGTAATATAAGGCCAATTAGAGCCAAATCATTCACACTCACCACAAATATGAATGATGCAGAGTAAGTGTATAACTATGTAAGACCAATAAGGGGTACCCCCCCATCATAACCCATAGCCTAAAGGCAATTGGCTACCACTGTATTGCTCATAGCATAGGTTGCTGCCAAGTAACTGGGGAAGAGGACTCATAGTGCTTCCCTTATAAAGGGAGAAGAGTTTGAAGAAGAAGAGTTTGGATTTGATTTCCCGCTTTATCACTATCCGAAGGAGTCTCAAATTGACTAACATTCTCCTTTCCCTTCCTCCCCCACAACAAACACTCTGTGAGGTGAGTGGGGCTGAGAGACTTCAAAGAAGTGTGACTAGCCTAAGGTCACCCAGCAGCTGCATGTGGAGGAGCGGAGACACAAACCCAGTTCACCAGATTACGAGTCTACTGCTCTTAACCACTGCACCACACTGGTTGGGAGCAACGTAGCGAATCCACCTGATTATTACCACCCATTAATAATGTGGCGGATCCACTTCTACTAACTGCCCCCAATTAAATATAGTGCACCCACCTCACATTACACCAATTGCACAATTTTTTCTACAGACTATCTAGTAGGGGACTTGTGTGAGTCTGAGGCAGGAGTTGATCAAACAAACTAAAGTTTTATGAAACAAAAATAAGATTATAAAACTAAGCAGATAAGGAAATGAGTTCTTTCAGTTAGAAGTTAGCTTATTTACTTTAAAACAAAATAAAAATTTCTTTCCAGTAGCATCTTAGAGACCAACTTAGTTTGTTCTTGGTATGAGCTTTCGTGTGCATGCACACTTCTTCAGAATGTGCATGCAGACCAACACGGCTACCCACCTGTAACTGGAATTATTTACTTTAACTAACTATAAGATTTCTCAGGCTTAAAGATAATACTATAGGCACAACTCTTCTTAAACTTCAGTTACTAAAAATCAATTGATATACTTCAGGTAGATAAATATTCAGGTTTCCAGAATAGATGGTAAAATGCTCAACTTAGTTTCTGTTACTTAGACATTACAATTAAATACCACTTCCTTCACAGCTTAATACTTTGATTCATGAATGATGGGCACTTCTCCTCAGTTACCCACTCTCTTAACAATCCAACACCTGAGGTATTACAAATGGTATAACAGACTTTTTACTGGGTTGGAAGTCTTCAGTACCTAGAAGAACTCTCCCCTCCTAGCTATACTGACACCCTGTAGCCTGTACTCCCACAAAATCAACCTCTCCCGGTTCAGTCACAGCCCTCTGAGGACACTCCTGTCTGTATACCTTCCCCAGACACTCAACATCTCCCTATCTAAGCTGTGAGGCTCTGTCCTCTTGCTATGGATAGTCTCCTCAGTGTGGATGTTTAACTGAACTCAGGACCAGTTCTCCCTATCTCCCAACCTGAAACCTGTCTAACATCTCAAATCAAATTCTATCCCTCTTCTCAAATCTAGCTCCACCTCTCATGTTAAATCCAGCCCTATCTAACTCTCTCCCTCAGAAACTGCTCCTTTTATTCTCCCCCCACCCCCAAAGTGCTGTTCCTCCACGCTATGGCTCTGGACTGGTCTGGCTCTGCTGTCCATCACAGGAGCATCTGCCCACCTTCCCATGGCCACAAATGTGGTATGATGCCCTTACTTGACCATCTCCCCAATGGATGAAGCCCACTTGAGTCTTCCTCTATGCTTAGGGCATGGAACAAATGTGCCATCATGCAAATGGCAGTGGAGTAGCCAGGCTGTTACCTCATTGAAAACCACAATACAGACTTACATCAATAACTATTGAATATGCAAAAACCAGAGGACGTGGTGTCCAATATATCCAATATGCTAAGCTTAAATGTTACCTGAGAACAAACTGGAACCCCTGCAAGTGCAATGGAAATCTGCTAGCATAATTGGACTTCTGGTCCCATCCCCACTTTCAGCAATCCCACACCCCTCAAATCTGCTGCAGAATATCCACCAGCTCTTTGGAGCAGATTTTGGACCTATATGGAGATACATAAGGTAGGAGAGGAAGGAGAGGTTCCATCGAGCAAGTGGACACCACGTGCTACATTGGATTTCATCCTACACAGTTAGAATTGCCTCAGACTGCAACTGATTAAGCAATTAAATATTCTTCTCTTTCTCTCTCAGTGCAGCCTGCCATATCCATCTCTCACTCCTTCATGAGCTGTTTTTCTTTTTTTTTTAACAAAGCACTCCTCCTCTGATCCTTCTCCTTAGCTTGTGATAATTTAAGTCAAGAGCCAATAAAATGCAGTGTGGCGTACCTGGAGATGCTGGGGATTGAACCCTGGACCTTCTGAATTCAAAGCAGATGTTCTGCAACTGAGCTACAGCCCTTCCCCCAAACTTTCTATGAAGCCAGGTGACAATAGATATTCAGCATTTCTCAAATATATGGTGTCAGATGATTGATTTCCTCTCGGCGTGAAATGAGCTATATTGACACTGGTAAGTAAACATGGATCTTTGCTTAACCAAGAATAAACTTTTTAGATGATTGCACAGCATAAATCAGATGTATTTAGCTTACAGATTTCATACTGCCAGTTCTGTTATGCATAGCAATGATCAAACAGAAAAAGCAACAGAAATGGGAATGACAATAAATATTGCAAATTTGCCCTCCTGAACTTCTTTCAGATAGTGGTGGGTGCAGGATTGCATGGGTATAGTAATGTTTAATTATTTTTAATTATATCTCTAATTTACTAGTTTATATATACTAGTTTATAGTACCCTAATCACACTCTCGGTAGTTCAAAAAGTAGATTACAAAGGAAGTTTAGAAGAGCATCTGTGTTGATTCATAAACCCACAGTCATGTTGAGGCTGCCTTCTGTTTGTATCTGTAGAAAGAATTTATTTTAGAGCTGAGCCAAAGTTTTCCAGAAAAAGGGATTTATGATGATGATGAAGATTCTTTCTTTTGTTCTCCTGAATTGTTGGAGAATTTCAGTCCTCCCTGGGAACGTATCTGGCATACTAATTTGCACAATTTTGCCACTTAAGAATAGGGCAAAAAAATTGGGAAGCAACTGTGGATACAGTTTCAACAGTCGAATATTGTTGTTAGCTCATATTGGTGGATGAAGGAAGCAATGGGCTTGGTCCTTCCCCTTCATGTCCTCCTCTCTTAGCCCACTAATTCCTTTGTCCACCAATATGAACTAACAACGAAGAGTTTCAGTCAACATTAAGTGAGCTGAAATTTCTCAGATAAGAGTTTTCCAAAGCATGTTTAGCAACCTTCATCATCACCCCTTTTCAACCAAAAAATCATTTAGAATTGTAAGGTGACATTTTTGCTAAGTTCTATTTTTTTCCTTTAAAAAAAACAACATGTGTTTTTATTCTCCCTCCACAGTTTCTCATACATTGTATTTTTTGTTTACTTTTTAGTTCATCACAGTCATTTTGTTACTTCTCCATTGTGAGTGACAGGTCACCATTTTGTGAAAACAAGTCCTAGCAACATCTCTAATTCTGAATTGTCTTGTACTTCTGTGATATGTGAGCTAAACGCTTTTTTAATGTAAATGGGAGATGTTTTGATGTGACTGAATACCCCCACCATTTGTACTGACTTCAAATATTCATATATACACACACACACACACGCATTAGTAGTGATGGAATGGCGAAATGCAAGGCACAATTATAGAAAAACAAAATAAACAACTCATGAACTGAAACAAAGCAAATAAAAAGATCATCTATGAGAGCACCATTCCATATATTGTTTCAATTTCTGTTTTGTTTTCATGATAAAGGAATTAATCAGAGGCTTAAAAAAAAAGCCAAAATCAGATGATCTACATTGAATTTTGTAGAAGGACGGGGACTGATTTGCAAATCCCTGTTCATGGCTGGGCGCAATACATTTCGCTGTCTGAGGCCGATTAGCAAATACTACTCACCACCCTAGTGAAGGTGTATAACAGGCATAGGCAAACTCTGCCCTCCAGATGTTTTGGGACTACAATCCCCACCATCCCTGACCACTGGTCCTGTTAGCTAGGGATCATGGGAGTTGTAGTCCCAAAACATATGGAGGGCAGAGTTTGCCTATACCTGGTGTATAATAATACCCAGGCCTGATCAATATATTTTGGCACCCAAGGCAGAAAGTCCTACAAGAGCATCTCCCCATCCTACTGTTACGAAAAATACAATAATAATAAATTAAGTAACGAACCATTTTCTGCCCTTTCATGACACCCCAAACAGTGGCCTGCTACCTAATGGCAGGGCCAGTCCTGTCCCTGTTCAGCCATGAACTTTACTGAACTGCTTTGGGCATGTCACTATCCTTTAATCTGACCAACTCCCCCTGGTTCCAGTAGGGAAGAAGCATCTCCCATATCTTCAGGGACATTTTAACAATGTCCATCTTGCCGTTAAAGGAAAGGTGGCAGAGTGTTGTTGTTTTTCCTGACCCTGCTTCCCCCAAGAAACAAAACAAAACCTGGCCACCATTTCAAATAGTGTTATAATGATTCCCCCTCCCCCAGATTTTCCCACCCCTATCACAATTCTCCATCAATTCATAGGGAAAGAAATTGCATTCAAAAATTATCAAAGAGAAAGGTAAATCTTGGAATTATTATGGGTGGGGTGCAGGGTTTTTAATTGTGCTTAACTCACTTTGGTGGTAACTAAGGGATGTTGGTGCATATCCTTCTTTCATTCAACAAATTGTCTCATCAATGGTTTGCCTTCTGTAGACTTCCCAGGTGCCCAAGCTTCAGGTAAAGCCTAGAGGAAGATATCATGAGGTAACACCTCCCATGGGGCTTCTTTGGACTGGGGAAGTAAAGGCAGCCAGGAAGGCTGCAGAGTGATGGAGAAATACTTAAAGGAAAGAGAAATATACATACCACCCCTGGGTACTTCACAACAAACCACCCGATATTGTTTAGGGGAAGAAGAAGAAGAGTTTGGATTTGATATCCCGCTTTATCACTACCCGAAGGAGTGTCAAAGCGGTTAACATTCTCCTTTCCCTTCCTCCCCTACAACAAACACTCTGTGAGGTGAGTGGGGCTGAGAGACTTCAGAGAAGTGTGACCAGCCCAAGGTCACCCAGCAGCTGCATGTGGATGAGCAGAGACACGAACACAGTTCACCAGATTACGAGTCTACCGTTCTAACCACCTAGACTAGAGAGTCTACCGTTCTAACCACCTAGACTAGAGAGCCTCTCAATAAGCCCAGAGACTGGTGGGGATGGGAAGAGAAAATTTATTTCTTAAATTCCTTACAATAAATTATCTTAGGATCCAAACCAGAATGGTTATTTTTTGTGGTGATGTGCGGCTGGGTGAAGACCATGATTAGCTGAAGGTACTTTGAAACAAGACTCCAAGGCTGACTGATGGCATAAGATTTCCTACATATAAGTACAAGATTAACTATAACCATCCTTAATCAACAGCCTCTGAAGCAACCTTGGCTGTCATTCATCTTGTAAACAAGGCCTTACTTGAAGAACTAGAGTTGACCTTCCTCATTAGTATGAGTTTCACCTCCGTTCTTCAAGGACTACATTTAGCTAACCCAGTCTCCAGTTTTCTGCTGTGCACCAGACAGCTTTCTAGAAAAACTTTATCTCCAACAACCACAGAACTGCTGTTTAGTTCATCGTTGGTTAACAGCCTGCAACAGGAAAGGGTCTCAAAGGAAAACATATTGATCCAACTCAGGGGTAAAATACAAGATTTTAAAAGCACTGAAAGGAAATTCATGCAAAGGAGAAACAGGGTGAACCACAGGAGCTTACAGAGAGGAAAGATTCAAATCAAGGGTTAGCTAAGGGGCAACCAGCGTCAATGCCACAAGTTAAGATGGCTTTGCTTGCACAATTTTCAGATCATTTTCTTCTGTCTGGTGCTAACCACAAAATTCCATATGACTGTTGCAAAGGCTGGTCTGTGGCAAGAATTCTTTTAAGTGCCTAGCCTTGGGGTTGCATGCTATCCCATCCTCACTTAAAAGAAACCAAACAAACATGTAAATAGAATGAACATTTGGATACCCATCTCCTATTTTACAGCTGAAATTTTAAGACAGTGAACATAGCTTTCTTTTTTAAAATTTAACTATTTTTCATCTCCGGGCTGTACAAGACAGAAGATAGAGAAGTAAACCATTTGCCTTTAACCAGTGTATATTATGCCATCACGTGTATCATATGCTTCTAGTTACAGTTGAAGAATTAACCATAATTAATTCTAGGAAATGTCCTTTTAAGTTTGGCATTAGCTAATCATATGGGCATCTGTGGACCAGCAAAGCAGATTCAGATATATGGCTGCCTTCATCAAATTATACAGTAGAAAGGAATTGGGATGTAACAGCCTCTCTAGAAATGATTCAAGCCAGACCTTGTTCTTGACAGCATCACCCACCTGGTGGTAGACATTGCATTCTTCTATATTTCACAATTTTATAGGATTTATCATATGCATATATGTAACAAAGTGAAAGAGACCTATAAGTTCAGCATTACCTTTCCTTTCATACTAATGGAAACATGTGAATGCCCAAATAGTGCTTTAAATGTGCTGGCAAGCTATTATATAAGTACCCCATTTTGGTGGCCTCCAAATGTTGTTGAATCATCAGCCTTGACCATTGACTATGCTGGCTAGGAATGATGGGAGTAGGAATATCTACATTGGCTACACTCGCTACAATATCTACATTGGCTACACTTGCTCTATATTAATGCACACAGTGTAAGAGCACTGCTGCAGTCATACAGGTTTTCCAATTGAAATAGAGAATACATTCATTCATTCATTCATTCATTCATTCGGGGTATAATAGGAAACTACTGTGAACCCTGTCTATCATGTACTGAATTCAAGAACTTTACAGGATTAATTCCCTTGTCACAAATGCCACGACTATAAAAACTGTTACTTGTGATCTATAAAAACAAAAGTGCTCCCAGTTGTCCAGACTGTTTCAGTTTTAATACACTGGTTATATTGTAGGGTTTCCTAAAATGGATCTGTTTTCAAACCAGATTTTGCAAAGTTCATCTAAATACGAATCTGTATATCTGTCATATCAGAGATGTCTGAAGTCCAGGCACTAGTCTCTTCCATCTAGTAAGAATGCAATACATTCACATAGCAGGGGTATTATGGATAATGATTTATATATTTTATGCTGCTTCGAGGTGATATACATCACTGGCAAGATATCCAGAAAGGCACTGGGATGAAATTGTGTTGCTGTTATTACAAACATCCTAGATAGCTATAAATTAGCAATGCCATTATCAGCCAAAGTTCCTATGTATTCTGCTTGTCAGAAACTCATTTTGGAAGCAGTGACATAATGATGGATGTTACACAGGAACATTGTATTAAGACATGCTGTATATCTGTAGCATGACATTATCATATCCTAGAATGCTTTTGATCTGTAAGCCTATGCTATCCCAAGGCTTTAGCTGGTTTGCTAGAACTAAGCACCCATTCATTCTAAGGGAAAGTAATGTAGCAGAACTGGACAACTGTGGAGC
The DNA here is from genome assembly GCF_009819535.1 of Lacerta agilis. Classification (NCBI taxonomy): domain Eukaryota; kingdom Metazoa; phylum Chordata; class Lepidosauria; order Squamata; family Lacertidae; genus Lacerta; species Lacerta agilis. The sequence continues at coordinate 57,448,738 of NC_046320.1, forward strand.
TACGTTCGGTTCAAAACTCCCATTTGAGCTGTCTTTTAACAACAGCTTCGTATTAGTGTAAATTTACTTTGGCGGAAAAAATGGATGGAACTATTATAAGGATGTTGAGAAAATCCATGGTTTACCAGCTAAATGCTATGAAAAAAACTGGAAATAACAAAATGTGTTTAGTGCAGGTAAAAGAAGATTTAAACAACAGAGAACCTACACAAACAACACTGACACCAAACTCTACTCATATTAAGTAAAATAGAAACATCGTCACCCCACCCCACCTATCTCCCCATCCCACCCACCTCTCTCCCCCTTTTCTTCCTAATGTCTCAACAACAAAAACTGATTTGTAAAAATGTTATATGGAAAAATACGAGAGAGACATTGCACTACATTTGTAAATCAAGAAAATATTTAATAATATATATATATATATATATATATATATATATATATATATATATATTAAAAAAAGAAGATTCTTCAGCAGAACATAGCAAGTGTTTACTGTAATAAGCTTGAACTACATGTGGAATGGGGAAAATGTGACCTTCTAGCTGTTTTGGACCACAACTCTGATCATGTTGGCTGAAGGGCCACAGAAATAGAGGAAAGTAGATGTAGATTTGGCATTAGTTGGGAAAAATATTTCTGCTATGCTGACCTATGCACTGCCTGTCTTTCTCCCGATAAGCAACAGCAATCTTGCCCATGCTACTCCAGCCACATCACATTACCTTACCTCCCTACATCCTGGCAAGAACCAGTGACCCCACTGCCAGGAAGCTAGCACTGTGACTCCAGCCCACCAGGTGAGTCATTTCCCCTCAGCCAAAATTAATTGCCAGTCAACAGTTCAATAAAAGTGCAACACTGCTGAAAATATTTTTGAAACATATCTAAATTAACAGCACAATCCATTACACTGTTCAAAATGTATCCAAGATCTTTAACAACAACAACAACAACAACAACAACAACAACAACAACAACAACAACAACAACAACAACAACTGTTAATAACCATTACAGAAATGGGTATAACAGGGTCCTACCCATTTATAATTTAACTCAAGACTACTATCATGTGCTCTTCATATTCCTTCATTACTCTAAATCATGCTGGCAGTCAATCATGGGAATCAGCTCATTCCTTCTAAAGAGATAAAACCACAACTAGAAACCTGGTAGCTAGTAGATTTGTCAGCAAAAATGCCACTATATCCTCTCCTATCCACTTTGCTATGAATTTCTGCCTAGGGCAACTAGACAGATTACACTGAAATACCATATATTTCAGGTTTTCCAACACAGGCTGTCCACAAACACCACTGCTCCTCCGGGGAAATTCTTTTGAGCCACCATAATGTAACCATAGAGGCAGCACAGCAAAATTCAGTCTTACAAAAATGATTACAGTACTCTTTACTTTGTACATGTAAATTTTGTTATCTATGGTGGCCAACATCTAGTGACGGGTAGAATTGATACCATTTTGGAATATTGATCTCTGCCTACAATACATGAAAGTCTAAATTCAAAATACACTGTCTTAACAAGTCCACAATGTTATTGTCTCTTTGGGTTAACAAAACAATCAGACAGAAATCCAATCACGGCTGACATAAAATCGTGCTGGATCAGACCAAAGGCCTATGTAACAGCATTCTGTTTTCACAGTGCCTGTTTTGAAGATTGCAGTTTTATTTTATTCTTATTTTGACAACTTATACTGTATATAGCTTAACACCATAGTGTCTAAACAGTGTACAATAAGGATAGAAACCGTTTAAATGAACTCTAAAAATTAGAAAACTTCTATCTTTCATATTTGTTTTTGGATATAAGAAACATTCCACCCATGCATGCAGCAATCTTAACAATCTCCCTCTCTCTCTCTCTCTCTCTCTCTCTCTCTCTCTCTCACACACACACA